>NW_022681458.1:7786050-8432100 GCF_009764315.1 Trachypithecus francoisi | reverse complement strand
CTGTGAGGGTCCTGCCCCTGCAGGAAACTTCATCCTGGACATCCAGGCATATCCATAGAGCCTCTAAAATCTAGGCGGAGGTTACCAAACCTCAATTCTTGACTTCTGTGCACCCACAGGCTCAACCCCCCATGGAAGCTGCCAAGGCTTGGCACTTGCACTTTCTGAAGCCATGGCATGAAGTGTACTTTGGCTCCTTTTAGACACAGCTGAAACAGTTGGGATGCAAGGCACCGAGTCCCTAGGCTGCACACAGCAGGGGGCCCTGAGCCTGGCACATGAAACCATTGTTTCCTCCTAGGCCTCCAGGCCTATGGTGGGAGGAACTGCCATGAAGACCTCTGACATGCCCTGGAGACATTTTCCCCATGGTTTTGGAGATTAACATTCGGCTCCTCATTACTTATGGAAATTTCTGCAGCCAGCTTGAATATCTCCTTAGAAAATGGGATTTTCTTTTCTATCACATAGTCAGACTGCAAATTTTCCAAACTTTTATGCTCTGTTTCCCTTTTAAAACTGAATGCCTTTAGCAGCACCTATGTCACCTCTTCAGTTCTTTGCTGCTTAGAAATTTCTCACACCAGATACCCTAAATCATCTCTCTAAGGTTCAAGTTACACGAATCCCTAGGTCAGGGGCAAAATGCTGCCAGTCTCTTTGCTAAAACATAACAAGAGTCACCTTTCCTCCAGTTCCCAACAAGTTCCTCATCTCCATCTGAAACCACCTCCGACTGGTCTTTATTGTCCATGTTGCTATCAGCATTTTGGGCAAAGCTATTCAACAAATCTCTAGGGAGTTGCAAACTTTCCCACATTTTTCTGTCTTCTTCTGAGCCCTCCAAACTGTTCCCATCTCTGTCTGTTACCCAGTTCCAAAGTCATTTCCACATTTTCAGGTATCTTTTCAGTAGCAACCCACTCTACTGGTACCAATTTACTGTATTAGTCTGTTTTCATGCTGCTGATAAACACATGCCTGAGACTGGGGAATTTACAAAAGAGGTTTAATTGACTTAGAGTTCCACATGGCTGGGGAGACCTCACAATCATGGCAGAAGGCAAGGAGGAGCAAGTCACATCTTACATGGATGGCAGCAGGCAAAGAAAGAGAGCTTGTGCAGGAAAACTTTTGTTTTTAAAACTACCAGATCTCGTGAGACTTACTCACCATCATGAGAACAGCATGGGAAAGACCCACCCCCATGATTCAATTACCTCCCTCCAGGTTCCTCCCATGATATGTGGGAATTGTGGGAGTTCCAATTCAAAATGAGATTTGGGTGGGGACACAGCCAAACCATATCATTATTGAACTTGATTTGCTAAAATATTGTTTTAAATTTTTGTATCTAAGGTCATGAGGGTCTGTAGTTTTACTGTCTTGTCACATCTTTATCTGGTTTTGGTATTGTGGTAATGTTGGTCTCACAGAATGAATTAGGACATTTCACATGCTTCTGTTTTCTGGACTAGATTGTGAGAAATTGGTATTATTTCTTCCTTCAGTGTTTGGCAGAATTTATCAGTGAAGTCATCTGAACTTTACCTTTTTGTTTGTGGGAACATTTGAATTCAAAATTCAATTTAAAATTAAAAGGTACAGATTATGTCGTTTGTGTTATTAATTTATTTTTGTGTAAAGTCTGATAGCTTGTGTCTTCTAAGAAATTTGTCCATTTCATCTAAATTGTAGATTTTATTGGCATGAATTTGTTCATGTTCTCTTATCATTTTAATACCTGCGGAATCTATGGTGATACTACCTCTCCCATTCCGGGTATTGGTAATTTATATCTTCTGTCTTTTTTTTCTAATCAGCCTGGCTAGAAATTTGTCAGGTTAATTGGTCTGCCCAAAAAGTCATCTTTGGTGTCATTGGTTTTCTCCATTGTTTTTCTATTTTCTATTTCATTAATTTCTACACTGAAGTAAACCTCCAGGGAAGGTAGATCACTCACTGTCATGTTTGTTTTTCAAGGACAGTCATCTGCCAGTGCCCCAGTCACCAAGGGACAGGTGACTAAGCAATGTCTAGTACTCATTAACGCATCCTGGAGGGAGCCATCTTGTGCTCCTACAAGGATTATGCCCTGTGGTTGGCTGCTGATTCCCACACTAAATATTCCTCAGGGTGTTACCTGACACGCTGGGCTAATTCATGCAAATCTGCATGATGTAATTCAGCCCAATGCAACAAGAATTCCGTGAACTTCCTCTGTGCCAGGTATAGCATGGGTGCTGTGGAAGGAGGATGAAAATAGGAAGAAGACATAACCTCTGTCTTCAAGGGGTTTTCAGGATACTGTGGGTGACCAATACATATTCCTGAAAGAAGGCACCAGACCGATGGGATAAGCCCACAGCAGAGGCCTACAGCTCTGTTCAGAACGAGGAAGCAGAGCGGGCTGAGAGAGGCAGCTCAGCAGAGTGCTTAGGAAAGGATAGGGCCACAACTCCCCACTGCAGGCAACATATCTGAGGAAAGCCATTTACAATAGGTGACGGTCACATTCCATCAAATCTCTGGAAGGGTTCATGGAGGTGGGGTTGTCAATCTTATTTCAGTCTTTCAAAGGCCTCTCAGTGTTTGGAAAGGGAAGTAACAATGCCTGTGCATTGCAGAGATGCAGGTGAGCCCCCATTTCCTGCCAGTTAGGAAGTTAGTGCTGAGGGCCTTACTGTCTTTCCTTGGCACATGAGATGCCAGTTCCTTTCTGGGCATAGTTTTTTGTTGTCTGAGGATAACATCCAAATTTTGCTTTGAAACACTTTTCAAAAATATGAGCTTTATTCAAATTTACTTTCCTTTTTATCTTTCTGAATTGTTAAGGTCCAAAAGCATTGCTGAATAATTCTGCTTCTAAACACCCATTGCAACACAGGGCATGATCTATCCCCAAGGCAAAGAACATAAGGTACGTTTGTCTGGAAAACGTACAAGTAGGTATCTCAGCAAATGCTACTCATGTGTTATTATGAGTAATGCATTGGCAGTGATTGTGACTTTTTTTTTTTTTTAATGAACAAATAACTACATGCCCTCTACTGGGGTCAGGTTTTGTGCCTTTACTTCTGCCACCTACTGTATCATAGCAGCTTAGAATCCCAGCTGCTCACTCTGGGGTGGAGTTCTCTTATGGCTTTTGCAGGATGGAATGGCCTCCTTCCCCTATCTGTGTGTCTGCTGCTGACCTGTAGCTTTGCCAAGGCAGGGAAGCTGCTGGTAGTGCCCATGGATGGGAGCCACTGGTTCACCATGCGGTCGGTGGTGGAGAAACTCATTCTCAGGGGGCATGAGGTGGTCGTAGTCATGCCAGAGGTGAGTTGGCAACTGAGAAGATCACTGAATTGCACAGTGAAGACTTATTCTACCTCGCAAACCCTTGAGGATCTGGACCGGGAGTTCATGGCTTTTGCCAATGTTCAATGGGAAGCAGAAGTACGAAGCTCATTTTCTCTATTAATGAGTTCATCTAAATGTTTGGAATTTAGTTTTCCACATTGCAAGAGTTTGTTTAATGACCAAAAAATTAGTAGAATACTTAAAGGAGAGGTCTTTTGATGCAGTGTTTCTGGATCCTTTCGATCTGTGTGGCTTAATTGTTGCCAAATATTTCTCCCTCCCCTCTGTGGTCTTCACCAGAGGAATATTTTGTCATTATCTTGAAGAAGGTCCACAGCGCCCTGCTTCTCTTTCCTACAGCCCTAGATATGTCTCAGAGTTTTCATATGCCATGACTTTTAAGGAGAGAGTATGGAACCACATCTTCTACTTAGGGGAACATTTATTTTGCCCGTATTTTTCCAAAAATGCCCTAGAAATAGCCTCTGAAATTCTCCAAACACCTGTCACGGCATATGATCTCTACAGTCACACATCAATTTGGCTGTTGTGAACGGACTTTGTTTTGGACTCTCCCAAACCCGTGATGCCCAACATGGTCTTCATTGGTGGTATCAACTGCCATCAGGGAAAGCCATTGCCTGTGGTAAGTCATTGCTCCTTTAGCACATTAAAAGTATTCTGGCTTCGAATATTTAAAAGAATTCCTTACTGAACTGGGATTCGACATTTGTGTTTGTTGCATCTCAAATTTCTTTTCTGTGTAAAAAATTATTTTGTGCCATCCACATGCTTGTTGGTTAGCAACTTTTATGTAATGGCCTCATTAATATGTATCTGTGTCCAACTGGTTAATTGTTCATAATTTCCACTGCATTTTTAAAATTTTTATTTTATTTTTAGAAACATGGTTTTACTATCATGCCCTGGCTAGACTCAAACTCCTGGGCTCAAGTGATCCCCCTATGTAAGCCTTCCAAGCAATTATGACTTTTTCAGTATTTTTGGAAAAATACTTAAAAACACAATAAGAAATGAAACTTTCGTTTAGCTAATCCTGTAGTCCCTGCTGCAGTAAAATGCTCTTTGCGATTGTGTACGCATGTCTTTCCATTTATTGACATTACTTTATATATAAACATGTATGTAAATGTTTACACTTATTTTATTAAAATCAAATCTACTATCAGGCTGGACATGTTGTTCTTTACCATGAATTTTTACTTGCCAGTAAATCAGAGACAACTTTACAGATTTGACATGTTCTTTTAATAATTGCATAAAAGTCTTTACTTTGGATGCAACATAGTTGCAAGCTTTCCCAGGTGTTTTTCTGCTAAAGATTTGGCTAACTTCTTCAAAACAACAATAATAAGCCAATGATATCTTTCTTTGACCCTGAAGAAAGTATAAAGCAGAATGCGTTTAGCCACCCAAAACAGTGTTACCATGACGTTTGGTCTCGTCCTGTCTGCTTTTTATTTGACTGGATCACTTTCATCTCCTGGTAGCCATTTCTTTGATTGTGCTCTGTCTTCAGGGTCTTACTGGTAAAGCTGTGTTTCATCTCTGCTTACAATTCTTTGAAGAGATGCTTCAGGGTCTTGATCCCACTTGTTTATAATTTCCTGTGAAGGGTCTGTTCTTGTCTGCAGCTGATCTGGCTGCAACGGTTTTGGCACCCATCAAGTGGAAAATTTGTTCAACTGAAATTTTTGTCAGAATTGTGTAAACTGTCCTGATTGAAATTTCTATTGTGTTGGCTATTGTTTCTGCTGTTAATTGTCAGTCCTCTTCAGTTAGCACATGAGCAAGATTAATTGTTTCCTTGCAAATTGATGTGTGGATGGTCTGCTGGTGTGGGCTTCATCTTCACCATCATCTTGTCCCTTCTCAAAAGGAATTACTCACTTGTAAACTGCTAATTTTTTGGAGCATTTTCCCCATTAACTTTCTGTAAAGCATCAGTGATTTCACCATTTTTCCCTCATGTCTCAGCATAAATTTTAGGCTATTGCTTCAATTGTAGCAGAATTCATGTTGTTCTGATGGGGACTTCTTTCCAACTGATGTCTTATCCTTCTTAGTGCCTCAAACTAGATCCTACTCAGACAGGTTTTAACAACTTAGTGTAAGTTTGTTTTGGTGCAAAGAAATTTGAAATCCATGCATAAGTTTTCATAATATGCATTTTCATTAATTGTGTGATGATCCCTCATCTATTACTTTTATAGGGATGGACCATGCATTTTTGTTTATTGTTCTGGCTTCTTACAGGGTTCAGTACAGTTTGTAACACAATTGTGTCTCTCACAGATTGGCAGATATTTGGTAAAGGATTGACTTTTCAGCCAACTCATGGGAAAGTGAAATAATGTGAAAAACAGGAAGACTACAGTTTTAGGCCTTTCAAGTGAGGCATGGCTTTCAGCTCTTGGCAAGAACAGGTGAGGAGATGCAGTTGTAGGACTCTAAGAGGCTAGGCTTTTCAAAGTGCTCCTCTCCCCTTCACCCTCCTTCAGTTACAGCACCAAGCACCACCCAGGTGTTGCCTGCAGCCTCACCCTCTACCCGGTTGTGGGATCCTGCAACTTCCTGAACCCACACTGAGTTCCTTGTGGCTCATAGGGTCATCCAGAAGGCTGTAAAGATACAGAAAGATATATGTGATTTTATATCACCTATCATAAAAAGATAAATTTATAAAATAGGAAACATATTAACTATTTATCATTTTATGTATTTATGGTTTTATGTGTCTAAAAATATATTGTTTTATGTATGTATTAAAGGATAAGTATGTATAAGAGGTTTTAGAGACATGGAAAATTACATATTTATATATATCTTTACAAATTTAAGAATAAAGGAAAGAAAATTCTCAAAGAGGAATTCAGATATCAAAGAGTGCCCTTTGACAAAGAGCCTTGGATACAACTTACCTGCAAAAGTGAATTGTCATTGAAAGACCTGTGGACACTGGATTTCTCTTTCCTTATTTTAGAAGGGCAGGCTGTGTCTTGGAAAAGCATACAGTTTGCTGAATCTTGCTGGACAACAGGAGTGGTAGTCTAAAGTGTCCGATGAGAAGGAAGCATCACTTGATGGTGGAGTGTGCATCTGTGCCCGTGTATGTGCACGTGTGTGTGTGTGTGTGCATGCACATGTGTCTGCATGCAGTGTCTCAGATCCTACATAGGGGATTTTCCTGAAGGCCTCCAGTAGCAAAAACTCATTGAGTCTATCCAGGGGAGTTACATCCAATGCTGTAATTAAATACTTTAACGAAGATGGCAGATCATCATTCAAGAGAGTATCAAGATAGTTTTAATTAAAAAAAAAAAACAAAAAACAGAAATCACTCCCAGGATTTTTAAGTTTTTGGTGAGTTCCAGCAGAATTGATGACTAGGTCCAGTAGGAAGGAATTCAGGATTACTCTGTACCATGCAGGGTGAGTGTAGCTCTGAAGAACTGGGGGTGGGAAGTGACTTCATAACGAGCAAAGATCTGGGCTTCCCCCATTGCTCTAAGATCTGGTTGCATTCCGATATTCAAATTCAGAGTAAGCTGTTAGTAGGCAAGACCAAGTCCTCCCACCGAGATTATTCAATTCAACTTCTTTTTTTTTTTAATCAAAATTTTCAAACATATGGCAAGGAGAGACTATAGTGTAATGAACACCTATATATCCATCTTTGTGTTACATAACTTTCAATATTTTATTATACTGATTCATGTATCTGCTCTTTCGTTTCTTTTTTTAAAATAACTTTTGGGCCGGGCGCGGTGGCTCAAGCCTGTAATCCCAGCACTTTGGGAGGCCGAGACGGGCGGATCACGAGGTCAGGAGATCGAGACCATCCTGGCTAACATGGTGAAATCCCGTCTCTACTAAAAATACAAAAAACTAGCCGGGCGAGGTGGCGGGCGCCTGTAGTCCCAGCTACTCGGGAGGCTGAGGCAGGAGAATGGCATAAACCCGGGAGGTGGAGCTTGCAGTGAGCTGAGATCCGGCCACTGCACTCCAGCCTGGGCGACAGAGCGAGACTCCGTCTCAAAAAAAAAAAAAAAAAAAACCAAAAACTTTTGGCTATGATTTTTTAGTGGAAATGCTGTACACAACATTCCATCCCCAAATACTTCACTAAATATGAAAAGTAAGGAAAGTTTGTTACATAGCCACAATATCATTATCATTCCTCACAGAATCAATAACTCTTTAATATTGTCTCACTCATAATCCATAATGAAATTTCCCCAATTGTCTCAAAAATGTCTTTTACATGCAGATCAGTAGAATGGAGTTGAGAATCCAGAAATAAACCCATACATCCTTGGCCAATTGGTTTTTACTGTGGTGCCAAGACTGTTGAAATGGGAAAGAATAATCTCTTCAACAGAGGTCGCTGCGACAGCTGCATATCCACATGCAAGATAATGAAGTTGCACCCTTATATGCAAAAACTAACTTGAAATGGATCAAATAACTAAATATAAAAGCTAGAAGTGTAATAGTTTAGAAGGTAACATTTGGGCAAATATTTATGACCTGGGTTTCTGAGATGTGACCCCAAAAGTATCAGAAACACCAACAAAAACAACACAGACATATTTGACATCAAAATAAAAAACTTTTGTGCATCAAGGGACACTATCATGAGAGTGAAAAGACAACCCACATGACTTCCCTCACTAAGATGTACAAACAAACATGTACATGCTTGATGTGGAGGCTCCTGGGAGGCGATCACAGTCCTCAACGACCTGAAATCCCAAAATCTGGAATGTTAAGATCCCGAAAGATCAAGGTCCCACAAATATAATTCCAGAGAAAATAACTTTAAAAATTATTTAAAAGATATCTGTTTACATTTTAAATGGGAATTTATTTGAAAAACATATGAAAACAGGACAGAACACTTCATAGGCCACTTTACACCCTAAAATATGTAATAATAATAATATATATTTTTGCAAGTGTAAACCCTCAGGTGTACTAATGACTGTCACATAGCATAGGTATATCAGTTGTGATCAGATGATTCATAGAGTAATAGGTCAAGAAAATGATAAACGTATATCATTGTGATTGGTAATTGTGTGCACTCAGCTTTACAGCTTTGATCATCTGACATACCTTGAAAAATGAATAGAGACTTTTCATGAGGTCAGTCAAAAATCTCTATGGGTCCCCACCACATATACAGTTACTCAAAGTGCCCAAGTATTGAGAAATTTTTTTGTTTGTTGGTTTTTTTGAGATGGAGTCTCAATTTGAAATGCAACAAACGAAATGTCAAATCACAGTTCAGTAAGCAATCTTTTTTAAATTTCCAAAGCCAGATTATTCTTAATGTGCTAAAGGAGAGATAACTTACCATAGGCAATGGCTTTCCCTGCGGGCCCCCACCAGCTATCACAGTCCCCATCATCTTGCCTTCCCTGGCTCACAGGCTTTATTTTATGCCACTCTTCATCCCTCCTCTGTGCAGCTCCCCTGTTCCTTTTCCCTCCTTCTTCCTTTTCTCTGTTTCCTTCCCCACCAATTTCTTTCCCTCTGTCGCTTCCTCAGCGTGATCCCTGTTCCAGAGGTGTAGGATGATATGATTTGGCTGTTTCCCCACCCAAATCTCATCTTGACTTCTAGCTCCCATAATTCCCACGTGTTGTAGGAGGGACCCAGTGGGAGATAATTGAATCATGGGGGCAGTTTTCCCCATACTGTTCTCATGGTAATGAATTCATCTCATGAGATCTGAGGATTTTATGAGAGGTTTCCCCTTTTGCTTGGCTCTCATTCTCTCTCCTGCCTGCTGCCACATAGATATGCCTTTCACCTTCCGCCTTGATTGTTAGGCCTCCCCAGCCATGTGGAACTGTGAGTCCATTAAACCTCTTTAAAAAAAATAATTTATCCAGTGTCGTAACTCTTTATCAGCAGTGTGAAAACAGACTAATACAGTAAATTGATACCAGTAGAGTAGGGTGCTGCTGTAAAGATACCTGGAAATGTGGAAGCAACTTTGGTACTGGATAACAGGCAGAGGTTGGAAGAGTTTGGAGGGCTCAGAAGAAAACAGAAAAATGTGGGAAAGTTGGGAACTTTCTAGAGACTTGTTGAATGACTTTGACCAAAATGCTGATAATGATATGGACAATGGGATGATGAACTTGTTGTGACCTGGAGCAAAGGTGACCCTTGTTATGTTTTAGCAAAAAGATTGGCAGCATTTTGCTCCTGCCCCAGAGATCAGTGGAACTTTGAACTTGAGGGAGATGACTTAAGGTATCTGGCAGAAGAAATTTCCGTTTTTTGTTTTTTTTTTTTAGACAGAGTCTTGCTCTGTCCCCCAGGCTGGAGTGCAGTGGTGCAATCTCAGCTCACTGCAAGCTCCGCCTCCTGGGTTCACGCCATTCTCCTGCCTCAGCCTCCTGAGTAGCTGGAACTACAGGTGCCCGACACCACGCCCAGCTAATTTTTTTTTTTTTTTTGTATTTTTAGTAGAGACGGGGTTTCACCGTGTTAGCCAGGATGGTCTCGATCTCCTGACCTCGTGATCCGCACGCCTTGGCCTCCCAAAGTGCTGGGATTACAGGCTTGAGCCACCGCGCCCGGCCTTTTTTTTTTTAAGATGGAGTGTCGCTCTGTCGGCCAGGTTGGAGTGCAGTGGCAGGATCTTGGCTCACTGCAACCTCTGCCTCCCAGGTTCAAGCGATTCTCCTGCCTCGGCCTCCTGAATAGCTGGGATTACAGGCATGTGCCACTGTGCCCAGCTAACTTTTGTATTTTTAGTAGAGACAGGGTTTCACCATGTTGGTCAAGCTGGTCTCAAACTCCTGACCTCATGATCTGCCCACCTCGGCCTCCCAAAGTGCTGGGATTACAAGCATGAGTCACTGCACCCGGCCAGCAGAAGAAATTTCTGAGCAGCAAAGTATTCAAGAGGTGACTTGGGTGCTGTTAAACGCATTCAGTTTTAAAAGGGAAGCAGACATAAAGGTTCAGAAAGTTTACAGTCAAACAGGCTGCAGAAATTTGCATAAGTAATGAGGAGCCAAATGTTAATCCCTAAAACAATGGGGAAAATGTCTCCAGGGCATTTGTCCCATTGTCCCTGGGCTGGGCCCAGGACACCCCTGGTGTGTGCAGCCTAGAGGCTTGGTGCCCTGGATCCCAGCCACTGGTACATCTCAGTCCCTGGCTTCAGAGGGTGCAAGTCCCTGGCAGCTTCCATGTGATGTTGAGCCTGTGGGTGCACAGAGGTTTGGGAAACTCTGCCTAGGTTTCAGAGGATGTATGGAAACACCTGAATATCCAGGCAGAAGTTTGCTGCAGGGGCAGCTCCCTCGTGGAGAACCTCTGCTAGGGCAGTACAGAAGGGAAATGTGGGGTTGAAACCCCCACACAAAGTCCCCATTGGGGCAGTGCTTAGTGGAGCTGTGAGAAGAGGGCCACCATCTTGCAGGCCCCAAAATTGGAGATCCAATGACTGCTTGCACCTGGAAAAGCCATAGACACTTAACACCAGCCTGTGAAAGCAGCCGGGAGGGAGGCTGTACCCTGCAAAGCCACAGGGGCGGAGCTGCCCAAGACCATGGGAACCCACCTCTTGCATCAACATGACCTGGATGTGAGACATGGAATCAGAGGAGATCATTTTGGAGCTTTAAGGTTTAATGACTGCCCTACTGGATTTCTGTCTTGCATGGGGCCTGTGGCCACTTTGTTTTGGCCAATTTCTCCCATTTAGAATGGGAGCATTTACCCAATGCCTGTACCCTCCTTGTATCCAGGAAATAACTGACTTGCTTTTGACTTTACAGGCTCATAGGCAAAAGGGACTTGCCTTGTCTCGAATGAGACTTTGAACTGTGGCCTTTTGAGTTAATGCTGAAATGAGTTAAGACTTTAGGGGACTGTTGGGAAGGCATGATTTGTTTTGAAATACGAGAACATGAGATTTGAGGGCCAGAGGTACAGTGATGTGGTTTGGCTGTGTCCCCACCCAAATCCCATCTTTAATTTGAGCTCCCCAATGCCCATGTATTGTGGGAGGGACTGGTGGGAGGTAACTGAATCATGGGGGTGGCTTTCCCCATACTGTTCTCCTGGTAGTGAATATGTCTCACAGGATCTGATGATTTTATAAGGGGATTTCCCCTTTCACTTGGCTCTCATTCTCTCTCTTGCCTGCCACCACGTAAGATACGCCTTTTGCCTTCTGCCAGGATTGTGAGGTCTCCCCAGCCACGTGGAGCTGTGAGTCCATTAAATCTCTTTAAAAAAAATAATTTACCCAGCCTCTAGTATGTCTTTATTAGCAGTGTGACGATGAACTAATACAGGGGTCATCAAGAAAGGTCAGCTTCTTCTTCAAGGTTGGAGGCAGTGAGAATGACCTGAGTTCTCGTCCCTTCTGTGGGACCTCGCTTCTCCTCGCTGTCCCCACTTTACATCCATCTGCCCTGCCTGAAGACCCACCCTGGGGTCCTTAAGCTCCAGCATCAGACACCAAGGCTGTTTGCGGAGATCGTCCAGTCAGCTACCACCATGCATCTGGCCAATCCCTCACCATGGCTATGCATAGCAGCTCTGCTTCTCTCACTGAACCCTGACTGCTATAGGTTGGAAGTAAGGGCTGTGGTACGGTGGCACCTTGTACACTTTTTGACTTGAAATGCAAGAGGCAGGAGGGACAGCAGCAAGAGGAGAGCCTAGATCATGGCCTATTACAGTTTTTGTAGGAAAGACAGGCAGGGCAGGAGAAACAGTTTAGGACTGGCTGGTTTGGATAATTTCAGTGGGCTCTGCGCTATAAGGCTGGGCCCTTTGCTCTCTCTAATAATTGGCTGGCTTGGGGAAGGACTCCATTCTCAGCCAGAAAGGGATTTTAAGATATGGAAACATCATAATATACAGAAAATTAAGAAATACATATAATATAGGAAGTATGCTCTTTTTTTTTCTCATGGATAAATACCTAGCAATAGAATAGCTGTGCTCTCTGATAGGTATATGTTTACCTTTTTAAGAAACTGCCAAACAATATTCTCAAGTAGCTGAAGCAATGTGCCACCCCACCACCAGGATATGAAAGGACTAGCTCTTCCTGCTCATAAGCACCTGGTGTTTTAGTCTGTTTGTGTTACTATAAATGAATACCTGAGGCTGGGTAATGTATAAAGAAGAGATGTTTAGCCCTCAGTTCTGCAGGCTGTACAAGAAGGATGGAACCAACATCTGCATAAGACAATAGAGTTAGCCTATCCCTTCCTGGCTTAAACCCTGGTGCCCACTTCTCTTCCTTACTAATAAATGTCCTTTGTGGCCTTCTTTTTCTAGATAGGGCACTTTTGCATGAATTAAAAACCAGTTTGGGCAGATATTCTTTCCCCTCGAAGCTTTTCTTCATGAATTCTGGGAACTCATCTGCTGCCTATTGCTTGGCAGAAGTTGCTTCTGTTATCTTCACATTTTTTAAAGCCAAACCTCTTTCTGAAACTAGCAAACCATTCTTTGCTGCCATTAAATTCTCCCGCTTTATATCCTTCATCTTTATTTAGCTTTGTGTTGTCATATAATGACTCTGTTTTTCTCAGGTAATAGTAGAGAATATAGGTATGCCTTTCTTGTAACAATCCTGCGCCCACATAAAAGCTGCATTTTTTTATAATAAAATTGTATTTAGATAAGCATGATACAGAATTACTCTTTGACAACTTATCTATGGATATAATGACTCTAGTTTCAGACATTTTCTTCTGAAATATGTGAGCTTTTCCCAACAGTCTGGTCTCTTTTCCTACCTCAATTTTCTACTTTTGCTCTTGGATTTGTTGATTGGGCACAGAGGACTTCCCATGGGGCTGTAAAGGACTTATTCCTCCATGTGGACTGTGCACACCATGGTGCTGTCATTACTGTTACCACCAGGAGACTCCTTAAACGCTTAGGATATACGATAGTTTTCACTTGGTTAAAAAAATCTGCCAGTTTCTCAGAAAGACCTTTCTCACTATTCATCTTTAACCTATGGATGGAATCCTAGATCTTTTTATCCATTGACTCTTTGAATATCCTTGTTTCTACCTTGGCAGTGGAGTCCACTGATATTGAAAAGCTGCATTTTAAATATGAGATAAAAAGGTATTTTGGAAAAAGTGCGAGATTTGAAGCCTGCTGGCATCACTGCAATGATGGCTTAGTGAATTTTCTTTTCCTTTTTTAACAATGGTCCTTATCTGGTTTCATTTTTTTTTTTTTTTTTTTTTTTTCAAATGATGGCCAACCACAGCTGCAGTCCTCAACCTATGGTATATATCAAGCAATTCAACTTTCATTATAATATAACGAATTTCTCTGCTTCATGGGAGCACTTGAGGCATCACTAGTGACACTTTGTATGGGCCCCATGATATTATTTAGAGTTTCTGATATGCAGGAAACATGACAAACAATGCACGAGAACTGTGAGATCAGTGTTTACTGTGATACACAATTTACTGGAGGGATGAACTCCACACACGGAGATGATCAGCCTCACCTGGTGTACTGAGTGGATAATTGCAACACTTGAGCTCCCTGCAATAGCAACAGGAGGTGGCTATGGAATTATCACAGTAGTACAGTAGGGACAGTTAACTCTATGCAGTTATGACTTAATGCTGCAACCTTACCTTTGTTACTTTTCTCTTGACTGCAAATGGTGTCATGTATAGTCTGTGTTTGTGTGTATAAGTTTTGATAAATTTTAACTGTTTAAAATATATTTGTGTCCATATTATGGTAGTAAATGATAAAATAAACTAGTTGCTATATATATTTTATGCATTCCTGACATACTCAACTGTTTCTTAATTTTTTCACTATTGTAGGCTATGTGGTTTATCTGCAAGTTTTTTCAATTTGTTGCAAATCTCCATAACATTTTCTAATATATTTATTGCAACAAATCTGCCTATAAATGGACCAACACTGTTGAAACTCTTGATGTTCATGAATAACTGTTTATAGAGATGAAATTAACTTTTACTTGTTGTATCCTGCAACCATGCTAAACTTACTTATTTGTTCTTGGAGGATGTTGTAGAGTTTGTTGGAAATTCCCCATAGATGATCACGTTGTCTGTGAATGAGCTCTTTTTACTTTTTCTTTCAAATCTGGATATTTTAAATTTCTTTTTTTGTTTGACTGCATTGAATAAAACAATGTTGAATAGAAGTAGTAGTTAGCCACCATCCTTGGCATGTGTCTGATCTTAGGAGTGGAGCATTCAGTCTTTCACCATTAAGGATGATGTTAGCTGTGGGTTTTTCCAGGATGCCCCTCAATAGTTTGGAAACTTTCCCTCCTTTTCCTTCTTTTGCTGACAAATTTTTTGGTCAGATATGGATTTTGGGCTTTGTCAAACACTTGTTCTGCACCTATTGAGATCATTACGTGGTTATACATTTTTAGTTTATTTATATGGTATACTGCTTTGATTTATTTTTAAAGATTATTTATCATTCATTGTGGTGAAATACACATAGCATAACACTTATTGTGTTCACCACTTTAGGTACACAGTTCAATATTTAGTACATTCACATTGCTGTGCAACCAACACCACCATTCATCTGCAGAACTCTCTTCATCTTCCCAAACTGAAGATTGGGACCCCTTAAACAATAATTGCCCATTCCTCTCTCCTCCAAGCCCTTGGTGTAACCACCCAAGGGTTCTCCTTTCCTGCTGCCTAGACAGAGCTGATTTATCAAGACAGGGGAATTGCAACAGAGAAAGAGCAATTCACACAGAACTGGCTGTGTGGTAGACTGGAGTTTTATTATTATTCAAATCAGTCTCCCTGAGCAATTCAGGGAGCAGTTTTTAAGGACTACTTGATGAGTTGGGAGAAGCCAGTAAGCCAGGAGTGCAGATCGGTCAGAGATGAAATCATAGGGAGTCGAAGCCATCTTCTTGCACTGAGTCAGTTCCTGGGTGGTGGCCACAAGATCAGATGAGCTACTTTATCTATATGGGTGCTGCCAGCTGATCCATCAAGTGCTAGGTCTGCAAAATATCTCAAGCATTGATCTTAGGAGCAGTTTAGGGAGGGTCAGAATCTTGCAACCTTCATCTGCATGAATCCTAAACCATAATATCTTTTTTTTTTTTTTTTTTTTTGAGACGGAGTCTTGCTCTGTCGCCCAGCCTGGAGTGCAGTGGCATGATCTCGGCTCACTGCAAGCTCCTCCTCCCAGGTTCATACCATTCTCCTGCCTCAGCCTCCTGAGTAGCTGGGACTACAGGCGCCCACCACCATGCCCAGCTAATTTTTTTGTATTTTTAGTAAAGATGGGGTTTCACCATGTCTACTAGCCAGGATGGCCTCGATCTCCTGACCTCGTGATCTGCCCGCCTTGGCCTCCCAAAGTGCTGGGATTACAGGCGTGAGCCACCGTGCCCAGCCCTAAACCATGATTTCTAATCTTGTGGTTGATGTTAGTCCTACAAATTCAATCTAGTCCCCAGGCAAGAAGGAGGTCTGCTTTGGGAAAGGGCTATTACTGTCTTTCTTTTAGAAAACTATAAACTAAGTTTCTCCCAAAGGTAGCTCAGCCTATGCCCAGGAATAACAAGCACAACTTGGAGGTTAGAAGTGAGATGGAGTCACTTAAATTAGATCTCTTTCACTGTCTCAGTCATAATTTTGCAAATGTGGTTTCGTTGGCAACCACCATTCCTCTTTTTCATTCCATCAATTTGTCTATTTTGGATACCTTATAGAAGTAGAATGATATGGCAGTTGTCATTTTGTGACTGGCTTACTTTACTTAGCACAAAGTTCTCAAGGTTTATTCATGGTGTAGCACGTGTCAGAATTTCCTCCCTCTTTAAGGCTGAATTTTACTCCTTTGTTACTGCATTTTGTTTATGCACTCATCTGCAGGTGGGCAGTTGGGTTGAGTTCGCCTCTTGGCTGTTGTGAATTATGCAGCTATGAACATGGTGGTACAACCTTGATTACTTTTCTAAAGTGAAAACCAGCCTTGCATCCCAGGGATAAACCGTATGTACTTGTAGTTTATGATCTTTTTATGTATTATATACTTAAAATATTATTGAATTTGATTTGCTAAAATATTGTTTTAAATTTTTTTTTCTAAGTTCATGAGGTTCTGTAGTTTTTCTGTCTTATCATGTCTTTATCTGGTTTTGATATTTTGGTAATCCTAGTCTTTTAAAATGAATTAGAAAATTCCATAGGCTTTTGGTTTCTGGACTAGACTGTGAAAATTTGGTATTATTTCTTCCTTTATTGTTTGGTAGAATACATTAGGGAAGTCATCTGAACTTCACTTTTTTGGTGGGAAAGTTTAAATTTCAAATTCAAATTCAATTTAAAAGATATTGGTTACTTCTATTTGGGTTATTATTTCTTCTAGTGAGAAGATTGAGAGCTTGTACCTTTAAAGAAATATGTTTGCCGGGCGTGGTGGCTCAAGCCTGTAATCCCAGCACTTTGGGAGGCCGAGATGAGCGGATCACAAGGTCAGGGGATCGAGACCATCCTGGCTAACACGGTGAAACCCCGTCTCTACTAAAAAATACAAAAAACTAGCCGAGAGAGGTGGCGGGCGCCTGTAGTCCCCAGCTAATCCAGAGGCTGAGGCAGGAGAATGGCATAAACCCGGGAGGTGGAGCTTGCAGTGAGCTGAGATCCGGCCACTGCACTCCAGCCTGGGCGACAGAGCAAGACTCCGTCTCAGAAAAAAAAAAAAAGAAAGAAATATATTCATTTCATCTAAGTTGTAGACTTTATTGGCATAAATTTGTTCACGATATTCTGTTATCATTTTAATATTTGTAGAATATATGGTGATACCACCTCTCTTATTACTGATGTTGGTAATTTATTTCTTCTTTCTTTTTCTCTGATCAGTGTGCTAGATAGAGCTTTATCAAGATAATTGATCTCCTCAGAAAGCCAGCTTTGGTTTCTTTAATTTTGTCTATTGATTTTCTATTTTCTGTTTCATTGCTTTCTGCTCTGAAGTAAGCCTTCAGGGAAGATAAATTACTCAGTCATTTTTATTTTTCAAGGGCAGTCATCTGCAAGTGCCTCAGTTGCCAAGCTAAAAGGTGACTGAGCAAATGTCTAGTACCAGTTAGGGTGTCCTGGAAGGAGACATTTTGTTCTCTGACAAGAACTATGCCCTGAGGTTTGCTGCAGAATCCTTCACTAAATGTTCCTCAGAGGGTAACCTCACAAGCACCGCTGAGCTCACCTGTGAAGGTGTTGAGAAAACCTGCAAGATGTTATTCAGCCCAATGCAACAAGTATTCCCATGGACTTCCTCTGTGCGAGGCATAGTATGGGTGCTGTGGAAGGAGGATGAAAACACAAGACATAACCTCAACATCAAGTACTACTCAGGAGACTGGGGCAGACCAATACATATATTCCTGAGGGAGGCACCAGGCAGTGGAATAAGCCCACAGCAGCCTACAGCTCTGTTCAGAACATGAAAGCAGAACAGGCAGAGAGGCAACTCAGCAGAGTACTTGGGCAAGCATAGGGCTTGCAGGCAACGTTATCTGATGAAAGCCATTTACAATAGGTGACAATCACATTCCATAAAAATCCCTGGAAGCGTCCATGGAAGTAGGGTTGTCAATCTCATTTTAGCATTTCAGAAGCCAGGAATGGAAGATTAAAAGCAGCAATGTCTATGCATTGCAGAGATGCAGGTGAGTCACAATTTCCTGTCAGGTAGGAGGCCAATGCTAAGGACCTTGCTGTCTTTCCTTGGGCCATGAAATGCCAATTCCTTTCTGGGCAGAGGGCATTTGGTTGTCTCAAGCTAAAATCCACATTTTGCTTTGCATCTGGGCAATTTACAAAAGAAAGAGGATTATTGGACTTACAGTTCCACATGGCTGGGGAGGCCTCACAATCATGGCAGAAGGGAAGAAGGAGCAAGTCACATCTTACATGGATAGTAGCACCCAAAGACAGCTGTGTAGGGAAACTCCCCTCATAATACCATTAGAACTCATGAGATTTATTTGCTATCAGGAGAACAGCATGGGAAAGACCTGACCCCATGATTCAATTACCTCCACCAGGTCCCTTTCACAACATACGGGAATTCAAGATGAGATTTGGGTGGGGACATAGCCAAACCATATCGGGGCAATTTCCAAAAACATTAGCTTTATTCAAATTTACTTTCCGTTTTACCTTTCTGAGTCATCAAAGTCTAAAAGCACTGCTTAATAATTTTGTTTCTAAACTCACATTGCAGTACAGGGCATGATCTGCCCTCAAGACAAAGACCATAAACTACTCTTTCCTGGAAAACATACAAGTTGGTATCTCAGCAAATGCTACTCATGTGTTCTCACCCTTATGAGTAAATCATTGGCAGTAAGTGTGATTTTTTGGGGGGGGGATCAACAGGAAAATACACGGCTTCCCTTGGGGGCAGGTTTTGCCTGTACTTCTCCTGCCTACAATATTATAGGAGCTTAGAATTCCAGCTGCTGGCTCACTCTCGGCTGAAGTTCTCTGATGGCTCCTGCTGGGTGAAATGGCCCCCTTCCCCTATGTGTATGTCTGCTGCTGACCCATGGCTTTGCCGAGGCAGGGAAGCTGCTGGTAGTGCCCATGGATGGGAGCCACTGGTTCACCACCATGAGGTCAGTGGTAGAGAAACTCATCCTCAGGGGACGTGAGGTGGTCGTAGTCAGGACGGAGGTGAGTTGGCAACTGGAAAGATCACTGAACTGCACAGTGAAGACTTACTCAACCTCATACACTCTGGAGGATCTGGACCAGAAGTTCATGGTTTTCACTGATTCTCACTGGAAAGCACAAGCACAAAGTCTGTATCCTCTAGTGACGCATTCATCCCGTGGTATCTTGGACTTACTTTATTCAAATTGTAGAAGTTTTGTTTAAGGACAAAAAATTAGTAGAATACTTAAAGGAGAGTTCTTTTGATGCGGTATTTCTGGATCCTTTTAATGCCTGTGGCTTAATTCTTGCCAAATATCTCTCCCTCCCCTCTGTTGTCTTCACCAGGGGAATATTTTGCCACTATCTTGAAGAAGGTGCGCAGTGCCCTGCTCCTCTTTCCTATGTCCCCAGAGGTCTCTTAGGGTTCTCAGATGCCATGACTTTCAAGGAGAGAGTACGGAACCACATCATGCACTTTAAGGAACATTTATTTTGCCACCATTTTTTCAAAAGTGCCCTAGAAATAGCCTCTGAAATTCTCCGAACGCCTGTCACAGTATATGATCTTTACAGCCACACATCAATTTGGTTGTTGTGAACTGACTTTGTTTTGGACTATCTGACTTTGGACCCATGATGCCCAACATGATCTTCATTGGTGGTATCAACTGCCATCAGGGAAAGCCAGTACCTACGGTAAGTCATCTAGTCATCTCTCCTTTAGCATAGTAAGAATAATCTGGCTTTGGATAATAAATAAAAAAGATTTTGTATTGTGTTAGGCCATTCTTGAACTGCTATAGAAAATACCTGAGACTGGATATTTATAAAGAAAAGGGGTTCAATTGGCTTATGCTTCTGCAGGCTGTACAAGCATGGTGCCAGCATGTGCTTGTACAGCCTGCAGAAACACGAGTCAAGTAAACCTTCTGCGGGAGGTCTCAGAGAGCTTTTACTTGTGGTAGAAGGCAAAGTAGAAGCAGACATGTCACATAGCAAAAGCAAGAGCAAGAGAGAATGAGAAGATGTGCCACATAGTTAAGCAACCAAATCTTGTGAGTACTCACTATTACAAGGGGAGCATCAACTCATGAGAGATCTGTCCTCATGACCCAAACACCTCCCACCAGGCCCCAACTCCAACACTGGAGATTACATTTCAACATGAAACTTGGACGGGATGAATATCCAAACTGTATCATTTCTCCCCTGCCTATTCCCCCAAATCTTATGTTCTTCTCATATTGCAAAATACAGTAATGCCTTTCCAATAGTCCCTCAAAATCTAACTCATTATATTATTTGCTCAAAATTCCAAAGTCCAAAGTCTCATCAGAGACAAGGCAAGTCTCTTCCACCTATCAGCCTGTAACAAAAAACAGTTATTTACTTCCAAGTTACAATGTGGGTATAGGCATTGGGTACTCCCATTCCAAAAGGGAAAAATCAGCCAAAAGAAAGGGGCCACACCCCGTGCAAGTTTGAAGCCCAGCAGGGCAGTCGTTAAATCTTAAAACTCCAAAATATTCTCCTTTGACTTCATGTCTCACATCCAGGGCACACTGGTGCAAGGGGTGGAGAGGGGGCTCCCATAGTCTTGGGCGACTATGACCCTGTGACTTTGCAGGATTCAGGCGTCATAGCTGCTCTCACAGGTTGTTGAGTGCCTGCAGCTTTTCCAGGAGCAAGGTGCAAGCTGCCAGAAGGTATACCATTCTGGAGTCTGGAGGTTGGTGGTCCTCTTTCTCATAGCTCCACTAAGCAGTACCTTGTTGTGGACTCTGTGTGGGGGCTCCAACCCTACATTTCCACTCTGCCCTAGTAGAGATTTGTTGTGAGGGCTCCACTCCTGTAGCAGGCTTTTGCCTGAGCACCCAGGCTTTCCCTTGCATCCTCTGAAATCTAGGTGGAGGATGCCAAGCCTCCTTCACTCTTGCATTCTGTTCACCCACAGGCTTAACACTACATGGAAGCCATCAAGGCTTATGACTTGCACCATCTGAAGCAGAAGCCCAAGCTGTATCTTGGGGCCTATGAGCTGAGGTTAGAACTGGAGTGACTGGGATGTGGGGAGCAGTGTCCTGAGGCTGCACAGGGTAGCAGGGCCCTGGGCCTGGCCCACAAAATCATTCAGTCCTCATAGACCTCAGGCTTGTGATGGGAGGGGCTGCCTTGGAGATCTCTGAAATGCATTTGAGGCATTAGCATTTGACTCCTTTTTAGTTATGCACATCTCTCTAACAAATGGTGGCTCTGTGGCCTGCCTGAATTGCTCTCCCGAAAAAGCTTTTTCTCTTTCTCTGCCACATGATTAAGCTGCACATTTTCCAAACTTTTACGCACTGCTTCCCCTTTAAATATAATTTCCAACTTGAAGTCATTTCTTTGTTCCTGCATCTAAGTGTAGGTTGTTACAAGAAGCCAGGTCACATCTTGAATGCTTTGCTGCTTAGAAATTTCTTCTGCTGGATACCCTAGGTCATCACTCTCAAGTTCAAAGTTCCATAGGTCCCTAGGGCATGGACGCAGTACAGGCAAGTTCTTTGTTAAGGCATAACAAGGGTGACCTTTACTCCAGTTTCCAATAACTTTTTCATTTTCACATGAGACCTCATCAACCTCGTGCTCATAACCCATATTTTTATCAGCGTTTTGGTCACAATCATTTAACCAGTCTCTAAGAAGGTCCAAACTTTCCCTTCATCTTCCTGTCTTCTTCAGAGTCCTCCAAACTCTTCATATGTCTGCCTGTTACCAAGTTCCAAAGTCACTTCCACATTTTCAGTATCTTTATAGTAATGTCCCACTCTCAGTTCCAATTTTCTATTGGTACTATTTTCTGTTGGTACCAATTTTCTATTCTTCATTGTGTGGCCATGAAGAAATGCTTGAGACAGGTAACTGATAAATAAAAGAGGTTTAATTGACACAAGGTTTTGCAGGCTGTACAAGCATGGTGCTGGCATCTGTTCATATTCTGGGGTAGCCTCAGGGAGCGTTTACTCATGGCAGAAGGTGAAGCAGGAGCATGTCACATGACAAAAGCAGGAGCAAGAGAGAGTTGATGAGGGTGGTCCGCACACTTAGATAACTGTATCTTGTGAATACTCACTGACTACTGCAAGGACAGCACCAAGCCATGAAGGATCCACCCCTATGATCCAAACACCTCCCACCAGGCCCCACCTCCAACATTGGGTATTATATTTCAACATGAGATTTGAGTGGGGACAAATATCCAAACTATAACACTTACTGAACTGTGATTTAACATTTTCATTTGTCACATTTGGAATTTTTTTCCAGTTACGTGAATCAGTTTGTGCCACTTCATGTACCTCTCAGTTAGCAATTTTTTATTTGTAGGTCATATCCAGGTTGCATTTAAACATACTCATTTTGGGAAAATACCAAAAACCACAGTGAGAAATGAAACTTCCCTTTATTGCTAATTCTATAGGAAAATGCTTTTAGCAGTTTTGTGTGCATCATTTTGAATTTTTGAAATTATTTTATGTATATGCATATATCTAATGTATTTCTCACACCTATTTTGTTAAAATAAAATCTAGTAACAGGCTGAACATATTGTTCTTTACTTTGCATTTTTAATTTGCCAATAAATTACAGACATCTTTAGAGGCCAATACCAACTGATTTGACAAGTTCTTTTAGTAATTGCATAAAAGTCTTTACTTTGGATTCAATGTAGTTTTTTCAACCAATTAACGTTGATAGAGATTTAGATGTTTTCCAAATTTGTCTTTGTGCACATTAGTGTGCAAACACTCTTTAATACTTTCTTTACATTACTATGTTTCCATATTCTTAGCCTTTGATGAATTCTTCATCATGTGGATCCCCAGCGGCTTTACTTCTCTCATTGAACCCTGACTGCTGTAGACTGGAAGTAGTGGCAGTGGCAAAGTAGTGCATTGTACACTTTTTGACTTGAAATACAGTGAGGCAGAAAGAATAGGAGTGAGGCTAGAGGCTAGACCATAGCTCTACTGGAGTTTCTGCAAGAAAGGCAAGGCAGGGCAGGGGAAACAGTTTAGCACTGGTTGGTTTGAATAATTTCAGTGGGCTCTGAGCTCTAAGGGCGAGCCCTTTGCTGTCTCTAATAATTGACTGGCCTGGGGAGGTATACTGCATCCCTACCAAATAGGGATTTTTAAGATGTGAATATTTCATAATATACAGAAAATTTAAAAATACACACAATACAGGAAGTATTTTATTCTTATTGATAAATACCCAATAGTGGAATAGCTTGATCTATGGTAGGTGTATGTTTACCTTTTTGAGAATTTGCTAAACAATATTTACAAGCGGCCAGACCAAGGTGCCCTCCCACCACCAGCATATGAGAGGTCCAGCTCTTCACACTCACCAACACTTGATGTCTTAGTACATCTGCACTGCAATAAAGGAATACCTGAGGTTGGTTAATTTATCAAGAAAACATGTTTATTTGGCTTGTGGTTCATTCAGGCAGCACAAGAAGCATGGCACCAGCTTCCGCATCAGGTAAGAGACTCAGGCTACTTCCACTCATGGCAGAAGGTGAGGGTGGAGGGTGCTGATCACATGGCGAGAGAGAAGCAAGAGAAGAAGGAAGGAGGTGCCAGGCTCTTTTTAACAATCAGTTCTTGCTGAAACTAACAGATGGAAAGTTCACTCATTACTGGGAGGGGGCACTAGGTCATTCATCAGGGATCCATCCAAACACCTCCCACTAAGCCCCACTTCCAACATTAGAGATCAAATTTCAACACTTGATTTTGGAGGGACAGATAACTCAACTGTATCATTTCGTATGGTCAGTCTTTTTCATTGCAGCTATTTTAATGGGATGTGGATTAAACTGCAGTTTTAGTTTGATTACCCTAATCATTAATTATGTTGAACATCCTTACATGTGCCTGTCTGCCATCTGTGTACCTTCTTTGGTAACTGTCTTTTGAAATCTTTGCTCATTAAAAAACATAGATGTCTTTTTTAAAATAGACTTTTTATTTTACAATAAATTTAGATTTAAAGCAAGGGTGCAAAACATAGCACTGAGAATTCCCATGTATCCTTTGCCAGTTTCCCCTATTGCTAAATCTTGGATTACTATGCACGTTTATCACAACTCATTAACCAACACTGACACATTATGATGAAGTAAAGTCTATGTTTTCTTCAGATGTCATTAATTTTCACCTAATGCCCTTGTTCTTTTCTGGATACCACATCCAGATACCACATGACATTTACTCATCACATTTGTTTCATCTCCTCTAGCCTGTGACAGTTTTTCAGACTTTCCTTGGTTTTGATAGCAATGTGTTTTCTGGCAATGCTTCTTTTACAGCTTCTTTAGTACCTGGTACTGATTCCAAAGCACTCATCTCCTTCAAGTCATCTTCTGCTGATTCCTCTGCTGTGGTGTCTATTCGCTCTTGAATTTTTCACATATCCACATCTTGAAAGAACATGTCCCCCACCTTTTGTTGCTGAATGAGAGATGTTGGGTTTGCAGGCAGGTAGACCACTTTGACACCTTCAGTGTTGACTCGTGGGTTCTGGGTGGCTCAGGGCATTGTCCAAAATCAAAAGAACTTTCAAAGACAGTCTCTTACTGGCAAGATATTCCTGACTTCAGGGACAAATCAATGTAGAACCACTCCACAAAAAGTGTTCGTGTCAAGGCCTTCTTGTACAACTAAAAAACTGGTAGTGGGTATTGATCTTTTCCCTTCAAGGTATGGGGGCTAGCAGGTTTATAGATGGGGGCAGTCCTATTTGTAAACCCAATGGCATTTACATAAAGCCCTAGAATTAGTTTATCCCTTCCTGCCCTGAATCCTTGTGTTTGCCTCTCTTCCTTAGATTAGGGTTATGGTTAGTAGCCTGCAGAACAATGTTGAATAGAAGTGGTAACAGCGCCCCCCACCCCCCATCCTTGGCATGATCCGAGGAGTGAGCATTCAGTCTTTCACTGTTAAGGATGATGTTAGCTGTGGGTTCTGTGGGTTCCTCCAAGATGCCCTTCATTAGTTTAAGATACTTGCCTTTTTTTCCTAGTTTGTTGAGAAATTTTTTTTTAATCAGAAATGGATTTTGGATTTTTGTCAAACACTTTTTCCATACCTATTGAGATAATTATATGCTTATACTTTTTTAGTTTATTTATATGGTATGTTACTTTAAATGATTTCTAAAAATTTTTTTTTATCACTAATTGTGGTGAAATACACATAGCATAAAATGTATCATCTTCACCACTTTAGGTACACAGTTCAGTATTGAGTACATTTACATTGCTGTGCAACCAATACCACCATTCATCTCCAGAACTCTCTTCATCTTCCCAAACTGAAACTTTGGAGCCCTTAGAAAATAATTCTCAGTTCCCCCATCTTTCAGCCCATGTCAACAAGCGTTCCACTCTTTTATTCTATGAATTTGACTATTTTAGATACTTCATATAAGTAGAATCATACAGCATTTGCTGTTTTGTGACTAGCTTAGTTCACTCTGCACAATGTCCTTAAGGTTCATTCACGTTAGCATATGTCAGAATTTTCTTCCTAAGGCTAAATAATATTGCATTCTGTATATATACATCACATTTTTGCTTGGGTTTTTTCCACTTATAGGCTGTTGTGGGTTACATTGCTATGAACATGGTGATACGACCTTGATTAATTTTCTAATGTCAAACCAGCCTTGCATTCCTAGGATAAAGCACATTTGGTCATGATGTATAATCTTTTTATGTAGTAACTTTTAAAATATTACAGAATTTGACTTGCCAATATTTTGTTTAAAATTTTTGCATCTAAGCTCATGAGGGTCTGTAATTTTTTTTCTCCTCATAATGTCTTTATCTGGTTTTGGTACTGTGATAATGCTGGTCCCATAAAATGAATTAGGAAATCCCCTGGGCTTCAGTTTTTGGGACTAGTTTGTGAATAATTGGTATTATTTGTTTCTTCAATGTTTGCTGGATTCATCAGTGACATCATTTGAGCTTCACTTTGTTTTATGTGGGAAGGTTTGAATAACAAATCCAAATTCAATTTAAAAGATAACGGGTTAGTTCTATTTGTGTTATTTATTCTTGTGAATAGTCTAGCAGTTTGTGTCTTTAACAAAATGTGTCAATTTCATCTAAGTTGTAGATTTTTTTGGCATAAATTTGTTCATGATATTCTCTTAGCATTTTAATATCTATAGAATCTATGGTGATACCACCTCTCTCATTCCTGATATTGATAATTTATTTCTTCTTTGTTTTCAGATCAGAGTGTCTAGAGCTTTACCAAATTAATTGATCTCAACAAACCAGCTTTGGTTTCATTAATTTTGCCTATTTTTAAAGTGTATTTTCCATTTCATTGATTTCTACTCAGAAGTAAGCCCCCAGGGAAGGTAGATCACTCACCGTCATGTTTATTTTTCAAGGACAGTCATCTGCAAGTGCCCCAGTCACCAAAAGAAAAGGTGATTAAGCAAATGTCTAGTACCAGTTAGGGTGTCCCGAAAGGGGCCATCTTGTGCTCCTACAAGGATTATACCGGTTGTCTGCAGAATCTCTCATTCAATGTTCTTTAAGGTGTTACCTGACACACACTGCTTAGCTCATCCATGAAGGTATCAAGAAAACCTGCAGAATATAATTCTGTGCAATGCAACAAATATTCCGGTTGATCTTCTTTGTGCAAGGCTGTATTTGTCTGTTTGGATTGCTATAAAGGACACCTGAGGCTAGGTAATTTATAAAGAAAAGAGGTTTAGTTGGCTCATAGTTTTGCAGTCCTTATATGAAACACGGGGCTAGCATCTGCTTCAGGTGAGGCCTCAGGAAGCTTACAATCATGATAGAAGGTGATGGGGAGCTGGCATGTCACATGGCAAGAGCAGGAGCAAGAGAGAGACAGGGAAGATGGCACATACTTTATTTTTAGTTTTTATTTTTATTTCTGGGGTACATGTGAAAGATGTGCAGGTTTGTTACATAGGTAAACATGTGCCCTGGTGGCACATACATTTTTTTTTTCCTGCTCTTAAGCTTTTTTTTGTTTTGTTTTTTTGAATACTTTAAGTTCTGGGATACATGTGCAGAACATTGTTACATAGGTATACATGTGCCATGGTGGTTTGCTGCACCCATCAACCCGACATCTACATTAGGTATTTCTCCTAAGCTATCCCTCCCCTAGACCCCCAACCCCTGACAGGCCCTGGTGTGTGATGTTCCCCTCCCTGTGTCCATGTGTTCTCATTGTTCAACTCCCACTTATGTGTGAGAGCATGCGGTGTTTGGTTTTGTGTTCCTGTGTTAGTTTGCTGAGAATGATGGTTTCCAGCTTCATCCATGTCGCTGCAGAGGACATGAACTCATCCTTTTTAATGGCTGCATAGTATTCCATGGTGTATATGTGCCACATTTTCTTTATCCAGTCTATCATTGGTGGGCATTTGGGATGGTTCCAAGTCTTTGTTGTGGTGAATAGTGTTGCAATAAACATAGGTGTGCATGTGTCCTTAAAGTAGAATAATTTGATATCCTTTTGGTATATACCTAGTAATGGCATTGCTGGGTTAAGTGGTATTTCTGGTTCTAGATCCTTGAGAAATCACAACACTGTCTTCCACAATGGTTGAACTAATTTACACTCCCACCAACAATGTAAAAGCGTTCCTATTTCTTCATATCCTCTCCAGCATCTGTTCTTTCCTGAGTTTTAATGATCGCCATTCTAACTGACATGAGATGGTATCTTATTGTGGATTTGATTTGCATTTCTGTGATGACCAGTGAGGATGAGCTGTTTTTAATGTGTTTGTGGTTGTATAAATGTCTTCTTTTGTGAAGTGTCTGTTCATATCCTTTGCCCACTTTATGATGGGGTTTTTTCTTGTAAATTTGTTTAAGTTCCATGTAGATTCTGGATATTAGCCCTTTGTCAGATGGATAGATTGCAAAATTTTTCTCCCATTGTGTAGGCTGCCTGTTCAGTCTGATGATAGTTTCTTTTGCTATGCAGAAGCTCTTTAGTTTAATTAGATCCCATTTCTTAATTTTGGCTTTTGTTGCCATTGCTTTTGGTGTTTTAGTTATGAAGTATTTGCCCATGCCTGTGTCCTGAATGGTACTGCCTAGATTTTCTTCTAGGGTTTTCATGGTTTTAGGTCTTATGTTTAAGTCTTTAATCCATCTTGAGTTAATTTTTGTGTAAGGTGTAAGGAAGGGGTCCAGATTCAGTTTTCTACATATGGCTAGCTAGTTTTCCCAACACCATTTATAAAATAGGGAATCTTTTCCCCTTTTCTTGTTTTTGTCAGGTTTATCAAAGTTGCGATGGTTGTAGATGTGTGGCATAATTTCTGAGGCCTCTGTTCTGTTCCATTGATCTATATATCTGTTTGGGTACCAGTACCATGCTGTTTTGGGTACTCTGGACCTGTAGTATAGTTTGAAGTCAGGTAGTGTGATGCCTCTAGCTTTGTTCTTTTTGCTTAGGATTGTCTTGGCTATACCGACTCTTTTTTAGTTCCATATGAAATTTAAAGTAGTTTTTTCTAATTCTGTGAAGAAAGTCAGTGGTAGCTTCATGGGGATAGCATTGAATGTATAAATTACCTTGGACAGTAGGACCATCTTCACGATATTAATTCTTCCATCCATGAGCATGGAATATTTTTCCATTTGTTTGTGTCCTCTCTTGTTTCCTTGAGCAGCGGTTTGTAGTTCTCCTTGAAGAGGTCCTTCCCATCCCTTGTAAGTTGTATTCCTAGGTATTTTATTGTTTGTAGCAATTGTGAATGGGAGTTTACTAATGATTGGGCTCTCTGTTTTTCTACTATTGGTGTATGGGAATGCTTGTGATTTTTGCACATTGATTTTTGTATCCTGAGACTTTTCTGAAGTTGCTTATCAGCTTAAGGAGATTTTGGACTGAGATGATAGGATTTTCTAAATATACAATCATGTCATCTGCAAACAGAGACAATTTGACTTCCTCTCTTCCTATTTGAATACCCTATATTTCTTCCTCTTACCTGCCTGCCTTGGCCAGAACTTCCAATACTATGTTGAATAGGAGTGGTGAGAGAGGGCATCCTTATCTTGTGCCAGTTTTCAAAGGGAATGCTTCCAGCTTTTGCCCATTCCGTATGATATTGGCTGTGAGTTTGTCATAAATAACTCTTATTATTTTGAGATATGTTCCATCAATACCTAATTTATTGAGAGGTTTGAGCAGGAAGGCTGTTGAATTTTGTTGAAGGTCTTTTCTGCATCTATTGAGATAATCATGTGGTTTTTGTCATTGGTTCTGTTTATGTGATGGATTATGTTTATTGATTTGTGTATGTTAGACCAGCCTCACATCCCAGGGATGAAGCCAACTTCATCATGGTGGATAAGCTTTTTGATGTGCTCCTGGATTTGGTTTGGCAGTATTTTACTGAGGATTTTCACCATTGATGCTAATCAGGGATATTTGCCTGAAATTTTTTGTTGTTGTTGTTTTGTCTCTGCCAGGTTTTGGTATCAGGATGATGCTGGCTTCATAAAATGAGTTAGGGAGGATTCCCTCTTTTTCTATTGATTGGATAGTTTCAGAAGGAATGGTACCAGCTGCTTTTTGTACCTCTGGTAGAATTCCGCTGTGAATCCATCTGGTCCTGGACTTTTTTTGGTTGGTAGGCAATTAATTACTGCCTCAATTTCAGAACCTGTTATTGGTCTATTCAGGGATTCAACTTCTTCCTGGTTTAGCCTTGGGAGGGTGTATGTGTCCAGGAATTTATCCATTTCTCCTAGAATTTCTAGTTTATTTGTGTAGATGTGTTTATAGTATTCTCTGGTGGTAGTTTATTTCTGTGGGATCAGCAATGATCTCCCTTTTATCATTTTTTTATTGTGTCTATTGATTCTTCTCTCTTTTCTTCTTTATTATCTGGCTAGTGGTCTATTTATTTTTTAGTCTTTTCAAAAAACCAACTCCTGGATTCAAAGATTTTTTGAAGAGTATTTTGTGTCTCTATCTCCTTCATTTCTGCTCTGATCTTAGTTATTTCTTGTCTTCTGCTAGCTTTTGAATTTATTTGCTCTTGCTTCTCTGGTTCTTTTAATTGTGTTGTTAGGATTTTGATTTTAGATTTTTCCTGCTATCTCCTGTGGGCATTTTAGTGCTACAAATTTCCCTCTAAACACAGCTTTAGCTGTGTCCCAAAGATTCTGGTATGTTGTCTTTGTTCTCATTGGTTTCAAAGAACTTATTTATTTCTGCCTTAATTTCAATATTTACCCAGTAGTTATTCAGGAGCAAGTTGTTCAGTTTCCATGTAGTTGTGCGATTATGAGTGAGTTTCTTAATCCTGAGTTCTAATTTGATTGCACTGTGGTCTGAGAGACTGTTTATGATTTTCATTCTTTTTCATTTTCTGAGGAATGTTTTACTTCCAATTATGTGGTTGATTTTAGAATAAGTGCGATGTGGGGCCAAGAAGAATGTATATTCTGTTGATTTGGGGTGGATAATTCTGTAGATGTCTATTAGGTCTGCTTGATCCAGAGCTGATTTCAGGTCCTGAATATCCTTGCTACTTTTCTGTCTCATTGGTCTGTCTAATGTTGACAGTGGGGTGTTAAAGTCTCCCATTATTATTGTATGGGAGCCTAAGTCTCTTTGTAGGTCTGTAAAAAGTTGCTTTATGAATCTAGGTGCTCTTGTATTGGGTGCATATATATTTAGGATGGGTAGCTGTTCTTGTTGCATTGATCTCTTTACCATTATGTAATGCCCTTCCTTATCCTTTTTGATCTTTGTTGGTTTAAAGTCTGTTTTATCAGAGACTAGGATTGCAACCCCTGCTTTTTTTTTTCTTTCCATTTGCTTGGTAAATATTCCTCCATCCCTTTATCTTGATCCGATGAGTGTCTTGCATGTGAGATGTGTCTCCTGAGCACAGCACACTGATAGGTCTTGACTGTTTATCCAGTTTGCCAGTGTATGTATTTTTTATTTTTTATTTTTTATTTTTTTATTTTTCTATTATTATACTTTAAGTTCTAGGGTACATGTGCATAACGTGCAGGTTTGTTACATATGTATACTTGTGCCCTGTTGGTGTGCTGCACCCATCAACTCATCAGCACCCATCAATTTGTCATTTATATCAGGTATAACTCCCAATGGAATCCCTCCCCCCTCCCCCCTCCCCGTGATAGGCCCCGGTGTGTGACGTTCCCCTTCCCGAGTCCAAGTGATCTCATTGTTCAGTTCCCACCTATGAGTGAGAACATGCGGTGTTTGGTTTTCTGTTCTTGTGATAGTTTGCTAAGAATGATGGTTTCCAGCTGCATCCATGTCCCTACAAAGGACACAAACTCATCCTTTTTTATGGCTGCATAGTATTCCATGGTGTATATGTGCCACATTTTCTTAATCCAGTCTGTCACTGATGGACATTTGGGTTGATTCCAAGTCTTTGCTATTGTGAATAGTGCCACAATAAACATACGTGTGCATGTGTCTTTATAGCAGCATGATTTATAATCCTTTGGGTATATACCCAGTAGTGGGATGGCTGGGTCATATGGTACATCTAGTTCTAGATCCTTGAGGAATTGCCATACTGTTTTCCATAATGGTTGAACTAGTTTACAATCCCACCAACAGTGTAAAAGTGTTCCTATTTCTCCACATCCTCTCCAGCACCTGTTATTTCCTGACTTTTGAATGATTGCCATTCTAACTGGTGTGAGATGGTATCTCATTGTGGTTTTGATTTGCATTTCTCTGATGGCCAGTGATGATGAGCATTTTTTTCATGTGTCTGTTGGCTATATGAATGTCTTCTTTTGAGAAATGTCTGTTCATATCGTTTGCCCACTTTTTGATGGGGTTGTTTGTTTTTTTCTTGTAAATTTGTTTGAGTTCTTTGTAGGTTCTGGATATCAGCCCTTTGTCAGATGAGTAGATTGCAAAAATGTTCTCCCATTCTGTAGGTTGCCTGTTCACTCTGCTGGTAGTTTCTTTTGCTGTGCAGAAGCTCTTTAGTTTAATGAGATCCCATTTGTCAATTTTGGCTTTTGTTGCCATTGCTTTTGGTGTTTTAGACATGAAGTCCTTGCCCATGCCTATGTCCTGAATGGTACTACCTAGGTTTTCTTCTAGGGTTTTTATGGTATTAGGTCTAACATTTAAGTCTCTAATCCATCTTGAATTAATTTTCGTATAAGGAGTAAGGAAAGGATCCAGTTTCAGCTTTCTACTTATGGCTAGCCAATTTTCCCAGCACCATTTATTAAATAGGGAATCCTTTCCCCATTTCTTGTTTTTCTCAGGTTTGTGAAAGATCAGATGGCTGTAGATGTGTGGTATTATTTCTGAGGACTCTGTTCTGTTCCATTGGTCTATATCTCTGTTTTGGTACCAGTACCATGCTGTTTTGATTACTGTAGCCTTGTAGTATAGTTTGAAGTCAGGCAGCGAGATGCCTCCAGCTTTGTTCTTTTGAGTTAGGATTGTCTTGGCAATGCGGACTCTTTTTTGGTTCCATATGAACTTTAAAGCAGTTTTTTCTAATTCTGTGAAGAAACTCATTGGTAGCTTGATGGGGATGGCATTGAATCTATAAATTACCTTGGGCAGTATGGCCATTTTCATGATATTGATTCTTCCTATCCATGAGCATGGTATGTTCTTCCATTTGTTTGTGTCCTCTTTGATTTCACTGAGCAGTGGTTTGTAGTTCTCCTTGAAGAGGTCCTTTACATCCCTTGTAAGTTGTATTTCTAGGTATTTTATTCTCTTTGAAGCAATTGTGAATGGAAGTTCATTCCTGATTTGGCTCTCTGTTTGTCTGTTACTGGTGTATAAGAATGCTTTTGATTTGTGCACATTAATTTTGTATCCTGAGACTTTGCTGAAGTTTCTTATCAGCTTAAGGAGATTTTGGGCTGAGACAATGGGGTTTTCTAAATATACAATCATGTCATCTGCAAACAGGGACAATTTGACTTCTTTTCCTAGCTGATTTCTTTCTCTTGCCCTATTGCCCTAGCCAGAACTTCCAACACTATGTTGAATAGGAGTGGTGAGAGAGGGCATCCCTGTCTTGTGCCAGTTTTCAGAGGGAATTTTTCCAGTTTTTGCCCATTCAGTATGATATTGGCTGTGGGTTTGTCATAAATAGCTCTTATTATTTTGAGGTACGTTCCATCAATACCAAATTTATTGAGCGTTTTTAGCATGAAGGGCTGTTGAATTTTGTCAAAAGCCTTTTCTGCATCTATTGAGATAATCATGTGGTTCTTGTCTTTGTTCTGTTTATATGCTGGATTACGTTTATTGATTTGTGAATGTTGAACCGGCCTTGCATCCCAGGGATGAAGCCCACTTGATCATGGTGGATAAGCTTTTTGATGTGCTGCTGAATCCGGTTTGCCAGTATTTATTGAGGATTTTTGCATCAATGTTCATCAGGGATATTGGTCTAAAATTCTCTTTTTTTGTTGTGTCTCTGCCAGGCTTTGGTATCACGATGATGTTGGCCTCATAAAATGAGTTAGGGAGGATTCCCTCTTTTTCTATTGATTGGAATAGTTTCAGAAGGAATGGTACCAGCTCCTCCTTGTACCTCTGGTAGAATTCAGCTGTGAATCCATCTGGTCCTGGACTTTTTTTGGTTGGTAGGCTATGAATTATTGCCTCAATTTTAGAGCCTGCTATTGGTCTATTTAGGGATTCAACTTCTTCCTGGTTTAGTCTTGGAAGAGTGTAAGTGTCCAGGAAATTATCCATTTCTTCTAGATTTTCTAGTTTATTTGCGTAGAGGTGTTTAAAGTATTCTCTGATGGTAGTTTGTATTTCTGTGGGGTCAGTGGTGATATCCCCTTTATCATTTTTTATTGCATCTATTTGATTCTTCTCTCTTTTCTTCTTTATTAGTCTTGCTAGTGGTCTGTCAATTTTGTTGATCTTTTCAAAAAACCAACTCCTGGATTCATTGATTTTTTGGAGGATTTTTTGTGTCTCTATCTCCTTCAGTTCTTCTCTGATCTTAGTTATTTCTTGCCTTCTGCTAGCTTTTGAATGTGTTTGCTCTTGCCTCTCTAGTTCTTTTAATTGTGATGTTAGAGTGTCAATCTTAGATCTTTCCAGCTGTCTCTTGTGGGCATTTAGTGCTATAAATTTCCCTCTCCACACTGCTTTAAATGTGTTCCAGAGATTCTGGTATGTTGTATCTTTGTTGTCATTGGTTTCAAAGAACATCTTTATTTCTGCCTTCATTTCGTTATGTACCCAGTAGTCATTCAGGAGCAGGTTGTTCAGTTTCCATGTAGTTGAGCGATTTTGATTGAGTTTCTTAGTCCTGAGTTCTAGTTTGATTGCACTGTGGTCTGAGAGACAGTTTGTTATAATTTATAATTTCTGTTCTTTTACATTTGCTGAGGAGTGCTTTCCTTCCAATTATGTGGTCAATTTTGGACTAAGTGCGATGTGGTGCTGAGAAGAATGTATATTCTGTTGATTTGGGGTGGAGAGTTCTATAGATGTCTATTAGGTCCGCTTGGTGCAGAGATGTGTTCAATTCCTGGATATCCTTGTTAACTTTCTGTCTCATTGATCTGTCTAATGTTGACAGTGGAGTGTTGAAGTCTCCCTTTATTATTGTATGGGAATCTAAGTCTCTTTGTCAGTCTCTAAGGCCTTGCTTTATGAATCTGGGTGCTCCTGTATTGGGTGCATATATATTTAGGATAGTTAGCTCTTCCTGTTGAATTGATCCCTTTACCATTATGTAATGGCCTTCTTTGTCTCTTTTGATCTTTGATGGTTCAGGGTCTGTTTTATCAGAGATTAGTATTGCAACCCCTGCTTTTTTTTGTTCTCCATTTGCTTGGTAGATCTTCCTCCATCCCTTTATTTTGAGCCTATGTATGTCTCTGCATGTGAGATGGGTCTCCTGAATACAGCAGACTGATGGGTCTTGACTCTTTATCCAGTTTGCCAGTCTGTGTCTTTTAATTGGAACATTTAGTCCATTAACATTTAAGGTTAATATTGTTATGTGTGAACTTGATCCTGCCATTATGATATTAACTTAAATTAAACTAACTAATATTAAAATAACCAATATTAATTATGGTTATTTTGCTCGTTAGTTGATGCAGTTTCTTCCTAGCCTCGATGGTCTTTACATTTTGGCATGTTTTTGCAATGGCTGGTATCGGTTGTTCCTTTCCATGTTTAGGGCTTCCTTCAGGGTCTCTTGTAAGGCAGGCCTGGTGGTGACAAAATCTCTAAGCATTTGCTTATCTGTAAAGGATTTTATTTCTCCTTCACTGATGAAACTTAGTTTGGCTGGATATGAAATTCTGGGTTGAAAATTCTTTTCTTTAAGAATGTTGAATATTGGCCCCCACTCTCTTCTGGCTTGTAGAGTTTCTGCCGAGAGTTCTGCTATTAGTCTGATGGGCTTCCCTTTGTGGGTAACCCGACCTTTCTCTCTGGCTGCCCTTAAGATTTTTTTCCTTGGCCGGGCGCGGTGGCTCAAGCCTGTAATCCCAGCACTCTGGGAGGCCGAGACGGGCGGATCACAAGGTCAGGAGATCGAGACCATCCTGGCTCACCCGGTGAAACCCCGTCTCTACTAAAAAAATATAAAAAACTAGCCGGGCGAGGTGGCGGGCCCTTGTAGTCCCAGCTACTCAGGAGGCTGAGGCAGGAGGATGGCGTAAACCCGGGAGGTGGAGCTTGCAGTGAGCTGAGATCTGGCCACTGCACTCCAGCCTGGGCGACAGAGCGAGACTCCGTCTCAAAAAAAAAAAAAAAAAAAAATTTTTTTCTTCATTTCAACTTTGGTGAATCTGGCAATTATGTGTCTTGGAGTTGCTCTTCTCGAGGTGTATCTTTGTGGCATTCTCTGTATTTCCTCTGAATTTGAATGTTGGCCTGCCCTACTAGGTTGGGGAAGTTCACCTGGATGATATCCTGAAGAGTGTTTTCCAACTTGGTTCCATTTTCCCCCTCACTTTCAGGCACCCCAATCAGACGTAGATTTGGTCTTTTTACATAATCCCATACTTCTTGCAGGCTTTGTTCATTTCTTTTCCTTCTTTTTTCTTTTGGTTTCTCTTCTCGCTTCGTTTCATTCATTTGATCCTTAATTGCTGATACTCTTTCTTCCAGTTGATCGAGTCGGTTACTGAAGCTTGTGCATTTGTCACATATTTCTTGTGTCATGGTTTTTATCTCTGTCATTTCGTTTATGACCTTCTCTGCATTAATTATTCTAGCTGTCAATTCTTCCACTCTTTTTTCAAGATTTTTAGTTTCTTTGCGTTGGGTACGTAATTCCTCCTTTAGCTCTGAGAAGTTTGATGGACTGAAGCCTTCTTCTCTCATCTCGTCAAAGTCATTCTCTGACCAGCTTCGATCTGTTGCTGGCGATGAGCTGCGCTCCTTTGCAGGGGGAGGTGCGCTCTTATTTTTTGAATTTCCAGCTTTTCTGCCCTGCTTCTTCCCCATCTTTGTGGTTTTATCTGCTTCTGGTCTTTGATGATGGTGATGTACTGATGGGGTTTTGGTATAGGTGTCCTTCCTGTTTGATAGTTTTCCTTCTAGCAGTCAGGACCCTCAGTTGCAGGTCTGTTGGAGATTGCTTGAGGTCCACTCCAGACCCTATTTTCCTGGATATCAGCAGCAGAGGTTGCAGAAGATAGAATATTGCTGAACAGCGAGTGTACCTGTCTGATTCTTACTTTGGAAGCTTCCTCTCGGGGGTGTATTCCACCCTGTGAAATGTGGGGTATCAGACTGCCCCTATTGGGGGATGTCTCCCAGTTAGGCTACTCAAGGGTCACGGACCCACTTGAGCAGGCAGTCTGTCCGTTCTCAGATCTCAACCTCCGTGTTGGGAGATCCACTGCTCTCTTCAAAGATGTCAGACTGAGTCGTTTGCGTCTGCAGAGGTTCCTGCTGCTTTTTTTGTTGTTGTTTAGCTGTGTCCTGTCCCCAGAGGTGGAGTCTACAGAGACAGCCAGGTTTCCTTGAGCTGCTGTGAGCTCCACCCAGTTCGAGCTTCCCAGCGGCTTTGTTTACCTACTTAAGCCTCAGCAATGGCAGGCGCCCCTCCCCCAGCCTCACTGCTGCCTTGCGGTTAGATCACAGACTGCTGTGCTAGTAATGAGGGAGGCTCCGTGGCCGTGGGACCCTCCTGGCCATGTGTGGGATACAATCTCCTGGTGTGCCCATTTGCTCAAAGCGTAGTATTGGGGTGGGAGTCACCTGATTTTCCAGGTGTTGTGTGTCTGAGTTCCCCTGGCTAGGAAATGGGACTCCCTTCCTTCTTGCGCTTCCCATGTGAGGCGATTCCTCGGCCTGCTTCAGCTCTCGCTGGTTGGGCTGCAGCGGCTGACCAGCACCGATTGTCCGGCACTCCCTACTGAGATGACCCCAGTACCTCAGTTGAAAATGCAGAAATCACCAGTCTTCTGTGTCGCTCGTGCTGGGAGTTGGAGACTGGAGCTGTTCCTATTCGGCCATCTTGCTCCGCCCCCAGTGTGTGTCTTTTAACTGGGGCATTTAGCCCATTTACTTTTAAGGCTAATATTATTATATGTGATTTTGATCCTGTCATTATGATGCTAGCTGGTTATATTGTCCATTAGTTGATGCAGTTTCTTTATAGTGTCAATTGTCCTTTAAATTGGGTATGTTTTTTGCAGTGACTGATACCCATTTTTACTTTCCATATTTAGTGCTTCCTTCAGGAGCTCTTGTAAGGCAGGCCTGGTGGTGACAAAATCTTTCAGCATTTGCTTGTCTGTAAAGGATTTTATTTCTCCTTCGCTTATGAAGCTTAGTTTGGCTAGATATGAAATTCTGGGTTGAAAATTCTTTAGGAATGTTGAATATTGGCCCCCACTGTCTTCTGGCTTGTGGGGTTTCTGCAGAGATATCTGCTTTTAGTCTGATGGGCTTCCCTTTGTGGGTAACCAGACCTTTCTCTGGCTGCCCTTCATATTTTTTCCTTCATTTTAACCTTGATGAATCTGACAATTCTGTGTCTTGGGGTTGCTCTTCTCGTGGAGTATCTTTGTGGTGTTCTCTGTGTTTCCTGAATTTGAATGTTGGCCAGTCTTGGTAAGTTGGGGAAGTTCTCCTGGATAATATCCTAAAGAGTGTTTTTGGTACATACTTTTAAATAACCAGATCTCATGAGAAATCACTCACTATTGGGAGGACAGTGCCAAGCCATTCATGAGGGATCCACGCCCATGATCCAAACATCTCCCACCATGCTTTACCTTCAACACTGGGGATTATATTTGACCATGATATATGGAGGGGACAGACATACAAACTGTATCAAAGGCATAGCATGAGTTCTGTGAAAGGAGGGTGAAAACACAAAGATGACATTGCCACTGACCTCAGGGAGTGCTCAGTAGACTAAGGGAGACAAGTACATATTTTCCTGAAGGAGGGCACTGGAGTGATGGCATGTTTAGAATGTGGAAGTAGAGCAGTCAGAGAGAGGCAGGCCAGCAGAGTGCTTGCTCAAGGACTGGGCCAGCAACTCCCCACTGCATGTGATGTATCCGAGGAAAGTCATTAAAATAGTTAATGGTCACTTTCCATCAAGTCCCTGGTGTGGTCCACGGAGGCAGGATTGTCAATTTCATTTTGGCATTTCAGAGGCTTCTTAGGGTTTGGATATGGAAGAAGACAACCAGCAATGATTATGTATTGCAGAGATGTGCGTGAGCCCCGATTTCTTGCCAGTTGGGAGGTCAGTGCTGAGGGCCTTGCTGTCTTTCCTTGACACATAGGATGCCAATTTCTTTCTGGACAGAGAGTATTTGGTTGGTTAAAGTTAAAATCTGAATTTTGTTTTGGAATAAATTCCAAAAATATTAGCTTTATTCAAATTGACTTTCACTTTATCTTTCTGAATTTTCAAGGTCCAAAAGCATTGCTTAGTAATTCTGTTTCTAAACTCACATTGCAGCACTGGGCATGATCTGTCCAAGGAAGAGACCATAAGATAGTCTTGTCTGGAAAACATACAAGTAGGTATCTCAACAAATGATATTCATGTATTCTTGTTCTTATGAGTAAATCATTGGCAGTGAGTGTGATTTTTTTTTTTTTTATGGAAGGATAAACACACACCCTCTATTGAGGTCAGGTTTTGTGCTTGTACTTCTTCCGCCTACTGTATCATAGCAGCTTAGAATCCCAGCTGCTGGCTCGGGCTGCAGTTCTCTGATGGCTCGCACAGGGTGGACCAGCCCTGTTCCCCTATGTGTTTCTCTGCTGCTGACCTGTGGATTTGCTGAGGCAGGGAAGCTGCTAGTAGTACCCATGGATGGGAGCCACTGGTTCACCATGCAGTCGGTGGTGGAGAAACTTATCCTCAGGGGGCATGAGGTGGTTGTAGTCATGCCAGAGGTGAGTTGGCAACTGGGAAGATCACTGAATTGCACAGTGAAGACTTATTCAACCTCATACACTCTGGAGGATCTGGACCGGGAATTCATGGCTTTCGCCCATGCTCAATGGAAAGCACAATTACGAAGTTTCTTTTCTCTATTTCTGAGTCCTTCCAATGGTTTTTTTGATTTATTTTTTTCGCATTGCAGGAGTTTGTTTAATGACCAAAAATTGGTAGAATACTTAAAGGAGAGTTCTTTTGATGCGGTGTTTCTGGATCCTTTTGATGCCTGTGGCTTAATTGTTGCCAAATATTTCTCCCTCCCTTCTGTGGTCTTTGCCAGGGGAATACCTTGCCACTATCTTGAAGAAGGTGCACAGTGCCCTGCTCCTCTTTCCTATGTACCCAGAATTCTCTTAGGGTTCTCAGATGCCATGACTTTCAAGGAGAGAGTATGGAACCATATCATGCACTTGGAGGAGCATTTATTTTGCAAGTATTTTTTCAAAAGTGCCCTAGAAATAGCCTCTGAAATTCTCCAAACACCTGTCACAGAATATGATCTCTACAGCCACACATCAATTTGGTTGTTGCGAACGGACTTTGTTTTGGACTTTCCCAAACCCGTGATGCCCAACATGGTCTTCATTGGTGGTATCAACTGCCATCAGGGAAAGCCATTGCCTGTGGTAAGTCATTGCTCCTTTAGCACATTAAGAATAATCTGGCTTTGTAAATTAAAAAAAGATTCCTTACTGAACTGTGATTTGACATTTTCGTTTGTTGCATTTCAAATTTCTTTCCAGTTTAACAGATTATTTTGTGCCAGTTCATGTACTTGTCAGTTATCAAATTTTATAAAACTGCCCTTCTTGAAAGTGTGTATATATAATTTAAAAATTATACATCATATTCAGCCTACATTTTTGAGTACTATGTTTAGAAAAGTACCAACAACCGCAGTAAGAAATGGAACTTCCCTTTTTTGCTAATTCTATGTGACCCCTGAGAGCAAATGCTCTTAGCAGTTTTGCATACATTCTTTTCATTTAAAAAGTGTTTTAGTTGTGTATATATAATTTAAAAATTATAGGTCCTATTCAGCCTACATTTTTGAGTACCATGTTTAGAAAAACACCAAAAACCACAGTAAGAAATGAAACTTCCCTTTTTTGCTAATTTTTGTGACCCCTAGACGAAATGCTCTTAGCAGTTTTGTGTACATTCTTTTCATTAAAAAAAAAAAAAATGCTGGGCGCGGTGGCTCAAGCCCGTAATCCCAGCACTTTGGGAGGCCGAGACGGGTGGATCACGAGGTCAGGAGATCGAGACCATCCTGGCTAACACGGTGAAACCCCATCGCTACTAAGAAATACAAAAAACTAGCCGGGCGAGGTGCTGGGCGCCAGTAGTCCCAGCTCCTCGGGAGGCTGTCGCTGGAGAATGGCGTGAACCTGGGAGGCGGAGCTTGCAGTGAGCTGAGATCCGGCCAGTGCACTCCAGCCTGGGCGACAAAGCAAGACTCCGTCTCAAAAAAAAAAAAAAAGGCCGGGCGCGGTGGCTCAAGCCTGTAATCCCAGCACTTTGGGAGGCCGAGACGGGCGGATCACGAGGTCAGGAGATTGAGACCATCCTGGCTAATACGGTGAAACCCCGTCTCTACTAAAAAAAAAATACAAAAAACTAGCCGGGCGCATTGGCGGGCGCCTGTAGTCCCAGCTACTTGGGAGGCTGAGGCAGGAGAATGGCGGGAACCCGGGAGGCGGAGCTTGCAGTGAGCTGAGATCCGGCCACTGCACTCCAGCCTGGGCGACAGAGCGAGACTCCGTCTCAGAAAAAAAAAAAAAAAAAAAAAAAAAAAAGGCATTTTAGTTATACGCAATATCTAATGTAAATTCTCATACCTATTTTGTTAAAATAAAATCTTGTATTAGGTTAGACATATATTTCTTTACCTTGCATTTTTCATTTGCCAATAAATAATAGATTCCTTTATAGACAAATACAGACAGATTTGACAAGTTCGTTTAATAGTCTTTACTTTGGATGCTATGTAGTTTTTTTAGCCAATTAGTATTGATATATCTTTAGGCATATTCCATTTTTTGCTTTTATGAATAAGGCCATGTAAACACTCTTTAATAATTTCCTTATGTGAATATATTTCTATATTCTTGCTTTTATCTTAGTAGACTAGAGTCTTACATGTAGGGTTATAGGGTTTTCCTGAATTGAGAAGGATTGGCATCTTTTTACTATTAAGTCGTCCTGTTCAGGAATATGTAAGTCTCACTATTTATTCAGATCTTGTTTTATATACATAAATAAAATTTTTCACTATATAAGCATTTTATGTTTGTTATTAACATTTATTCCTTGGCATTTTATTATTTTTGAAACTATTTTTTTACAGGGCAAATTTTCCATTTCTACATTTAGCTGACTATTGGGGTTTTTGTACTTGCATCCAGCCACATTACTAACTTTTCTTATTATTTTTTAGTATGCATTAGATGTACAATATACCCTACCATCTGCAAGTAATTCCCTTCTGATATTTATACTGCTTCTTTTGCTTTGCTGGAGCATATACTTCCAAAACATTATTGAGTAATATTGTTAGAGTAGCCAATTTAAATAGGAATTCGGTCACTTTTGATTGAAAAATCCTTGAAAAATACCAGAATAAAATTCTGGCAAATGCACAGTTGCTAAATCCAGATGAATCACTTGGTGTCTCATCTCATTATATTATTTTATTAGAGATGGAATATACATTTTTGTCTATTGCTGTGGCTGCTTACAAGGTTCAGTAGACTTTGTAACACAGTCATATCTGTTATTGGCAGATGTTTGGTAAAAGAGTGACCTTTCAGCCTAGTCATGGGAAGTGAAATAATGCTCTTTCTAAAAAGCAGGAAGACTACAGTTGTAGGCCTTTCAAAATTAGGCATGACTTTTAGTTCTTGGCCAGACCGGGCGAGGAGATGCAAGTTGAAGGACTCTTAAGAGGCTGGACTTATCAAAGCACTTTTCTCCTCTTTATCCTCCATTAATTACAGTACTAAGCACCATCCATGTGTTGCCTACACACCACATCTTTGGCTGAGGGTGAGGCTCTGCCACTTCCTGAACCTACACTGAGTTCATTATGGCTCACAGGGTCACCCAGAGGCCTTTAGAGATATAAAACCCTGTATATGATTTTATATCACCTGTGATAGGGAGATATACATAAAAAATGAAACATTAAACTCTGTATGGTTTCATTTATTTTGATTATAAATCTTTTATGAGATATGAAATAAATGTGTTTATGTATCTATTAAAGAATATACATGTATGAAAGTTTTTATAGTTGCAGAGGGTTATGTATATTAATGTATATATTTATGATTATATCTATAAATCCAGCAGAATTCTCACAGAGGAATTCAGATCTGAAAGAGGGCTTTCTGTCAAAAGCCTTGGATGTGGCCCAACCACAAAAGTAAAAGTCAACTGTCATTGAAAGAAGGATGGACACTGCGTATTGCTCCTTCCTTGTTTCAGAGGCCAGGATATGTCTGGGAGAAGCATGCAGTTGGTTACATCTTGTTGGGAAACAGGACTCAGAGTCTGAGTCTCATCTGTCTGATGAGAAGGGAGCATTACTTAATGATGGAGTACGTGTTTGCGCATGTACGTGTTTGTGTATATGCAGGTGTGTTTGTGTGCAGTGTCCCAGACCCTGCACAGGGGATTTTCTTGAAGGTCTCCTGTAACAAAATCTCCTTGAGCCTATCCAGGAGAATTACATCCAGGGATGTAATTAAATACTTTAACAAGGATGGCAGATGACCCCATCTCCAAAGTCAGGGATCAAATTTCAACGTGAGATTTGGAGGGGACAAACTTTTAAACTATATAATTTGGTATGGTTGTTCTTTTACATTTCAGCGTTCTAATGTGTGTGTGTTGATTAATGATGTGTAAACAATTCAGCAGAACATTGAAATAGTTTTAATGAGAAAAAGAGGAAGTCACTCCTAGTCTCTTTGAATTTTTGGTTAGTTCCAACAGAATTGATGACTGTTTTTAGGTGAAAAGAATTCAGGCTTCGTCTATACCATCCATGGTAGGTTCAGCTCTGCAGACCTGGGGATGGGATATGGTTACAGAGCAAGAAAAGATCTGTGCTTCCCCCATTGCTCTAAGTTTCTGGCTCCAGTTCAAGATCCAAATTCAAAGTTAGCTTTTGGTGGACAAGACTAAGGCCTCCCACTAAAATTGTTTATTTCAAGTTTTTATTTTCAAAGTGTTCCAACACACACAAAGGAGAGACTTAGTGTCATGACCACCTGTATATCAATCTTAGATTAAATAATTTTCACTATTTTGCTGAACTGATTCATCTATCCCTTTTTTCCTGTCTTTAAAGAAAACTTTTTTAAAAGAGAAATTTATGTCAATCTGTTTATTATGCTTTAAGTACTAGGGTACATGTGCACAATGTGCAGGTTTGTTACATAGATATACGTGTGCCATGTTGGTTTGCTGCACCCATCAACTTGTCATTTACATTAGATATTTCTCCTAATGCTATCCCTTCCCCAGCCCCCGACCCCCCAACAGGCCCTGGTGTGTGATGTTCCCTGTGTCCATGTGTTCTCATTGGTCAATTCCTACTTATGAGTGAGAATATATGCTGTTTGGTTTTCTGTCCTTGTGATAGTTTGCTGATAATGATAGTTTCCAGCTTCATCCATGTCCCTGCAAAGGACATGAACTCATCCTTTTTTATGGCTGCATAGTATTCCATGGTGTGTATGTGCCACATCTTCTTTATCCAGTCTATCATTGATGGACGTTGGGTTGGTTCCAAGTCTTTGCTATTGTGAATAGTGCTGCAATAAACATATGTGTGCATGTGTCTTTATAGTACCATGATTTATAATCCTTTGGGTATATACCCAGTAATGGGATCACTGGGTCAAATGGTATTTCTAGTTCTAGATCCTTGAGGAATTGCCACACTGTCTTCCACAATGGTTGAACTAATTTACACTCCCACCAACAGGGTAAAAGCGTTCCTATTTCTCCACATCCCCTCCAGCATCTGTTGTTTCCTGACTTTTTAATGATCGCCATTCTAACTAGCATGAGATGGTATCTCATTGTGGTTTTGATTTGCATTTCTGTGATGACCTATGATGATGAGCATTTTTTCATATGTCTGTTTGCTGCATAAATGTGTTCTTTTGAGAAGTGTCTGTTCATATCCTTTGCCCACTTTTGAATGGGTTGTTTTTTTTTTCTTGTAAATTTGTTTGACTTCTTTGTAGATTCTGGATATTAGCCCTTTGCCAGGTGGATTGATTGCAAAAATGTTCTCCCATTTTGTAGGTTGCCTGTTCAGTCTGATGATAGTTTCTTTTTCTTTTTCTTTTTTTTTTAGCCTCTTCTATTGCTGTTATTTATAAGGTTTGTGTATAAAAAGCATTTTTTAAATTATACTTTAAGTTCTAGGGTACATGTGCATAACGTGCAGGTTTGTTACATATGTATACTTGTGCCATGTTGGTGTGCTGCACCCATCAACTCATCAGCACCCATCAACTCGTCATTTACATCAGGTATAACTCCCAGTGCAATCCCTCCCCCCTCCCCCCTCCCCGTGATAGGCCCTGGTGTGTGATGTTACCCTTCCCGAGTCCAAGTGATCTCATTGTTCAGTTCCCACCTCGAAGTGAGAACATGCAGTGTTTGGTTTTCTGTTCTTGTGATAGTTTGCTGAGAATGATGGCTTCCAGCTGCATCCATGTCCCTACAAAGGACACAAACTCATCCTTTTTTATGGCTGCATAGTATTCCATGGTGTATATGTGCCACATTTTCTTAATCCAGTCTGTCACAGATGGACATTTGGGTTGATTCCAAGTCTTTGCTATTGTGAATAGTGCCACAATAAACATATGTGTGCATGTGTCTTTATAGCAGCATGCTTTGTAATCCTTTGGGTATATACCCAGTAATGGGATGGCTGGGTCATATGGTACTTCTAGTTGTAGATCCTTGAGGAATCGCCATACTGTTTTCCATAATGGTTGAACTAGTTTACAATCCCACCAACAGTGTAAAAGTGTTCCTATTTCTCCACATCCTCTCCAGCACTTGTTATTTCCTGACTTTTGAATGATTGCCATTCTAACTGGTGTGAGATGGTATCTCATTGTGGTTTTGATTTGCATTTCTCTGATGGCCAGTGATAATGAGCATTTTTTCATGTGTCTGTTGGCTGTATGAATGTCTTCTTTTGAGAAATGTCTGTTCATATCGTTTGTCCACTTTTTGATGGGGTTGTTTGTTTTTTTCTTGTAAATTTGTTTGAGTTCTTTGTAGGTTCTGGATATCAGCCCTTTGTCAGATGAGTAGATTGCAAAAATGTTCTCCCATTATGTAGGTTGCCTGTTCACTCTGCTGGTAGTTTCTTTTGCTGTGCAGAAGCTCTTTAGTTTAATCATATCCCATTTGTCAAGTTTGGCTTTTGCTGCCGTTGCTTTTGGTGTTTTAGACATGAAGTCCTTGCCCATGCCTATGTCCTGAATGGTATTCCCTAGGTTTTCTTCTAGGGTTTTTATGGTATTAGGTCTAACATTTAAGTCTCTAATCCATCTTGAATTAATTTTCGTATAAGGAGTAAGGAAAGGATCCAGTTTCAGCTTTCTACTTATGGCTAGCCAATTTTCCCAGCACCATTTATTAAATAGGGAATCCTTTCCCCATTTCTTGTTTTTGTCAGGTTTGTCAAAGATCAGATGGCTGTAGTTGTGTGGTATTGTTTCTGAGGACTCTGTTCTGTTCCATTGGTCTATATCTCTGTTTTGGTACCAGTACCCTGCTGTTTTGATTACTGTAGCCTTGTAGTATAGTTTGAAGTCAGGTAGCGTGATGCCTCCAGCTTTGTTCTTTTGAGTTAGGATTGTCTTGGCAATGCGGGCTCTTTTTTGGTTCCATATGAACTTTAAAGCCGTTTTTTCCAATTCTGTGAAGAAACTCATTGGTAGCTTGATGGGGATGGCATTGAATCTATAAATAACCTTGGGCAGTATGGCCATTTTCACGAAATTGATTCTTCCTATCCATGAGCATGGTATGTTCTTCCATTTGTTTGTGTCCTCTTTTATTTCACTGAGCAGTGGTTTGTAGTTCTCCTTGAAGAGGTCCTTTACATCCCTTGTAAGTTGGATTCCTAGGTATTTTATTCTCTTTGAAGCAATTGTGAATGGAAGTTCATTCCTGATTTGGCTCTCTGTTTGTCTGTTACTGGTGTATAAAAATGCTTGTGATTTGTGCACATTAATTTTGTATCCTGAGACTTTGCTAAAGTTTCTTATCAGCTTAAGGAGATTTTGGGCTGAGACAATGGGATTTTCTAAATATACAATCATGTCATCTGCAAACAGGGACAATTTGACTTCTTCTTTTCCTAACTGAATACCCTTTATTTCTTTCTCTTGCCTGATTGCCCTAGCCAGAACTTCCAACACTATGTTGAATAGGAGTGGTGAGAGAGGGCATCCCTGTCTTGTGCCAGTTTTCAAAGGGAATTTTTCCAGTTTTTGCCCATTCAGTATGATATTGGCTGTGGGTTTGTTACAAATAGCTCTTATTATTTTGAGATACGTTCCATCAATACTGAATTTATTGAGCGTTTTTAGCATGAAGGGCTGTTGAATTTTGTCAAAGGCCTTTTCTGCATCTATTGAGATAATCATGTGGTTTTTGTCTTTGATGATAGTTTCTTTTGCTGTGCAGAAGCCCTTTGGTTTAATTAGATCACATTTGTCAATTTTGGCTTTTGTTGCTGTTGCTTTTGGTGTTTGAGTCATAAAGTCTTTGCCCATGCCTATGTCCTGAATAGTATTGCCTAGGTTTTCTTCTAGGGTTTTTATGGTTTTAGGTCTTACATTTAAGTCTTTAATATATCTTGAGTTAATTTTTCTATATGGTGTAAGGAAGGGATCCAGTTTCAGCTTTCTACATATGGCTAGCCAGTTTTCCCAGCGCCATTTATTAAATAGGGTATCCTTCCCCCTTTTCTTGTTTTTGTCAGGTTTGTCAAAGATCAGAAGGTTGGGGATGTGTGGTGTTATTCCTGAGGCCTCTGTTCTGTTCCATGGGTCTGTATATCTGTTTGGGCACCAGTACCATGCTGTTTTGGTTACTGTAGTCTTGTAGTATAGTTTGAAGTCAGATAGCGTGATGCCTCCAGCTTTGTTCTTTTTGCTTAGGATTGTCTTGGCTATGCAGGCTGTTTTTTAGTTCCATATGAAATTTAAAGTAGTTTTTTCCAATTCTGTGAAGAAAGTCAATGGTAGCTTGATGGGATAGCATTGAATCTAGGAATTACCTTGGGCAGTATGGCCATTTTTACGATATTGATTCTTCATATCCATGAGCATGGAATGTTCTTCCGTTTGTTTGTGTCCTCTTATTTTGTTGAACAGTGGTTTGTAGTTCTCCTTGAAGAAGTCTTCACATCCGTTGTGAGTTGGATTCCTTGGTATTTTATTCTCTTTGTAGTAATTGTGAATGCCATCTTGCTAGACATTACCTTTCAACCCCCAGTTTGTATCATTTTAAAAAGAAATTCTTGGCATGTCATTCCATCACTGAATACTTAATTAAATACGAAAAATAAGAAACATTTGTTACATAGCCACAATATCATTATCATATCTAAGGCAATAAAAATTCTTTAATATTATCTCATTTCCAGTCCATAATTAAATTTCCCCCATTTTCTGGAACAACATCTTTCCATATAGATCAATGGAATAGAATGGAGAATTCAGAAATAAACCTATACATTCTTGGCCAATTGACAAGGTGTCAAATTTTGACAAGTGTGTCAAGATCATTCAAATGGGACAGAATAGTCTCTTCAACGGAAGACCTACCCTGGGGTCCTTCAGGTCCAGCATCAGACTCCAAGACCATTTGCAGAGATCATCCAGCCATCTCCCACCATGCCTCTGATAAATCCCTCACCATGTGCATCCACGGGGTCCCGCAAATATTTTCTCACAGTCTGTTGAGTGACTTTCCTTACAAATACTTCATTGTAGAGTAAATAGAGGTTTATAGCAAGGTTGCAACATATAGTTTAGAGAATTCTTATCTATCCTGTGTCCAGTTTCCCCATTGTTAAATCTTATGTTTCTATGGCACATCCATCACAACTCATTCACCAATATTGACACGTTATGATGAGCTAAAGTCTGTTTCCTTCAGATTTCATTGATTTTTACTCAATATCACTGTTCTTTTATGGGATCCCATTGATACCACCTGAAATGTAATCATCATGTCTCCTTAGTCTCCTCCAGCCTGTGACGGTTTCTGAGACTTCCCCTGTTTTTGGTGACTTGGGCAGTTTTGAGCAGTCCTGGTCAGGTGTCCTGTAGAATGTTCCTCTAGAATGTCAGTATGTGTTTGCCTGACATTTTTATCATGGTTAAACTGGGGTTATAGATTTTTGGTAGGAAGACACAGAGGTCTTTTCTTGTTTTCTTGCATGTAGAAAAGAGTGGCCTGTTCTCCAATGCATTGCTTGTACCTTTGTAAAAACTTGGCTGTTCATACGTCTGTGCATGTATTTCTAGACTTTGTGTTCTGCTCCATTGAAATATTTGTGAAATATTTGATTACTGTAGCTGTGTAATAATCTTGAAATGAGGTAGTGTTACCTATTTTTTCAAATTGTTTTTGCTATTGTAGGTCTGCTACATGACTGTATGGATTTTAGAATACGTTTGTTAGTTTGGTTTGATTGGGATTATATTGAATTTATAGATCAACTGGGGAGAAACAACATCTTATCAATTTTGAGTTTTCTAATTCATTAACATATCTATTTAAGTCCCTCATCAGTGTTCTGTAATTTTCAGTGTACAGTCTTTCACATTTTTTGTCAGATATATTCCTAAGTGTTTCATGTTTTTGATGCTATTTAAGTGATATTTTTATTCCAATTTTTAATTGTTCATTGCTAGTATAGTTGACCCCTGAACAATGTGGGAATGAAGAGGACCAACCCGCGTGAAGCAAAAAATCCACACAGATCTTTTGATTCTCCAAAAACATAACTACTAACAGCCAACTATTTACCAAAAGCCTTACCAGTAGCATAAACCGTCAATTAACACATATTTTGGATGTTATTAGTATTATATCTTGTATTATTACAATAAAGCAAGCTAGAGAAAAGAAAATGTTATTTAAAAACGTAACATATGAAAAAATGCCCAACATCACTAATCATCAGAGAAATGAAAGTTAAAACCACAATGAGGTATCATCTCACACCAGTTAGAATGGCTGTTGTTAAAAAGTCAAGAAACAATAGATGCTTGCGAAGCTGCTGAGAAAGGGGACCAGTTGTACACTGTTGGTGGTGGGAATGCAAATTAGTTCATCCCCTGTGGGAAGTAGTTTGGAGATTTCACCACCAATAAAATAGAAGTTTTATATATATATATAAAATCATTTTACCAAGAAACACATGCACTGGTATGTTCATGGCAGCTCTATTCAGAATAGAAAAGACATGAAATCAACCTAGGTGCCTGTCAACAGTGGCTTAGATGAAGAAAACGTGGAACATATACACCATGGAATATGCAGTCATAAAAGAAGAATGAAATCATGTTCTTTGTAACAACATGGATGCAGCTGGAGGTCATTATCCTAAGGAAATATACACAGACACAGAACACCAAATACGATGTGTTCTCACTTAGAAGTGGGAGCCAAACAGTGGGTACTCATGGGCATAAAGATGGCAACAATAGACACTATGGACTCTAAAGGGGAGAGGAAGGGGTGCAGGAGTTGAAAAACTATTGGGTACTATGCTCGGTACTTGGGTGATGGGAGCAATCATGCCCCAAACGTCAGCATCACACAATATACTCAGGTAACCTGCATATGTACTCTTGAATCTAAAATAAAAGTTGAATATGTATAAGCAGAAGTGAATCATCAAAAAGGTCTCCGTCTTCATCATCTTCCATTGAGTGGGCTGTGGAGGAGGAGGAGGAGGAGGAGAAGGAGGAGTAGATGTTGGTCTTGCTGTCTCAGGGTGGCAGAAGCAGAAGAGGTAGAGGAGGTGGAAGGGGAGGCAGGAGAGGCAGGTGCACTTGGTGTAACCTTATGGAAATACATCGTAATTACTGTCTGTTTTTTTTCTCTTTGATTTATTTAAAAATGCTTTCATACAGTACTAATCCTTCTTCCCCACTTGCTTTGGTTTCAGTGCCCATATCATAGAAGGGTTCATGTTGTAATAGAAGTCAATAGCAGTCTTAAATAATTGGAAGCCTTTCTATGAGGCTTATATTGTATAAAGCCATTTTTTTTTTCTGGCACTGCTTCTTCTACATCTTCTTTCTCATCAAGTACTGATTGGAAAGCACTCATCTCCATCAGGTCCTCTATTAATTCCTCGAGTGTAGTGTCTATTGACTCTTGAATTTCTCCAAGATTCATATTTTGAAACACCTTATCCCCCACCTTTTGTTGCTGAATCCACAATCCCTTTCATGACTTCTTTGATTGGCTCTGTCATAAATCCTGTGAAGTCATGTGCAACATCTGGACACAGTTTTCTCCAGAAGAAATGTATTGTTTGGGGCTTGGTGGTTTTCACAGTTCTTTCTGTAACAACAATGGCATCTTCAATGGTGTAATCCTTCTGGACTTTCATGACATTCTCTATCCAGATTCTCTTCCATAGTATTGACAATCTTTTGACAATTGACATAAAAAAGTGTGTGTAATGAGTTCTAAAGTTCCTTATGATCCCTGATTGAAAGACTGAATTAGAGATGTTGGGTTTGGAAGCAGGTAGACCACTTTGACACCTTCCTTGTTGAACTCATGGGTTCTGGGTGACTAGGGGCATTGTCCAATATCAAAAGAACTTGAAAAGACAGTCCCTTACTGGCAATGCATTTTCTGCCTTCAGGGACAAAGCACTGATGGAACCAATCCAGAAAAAGTGTTCTTGTTGTGTAGGCCTTCTTGTTGTACAACCAAAAATCTGTCAGTAAGTGTCGATCTTGTCCCGTCAAGGCTTAAGATTGGGCAGTTCTACACATGAGGTCAGTCCTGAGTGTAAACTTGACTGTGTTTACACAAAACAGTAGAGTTAGCCTATTCCTTTCTGCCTTGCATTCTGGTGCTTGGTTTACTTCCTTGCTAATAAGTGTCTTTTGTGTCACCTTGTTTTTGTTTTTGTTTTTTCCACAATAGGGCACTGTCATCTGCATTAAAAACCTATTCAGGCAGATATCCTTCCTCCTCAATAATTTTCTTCATGGCGTCTGGGAACTCATTTGTCTCCTTTTGCTTGGCAGAGGCTGCTTCTCCTGTTATCTTGACAAAAAACTAGCAAACCATCCTTTGCCACCATTAAATTCTCCAGTTTTGGATTCTTCACCTCTTTTTTGCTTTAAGTTGTCATATAATGACTTTGCTTTTCTCCAATCACAATGGTATCTATAAATAATGCTACACTCACATTAAAGCTGCATTTTCAATATGAGACAAAAGGTATTTCAGAAAAAAATGCAAGGTTTGGCTCCTGCTGGCATTGCTGTAGCAATATCTTCATGAATCTCCCTCCCTCCCTTCCTCCCTCCCTCGCTCCCTCCCTTCCTTTTTTCCTGCCTCCCTCCCTCCCTCCCTCCCTTCTTTCCTTCCTTCTTTCTTTTTTTTTTTTTCCAGTGGTCCTTATCTAGCTTCATTTATTTTGAAATGGCAGGCAATCACCATGGTAGAGCTCAGTCTATGGTAATCAATCAAGCAATTTGACTTTTTTGGTAATTCTTTGCTTCTTGGGAGTAATTCCAGTATCATTAGTGGTGCTCTGTAGTCCCATGATGGTATTCAAGGCTTACAATATTGCACTAAACACGATGAAAAATGCAGTAGAGCCATGAGAGATCACTTTTACTCTGACATGCAATTTATTGGAGAGATGAAATGCTCAGAGAGTATAAGTGTTATATCACATGCATTTAACCCACACTTCAGCTCACTGGAAGAGCAACAGGAGGTAGCTACAAAATTATTACAGTAGTGTAGTATATACTATAGGTAATTTTGTGCAGTTAAGATTTAATGCTGCATCTATACATTTGTTTGTATTTCTTTCCAGTGCTAATGATGCAGTGTACAGTCTGGAAGTGTTTGTGTGTGTTTAAAATTTTTTTTTATAGATTTGTGCATATTTTAAAGTAATAAATAATAAAATAGAGTAGTATCTACACATGCTTTATGCACTAATGGCATAACTACCTTTAAAAAAATTTTAGATAGTTCTAGTTTATGTGGTTTATATGTACGTTTTTTCAAACTGTTGGAAATTTCTTAAAATGTTTGCAATATATTTATCTATAAAAATCTGCATATAGGTGGATCCACACAGCTCAAAACCCTACTGTTCAATGTCAACTGTATATAGAAATAAGATTAATTTTTAAGTATTGTATCTTGCAATGCTAAACTTATGTATTTGTTCTAGGAGATTTTTGTAGAGTTTGTTATTATTCCTACATACATAAACATGTTGTCTGTGAATGAGACCTTTTTATTTTTTTCTTTGCAATCTAGATACTTTTTCCTTCTTTTTCTTCCTTGACTGCACTGGCTGGAACCTGAAGAACAATGTTGAGTAGAAGTGGGGAGGGCCCCCGTCCTCGGCATGTGTTTGAGTTGAGGAGTGGAGTATTCAGTCTTTCACCATTAAGGATAATGTTAGCTGTGGGGTCCTCCAAGATGCCCTTCATTAGTTTAAGATATTTCCCTTTTTTTTTTCTGAGTTTGTTGAGAATTTTTTATCACAAGTGGATTTTGGATTTCTGTCAAACACTTTTTCCCTACCTATTGAGATAATTATATGCTTACACTTTTTTAGTTTATTTATATGGCATGTTACTTTAATTGATTTATAAAATTATTTATTTTATCATTAATTATGGTGAAATACACATAACATAAAATGAATCATCTTCACTTTAGGTGCACAGTTCAGTATTGAGTACATTCACATTGCAACCAATACCACCATTCATCTCCAGAACTCTCTTCATCTTCCCAAACTGAAACTTTGGACTCATTAAAATATAATTCTCCATTCTCCCCTCCTCTCAGCCCTTGCCAACCATCATTTCACTCTTTTATTCTACGAATTTGACTATTTTAGATACTTCATATAAGTAGAATCATACAGCATTTGTCATTTTGTGATTAGCTTAGTTCATTCTGCACAATATCCTTAAGGTTCATTCATGTTAGCATATGTCAGAATTTTCTTCCTTTCTAAGGCTGAATAATATTTCATTCTGTATACCTACACCACATTTTTGCTTGGGTTGCTTCCACTTCTTGGCTGTTGTGAGTTATGCTGCTATGAACATGGTGGCACAACCTCAATTAATTTTCTAATGTCAAACCAGCCTTGCATTCCTTGGATAAACCCCACTTGGTTATGGTGTATAATCTTTTTGTGTAGTACCTATTTTAAAATATTACAGAATTTGACTTGCCAATATTTTGTTTAAAATTTTTGCATCTAAGTTCATGAGGGTCTGTAATTTTCCTGTCTTATAATATCTTTATCTGGTTTTGGTACTGTGATAATGCTGGTCTCATCAAATGAATTAGGAAATCCTGTAGGCTTCAGTTTTTGGAACCAGTTTGTGAATAATTGGTATTATTTATTCTTCAATGTTTGCTGGATTCATCAGTGATGCCATCTGAGCTTTACTTTGTTTTATGAGGGAAGGTGTGAATTACAAATCCAAATTCAATTTAAAAGATACAGGTTACAGCCGGGCACGGTGGCTCAAGCCTGTAATCCTAGCACTCTGGGAGGCCGAGATGGGTGGATCACGAGGTCAGGAGATCGAGACCATCCTGGCTAACCCGGTGAAACCCCGTCTCTACTAAAAAATACAAAAAACTAGCTGGGCGAGGTGGTGGGCGTCTGTAGTCCCAGCTACTCAGGAGGCTGAGGCAGGAGAATGGTGTAAACCCGGGAGGCAGAGTTTGCAGTGAGCTGAGATCCAGCCACTGCACTCCAGCCTGGACGACAGAGCAAGACTCCATCTCAAGAAAAAAAAAAAAAAAAAAAAAAGAGATACAGGTTACTTCTGTTGGGGTTATGCATTTATTCTTGTGAAAAGTCTAGCAGTTTGTGTCTTTAACAAAATGTGTCCATTCCATCTAAGTTGCAGACTTTTTTTGGCATAAACTTGTTCATGATATTCTCTTAACATTTTAATATCTGTAGAATCTATGGTGATACTGACTCTCTCGTTCCTGATATTGATAATTTATTTCTTCTCTCATTTTTTTTAGATCAAGGTGGCTAGAGCTTTACTAAATTAATTGATCTCAGCAAACCAGCTTTGGCTTCATTAATTTTCTCAACAAACCAGCTTTGGTTTCATTAATTTCGTCTATGTTTTGAATATATTTTCCATTTCATTGATTTCTGCTAGGAAGTAAGCCTCCAGGGAAGGTAAATCACTCACCGTCATGTTTGTTTTTCAAAGACAGTCATCTGCAAGTGCCCTAGACACCAAAAGAAAAGGTGACTAAGCAAATGTCTAGTAACTGTTAGGGTGTCCCGAAAGGAGCCATCTTGTGCTCCCACAAGGATTATACCCCAAGGTTGTCTGCAGAATCTCTCATTCAATGTTCTTTAAGGTGTTACCTGACACACACTGCTTAGCTTGTCCATGAAGATATCAAGAAAACCTGCAGAATATAATTCTGTCCAATGCAACAAATATTTCGGTTGTTTTTCTTTGTGCAAGGCTGTATTTGTTTGTTTGGATTGCTATAAAGGATAGCTGAGGCTGGGTAATTTATAAAGAAAAGAAGTTTAATTGGTTCACAATTATGCAGTCTTTACACGAAACATGGTGCTAGCATCTGCTTCAGATGAGGCCTCAGGAAGCTTACAATCATGACAGAGGTGATGGGGAGCTGGCATGTCACATGGCAAGAGCAGGAGCAAGAGAGAAATGGGGGAGATGGCACATACTTTTCTTTTTAATTTTAATTTTTATTTCTGGGGTACACGTGGAAGATTTTCAGGTTTGTTACATAGGTAAACATGTGCCATGGTGGTACATACTTTTTTTTTTTCCTGCTCTAAAACTATTTTTTTTTTTTTAATACTGTAAGGTCTGGAATACATGTGCAGAATGTGTAGGTTTGTTACATAGGTATACACATGCCATGGTGGTTTGCTGCGCCCATCAACCCGTCATCTACATTAGGTATTTCTCCGAATGCTGTCCCTACCCTAGGCCCTCACCCCATGACAGGCCCCAGTGTGTGATGTTCCCCCTCTGCATCCATGTGTTCTCATTGTCCAACTCCCACTGTGCATGAGAACATGCAGTGTTTGGTTCCCTGTTCTTGTGTTAGTTTGCTGAGAATGATAGTTTCCAGCTGTCATTCATGTCCCAGCAAAGGACATGAACTCATCCTTTTTTATGGCTGCATAGTATTCCATGGTGTATATGTGCCACATTTTCTTTACCCACTCTATCATTGATGGTCATTTGCATTGGTTCCAAGTCTTTGCTATTGTGAATAGTGCTGCAATAAAATACATGTGCATGTGCTTTATAGCAGAATGATTTATAATCCTTTGGGTATATACCCAGTAATGGGATTGCTGGATCAAATGGTATTTCTGGTTCTAGATCCTTGAGGAATCGCTACACTGTCTTCCACAATGGTTGAACTCCCACCGACAGTGTAAAAACGCTCCTATTTCTCCACATCCTCTCCAGCATCTGTTCTTTCCTGAGTTTTAATGATTGCCATTCTAACTGGCATGAGATGGTATCTCATTGTGGTTTTGATTTGCATTTCTCTAATGACCAGTGATGATGAGCTATTTTGATATGTTTGTTGGTTGTATAAATGTCTTCTTTTGTGAAGTGTCTGTTCATATCCTTCACCCACTTTTTGATGGGGTTTTTTTTCTTGTAAATTTGTTTAAGTTCCTTGTAGATTCTGGATATTAGCCCTTTGTCAGATGGATAGATTGCAAAATTTTTCTCCCATTGTGTAGGTTGCCTGTTCAGTCTGATGATAGCTTCTTTTGGTGTGCAGAAGCTCTTTAGTTTAATTAGATCCCATTTCTTAATTTTGGCTATTGTTGCCATTGCTTTTGATGTTTTAGTTATGAAGTCTTTGCCCATGCCTACATCCTGAATGGTATTGCCTAGGTTTTTTTCTAGAGTTTTCATGGTTTAAGTCTTTAATCCATCTTGAGTTAATTTTTGTGTAAGGTGTAAGGAAGGGGTCCAGATTCAGTTTTCTGCATATTGCTAACCAGTTTTCCCAACACCATTTATTAAATAGGGAATCCTTTCTCCATTGCTTGTTTTTGTCAGGTGTGTCAAAGATCAGATGGTTATAGATGTGTGGTATAATTTCTGAGGCCTCTGTTCTGTTCCATTGATCTATAGATCTGTTTGGGTACCAGTACCATGTTGTTTTGGTTACTGTAGCCTTGTAGTATAGTTTGAAGTCAGGCAGCGTGATGCCTCCAGCTTTGTTCTTTTTGCTTAGGATTGTCTTGGCTATGCAGGCTGTTTTTTAGTTCCATATGAAATTTAAAGTAGTTTTTTCTAATTCTGTGAAGAAAGTCAATGGTAGCTTGATGGGGATAGCATTGAATGTATAAATTACTTTGGGCAGTATGGCCATTTTTACAATACTGATTCTTCATATCCATGAACATGGAATGTTTTTCCCTTTGTTTGTGTCCTCTCTTGTTTCCTTGAACAGTGGTTTGTAGTTCTTCTTGAAGAGGTCCTTCCCATCCCTTGTAAGTTGTATTCCTAGGTATTTTATTCTGTTTGTAGCAATTGTGAATGGAAGTTTACTCATGATTTGGCTCTTTGTTTTTCTATTACTACTGTATAGGAATGCTTGTGATTTTTGCACATTGATTTTGTATCCTGAGACTTTTCTTTTTTTTTTTTTTTTTTGAGACGGAGTCTCGCTCTGTCGCCCAGGCTGGAGTGCAGTGGCTGGATCTCAGCTCACTGCAAGCTCCGCCTCCCGGGTTTACGCCATTCTCCTGCCTCAGCCTCCCGAGTAGCTGGGACTACAAGCGCCCGCCACCTCGCCCGGCTGGTTTTTTATATTTTTTAGTAGAGACGGGGTTTCACCGGGTTAGCCAGGATGGTCTCGATCTCCTGACCTTGTGATCCGCCCGTCTCGGCCTCCCAAAGTGCTGGGATTACAGGCTTGAGCCACCGTGCCCGGTCGTATCCTGAGACTTTTCTGAAGTTGCTTATCAGCTTAAGAAGATTTTGTACTGAGATGATGGGATTTTCTAAATATACAATCATGTCATCTGCAAACAGAGACAATTTGACTTCCTCTCTTCCTTTTTGAATACCCTTTATTTCTTTTTCTTGCCTGATTGTCCTGGCCAGAACTTCCAATATTATGTTGAATAGGAGTGGTGAGAGAGGGCATCCTTGTCTTGTGCCGGTTTTTAAAGGGAATGCTTCCAGCTTTTGCCCATTCAGTATGATATTGGCTGTGGGTTTGTTATAAATGGCTCTTATTATTTTGAGATATGTTCCATCAGTACCTAGTTTGTTGAGAATTTTTGGCATGAAGTGCTGTTGAATTTTATCGAAGGCCTTTTCTGCATCTAAATTGAGATAATCATGTGGTTTTTGTCATTGGTTCTGTTTATGTGATGGATTACGTTTATTGATTTGTGTATGTTGGACCAGCCTTGCATCCCAGATATGAAGCCGACTTGATCATGGTGGGTAAGCTTTTTGATGTACTAGTGGACTCAGTTTGCCAGTACTTTATTGAGGATATTTGCCATCAATGTTCATCAGGGATATTGGCCTGAAATTTTCCTTTTTTGTTGTGTCTCTGGCAGGTTTTGGTATCAGGATGATGCTGGCCTCATAAAATGAGTTAGGGAGGAGTCCCTCTTTTTCTGTTGTTTGAAATAGTTTCAGAAGGAATGGTACCAGGTGCTCTTTGTACCTCTGGTAGAATTCTGCTGTGAATCCACCTGATCTGGGCTTTTTTCAGTGGATAGGCTATTAATTACTGCCTCAATTTCAAAACCTGTTATTGGTCTATTCAGGGGTTTGACTTCTTCCTGGTCTAGTATTGGGAGGCTGTATGTGTCCAGGAATTTATCCATTTCACCTAGAATTTCTAGTTTATTTGTGTAGAGGTGTTTATAGTATTCTCTGATGGTAGTTTGTATTTCTGTGGGGTCGGTGGTGATATCCTTTTTATCATTTTTTATTGTGTCTATTGATTCTTCTCTCTTTTCTTCTTCATTAGTCTGGCTAGTGGTCTATCAATTTTGTTAATCTTTTCAAAAAACCAACTCCTGGATTCATTGGTTTTTTGAAGGGTTTTTCTCTCTCTATCTCCTTCAGTTCTGCTCTGATCTTAGTTATTTCTTGTCTTCTGCTAGCTTTTGAATTTGTTTGCTCTTGCTTCTCTAGTTCTTTTAATTGTGGTGTTAGGGTTTTGATTTTAGATCTTTCCTGCTTTCTCCTGTGGGCATTTAGTGCTATAAATTTCCTTCTAAACACAGCTTTAGCTGTGTCCCAGAGATTCTGGTAGATTGTGTTCTCATTGGTTTCAAAGAACTTATTTATTTCTGCCTTAATTTCAATATTTACCCAGTAGTTATTCAGGAGCAGGTTGTTCAGTTTCCATGTAGTTGTGCAGTTTTGAGTAAATTTCTTAATCCTGAGTTCTAATTTGTTTGCACTGTGATCTAAGAGACTGTTTGTTATGATTTCTGTTCTTTTGCATTTGCTGAGGAGTGTTTTACTTTCAATTATGTGGTCAGTTTTAGAATAAGTGCAATGTGGTGCTGAGAAGAATGAATTCTGTTGATTTGGGCTGGAGAGTTCTATAGATGTTTACTAGGTTTGCTTGGTCCAGAGTTGAGTTCGAGGACTGCTTTTCCACCCCTAATGAGTTTCTTTGCTTCTTGGGTTAGACAGGCTGCTGCTGCTAGGGCCCGATGACAGGGCTGCCACCCTTGTACGGTGGAGTCTAATTGTTTAGATAGATATGCACGGGGCGGTAGGTGGCGCCTATAGATTGGGCTAAAAGACCCACTGCAACTTTTTGTCTTTCATCTGTGAAAAGCTGGAAGGGGCGTTGGAAGTCTGGGAGTGAAAGAGTAGGATGTGAGAGAAGGCAGTTTTTCAGGTGAGTGAAATGTTTATAGATTAACTTTGGGTTAGACAAAGGTCCTTGGGGAGTCTCCTTGACAGCTGCATATAGAGGCTTAGCCAAGATTCCGAATTAGGAATCCAGTGTCTGAAAAATCCTACTAGGCCTAGGAAGGATTGAATTTCCTTAGCGTCTTGAGGAGAAGAAAGATTTTGTATTAGAGTTAAGCGGTCTGTAGTAAGTGAGCGCGTCGTAGGAGTGATCTCAATACCTAATATATGACACATTATTGTGCGAGTTGAGCTTTGTGTTTGGATATTCGGTAACCTTTGGATCCTAGATGATTAAGGAGGATCGCAGTGTCTAAAAGAGAGTCCTGTCCCGTGGGACTACAGAGTAAAAGGTCATCTACATATTGGAGAATTTTACTATTTGTAAGAGGAAAGGAGGCTAAGTCTTTTGCTAGGGCCTGCCCAAAGAAATGGGGGCTGTCTCGGAACCCTTGGGGAAGCACTGTCCATGTCAGTTGGGTGGAGGTATGGGTGTCTGGGTCTTCCCATGTAAAAGCAAAAAGAAACTGATAATCTGGGTACATCTTTTAGATCCAGTACAGTAAAGTGTGTTGTATTAGGTGGAATGAGAGAAAGAAGGGTATAGGGGTTGGGAACTACCGGACGGGTGGGACAAACAGCTTCGTTGATAAGACGAAGATCCTGCACTAACCGAAAAGTTCCATCTGCCTTCTTTACAGGTAGGATTGGGGTGTTACAGGGAGAATGAATGGGGATGAGGATGTGTTGGCTGAGTAACCTAGTAATGATTGGTTTTAGTCCTCGTAAGTGCTGTGGAGACAGAGAGAACTGTGGGCGGGTTGGAAACTGAGATGGTTTCTTAAGTTTTATAAGTATTGGTGGATGATGGTCTGCCACGACAGGAGTGGAGGTGTCCCACATTTGGGGGTCGATAGGAATGGGGAAATCGGGGAAAGGGTTAGTAGGATTGTTGGAGTCATTTGAGTTAGTCAATACTAGAAGCAGATGACGGGTAGGGTGGGGGGCGCTAGTAGGGATGGAGATACAGGCTTTCAGTTGACTTAAAACATCTCGGCCCAGTAGGGGAGTGGGGCATGAGGGGATAATGAGGAACGAGTGTGCAAAATAGTTGTTAGCCAGGCAGCAATTAAGGGGTGGGGTTTTTCGAGGGCTGGACGGGGAGCCATTGACTCCTACAACAGAAATATTGGAGAGAAGGCTAGGCCCTTCGAAAGACGGCAAAACAGAGTAGGTAGCCCCGCTGTCGATTAAAAAATTAATTGTCTTACCCGCTACCAGGAGAGTTACCTGCGGCTTGGCGAGGGTGATGGGGGTCCCTGAGTCCCGGCACCTTCAGTCGTCATCCAGATGTAAGAGCTGGAAGGAGCTCCCAGGGTCCTGAGAAGGGACATCACATTGAGGTGCCATGTCCGTTTTCAGGGTGGGGCAGTCAGACTTCCAGTGCCCTTCCTCATGGCATGCTGGACAAGGAGTTGTTGGCAGACGAGGGTTAGGACACTTTTTAGCCCAGTGTCCAGCTACTCCGCACTTGTAGCACGGCCGCACTGGCTCAGACGGTTGGGGACTCTGGGGACATCTATTAGCCCAATGCCCTGGGTTACCGCATTTATAGCAAGCCCCTTTTATTGTCTTTGAGCCTCCGGCGGTTTTGCTCTCCAGTTTTGGGTTACGGCTAGGCTGCAAAGCAGCAACTAAGGCTTGAGTCTGGAGCTGTACCTTCTGCTTTAGGTGGGCCTGTCGTTGGGCCTCAGCCATTTCCTCCCTTGAATTAGACCTTGAAGGCCGACTTGACTAGGTCTTGATAGGAGTTTGAGGTCCATCCTCTGCCTTTTGGAGTTTTTTCCAAATATCCGAGGCCGATTGTGAAATAAAATATGATGCTAGAATAGTGGCCCCAGCTGGGGAAGCTGGGTCTAACCGAGTGTATTGAATTAAAGCCTCAGTTAGCCTGTTTAAAAATGTGGCTGGGTTCTCATCTGGACCTTGAATAATTCTTTTAGTTTATTGAAATTTACTACCTTTTTGAGGCCGCCTGCATAGCAGCCAGAAGACATTGAGTCATCATATCTCGTCTTCGGCGGCCTGGCTGGCCTACTTGATAGTTCCAGTCTGGGTCTATAGAGGGGACTGCTTGTTCCCCTAGTGGGAACGCAGGGTCTGTTAAGTGTAATTGGTTGGCATGCTGCCTGGCGGCCACTAGGATGCACTCTTGCTCCTCAGGGTTTAGAGTAGAGGTAAGAATAACCTGAAGATCATGCCAGGTTAAATCGTAGGCCTGGCAAAGGTATCTAAATTCTTTGGTATAAATTGTAGGGTTGGCAGAAAAATCTCCTAAGCGTTTTTCAATCTTTGAAAGATCTGCTAGTGAGAAGGGAACATGAACTCTAACTATGCCCTCTGTTCTGGCCACCTGACGCAAGGGTGCTAAGATCGTGGCGGTGGGGGGGCGTTGGATAGGGTGGGAGTAGGAGCGGGGGCAGTTAGGCAATCTTTAGAGCGGGTATGGGCAGAGATAGGCGAGCTAAGATGACCAGGAGGAAGTGCCGAGGGGTCAGAGGGAAGTGTAGCCTCAACAATGGTGGGAGGGGCTGAGGAGGGAGGCGGAACAACCGCCAGAGCGGGAGGGGGAGGTGGAGCCGAAAGAGGAGGTGGGGCCAAAGCGGGAGGGGGAGGTGGGGTATACGGCGGGAGTGGAAGGGAGGGAGGGGAAGTAAGGTCTTCGGGCAACTCAGACAGGAAAGATGACTCCTCTTTTTCGGACTTTGTTAGGCCTGCGTCCCTAGCCAACATGACTTGAGCCAAGGAACACTGGCTACACAGGTCCGGACGAGAACGCAAGGCCCAAAATCCTTGTATATAATTAATTTCAGACCACTTGTCTAAGCGTTGACAAAAACTACTGAGGTCGGTTAAAATGTTACGGTCTAGAGTGCCCTCAGGCGGCCATTGAGACTGATTGTCTAATTTGTATTGTGGCCACGCCACAGTGGAGAGGAACACCAGTCGCTTTCGCCTGAGATCTTGTTCTACTTGCAAAGTTTTGAGGTTTTTCAGAAGACACCCTAAAGGGGAGTCTCTAGGTATTTTGGATTGGGGATTTCCCATTGCCTTCCTCTTGCCAATAGGCGGAAACGGAAACCGAACTCTACCTGGCTACAAAGTGTCCTTTGGACAGGCTCCTGGAGCCGGAATGGAGATTACCTCCAGGCAGACGTCTCTGTCCTGGACGGGTCTCCCACGGAACAGAATGGAGTTCCTTTGGGCAGACGTCTCTGCCTTTGGGAACTTCCCTGGGTCACCTGGTGACCGGAAAAAAAGCCTTGGGCCTGCGCAGGACTTCTGGCCAAGGGATATGAGAGGGAGGCAGAAGGTACTCACCCCTAGGAGACTGGGAGGTGGGGAAAGCAATGTCCAGGTCCTGGTCCGTCTGGGGCGTGGAAGGAGGAGGCTCCTCGGACCTTGGGGGGCCCTGAGGAGGGGTCTCCTCCCGGGTTTCGGCACCAGCTGATTTGCTTTAATGCGACCCCCAGAGCAAATGCCAGAGAAAAGGCAAGTAGGCAAGGCAAAAAAAAAAAACTTTATTTACAAACCAATGTGAGGGAGGGGCGAGGTTCACGGGCCTCCGGCGGTGGAGGCCGACGAAGTCACTCTGGAGTTCTCAGGTGAGGTTCCTGTGTCCCGTGCAGGAGGAGGGGCCGAGGAAGTTCGCTCCTGTGTTCTCCAAGGAGGTTCCTGGGTCCCGCCTACGAGGAGGGGCCAAGGAAGTTCGCTCCGGCGTTCCGGGACGAGGTTCCTGGGTCCCGTGCAGGAGGAGGAGGAGGGGCTGAGGAAGTTTGCTCCGCGTGCCCGCCGGGAGCGGCTTTTATGTCCTGGGCCCAGGAGTGGGAGGGCAGTGGGCGGGACATAGGCGGGTCAGGGGCAGGTCGATAGGCGTGGCTAGGCGGGTTCCAGTTTCTCTCCGTCGGTGGTCAGGTTGCGTCTGCGCAGTTGACCCGTGTCTTTCCGGGGCATGGGAAAGTTGACGGTGAAGAACCCGGAACTGCGCCATCTTGCCTCCGTTTGTCCAAACAATTAATATTATTATGTGTGAACTTGATCCTGTCATTATGATGCTAGCTGTTTATTTTGCCCATTAGCTGATGCAGTTTCTTTATAGTGCTGATTGTCCTTACAATTGGGTATGTTTTTGCAGTAGCTGGTACTGGTTTTTCCTTTCCATATTTAGTGCTTCCTTCAGGAGCTCTTGTAAGGCAGGCCTGGTGGTGACAAAATCTCTCAGCATTTGCGTGTCTGTAAAGGATTTTATTTCTCCTTCACTTATGAAGCCTAGTTTGACTGGATATGAAATTCTGGGTTGAAAATTCTTTCGTTTAGGAATGTTGAGTATTTGCCCCTACTGTCTTCTGGCTTGTTGGGTTTCTGCAGAGAGATTCACTGTTAGTCTGATGGGCTTCCTTTTGTGAGTAACCAGACCTTTCTCCCTGGCTGCCCTTAACATTTTTCCTTCATTTCAACCTTGGTGAATCTGATGATTATGTGTCTTGGGGTTGCTTTTCTCGAGGAGTATCTTTATGGTGTTCTCTGTGTTTCCTTAATTTGAATGTTGTCCTCTCTAGCTTGGCTGGGAAAGGTCTCCTGGATAATATCCTAAAGAGGGTTTTTGTCACATTTTTTAAAAATTATACTTTAAGAGTTCTGGGATACATGTGCTGTCATATACTGTTAAGCAATCAGATCTCATGAGAAATCACTCACTATTGGAAGGACAGTGCCAAACTATTCATGAGGGATCCATGCCCACGACCCAAACACCTCCCACCATGCTTCACCTCCAACACTGATAGTATATTTGACCATGATATATGGAGGGGCTAACTGCATCAAAGGCATAGCATGGCTACTGTGAAAGGAGGGTGAAAACACAATGATGACATCACTTCTGACCTCCAGGAGTACTCAGCAGACTGAGGGAGACAAGCACATATTTTCCTGAAGGAGGGCACTGGAGTGATGCCGTGTTTAGAATATGGAAGTAGAGCAGTCACAGAGAGGCAGCGCAGCAGAGTACTCGCACAAGGACTGGGCCAGCAACTCTCCATTGCATGTGATGTATCCGAGGGAAGCCATTAAAATAGGCGAAGGTCACTTTCCATCAAGTCCCTGGTATGGTCCATGGAGGCAGGGCTGTCAGTCTCATTTCAGCATTTCAGAGGCCTCTCAGGGTTTGGATATGGAAGAAGACAACCAGCAATGATTATGTATTGCAGAGACGCAGATGAGCCCCAGTTTCTTGCCAGTTGGGAGGTCAGTGCTAAGGGCCTTGGTGTCTTTCCTTGGCACGTAGGATACCAATTTCTTTCTGGACAGAGAGTATTTCCTTGGCTAAAGTTAAAATCTAAATTTTGCTTTGGGATAAATTCCAGAAATATTAGCTTTATTCAAATTGACTTTCACTTTATCTTTCTGAATCTTCAAGGTCCAAAAGCATTGCTTAGTAATTCTGTTTCTAAATTCACATTGCAGCTCAGGGCATGCTCTCCCTCCAAGGACCATAATCTACTCTTGTCTCTAAATCATACAAGTAGGTATCTCAGCAAATGATACTCAGGTATTATTGTTCTTATGAGTAAATCATTGGCAGTGAGTGTGATTATGAAATGATAAATACACGCCCTCTATTGGAATCAGGTTTTGTGCCTGTACTTCTTCCGCCTACTGTATCATAGCAGCTTAGAATTCCAGCTGCTGGCTCGGGCTTCAGTTCTCTGATGGCTCACACACGGTGCACCAGCCCCGTTCCTTTATGTCTGTGTCTACTGCTAACCTGTGGTTTTGCTGAGGCAGGGAAGCTGCTGGTAGTGCCCATGGATGGGAGCCACTGGTTCACCATGCAGTCGGTGGTGGAGAAACTTATCCTCAGGGGGCATGAGGTGGTCGTAGTCATGCCAGAGGTGAGTTGGCAACTGGGACGACCACTGAATTGCACAGTGAAGACTTATTCAACCTCATACACTCTAGAGGATCTGGACCAGGGTTTCATGGCTTTTGCCCATGCTCAGTGGACAGCACAAATACAAAGTATATTTTCTCTGGTAATGAGTTCATCCAGTGTTTTTTTTGACTTAGTTTTTTCACATTGCAGGAGTTTGTTTAATGACCAAAAATTAGTAGAATACTTAAGGGAGAGTTCTTTTGATGCGGTGTTTCTGGATCCTTTTGATGTCTGTGGCTTAATTGTTGCCAAATATTTCTCCCTCCCCTCTGTGGTCTTCGCCAGGGGAATATTTTGCCACTATCTTGAAGAAGGTGCGCAGTGCCCTGCTCCTCTTTCCTATGTACCCAGAGACCTCTTAGCGTTCTCAGATGCCATGACTTTCAAGGAGAGAGTACGGAACCATGTCATGCACTTGGAGGAGCATTTATTTTGCAAGTATATTTTCAAAAGTGCCCTAGAAATAGCCTCTGAAATTCTCCAAACACCTGTCACGGCATATGATCTCTACAGTCACACATCAATTTGGCTGTTGCGAACGGACTTTGTTTTGGACTTTCCCAAACCCGTGATGCCCAACATGGTCTTCATTGGTGGTATCAACTGCCATCAGGGAAAGCCAGTGCCTAAGGTAAGTCATTGCTCCTTTAGCACATTAAAAGTATTCTGGCTTCGAATATTTAAAAAGATTCCTTACTGATCTGGGATTCGACATTTGTGTTTGTTGCATCTAAAATTTCTTTTCTGTGTAAAAAATTATTTTGTGCCAGCCATATGATTGTTGGTTAGCAACTTTTATGTAATGGCCTTGTTAATATGTATAGTATATATATACAATTGGTTAATTGTTCATAATTTCCACTGCATTTTTTTTTTTTAAACAGGGTATTGCTATGGTGCCCTGGCTAGACTCAAACTTCTGAGCTCGAGTGATCCTCCTATCTAAGCCTTCCAAGCAATTATGACTTTTTTAGTATTTTTGGAAAAATATTTAAAAGTACAATAAGAAATGAAAATTTCATTTTTAGTTAATCCTGTACTACCTGCTGCAGTAAAATGTTCTTTGCAGTTTTGTATGCATCTGTTTCCATTTGTTGAAATTATATATAAGCATATATGTAAATATTTACACTTATTTTATGAAAATTAAATCAACTATCAGGCTGTACATGTTGTTCTTTACTAAGCATTTTTACTTGCCAATAAACCAGAGACATCTTTACAGATTTGACATGTTATTTTATTTTATATTTTAATTTTTATTTATTTATTTTTTATTTATTTATTTTTTATTATACTTTAAGTTCTAGGGTACATGTGTACAAGGTGCAGGTTTATTACATATGTATACATGTGCCATGTTGGTGTGCTGCACCCATCAACTCGTCAGCACCCATCAACTCGTCATTTACATCAGGTATAACTCCTATTGCCATCCCTTCCCCCTCCCCCCTGCCCACAATAGGCCCCGGTTATTTTAATAATTGCATAAAAGTCTTTACTTTGGATCCAACATAGGCACAAGCTTTCCCATGTGTTTTTCTGCTAAAGATTTGGCTAACTTCTTCAAAACAACAATAATAAGCAGATGTTATCTTTCTTTGACCGTGAAGAAAGTATAAAGCAGAATGCCTTTAGCCACCCAAAAAATTGTTACTATGAGGTTTGGTCTTGTCCAGTCTGCTTTGGATTTGAGTGGGCCACTTTGATCTCTTGGTAGCCATTGCTTTGATTGCGCTTTGTCTTCAGTATCATATTGGTAAATCTATGTTTCATCTTCTGTTACAATGTTTGAAGAGAGACTTCAAGGTTGGTTTTTTTTTTTTTTTTGAGACTGAGTTTCACTCTTGTTGCCCAGGCTGGAGTGCAATGGTGCGATCTCAGCTCACTGCAACCTCCACCTCCTGGGTTCAAGCGATTCTCCTGCCTCAGCCTCCTGAGTAGCTGGGATTACAGGCACACGCCACCACACCTGGCTAATTTTGTATTTTTAGTAGGGTCGGGGTTTCTCCATGTTGGTCAGGCTAGTCTTGAACTCCTGACTTCAGGTGATCTGCCTGCCTTGGCCTCCCAAAGTGCTGGGATTACAGGTGTGAGCCACTGCGCCCGGCTAAGGTCTTGATCCCGCTTGTTTATAATTTCCTGTGAAGGGTCTGTTCTTGTCTGCAGCTGATCTGGCTGCAACGGTTTTGGCACCCATGAAGTGGAAAATTTGTTAAACTGAAATTTTTGTCAGAATTGTGTAAACTGTCCTGATTGAGGTATCTATTGTGTTGGCTCTTGTTTCTGCTGTTAATTGTCAGTCCTCTTCAGTTAGAACATGAGCAAGATTGTTTGCTTGCCAATTGAGAGGGATGCTCTGCTGGTGCAGACTTTATTTTCAACCTTGTCTTGTCCCTTCTTAAAAGGAATTCCTCATTTATAAACTGCAAATTTCTTTGGGCCATTTTCTCCATTAACTTTTTTTTAAAGCATCAATGATTTCAGCATTCTTCCACTCATATTTGGGCATAAATTTTATGCTATTGCTTCCATTGTTGCAGAATTCATGTTGTTCTGATGGGGGCTTTTTTTCCAACTGATGTCTTATCCTTCTTAGTGCCTCAAACTAGATCCTATTCAGACATGTTTTAATAAGTTAGCAAAAGTTTGTTTGGTGCAAAGAAATTTGGAATCCATGCATACGTTTTTCATAATATGAATTTTCATGAATTGTTTTATGATCCCTTATCTATTACTTTTTTAGCGATGAACCATGCAATTTTGACTATTGTTCTGGCTTCTTACAAGGTTCAGTAGACTTTGTAACATAGTTGTATCTCTTACAGACTGGCAGCTGTTTGGTAAAAAATTGACTTTTCAGCCAACTCATGGGAAAGTGAAATAATGTGAAAAACAGGAAGACTACAGTTTTAGGCCTTTCAAGTGAGGCATGGCTTTCAGCTCTTGGCAAGAACAGGCGAGGAGATGCAAGCCTCTAAGAGGCTAGGCTTTTCAAAGTGCTTCTCTCCCCTTTACCCTCCTTCAGTTACAGCACCAAGCACCACCCAGGTGTTGCGTGCAGCCTCACCCTCATCCCAATTGTGGGATCCTGCCACTTCCTGAACCCACACTGAGTTCCTTGTGGCTCACAGGGTCACCCAGAGGGCTTTTGAGATCCAGAAAGCTATGTGTGATTTTGTATCACCTATTATATAAAGATATGTATAAAATAGGAAACATATTGACCATATATCATTTTATATATTTTTGGTTTTGTGTGTCTAAAAAATACATGATTTTTTGGTGTGTATTAAAGGATAGGTATGTATAAGATGTTTTATAGATGTGGAAAGTTATTTTTTATATATCTTTATAAATTATAATAAAGGAAGGAAAATTCTCAAAGAGGAATTCACATATCAAAGAGTGCCCTTTGACAAAGAGCCTTGGATACAACATACCTACAAAAGTGAATTGTCATTGAAAGACCTGTGGACACTGGATTTCTCTTTCCTTATTTTAGAAGGGCAGGCTGTGTCTTGGAAAAGCATACAATTCGTTGTATCTTGCTGGGCAAGACGAGTCATAGTCTGAAGTGTCCGATGAGAAGGAAGCATCACTTGATGGTGGAGTGTGCATCTGTGCCCGTGTATGTGCACGTGTGTTTGTGTGTGTGCATGCACATGTGTCTGCATGCAGTGTCTCAGATCCTACACAGGAGATTTTCCTGAAGGTCTCCAGTAGCAAAAACTCATTGAGTCTATCCAGGGGAATTACATCCAATGCTGTAAATAAATAACAAAGATGGCAGATCATCATTCAAGAGAACATCAAGATAGTTTTAATTAAGGAAAAAAAAAGGAATCACTCCCAGGGTTTTTTAGTTTTTGGTGAATTCCAGCAGAATTGATGACTAGGTCCAGTAGGAAGGAATTCAGGATTATTCTGTACCATCCAGGGTGGGTGTAGCTCTGAAGAACTGGGGATGGGAGGTGACTACACAGCAAGAAAAGATCTGGGCTTCCCCCATTGCTCTAAGATCTGGTTCCATTGTGAGATTCAAATTAAGAGTAAGCTGTTAGTGGGCAAGACCAAGGCCTCCCACCAAGATTATTTATTTCAACTTTTTTTTAAATCAAAGTTTTCAAACAAATGGCAAGGAGAGACTACAGTGTGAAGAGCACCCATGTATCCATCTTTGTGTTACATAATTTTCAATATTTTATATACCGATTCATATATCTGCTCTTTTGTTTCTTTTTTTAAAATAACTTTTGGCTATAACTTTTTAATGGAAATGCTGTACACAGCATTCTATCCCCAAATACTTCACTAAATATGAAAAGTAAGGAAAGTTTGTTACATAGCCACAATATCATTATCATTCCTCACAGAATCAATAACTCTTTAATATTGTCTCACTCATAATCCATAATGAAATTTCCCCTAATTGTCTCAAAAATGTCTTTTACATGCAGATCAGTAGAATGGAGTTGAGAATCCAGAAATAAACCCATACATCCTTGGCCAATTGGTTTTTACTGTGGTGCCAAGACTGTTGAAATGGGAAAGAATAATCTCTTCAACAGAGGTCACTGCAGCAGGTGCATATCCACATGCAAAAGAATAAAGCTGCATCCTTATATGCAAAAACTAACTTGAAATGGATCAAACAGCTGAATAGAAAAGCTAGAAGTGAAAAAGTTTAGAAGGAAACATTTGGGGAAGTATTTATGACCCAGATTTGAACTGGTTTCTGTGATGTGATACACACATTGTTGTGTATAAGAAACAACAACAACAAAAAACACAGACAAATTTGACATCAAAATAAAACACTTTTGTGCATCAAGGATGCTATCAAGAGAATGAAAAGACAACCCACATGGCCTCCCTCACTAAGATGTGCAAGTAAACATGTACATGCTTGATGTGGAGGCTCCTGGGAGGCGATCACAGTCCCAAAAGACCAGAAATTTCAAAATCCTGAATGTTAAGAGCCTGAAAGATCAACGTCCTATAAATATAATTCCAGAAAAAATAACTTTAAAAATTAATTAGAAGATAATCTGTTTACTTTTTGAAAGGGAATTTATTTGAAAAACATATAAAAACATGACAGACCACTTCATAGGCCACTTTACACCATAAAATCGGTAATAATAACATACAGGTATCTTTGCAAGCATAAACCGTCAGGTGTACTAATGACCTTCATATAGGTGTATCAGTTGTGAGAAGATGAATCGTATTTGTAAAGTAGTAGGTTAAAAAAGGAAAAGTATGAACATTTATCGTTGTGGTTGGTAATATTGTACACTCAGGTTTATAGCTTTGATTATCTGAAATACCATGAAAAATGACCTGAGACGTTTCATGAGGTCAGTCAGAAGCCTCTATGGGTCACCACCACATACACAGTTGCTCAAAGTGCCCAAGTCTTGAGAAATTTTTTTGTTTGTTTTTTTGAGACAGAGTCTCACTCTGTCGCCCAGGCTGGAGTGCAGTAGTGCGATCTCGGCTCACTGCAACCTCCACCACGTGAGTTCAAGCGATTCTCCTGCCTCAGCCTCCTGGGTAGCTGGGATTACAGGCGCCCACCACCACAGCCAGCAAATTTTTGTATTTTTAGTAGACATGGGGTTTTGCCATGTTGGTCAGGTTGGTCTTGAACTCCTGATTTCAGATGATCTGCCCTCCTCAGCCTCCCAAAGTCCTGGGATTACAGGCGTGGGCCACTGAGCCTGGCCGAGAAAATTTATCTTTCACAAATGCAGTTGTACAAAAGGGATATCTTTTCATTTACTGAGGATGTTTCAACATTTGTACATACATACCTAATGGTTACACACTTACCCTTGTGATAATACACTTCCATGGAGTCAAATTTGCGAGCATAAAATGAATTAGAATTCTCCATAAGTCTATACAGAGTCTCTGCCTTCAGTATTGGAAATGATATGAAGATGAAATACGTAGCATAGGAAATTGTAAAAATAATGCTGACAATTTAACCTCGTGAAAAAACCTAAAAAGAAGAAAAAGTAAAAGGAAAAAAAAACTCCAAAAGAACCTATCCTGTGATTGTGATTTTTGGGATTTTAGCTGTTAGAGAGTTTAGATTTCAGGGAGGTTAGATCTTAGGGATTTGGATATTTGGGGAATTGATTATGTTGGAATTCAACATTCAGGATTATAAGTTTTGGGGTTATGTCTTTCAGGATTATGATCCAAACCCTACAGCATCTTGTTTGTTAGTATAACCTGTGTAAATTTTAGATATATCTCTGTACCCCAGCAGAGCATCATGAAATTAAGTAGTTTTCAGCGAGAGTCTCAACCTATCTGTGATTAAGGAATAGAAAAAAGGTTTTCTGCAGTTGATTACATATTCATAATTTTTTGTGACATAGAACAAAAGTGAAAAGCTAGAAAGTGAAATGAAATAAACCACAGACCTATAAAATGCAAAACTACTGATGATTGCTTGGCTGACAGCAACACCAGTTGCTACAGGAATTTCTAAGCATTTCCTGCAGGGTCTGCACCCATGCTGAGGTGGTTAGGTAACACAACGAGCTGGAAACCACATCTTGAACAGCGCTGTTTTAGACCCAGTCCAGTGGCTCTATGTGAGTAGTGTTTAATCAGAAACAAGGCCAGGCACGGTGGCTTACGCCTGTAATCCCAGCACTTAGGGAGACCGAGGCGGGCGGATCACCTCAGGTCAGGAGTTCGAGATCAGCCTGGCCAACATGGCGAAACTCCGTCTCTACTAAAAATGCAAGCACAGTGTGGTGGCGGGCACCTGTAATCATAGCTACTCAGGAGTCTGAGGCAGGAGAATCACTTGAACCTGGGAGATGGAGGTTGCAGTGAGCCAAGATCACACTACCACACTCCAGCCTGGGCAACAGAGCGAGACTGTGTCTCAGGAAAAAAAAAAAGGAAAGAAAGAAAAAGTGAACAGAATACTTTCTGTTTTGTTAATGTGCTAAATACACGGTCACAAACAGTGACTAATTAGTGATCGCCAGGGCAAAGTCTATCATCAGCTACCTGTTTTCCTTGTAACCTTGTGTTTTGGGAATCTAGCAACTCTACTCCCCACTAAGGTGACAACCCATGCAGGTTTGCCCACAATATTCCCAGTTTACCACTGGAAGTCTCACATCCTAGGAGACTCCTTGTTCCCCAAGGAGTAGGGACGGCGGGTCACTGTCACTGGAGCACCGGAAGCTGGCCACATCATTAGGAGATTCAGAAGGGGCGTGACTTAAAGGAGGCTCATGCTTCTCTTATCTTCTGCTTTCTGCTGTCATTCCCAAGGGGTGACAAGTTCCTTCCATGCAGAAGCCAGGCCAGGAGATAAAATCATCTTGTCCTAGAAAAACTGTTAGAAAGAAGGGAAACTGTCTGGTGTGTTTCCCCACAAGAGTTTCACAGAGACTCTTCTCTTGTAGGGGATATGGGAGTGGGTGATCACTAAATCCTGGTCTCTCTGAAACAAGGACGCCTCTCTTGCCTCAGGGGGCCTGTCAGGCAAGTCTCTCCTGTCCCCCAAGTTTCACAGAGCCGCATCCCTGCAAGAGCAATGCTGAGTGGGGTTGGCTTTGAGCCCCAGCCATTCTCTTAACAATTGTTTTAGTTAAGTATCAGTTCCCCCATCCCCCCACTTTAGCATTTTTTGCCTCTTGCTATGATCAGTTTTCTCACTTTCACCTTTACACCTCTGTTCACTGAAAAATTACAGAATTATAAGTTTGGAAAAGGAGTCTTTATGTCTTGGAAAAGGTTACAGCCTTCAAGATGGCCATCTAGCTGGCTGGAAAGCATAGCCTCTGGCAAAGACCAGAGACAGGCCCTTGAAAGGAGAAGGAATGGGGTAAGAGCTTTATGTTGAACAAGTTGGCTAAATATACATATTCACCAGGTTGCAGGAGGAGCTATGAATATTTATGAAGGCAGTCCTGACTCGTGCGTATTGAACACACATGCATGTTACATATGACCCATGTTAACCCTGGGGTGGAGACATCACATTTAAATGGATTACAACTAGGCCCTATACATCAAAAGGTCTCTTCAGGGCACAAGGCACTGAAATTCACGGTCTCCATAAATTGGCCAGAACCAGTCTGTGGTCGCCAGTCACTGGTCTTCTTACCAGGAGAAAGTTATGGAAATCAGCCTCTTGTCCAATGAAAGCAGTATTTGTGGCTTTTGGAACAAGGGATGGGCGTCAGTTGGTCAGCGTCCAGTGGAGCTGCACTTGTTTGACATTGTTTTTCTCTAGACCTGTGCTTATTTAGCTGCTAGAGAAAAAGAAAAACTCTGTGGCAGTTGGAACATACTTTATTCTTTAAGTGTAGGCGCCCATGACTCAACTCTTGCCTGGCGCGGCTGGAGGTCTTGTGTGTAGTTTGGTATCTGATTGCCACGAAAAGTCCATTGAGTGCATCTCATCTCTATTTTAACATTGGAGTGGGTCAGTTGTGTTTAAACCACAAAAGGGAGGGAATGAAACGAAGCGGGTCCAGCCTTCTGTTCCGTCGTGCTGTGACTCAGTTTTGAAAGTTTCTTTGGGGTCCCGCTGGTCAGGAGGGGTCCATTCACTTGTGGGAGACGGGAAGCGCTTAGTATTTTCTTTTCAGTTTACAACTTCCTGGGCATCCCTATGAAGACGTACAGATAAACACGCACATGCTTCATGTGGCAGCTCCCTTGGTTAAACATCTTTTTTTTTTTTCCTTTCCCGTGAGTCTTCCTGAAACACGTGAGCCCAGGTGGAGTCTCCGCCTGCGTTAGGACCTAACCTTTCTACATCTTTGTGAAATCCCTGGTGTCAGTTACTGCTGCTTCCCCTCACCAGCTTCTCCTTTCCTTCAGTCTACCCTGAGAACATGGTACCCAACACGATACACTGTCTCTTTGGCTCACTCAAGATATTCTGGTGATGACCTGTGGCCTGCCAGCCCCCACCAACTATCAAGGTCCCCCATCATCTCACCTTTCCTGGTTCATGGGCTTTATTTTATGCCACTTTTCATGCTCACAAGCACCTGTTGGTTTAATTTTTTTGTGTTGCTGTAAAGGAATACCTGGGGCTGGGTAATGTATAAAGAGATAATATCTGGCCCTCAGTTCTGCAGGCTGTACAAGAAGGACAGTACCAACATCTGCTTCCGGGAAGAGACTCAGGCTGCTTCCACTCATGGCAGAAGGTGAAGGTGGAAGGTGCTGATCACATGGTGAGAAAGAAGCAAGAGAAAAAGGAAGCGTTGCTAGGATCTTTTTAACAATCAGTTCTTGCAGCAGCAGTAGGACAGGAACTCACCCATTACCGGGAACGACGTACTAGGTCATTCGTGAGAGATCCATCCCCGTAACCCAAATACCTCCCACTAAGCCCCACCTCCAACATTAGGAAATCAAATTTCAACAGTTGACTTGAGGGAGTCAGGTATCTAAACTATATCATTTGATATGGTCAGTCTTTTTGATTGCAGCTATTCTAACGGGTATGTAAATTAAATTGCAATTTTAATTTGATTTTCCTATTTAAATATGATGTTGAGCATCTTTTACATGTGACTGTTTGCCATCTGTATACATTCTTTGGTAAATGTTCAAATCTACGCCCCTTTTTAAGAAATCAGATTTTCTCTTCATTATTGAGGTGTAAAAGTTGTTTATATATTCTGGATATTTATGCTTTATCAGTTTGTGGGCTTTTTTCCATGAAACCTTTTATTTTAGAAGAAATTTAGATTTGTGCAAGATTGCAAGAACCAGCACAGAGAATTTTCGTATATCCTGTGCCTAGTTTCCTCCTTTTTTTTTTTTTTTTTGAGACAAAGTGTCAGTCTGTCACCCAGGCTGGAGTGCAGTGGGGCAATCTCGGTTCACTGCAACCTCTGCCTCCTGGGTTCAAACGATTCTTGTGCCTCAGCCTCCTGAGTAGCTGGGATTACAGGTGTGCACCACCACACCCAGCTAATTTTTGTATTTTTAGTAGAGACGGGGTTTCGCCATGTTGACCAGGCTGGCCTCAGCCTCCCAAAGTTCTGGGATTACAGGTGTGAGCAATGACACCCATCCTCCCCTAGTTTTAAATGTTATGTCACTATAGCATGTTATCACAACTCATTAACCAACGTTTGATACATGATGATGGACTAAAGTCTCTGTTCTCTGCAGATATTATTCATTTTTACCTAATGTCCTTTTTCATTTCTGGGATCCCATCCATGATACCAAATGGCATTTAGCCGTCACGTCCCCTTCGTCTCCTCTACCCTGTGACAGTTTTTCAGACTTTCCTTGTTTTTGATGACTTTCACAGTTTTGAGTAGTTCTGGTCACACGTTCTATAGAATGTTCCAAGGTCTTGGTTTGTCTGATGTTTTGATCACGGCTAGACTGGGGTTATAGGTTTTGGGAAGTAAGACCACAGAAGTAATGTCTTTTCTTGCTTTCTTGCCTGTGGATAGCCAACTCTTGAAAAGAGTAGTCTTTTCCCCACTCAATTGTCTTTGCACTTTTGTAAAAACTTGGTTGTTCATACTTCTAAACATCTATTTCTAGACTTTCTGCTCTGTTCCATTGATCCAATTATGAAATATGTGATAATTGTAGCTTTGTAATGTCTTGAAATGAGTAGTATTAGCTCTCTAATTTTTTTCAAAGTTGTTTTTGCTATTGTAGGTTTTCTACATTTCTGTATGAATTTTAGAATCAGTTTGCCAATTTGCACAAAGAAAAAGCCTGTTGGGATTTTGGTTGGGATCATATTTAAGTTATAGTTCAACTGGGGAGAAATAACATCCTAACAATTTTGAGTTTTCCAATTCATGAACATATCTATATATTCAGATCTCTCCTCAGTGTTTTAGTTTTCAGTGTACAGTCTTTCACATCTTTGATCAGATTTATCCCTAAGTATTTCATGTTTTTGATGTTGTTTAAGTGGTATTTTCATTTAATTTTTAATTGCTCATTGCTAGTACAGTTGACCCTTGAACAGTGTGGAGATTAGAGACACAAACCTCGCAGGTAGTCTAAAATCCACGTATCATTTTGACTCCCCTAACTTAACTATTAATAGCCTACTGTGTACTGTATAGCAGAAGCCTTACCAATAACATAAACAGCCAATGAACACATATTTGGTATGCTTTATGTGTTGTATACTGTATTATTGTAATAAAGTCAGCTAGAGAAAAGAAAATGTTATTAAGAAAATTTTAAGTTTTGAGAAAAAATTTTAAGATTGAGAAAGAATGTATTAAGTATTCATTAAGTGGGAATGGATCATCCTAAAGATCTTCCTTTTGATTGTCCTCCATTGAGTAGGCTGAGAAGGAGGAAGAGGAGGGGTTGGTTTTGCTTTTTCAGGGATGGCAGAAGGGGAAGAGGTGGAGGAGGTGGAAAGGGAGGCAGGAGAGGCAGGCACACTCCATTTAACTTTATGGAAATACGTCATAATTACCGTCTGACATTTTTATTCTTTCAGTTCCTTAAAAATGCTTACATATAGTATGAATTCTTCTTCACCATTTGCTTTAGTTTCAGTGCCCATATCATAGAAGGGTACAATCTGTAAAAGAAGTCAAAAGCAGTCTTCAATAATCAGAATCCTTCTGCAAGATTGTCTAATGTCAATTTATTTTCTGACACTGCTTCTTCTGTCTCTTCTTCCTCATTGTCTGGTACTGATTCCAAAGCACTCATCTCATCAAGTCATCTTCCGTTCATTCCTCAGGTGTGGCGCCTATTCGTTCTTGAATATCTCCAAGATCTCTGTCTTCAAACTCTTTATGCCCACCTTGTTCTTCTTTCATGCCGTATCCACAATCTCTTTCATGAGCCCCTTGATTGGCTCTGTTTTAAATCCTGCGAAGTCACTCACAGCATCTGAACACAGTTTTCTGCAGCGATAATGTATTGTTTAGGGATTGATGGCTTTCACAGCTTTTTCTATACAACAAGGACATCTTCCATGGTGTAATTCTTCTATATGTTCATGATGTTCACTCCACTGATGTTCTCTTCCATAGTGATGATGGTCCTTTCCATAGAAAACCATGTGTAATGATCCTTAAAGTGACTTATAACCCCTTGTTCTAAAGGCTGAATTAATGTTGTTTGAGGACATGGAGACCACTTTGGCTCTTTTTGTATTGAGTTCATGGGGTTCTGGATGGCTAGAGGCATTGTCCAATATCAAAAGCAATTTAAAAGACAGTCCTTTACTGGCAAGGTATTTCTGACTTCAGAGACAAAGCATTGGTTTTCATGGAACCAGTTCAGAAAAAGTGTTTTTGTTGTACCTGCATTCTTGTTGTACAGCAAAAAGACTGGCAGCTGGCATTATTTTTTCCCTTAAAGGCTCAAGGATTAGCAGCTTTATAGATAAGGTTGTTCTTAATCATAAATTGGACTGTATTTGCATAAGACAACAGAGTTAGCCTATCCTTTCCTGGCTTAAATCCTAGTGCCCGCTTCTCTTCCTTACTAATAAATGTCTTTTGTGGCAGTTTTTTTTTTTTCTCTCTAGAATAGGGCACTTTTGCATGAATTAAAAACTGGCTCAGGCAGATATTTGTTCTCCTCAATGCTTCTCTTCACGGGGTCTGGGAAGTCACCTGCTGCCTCTTGTTTGGCAGAAGTTACTTCTGTTATCTTGAGATTTTTAAAGCCCAACCTCTTTCTAAAGCTGGCAAACGATCCTTTGCTACCATTACATTCTCTAACTTTATATCCTTCATCTTTATTTAGCTTTGTGTTGTCATATAATGACTTTGTTTTTCTCAGGTCATATTAGAGTATATAGGTATGCCTTTCTTATAACCATCCTGCACCCACATAAAAGCTGCATTTTTTATAATAAAATTTTAGTTAGATAATCATGATACAGACTTACTCTTTGACAACTTATCTATGGATGTAATGACTCTAGTTTCAGACTTTTTTTTTTTTCCTGAAATATGTGAGCTTTTCCCAACAGTCTGGTCTCTTTTCCTACCTTAATTTTCTACTTTTGCTCTTGGATTTGTTGATTGGGCACAGAGGACTTCTCATGGGGCTGTAAAGGACTTATTCCTCCGTGTGGACTGTGCACACCATGGTGCTGTCATTACTGTTACTGCCAGGAGACTCCTTAAACACTTAGGATATATGATAGTTTTCACTTGGTAAAAAAATCTGCCATGGCTGGGCGCGGTGGCTCAAGCCTGTAATCCCAGCACTTTGGGAGGCCGAGACGGGCAGATCACGAGGTCAGGAGATCGAGACCATCCTAGCTAACACGGTGAAACCCCGTCTCTACTAAAAAATACAAAAAAACTGGCCAGGCGAGGTGGCGGGCGCTTGTAGTCCCAGCCACTCGGGAGGCTGAGGTAGGAGAATGGCGGGAACCTGGGAGGCGGAGCTTGCAGTGAGCTGAGATCTGGCCACTGCACTCCAGCCTGGGTGACAGAGCAAGACTCCGTCTCAAAAAAAAAAAAAAAAAAAAAATCTGCCAGTTTCTCAGAAAGACCTTTCTCACTATTAATCTTTTATTATTATTATACTTTAAGTTCTAGGGTACATGTGCACAACGTGCAGGTTTGTTACATATGTATACTTGTGCCATGTTGGTGTGCTGCACCCATCAACTCATCAGCACCCATCAACTCGTCATTTACATCAGGTATAACTCCCAATGCAATCCCTCCCCCCTCCCCACTCCCCATGATAGGCCCCGGTGTGTGATGGTCCCCTTCCCGAGTCCAAGTGATCTCATTGTTCAGTTCCCACCTATGAGTGAGAACATGCGGTGTTTGGTTTTCTGTTCTTGCGATAGTTTGCTGAGAATGATGGTTTACAGCTTCATCCATGTCCCTACAAAGGACACGAACTCATCCTTTTTTATGGCTGCATAGTATTCCATGGTGTATATGTGCCACATTTTCTTAATCCAGTCTGTCACTGATGGACATTTGGGTTGATTCCAAGTCTTTGCTATTGTGAATAGTGCCACAATAAACATACGTGTGCATGTGTCTTTATAGCAGCATGATTTATAATCCTTTGGGTATATACCCAGTAATGGGATGGCTGGGTCATATGGTACTTCTAGTTGTAGATCCTTGAGGAATCGCCATACTGTTTTCCATAATGGTTGAACTAGTTTACAATCCCACCAACAGTGTAAAAGTGTTCCTATTTCTGCACATCCTCTCCAGCACCTGTTGTTTCCTGACTTTTGAGTGATTGCCATTCTAACTGGTGTGAGATGGTATCTCATTGTGGTTTTGATTTGCATTTCTCTGATGGCGAGTGATGATGAGCATTTTTTCATGTGTCTGTTGGCTGTATGAATGTCTTCTTTTGAGAAATGCCTGTTCATATCGTTTGTCCACTTTTTGATGGGGTTGTTTGTTTTTTTCTTGTAAATTTGTTTGAGTTCTTTGTAGGTTCTGTATATTAGCCCTTTGTCAGATGAGTAGATTGCAAAAATGTTCTCCCATTCTGTAGGTTGCCTGTTCATTCTGATGGTAGTTTCTTTTGTTGTGCAGAAGCTCTTTAGTTTAATGAGATCCCATTTGTCAATTTTGGCTTTTGTTGCCATTGCTTTTGGTGTTTTAGACATGAAGTCCTTGGCCATGCCTATGTCCTGAATGGTATTCCCTAGGTTTTCTTCTAAGGTTTGTATGGTATTAGGTCTAACATTTAAGTCTCTAATCCATCTAGAATTAATTTTCGTATAAGGAGTAAGGAAAGGATCCAGTTTCAGCTTTCTACTTATGGCTAGCCAATTTTCTCAGCACCATTTATTAAATAGGGAATCCTTTCCCCATTTCTTGTTTTTCTCAGGTTTGTGAAAGATCAGATGGCTGTAGATGTGTGGTATTATTTCTGAGGACTCTATTCTGTTCCATTGGTCTATATCTCTGTTTTGGTACCAGTACCATGCTGTTTTGGTTACTGTAGCCTTGTAGTATAGTTTGAAGTCAGGCAGCGTGATGCCTCCAGCTTTGTTCTTTTGAGTTAGGATTGTCTTGGCAATGCGGGCTCTTTTTTGGTTCCATATGAACTTTAAAGCAGTTTTTTCCAATTCTGTGAAGAAAGTCATTGGTAGCTTGATGGGGATGGCATTGAATCTATAAATAACCTTGGGCAGTATGGCCATTTTCATGAAATTGATTCTTCCTATCCATGAGCATGGTATGTTCTTCCATTTGTTTGTGTCCTCTTTTATTTCACTGAGCAGTGGTTTGTAGTTCTCCTTGAAGAGGTCCTTTACATCCCTTGTAAGTTGGATTCCTAGGTATTTTATTCTCTTTGAAGCAATTGTGAATGGAAGTTCATTCCTGATTTGGCTCTCTGTTTGTCTGTTACTGGTGTATAAGAATGCTTGTGATTTGTGCACATTAATTTTGTATCCTGAGACTTTGCTGAAATTTCTTACCAGCTTAAGGAGATTTTGGGCTGAGACGATGGGGTTTTCTAAATATACAATCATGTCATCTGCAAACAGGGACAATTTGACTTCTTCTTTTCCTAACTGGATACCCTTGATTTCTTTCTCTTGCCTGATTGCCCTAGCCAGAACTTCCAACACTATGTTGAATAGGAGTGGTGAGAGAGGGCATCCCTGTCTTGTGCCAGTTTTCAAAGGGAATTTTTCCAGTTTTTGCCCATTCAGTATGATATTGGCTGTGGGTTTGTCATAAATAGCTCTTATTATTTTGAGATACGTTCCATCAATACTGAATTTATTGAGCGTTTTTAGCATGAAGGGCTGTTGAATTTTGTCAAAAGCCTTTTCTGCATCTATTGAGATAATCATGTGGTTTTTGTCTTTGGTTCTGTTTATATGCTGGATTACGTTTACTGATTTGCATATGTTGAACCAGCCTTGCATCCCAGGGATGATCACTATTAATCTTTAACCCATGGATGGAATCCTAGTTCCTTTTACCCATTAACTCTTTGAATATCCTTTTTTCTACCTTGGCAGTGGAGTCCATTGAGATTGAAAAGCTGCATTTTTAATACAAGATAAAAATATATTTTGGAAAAAGTACAAGGTGTGAAACTGCTGGCATCACCGTAGTGAAGACTTACTGAATTTTCTTTCTTCCTTTCTTTTATTTTAAACAATGGTCCTTATCTGGATTCTTCTTCTTTTTTTTTTTTTTTTAATGATAGCCAACCACAGCTGCAGACCTCAGCCTATGGTACATATAATCTTGTAATATCACGAATTTCTCTGCTTCATGGGAGCACTTGAGGCATCACTAGTGATACTTTGTATGGGCCCCATGGTATTATTTAGAGTTTCTGATATGCAGCGAACATGACAAACAATGCACGAGAACTGTGAGATCAGTGTTTACTGTGATACACAGTTTACTGGAGGGATGAACTGCACACACGAAGATGATCAGTCTCACCTGGCATACTGAGTGGATAATTGCAACACTTGAGCTCCCTGCAATAGCAACAGGAGGTGGCTATGAAATTATCACAGTGGTACAGTAGGGACAGTTAACTCTATGCAGTTATGACTTAATGCTGCAACCTTACCTTTGTTACTTTTCTCTTGACTACAAATGGTGTCATGTATAGTCTGTAAGTGTTTGTGTGTATAAGTTTTGATAAATTTTAACTATTTAAAATAGATTTGTTGGCCGGGCGCGGTGGCTCAAGCCTGTAATCCCAGCACTTTGGGAGGCCGAGATGGGCGGATCACGAGGTCAGGAGATCGAAACCATCCTGGCTAACACGGTGAAACCTCGTCTCTATAAAAATACAAAAACTAGCTGGGCGAGGTGGCGGGCGCCTGTAGTCTCAGCCACTCGGGAGGCTGAGGCAAGAGAATGGCGTAAATCTGGGAGGTGGAGCTTGCAGTGAGCTGAGATCCGGCCACTGCACTCCAGCCCCGGCGACAGAGCGAGACTCTGCCTCAAAAAAAAAAAAAGATTTTTCTCTATTATATGGTAGTAAATGATAAAATAGGCTCATTGCTCTATATATTTTATGCATTCCTAACATACTCAACTTTTTCTTAATTTTTTTCACTATTGTAGGCTATGTGGTTTATCTGCAAGTTTTTTCAATTTGTTGCAAATCTCCATAACGTTTTATAATATATTTATGGCAGCAAATCTGCCTATAAATGGACCAACACTGTTGAAACTCTTAATGTTCATGAATAACCATTTATATAAATAAAATTAACTTTTACTTATTGTATCCTGCAATCACGCTAAACTTACTTATTTGTTCTTGGAGGTTGTTATAGAGTTTGTTGGAATTTCCCCATAGATGATCATGTTGACTGTGAATGAGATCTTTTTACTTTTCAGATCTGGATATTTTAAATTTCTTTTTCTTGTTTGACTGCATTGAATAGAACAATGTTGAATGGAAGTAGTAATTAACCCCCATTCTTGGCATGTGTCTGATCTGAGGAGTGGAGCATTTCACTGTTAAGGGTGATGTTAGCTGTGGGTTTTCCAAGATGCCCTTCATTAGTTTTGGAAACTTCTCTACTTTTCCGAGTTTGCTGAGAGTTTTGTTTTTTGTTTTTTGTTTTTTGTCAGATATGAATTTTGGACTCTGTCAAACACTTCTTCTGTAATTATTATTACATGGTTATACAGTTTTAGTTTATTTATATGGTATGTTACTTAGATTTATTTTTAAAGATTATTTATTTTATCATTAATTATGGTGAAATACACATAGCATAAGCCTTGTCATCTTCACCACTTTAGGTGCACAGTTCAGTATCCAGTGTATTCACATTGCTGTGCAACCAACACCACCATTCATCTACAGAACTCTCTTCATCTTCCCAAACTGAAGCTTGGGACCCATTAAACAATAACTGCCCATTCCCCTCTCCTCCAAGCCCTGGTGTAACTGCCCAGGGGATTCACCTTACCTGCTGCCTAGACAGAGTCAATATATCAAGACAGGGGAACTGCAGTAGAGAAAGAGTAATTAACGCAGAGCCAGCTGTGTGGTAGACCGGAGTTTTATTATTACTCAAATCAGTTTCCCCAAGCAATTCGGAGAACAGAGTTTTTAAGGAATACTTGGTGGTTTGGGGGAAGCCAGTAATCCAGGAGTGCTGATTGGTCAGGGATGAAAGTCTTAGGGAGTTGGAGCTGTCTTCTTACGCTGAGTCAGTTCCTGGGTGGGGGCCACAAGAGCAGATGAGCCAGTTTATTTATCTGGGTGGTGCCAGCTGATCCATCAAGGACAAGGTCCGCAAAATATCTCAAGCACTGGTCTTAGGAGTGGTTTAGGGAGTGTCAGAATCTTGTAACCTCCATCTGCATGAATCCTAAACCATAATTTCTAATTTTGTGGCTAATGCTAGTCCTACAAAGGGAATCTAGTCCCCTGGCAAGAAGGAGGTCTGCTTTGAGAAAGGACTGTTATTGTCTATGTTTTAAACAACGATAAAATAAATTTCTCCCAAAGTTGGTTCAGTCTATGCCCAGGAATGAACAAAGACAGCTTGGAGGTTAGAAGCAAGATGGAGTCAGTTAAGTTAGATCTTTTTTGCAGTCTCAGGCATAATTTTGCAAAGGCAGTTTCATTCACAACCACCATTCCTCTTTTTGCTTCTATGAATTTCTCTATTTTAGATACCTCATACAAGTAGAATGATATAACTTCCAACTTTAAGTCATTTCTTTGTTCCTGCATCTAAGTGTAGGTTGTTACAAGCAGCCAGGCCACATCTGGAATACTTTGCTGCTTAGAAATTTCTTGTGCCAGATACCCTAGGTCATCACTCTCAAGTTTAAAGTTCCACAGATTCCTAGAGCATGGAATCAATACAGCCAAGTTCTTTGTTAAGGCATAGCAAGGGTGATCTTTGCTCCAGTTTCCATTAACTTCCTCATTTTCACATGAGATCTCATCTCATGTGATGAGATGAGATGAGAGGCCTGGCCCTCACTGCTGATTTTTCTATCAGTATTTTGGTCACAAGGATTTAATCAGTCTCTAAGAAGGTCCAAGGTTTCCTTCATCTTCCTGTCTTCTTCTGAGCCCTCCAAACTCTTCAAACATCTGCCTGCTACCAAGTTCCAATGTTGCTTCCACATTTTCAGTATCTCTATAGCAACATCCCACTCTCAGTACCAATTTTGTATTGATACTATTTTCTGTTGGTACCAATTTTCTACTCTTCGTTATGTTGCCATAAAGGAATGCCTGAGACTGGGTAATTTACAAATAAAAGAGGTTTAGTTGGCTCAAGATTTTGCAGGCTGTACAAGCGTGGCACTGGCATCTGTTCATATTCCGGGGAAGCCTCAGGGAGCATTTACTCATGGCAGAAAATGAAGCAGGAGCATGTCACATGACAAAAGCAGGAGCAAAAGAGAGTCGGTGGGGGAGGTCCACACACTTCACCATATCTTGTGAATACTCACTGACTATTGCAAGGACAACAAAAAGCCATGAGGGATCCATCCCCATGATCCAGACACCTCCTACCAGGCCCTACCTCCAACACTGGGTAGTATATTTCAACATGAGATTTGGGTGGGGACAAATATTCAAACTATAACACTTACTGAACTGTGATTTGACATTTTCATTTGTCGCATTTGGAATTTTTTTTGCAGTTTCATGAATCATTTTTTGCCACTTCATGGACCTCTCAGTTAACAAATTTTATTTTATTTTATTTTTTTTTTTTTTTGAGACGGAGTCTTGCTCTGCCACCCAGGCTGGAGTGCAGTGGCCGGATCTCAGCTCACTGCAAGCTCCGCCTCCCGGGTTTACGCCATTCTCCTGCCTCAGCCTCCCGAGTAGCTGGGACTACAGGCGCCCGCCTCGTCGCCCGGCTAGTTTTTTGTATTTTTAAGTAGAGACAGGGTTTCACCGTATTAGCCAGGATGGTCTCGATCTCCTGACCTCGTGATCCGCCCGTCTCGGCCTCCCAAAGTGCTGGGATTACAGGCTTGAGCCACCGCGCCCGGCCCAAATTTTATAATTGTAGATCATATCTGGGTTTCATTTAAAGATACTCTTTTTGGGAAAATACCAAAAACCACAGTGAGAAATGAAACTTCCCTTTTTTGCTAATTCTATAGGAAAATGCTTTAGTAGTTTTGTGTGCATTGTTTTCATTTTTTGAAATTATTTTATGCATGTGCATATATCTAATGTATATTCTTACACTCGTTTTGTTAAAATGTAGTAGCAGGCTGGACATATTGTTTCTACTTTGCATTTTTCATTTGCCAATAAATTATAGACCTTGTTAGAGGCCAATAACAACTGATTTGACAAGTTCTTTTAGTAATTGCATAAAAGTCTTTACTTTGGATTTAATGTAGTTTTTTCAACCAATTAATATTGATATATATATATTTAGGCATTTTCCAAATTTGTCTTCGTGCACATTGGTGTGCAAACACTCTTTAATACTTTCTTTACATTACTGTATTTCCATATTCATAGCCTCTGATGAATTCTTCATCATTTGGATCCCCAGTAGCTTTACTTCTCTCATTGAACCCTGACTGCTGTAGACTGGAAGTAGTGTCTGTGGCAAAGTAATACCCTGTACACTGTTTTACTTGAAATATAGGAGGCAGAAAGAATAGGAGTGAGGGTAGAGGCTAGACCATAGCTCTACTGAAGTTTCTGCAAGAAAGGCAAGGCAGGGCAGGGGAAACAGTTTAGCACTGGTCAGTTTGAATAATTTCAGTGGGCTCTGAGCTCTAAGGGCAGGCTTTTTGCTGTCTCTAATAATTGGCTGGCCCAGGGAGGTGCACTGCATCCCTACCAGATAGGGATTTTTAAGATGCAAAACTATAATATACAGAAAATTTAAAAATACACATAATACAGGAAGTATTTTATTCTTATGGATAACTACTCAACAGTGGAATAGCTGTGATCTATGGTAGGTGTATGTTTACCTTTTTGAGAATTTGCTAAACAATATTTACGAGCGGCCAGACCAAGGTGCCCTCCCACCACCAGCATGTGAGAGGTCCAGCTCTTCACACTCTCCAACACTTGATGTCTTAGTCCGTTTGCATTGCGATAAAGGAATACCTGAGGTTGGTTAATTTATCAAGAAAACATGTTTATTTGGCTTGTGGTTCATTCAGGCAGCACAAGAAGCATGGCACCAGCTTCCGCATCAGGTAAGAGACTCAGGCTACTTCCACTCATGGCAGAAGGTGAGGGTGGAGGGTGCTGATCACATGGCGAGAGAGAAGCAAGAGAAGAAGGAAGGAGGTGCCAGGCTCTTTTTAACAATCAGTTCTTGCTGAAACTAACAGATGGAAAGTTCACTCATTACTGGGAGGGGGCACTAGGTCATTCATCAGGGATCCATCCAAACACCTCCCACTAAGCCCCACTTCCAACATTAGGGATCAAATTTCAACACTTGATTTTGGAGGGACAGATAACTCAACTGTATCATTTCGTATGGTCAGTCTTTTTCATTGCAGCTATTTTAATGGGATGTGGATTAAACCTCAGTTTGATCACCCTAATCATTAGTTATCTTGAATGTCTTTACATGTGCCTGTTTGCCATATGTGTACCTTCTTGGATTACTCTCTGTTCAAATCTTTGCTCATTAAAAAACATTTTTTAAAATTGAATTTTAAAGGTTATTTATATTCTGAATATTTATCTTTTACCAGTCTGTAGATGTCTTTTTTAAAGTAAACTTTTTATTTTACAATAAATTTAGATTTAAAGCAAGGGTGCAAAAAATTGCACTGAGAATTCCCATATATCTTTTGCCAGTTTCCCCTATCGCTAAATGTTAGGTTACTATGCACATTTTTAAAAATTATACTTTAAGTTCTAGGGTACATGTGCACAATGTGCAGGTTTGTTACATTTGTATACATGTGCTGTGTTGGTTTGCTGCACCCATTAACTCATCATTTACATTAGGTATTTCTCATAATGCTATCCCTCCGCCATCCCGCCAACTCACAACAGGCCCTCGTGTGTGATGTTCCCCTTCCTGTGTCCAAGTGTTCTTACTGTTCATTTCCCCCTGACGAGTGAGAACATGCGATGTTTGGTTTTCTGTCCTTGTGATAGCTTGCTGAGAATGATGGTTTCCAGCTGCATCCATGTCCCTACAAAGGACTCAAACTCATCCTTTTTTATGGCTGCATAGTATTCCATGGTGTATATGTGCCACATTTTCTTAACCCAGTCTATCATTGATGGACATTTGGGTTGGTTCCAAGTCTTTGCTATTGTGAATAGTGCCACAATAAACATATGTGTGCATGTGTCTTTATAGCACCATGATTTATAATCCTTTGGGTATATACCCAGTAATGGGATCACTGGGTCAAATGGTATTTGTAGTTCTAGATCCTTGAGGAATCACCACACTGTCTTCCACAATTGTTGAACTAGTTTACAATCCCACCAACATCCTCTCCAGCACCTATGCACATTTATCACAACTCATTTACCAACACTGACACATTACGATGAACCAAAGTCTATGTTTTCTTCAGATGTCATTAATTTTTACCTAATGTCCTTGTTCTTTTCTGGGATCCCATCCAGGATACCACATGACATTTATTCATCACATTTGTTTCATCTCCTCTAGCCTGTGACAGTTCAGAGTTTCCTTGGTTTTGATTACTTTGTCAGTTTTGAGCAATTCCAGTGGAGGTATTCAATAGAACGTTCCTCAGTTTGAATTTGTCTAATGTTTTGATCATGGTAACACGGGTTATAGGTTTTTAGGAGGAAGACCACAGGGTAATGTCGTTTCCCACTTTCTTGCTAATGGATACCCAACTGTTGAAGAGTCATCTTTTCCTCACAGCTTGCCTTTGCACCTTTGAAAAAACTTAGTTGCTCATACTTCTATTTCTGGGTATTCTATTCTGTTCCAATGATCTGTTAGTGAAATATTTGAGTACTATACACTTGTAATAAGTCTTGACCTTAGGTAATAATTGCTCTCCATTTTTTTTCTATTTTTTAAAAGTTATTTTTGTTATTGTAGGTCTTTTACATTTCCATATGAATTTCAGAATCAGCTTGCCAGTTTGTACAAAAAGATAGCCTGCTGGAATTTAGATTGGAGTTGTATTAAATTTATAGATCAACTAAAGAAAAATGACATTTTAACAATTTTGAGTTTTCTGATTCATGAACATATCTATTTATTCAGGTCTCTCACCAATGTTTTCTCATTTTCAGTGTACAGTCTTTCACATCTTTTGTCAGATTTATCGCCTAGTATTTTTTATTTTTGATGCTATTTAGGTGCTGTTTTCATTCCAATTTTCAACTGTTCATTGCTAGTACATTTGACCCTTGAAGAATGTGAGGATTGAGGTACCAACCCCCAAGCAGTAGAAAATTAGCATAGAAGGGGTTTTTGAGTTTCTTTTTGTTTTTTATTTTTGAGACAGAGTTACACTGTTTTGCCAAGGTTGGAATACAGTGGCGTGATCTCAGTTCAATGCAACCTCCACCTCCTGGGTTCAAGTGATTCTCCTGCCTCAGCCTCCAGAGTAGCTGGGATTAAAGGCATGCGCCACCACATGCAGCTAATTTTTTGCATTTTTAGTAGAGATAGAGTTTCACCATGTTGGCCAGGCTGATCTCCAACTCCTGGCCTCCAGTGATACAGCCACCTTGGCCTCCCAAAGTGCTGGGACTACAGGTGTGAGCCACCGCGCCTGGCACACAGAATTTTTGACTCCCTAAAAATTTAACTATTAATCTCCTGCTGTACACTAGAAGTGTTACCAATAACAGAAGCAGTCGCTTGACACATATTTGGTACGTTATATGTGTTATATACTGTATTATTATAATAAAGTCAGCTAGAGAAAAGAAAATGTTACTAAGAAAATCTTAAGGAAGAAAAAATTAAGTATTCATTAAGTGGGAGTGGATCTTGATACAGGTCTTCCTGTTGATAGTCCTCCATTGAGTAGGCTGAGAAGGAGGAAGAGGAGTGTTGGTTTTGCTGTTTCAGGGGTGGCAGGGGGGAAGAAGTGGAGGAGATGGAAGGAGGAGAGTCGGGTACACTTGGTGTAACTTTACCGAATTACATCATAATTATTATTTGACTTTTTTGCCTTTACAATTCTTTGAAAATGTTTTTATGCAGTACTAATCCTTCTTCCCCATTTGCTTTAGTTTCAGTGCCCATTCATGGAAGGGTTTGTGTTATAAAATAAGTCAAAAGTAATCTTAATAATTGGAAGCCTTTACCAGACTGTTTAATAGGAATTTGTTTTCTGGCATGGCTTCTTCTTTAGTATCTGGTACTCATTCAAAAGCACTCATCTCCATCAAGTCATCTTCTGTTGATTCCTCTGGTGTGGTGTCTATTTGTTCTTGAATTTCTCCCAGATTCATATCTTGAAAGACCATGTCCCCCACCTTTTGTTGCTGAATTAGAGATGTTGTGTTTGGAAGCAGGTAGACCACTTTGACACCTTCAGTGTTGAACTCGTGGGTTCTGGGTGGCTAGGGGCATTGTCCAAAACAAAAGAACTTTGAAAGACAATCTCTCACTGGCAAGATATTTCCTGACTTCAGGGACAAAGCAATGATAGAACCAATCCAGAAAAAGTGTTCTTGCCGAGGCCTTCTTGTACAACAAAAAAAACTGGCAGTGGGTATTAATCTTTTCCTTTCAAGGCTTGGGGGCTAGCAAGTTTATGGATGGGGGCAGTCCTATTTGTAAACCCAAACATACAAACATATAAACTATGTCAAAGGCATAGAGTGGGTACTCTGAAAGGAGGGTGAAAACACAAAGATGACATCACCTCTGACCTCAAGGAGTGCTTAGCAGACTGAGGGAGACAAGTATATATTTTCCTGAAGGAGGGCACTGGAGTAATGGCATGTTTAGAATGTGGAAGTTGGGCAGTCACTGAGAGGCAGCTCAGCAGAGTGCTCGTGCAAGGACTGGGCAGGCAACACCCCACTGCATGCAGTGTATCTTTGGAAAGCCATTAAAATAGGTGATGGTTACTTTCCATCAAGTCCCTGGTATGGTCCATGGAGGCAGGGTTGTCAGTCTTATTTCAGCATTTTAGAGACTTCTCAGCGTTTGGAAATGGAAGAAGACAAGCAGCAATGTGTATACATTGCAGAGACACAGGCCAACCCCAAGTTAGGAGGTTAGGAGATCAATGCTAAGATCAATACTTGGGGCATGAGTTGCCATCTTTTCTGGACAGAGTTTTTGGTTGCCTAAAGGTAAAATCGAAATTTTGCTTTGGGACATATTCCTAAAACTTTAGCTTTAATCAAATTTACTTTTACTTTATCTTTCTGAACCTTCAAGGTCCAAAAGCATTGGTTAATAATTCTGCTTCTAAACTCACATTGCAGCACAGGGCATGTTCTGCCCCCAAAGCAAAGAGCATAAACTACTCTTGTCTGGAAAACATACAAATAGGTATCTCAGCAACGGCTACTCATGTGTTCTTGTTCATTTGAGTAAATCATTGTCAGTGACTGATTTTTTTTTTTTTTATGAAAGGATAAATACATGCCCTTTATTGGGGTCAGGTTTTGTGTTTGTACTTCTCCTGTCTACTGTATCATAGGAGCTTAGAATCCCAGCTGCTTGCGTTCGGCTGCAGTTCTCTGATGGCTCGCACAGGGTGGACCAGTCCCCTTCCCCTATGTGTGTGCCTGCTGCTGTCCTGTGGCTTTGCCGAGGCAGGGAAGCTGCTGGTAGTGCCCATAGATGGAAGCCACTGGTTCACTATGAGGTCGGTGGTGGAGAAACTCATTCTCAGGGGGCATGAGGTGGTCGTAGTCATACCAGAGGTGAGTTGGCAACTGGGAAGATCACTGAATTGCACAGTGAAGACTTATTCAACTTCATACACTCTGGAGGTTCTGAACCAGGAGTTCAAGGCTTTTGCCCACGCTCAATGGAAAGCACAAGTACAAAGTATATTTTCTCTAATAACAAGTTCGCACAATGACATTTTTGAGTTATTTTTTTCAAATTGCAGGAGTTTGTTTAAGGACAAAAAGTTAGTAGAATACTTAAAGGAGAGTTCTTTTGATGCGGTGTTTCTGGATCCTTTTGATACCTGTGGCTTAATTGTTGCCAAATATCTCTCCCTCCCCTCTGTGGTCTTCGCCAGGGGAATATTTTGCCACTATCTTGAAGAAGGTGCGCAGTGCCCTGCTCCTCTTTCCTATGTCCCCAGAATTCTCTTAGGGTTCTCAGATGCCATGACTTTCAAGGAGAGAGTACGGAACCATGTCATGCACTTGGAGGAACATTTATTATGCCACCGTTTTTTCAAAAGTGCGGTAGAAATAGCCTCTGAAGTTCTTCAAACACCTGTCACGGTACATGATCTTCACAGACAAATATCAATTTGGCTGTTGCGAACGGACTTTGTTTTGGACTTTCCCAAACCCGTGATGCCCAACATGGTCTTCGTTGGTGGTATCAACTGCCATCAGAGAAAGCCATTGCCTGTGGTAAGTCATCTCTCCTTTAGCACGTTAAGAATATTTCAGCTTTAGAAATTAAAAAAGGATTCTTTACTGAAGTGTGATTTGACATTTTCATTTGTTTCATTTCAGATTTCTTTCCAGCTTAACAAATTATTTTGTGCCAGTGCTTGTACTTGTCAGTTATCAAATTTTATAAAACTGCCCTTCTTGAAGATATGTATTTATAATTTATAAAATTGTGTATCATATGCAGCCTACATTTTTGAGTACCATGTTTAGAAAAGTACCAACAACCGCAGTAAGAAATGGAACTTCCCTTTTTTGTTAATTCTATATGACCCCCTAGAGGAAATGCTCTTAGTTTTGTGCCCATTCTTTTCATTTTTTTTTTTTTTTTTTTTTGAGGCGGAGTCTCGCTCTGTCGCCCGGACTGGAGTGCAGTGGCCGGATCTCAGCTCACTGCAAGCTCCGCCTCCCGGTTCACGCCATTCTCCTGCCTCAGCCTCCCGAGTAGCTGGGACTACAGGCGCCCGCCACCTCGCCCGGCTAGTTTTTTTGTATTTTTAGTAGAGACGGGGTTTCACCCTGTTAGCCAGGATGGTCTCGATCTCCTGACCTCGTGATCCACCCGTCTCGGCCTCCCAAAGTGCTGGGATTACAGGCTTGAGCCACCGCGCCCGGCCTCTTTTCATTTTTTTAAAAAAGTACTTTACGTACACACTATATTTAATGTAAATTCTCACACCTATTTTGTTAAAATAAAATCTAGTATTGGGCTGGACATATTCTTCTTTTCTTTGCATTTTTCACTTGCCAAAAAATTATAGATACCTTTATAGACCAATACAGACAGCTTTGACAAGTTCTATTAATGATTGCATAAAATAATTTTCTTTGGATAGAATGTAGTTTTTAACCAATGAATATTGATATAGATTTAGGCATTTTGCATTTTTTGCCTTTAGCAATAAGGCCATGTAAACACTCTTTAATGCTTTCCTCACATGAATATATTTCCGCATTCTTGCTTTTATCTTAGTTGACTAGAGCCCTACAGTAGGGTTACAGGATTTTCCTGCATTGAGGATTGGCCTCTTTTTGCTATGATGTCTTCCTGTTCATGAATATGTATGTCTCACTATTTATTCAGATCTTGTTTTATATACATAAATAAAATTTTTCACTATACAAACATTTTATGTTTCTTATTAACATTTATTCCTCGGCATTTCATTATTTTTGAAACTATTGGGTACAGGGCAATTTTTCCATTTCTACGTTTAGCTGACTATGGGAAATTAAAGTTTTGTTTTTTGCATATGTATCTTGTGTCCAGCCACATTACTAACTTTTCTTATTATTTTGTAGTATGGATTAGATGTACAATATACAATGTCATCTGCAAAGAATTCCCTTCTCTGCTATTTATACCACTTATTTTGCTTTCCTGGAGCATATACATCCAAAACACTATTGAGTAATATTGTGAGAGTAGCCAGTTTAAATAGGGATTCAGTCACTTGTGATTGAAAAGTCCTTGACAAATACCAGAATAACATTCTTAGCAAATGTGTAGTTGCTAAATCCAGATTAAGCACCTAATGTCAAATCTCAGTATATTATTTTATTAGGGATGGAGTATACAATTCATCTATTGTTCTGGCTTCTTAAAAGGTTCAGTAGACTTGGTAACACAGTCATATTCTCTCACATATTGGCAGATGTTTGGCGAAAGAGTGGCTGTTCAGCCAACTCACGGGAAAGTGAAATAATGCTCTTTCTAGAAAGCAGGAGGACTACAGTTGCAGGCCTTTCAAAATTAAGCATGACTTTCAGATCTTCACAAGACTAGGCCAGGAGATGCAAGTGGCAGAAATCTAAGAGGTTAGACTTGTCTAAACACTTTTCTCCCCTTTACCCTCCATTAATTATAGTATGCTCCATTAATTATAGTACCAAGCACCACTTATGTGTTGCCTGAACCTCACACCCTTTGGCTGAGGGTGAGGCTCTGCCACTTCCTGAACCCACACTGAGTTCATTGTGGCTCACAGGGTCACCTAGAGGCCTTTAGAGATATAAAAAACTATATATGATTTTATATCACCTATGATAAAGAGATATCTATAAAATATTAAACATTAAACTATATATGGTTTCATTTATTTTGATTATAAATATCTTTTATGAGATATGAAATAAATGTGTTTATGTGTCTATTAAAGAATATGGATGTATGAGAGTTTTTATACTTGTGGAAGGTTATATATATATTAATATATATATTTATGACTATACATGTAAAGCCAGCAGAATTCTCACAGAGGAATTCAGAACTCAAAGAAGGCTTTCTGGCAAAGAGCCTTGGATATGGCCCAACCACAAAAGTAAATTGTCATCGAAAGAAGGATGGACACTGCATATTGCTCCTTCCTTGTTTTAGAGGCAAGGATGTGTCTGGGAAAAGCATGCAGTTGGTTACATCTTTCTGGGAAACAGGATTCAGAGTCTGTGTCTCATCTGTCTGATGAGAAGGAAGCATTACTTGATGATGGAGTATGTGTTTGTGCATGTACGTGTTTGTGTATGTGCAGGTATGTTAGTGTGCAGTGTCCCAGACCCTGCACAGGGGATTTTCTTGAAGGTCTCTTGTAACAAAATCTCCTTGAGCCCATCCAAGAGAATTACATCCAGGGATGTAATTAAATACGTTAACAAAGATGGCAGATGGCCCCATCTCCAACGTCAGGGATCAAATTTCCACGTGAGATTTGGAGGGGACAGACTTCTAGACTATATCATTCTGTATGGTCATTCTTTTACATTTCAGCATTCTAATGTGTGTTGATTAATGATGTGTAAATAATTCAGCAGAACATTGAAATAGTTTTAATGGGAAAAAGAGGAATTCACTCCTAGTCTTTTTGAATTTTTGTTGAGTTCCAACAGAATTAATCGCTGGTTTTAGGTGAAAAGAATTCAGGTTCCGTCTCTACCATCCATGGCAGGTGCAGCTCTGGGGGTGGGATATGGTTACAAATAAATAAAAGATCTGTGCTTCCCCCATTGCTCTAAGATTCTGGCTCTAGTTCAAGCTCCAAATTCAAAGTTAGCTTTTGGTGGACAAGACTAAGGCCTCCCACTAACATCATTTACATCAAGTTTTTATTTTCAAAGTTTTCAAACATACACAAAGGAGAGACTCAGTGTAATGAGCACCCACGTATCCATTCTTAGGTTAAATCATTTTCACTATTTTTCTGTGCTAATTCATGTGTCCTTTTATTCTGTCTTTTTAAAGAAAACTTTTAAAAAGCAATTTGTGTCATTTTAATAAATTCTTGGCATGTTATTCCATCACTGAATACTTCATTTAATATAACAAATAGGAAAAATTTGTTACATAGCCACAGTATCATTATCATATCTAAGACAATAAAAATTCTTTAATATTATCTCATTTACAGTCTATAATTAAATTTCCCCTGATTGTCTCACGCAACATCTTTCCATACAGACCAATGGAATAGAATGGAGAATTCAGAAATAAACCCATACATATATATCCTTGGCCAATTGACTAGGTACCAAATTTTGACAAGGGTGTCAGGATCATTCACATGGGAAAGAATAGTCTCTTCAACAGAAGACCCACCCTGGGGTCCTTAAGCTCCAGCATCAGACTCCAAAACCATTTGCAGAGATCATCCAGCAGCTCTCACCATGCCTCTGATGAATCCTTCACCATATGCATCCCCAGGGGTCCTGCAAATATTTTCTTACAGTCTGTTGAGTGACCTTTCTTACAAATACTTCATTGTAGAACAAATATAGGATTATAACAAGGTTGCAACAAATAGTTTAGAGAATTCTCATCTACCCTGTGTCCAGTTTCCCCCATTGTTAAATCTCATGTTTCCTACGGTACATCCATCACAACTCATTCACCGACATTGACACATAATGATGAACTAAAAGCTAAAGTCTGTTTCCTTCAGATTTCATTAACTTTTACTTAATTTCCCTGTTCTTTTGTGGGATCCCATTGATACCACCTGAAATGTAGTCATCATGTCTCCTTAGTCTCCTCCAGCCTGTGATGGTTTCTCAGACTCTCCTTGTTGTTAGTGACTTGGGTAGTTTTGAGCAGCCTGGTCAGGTGTCCTGTAGAATGTTCCTCTAGAATGTCAGTGTGTGTTTTGCCTGATGTTTTCATCGTGGTAAAACTGGGTTTATAGACTTGTGGTAGGAAGACACAGAGGTCTTTTCTTTTTTTTTTTTTTTTTTTTTTTTTTTTTTGTGTGTGTGTGTGTGTGTGTGTGTGTGAATATTCAACTGTAGAAAAGCGTAACCTTTACTCCACTGCGTTGCCTTTGTACCTTTGTAAAAACTTGGTTGTTCATACATCTGTGCACGGATTTCTAGACTTTGTATTCTGTTCTGTTGATCTATTTGTGAAATATATGATTACTATAGCTGTGTAATAATCTGTAAATGAGGTAATGTTACCTCTCTAATTTTTTTTTTTTTTCAAATTGCTTTTGCTATTGGAGGTCTTCTACATTACCATATGCATTTTAGAATAAGTTCATTAATTTGTACAAAAAGTCTGCTGGATTTTGATAGGGATTGTATTGTATTTATAGATCAACTGGGGAGAAACAACATCTTAGCAATTTTGAGTTTTCCAATTCATTAACATATCTATTTATTTAGGTCCTTCATCAGTGTTCTATAGTTTTTAGTGTACAGTCATTCACATCCTTTGTCAGATATATCCCTAAGTATATCATGTTTTTGATGCTATTTAAGTGGTATTTTTAATCCAATTTTCAATTGTTCATTCCTAGTACAGTTGACCCCTGAACAATGTGGGAATGAAGGGGACCAACACACGTGCAGCAGAAAATCCGCATAGAACTTTTGATTCTCCAAAAACTTAACTAGTAATGGCCAACTGTTTACCAAAAGCCTTACCAATAACATAAACAGTCCAATTAACACATATTTTGAATGTTATTAGTATTATATCCTGTGTTATGATAATACAGCCAGCTAGAAAAAAGAAAAAAGAAAATATTATTAAAAAACATATGAAAAATGTTCAGCATCACTAGTTATCAGAAAAATGAAAATCAAAACCACAATGAGATATCCTCTCACACCAGTTAGAATGGCTGTTATTAAAAAGTCAAGAAACAACAGATGGTGGTGAGGCTGCTGAGACAAGGGACCACTTGTACCCTGTTGGTGGGAATGCAAATTAGGTCATCCCCTGTGGGAAGTAGTTTGGAGATTTTGCAAAGAACTTAAAACAGAACTGTCATTCGACCCAGCAATCCCAATACTAGATATAAGCAAAAAAAAATCATTTTACCAAGAAACACATGCACTGGTATGTTCATTGCAGCTCTACTCCGAATAGGAAAGACATGAAATCAACCTAGGTGCCTGTCAGCAGTGGCTTAGATGAAGAAAATGTGGAACATATACACCATGGAATATGCAGCCATAAAAAAATAATGAAATCATGTCCTTTGTAACAACATGGATGCAGCTGGAGGTCATTCTCCTAAGGGACTATATACAGGCACAGAACACCAAATATCATGTGTTTTCACTTAGAAATGGGAGCTAAATAGTGGTACTCATGGGCATAAAGATGGCAACAATAGACACTATGGACTCCTAAAGGGGAGAGAAAGGGGTGCAACCGTCGAAAAACTATTGGGTACTATGCTCAGTACTTGGATGATGGGAGCAATCATACCCCAAACATCAGCCTCACACAATATACTCAGGTAACCTGCACATGTACTTCTGAATCTAAAATGAAAGTTGAATATGTATAAGCGGAAGCGAATCATCATAAAGGTCTCCATCCTCATTGTCTTCCATTGAGTGGGTTGTGGAGGAGGAGGAGGAGTAGATGTTGGTCTTGCTGTCTCAGGGTGGCAGAGGCAGAAGAGGCAGAGGAGGTGGAAGGGGAGTCAGGTGAGGCAGGTGCACTTGGTGTAACCTTATGGAAATACATCATAATTTCTGTCTGTATTTTTTCTCTTTGATGTATTTAAAAATGCTTTTATACAGTACTAATCCTTCTTCCCCACTTGCTTTGGTTTCAGTGCCCATATCATAGAAAGGTTCATGTTGTAATAGAAGTCAATAGCAGTCTTAAATAATTGGAAGCCTTTCTATGAGGCTTGCATTGTCTAAGGCCAATTTTTTTTCTGGCACTGCTTCTTCTACATCTTCTTCCTCATCAAGTGCTGATTGGAAAGCACTTATCTCCATCAGGTCCTCAATTAATTCCTTGAGTTTGGCATCTATTGACTGTTGAATTTCTCCAAGATTCATATTTTGAAACACCTTATCCCCCACATTTTGTTGCTGTATCCATAATCCCTTTCATGATTTCCTTGATTGACTCTGCCATAAATCCTGTGAAGTCATGTGCAACATCTGGACACAGTTTTCTCCAGAAGAAATGTATTGTTTGGGGCTTGGTGGCTTTCACAGACCTTTCTGTAACAACAATGGCATCTTCAGTGGTGTAATCCTTCTGGACTTTCATGACATTCTCTATTCAGATTCTCTTCCATAGTATTGACAATCTTTTCCATAAAAAAGTGTGTGTAATGAGTTCTAAAGTTCCTTATGACCCTTGATTGAGAGACTGAATTAGAGATATTGAGTTTGGAAGCAGGTGGACCACTTTGACACCTTCACTGTTGAAGTCGTGGGTTCTGGGTGGTTAGGGGCATTGTCCAATATCAAAAGAACTTTAAAAGAGAGTCCCTTATTGGCAATGCATTTTCTGCCTTCAGGGACAAAGCGTTGATGGAACCAATCCAGAAAATGTGTTCTTATTGTTGAGTCCTTCTTTTTGTACAACCATAAAACTGTCAGTGAGTGTTGATCTTTTCCTTTCAAGGCTCGAGGTTTGGTAGTTCTGCTAATGAGGGCAGTCCTGATTGTAAACTTGACTGCATTTACACAAAACAGTAGAGTAGCCTATCCCTTCCTGGCTTACATTCTGGTGCTTGGTTTTCTTCCTTGCTAATAAATGTCTTTTGTATCATCTTTTTGTTTGTTTGTTTTTGTTTTTTCCAGAATAGGGCACTGCCATCTGTATTTAAAACCTGTTCAGGCAGATATCCTTTCTCCTCAATGTTTTTCTTCATGGTGTCTGGGAACTCATCTGCCTCCTTTTGCTTGGCAGAGTCTGGTTTTCCTGTTATCTTCACAATTTTAAAGGCAAACCTCTTTGTAAAACTAGCAAACCATCCTTTGTTGCCATTAAATTCTCCAGTTTTAGATTCTTCACCTCTCTTTTGCTTTAACTTGTCATATAATGACTTTGATTTTTCTCAAATCACATTGGCGTCTATAAATAAGCCTTTCTTATAGCAATCCTACACCCACATGAAAGCTGCATTTTCAATATGAGACAAAAATGTATTTCACAAAAAAATGCAAGGTTTGGCTCCTGCTGGCATAGCTGCAGCAATGTCTTTATGAATCCTTTTCTCTTCTCTTCTCTCTTCTCTTCTCTCTTCTCTTCTCTTCTCTTCTCTTCTCTTGTCCTCTCCTCTCCTCTCTTTCCTTCCTTCCTTCCTGTTTCTTTCTTTCTTTCTTTCTTTCTTTCTTCTTTCTTTCTTTCTTTCTTTCTTTCTTTCTTTCTTCTTTCTTCTTTCTTTCTCTTTCTTTCTTTCTTTCTTTCTTTCTTCTTTCTTTCTTCTCTCTTTCTTTCTTTCTTTCTTCTTTCTTTCTCACTTTCTATCTATCTCTTTCTCTCTCTCTTTCTTTCTTTTGCAATGGTCCTTATCTAGCTTCATTGATTTTGAAATGGTAGGCAATCATAGCGGCAGAGCTCAATCTATGGTACCTATCAAGTAATGCAACTTTTTTTTTGGTAATGTCATGATTTTTCTTTGCTTCTTGGGAGTACTTCCAGCATCTCTAGTGGCACTTTGTAGTCCCATGATGGTATTCAAGATTTACAATATTACACTAATCATGATGAAAAATACAGTAGAACCATGAGAGATCACTTTTTACTCTGACATGCAATTTACTGGAGAGATGAAATGCTCAGAGAGTATAAGTGTTATGTCACATGCATTTAAGCCACACTTCAGCTCACTGCAATAGCAACAGGAGGTAGTGACAAAATTATTATAGTAGTGTAGTATGTACTAGAGGAAAGTGACTAAGCAAATGTCTAGTACCAGTTAGAGTGTACTGGAGGGAGCCATCTTGTACTCCTACAAGAATTATGCCCTGAGGTTGTCTGTTGAATCCCTCACTAAATGCTCCTCAGGGTGTTGCCTAACACACACCGCTGAGCTCACCCATAAAAATCTGCGTGATGGAATTCAGCCCAATGCAGCGAGAATTCCCATGGACTTCCTCTGTACAAGGCAAAGCATAGGTGCCGTGGAAGGAGGATGAAAACAGGAAGAAGATGTAATCTCATCCTTAAGGGGTGCTCGGTAGAATGGAGGAGAACAATACATAGATTCCTGAAGATGGGCACCAAAGTGATTGGGGTGGGCCCACAGCAGAGGCCTACAGCTCTGTTCAGAATGCAGAAGCAGGGTGGGCAGAGAGAGGCAGCTCATCAGAGTGCTTGGGCAAGCATAGGGCCAGCGACTCACCACTGCAGACAGTGTATCAGATCAAATTTTTGGAAGGGTCCATGGAGGCAGGGTTGTCAATCTCATTACAGCATTTCAGAGACCTCAGAAGATTTGGAAATGAAAAAAGACAAGCAGCACTTGTGATTCACCTGTGTCACAATTGTGGCTCACCTGCATCTCTGCAATGCACAGGTGAGCTGTGTATTGCAGAGACACCGGTAAGCCACAATTTCCTCCCAGTTAGGAGGTCAGTGCTAAGACCCTTGCTCTCTTTCCATCGAACATGAGATGCCAATTTCTTTCTGGGCAGAGGACAAAATAAAAATTGTCTGTAAACTGTGGCCAGGCACAGTGGCTTACACTTGTAATCCCAGCACTTTGGGAGGCCGAGGCAGGCAGATTGCGTGAGCTCAGGAGTTCAAGACCAGCCTGGGCAACATGATGAAACCCTGTCTGTACTAAAATACAAAATATTAGTTGGGCATGGCAGCGCGTGCCTGTAATCCCAGCTACTGAGGCTGAGGCAGGAGAATCGTTTGAACCCAGAAGGCGGAGGTTCCAGTGAGCCTAGATCGCACCACTGCACTCCAGCCTGGATGACAGAGTGAGACTCCATCTCAAACAAAGAAAAAAAAAATAGCAAATTTTTCTTTGTGACAAATTCCAAAATTATTAGCTTCATTTAAATTTACTTTCCTTTTTATCTTTCAATGTCATCAAGACCAAAAGCATTGCTTAATAATTTTGTTTATAGCGCCGGGCGCGGTGGCTCAAGCCTGTAATCCCAGCACTTTGGGAGGCTGAGACGGGCGGATCACGAGGTCAGGAGATCGAGACCATCCTGGCTAACACGGTGAAACCCCGTCTCTACTAAAAAATACAAAAATCTAGCCGGGCGAGGTGGCAGGCACCTGTAGTCCCAGCTACTCGGGAGGCTGAGGCAGGAGAATGGCATAAACCTGGGAGGCGGAGCTTGCAGTGAGCTGAGATCCAGCCACTGCACTCCCACCCGGGCGACAGAGCACGACTCTGTCTCAAAAAAAAAAAAAAAAAAATAATAATAATAATAATAATTTTGTTTATAAACTCATATTGCAGCACAGGGCATGATCTGTCCCCAAGGCAAAGATGATGAGTTACTCTTTTCTTGAAAACATACAAGTAGGTATCTCAGCAAAGGCTACTCATGTGTTATTGTGACTAAATCACTGGCAGTGAATGTGAATTTTTGTTTTTTTAATGGATGGATGAATACACGCCTTCTTTTGAGGGCAGGTTCTATCTGTACTTCTTTCACCTACTGTATTATAGGAACTTAGAATCCCAGCTGCTGGCTCTGGGCTGAAGTTCTCTGATGGCTTGTGCAGGGTGTACTGGCCTTCTTCCCCTATCTGTGTGTCTACTGCTGACCTGTGGCTTTGCCGAGGCAGGGAGGTTGCTGGTAGTGCCCATGGATGGGAGCCACTGGTTCACCATGCGGTCGGTGGTGGAGAAACTCATTCTCAGGGGGCATGAGGTGGTCGTAATCATGCCAGAGGTGAGTTGGCAACTGGGAAGATCACTGAATTGCACAGTGAAGACTTACTCAACCTCATACACTCTGGAGGATCAGGACCGGGAGTTCATGGTTTTTGCCGATGCTCAGTGGACAGCACCACTGCGAAGTGCATTTTCTCTCTTAACAAGTTCGTTCAGTGGTATTTTTGACTTATTTTTTTCAAATTGCAGGAGTTTAAGGACAAAAAATTAGTAGAATACTTAAAGGAGAGTTCTTTTGATGCGGTGTTTCTGGATCGTTTTAATGCCTGTGGCTTAATTGTTGCCAAATATTTCTCCCTCCCCTCTGTGGTCTTCGCCGGGGGAACATTTTGCCACTATCTTGAAGAAGGTGCGCAGTGCCCTGCTCCTCTTTCCTATGTTTCCAGAGGTCTCTTAAGGTTCTCAGATGCCATGACTTTCAAGGAGAGAGTACGGAACCATGTCATGCACTTGGAGGAACATTTGTTTTGCCCCTATTTTTTCAAAAATGCCCTAGAAATAGCCTCTGAAATTCTCCAAACACCTGTCACGGCATATGATCTCCACAGCCACACATCAATTTGGCTGTTGCGAACGGACTTTGTTTTGGACTTTCCCAAACCCGTGATGCCCAACATGGTCTTCATTGGTGATATCAACTGCCATCAGGGAAAGCCAGTGCCTGTGGTAAGTCATTGCTCCTTTAGCACATTAAGAATAATCTGGCTTTGAACATTTAAAGAAGATTTCTTACTGAACTATAATTTATCATTTACATTTGTCCCATTTGGAATTTCTTTCTGGTTTAAGGAATTCTTTTGTACCAATTCACTTAATTATTGGGTAGCAAATTGTATAAAGCAGCTCTTGTTGATATGTAAGTGTACACAATTGATATAATTGTAGATCATATCTAGGCTGCAATCTAAATGCTATTTTTGGAAACATACCAAAAACCACAGTAAGAAATGAAACTTCCTTTTTTTTCTTTTGCTAATTCTATACTACCCCCAGAGGAAAATATCCTTAGCCATTTTGTGTGAATTATTTTCAATTATTTTTGAAATTATACTATGTATATGCATATCTTTAGGGTAAATTCTCACTTCTATTTTATTAATATAAAATCTAATATCATGCTGGCTATGATTTTTTTTATGTTAGATTTTTCTCTTGTCAATAAGTTAAAGATATCTTTACAGGTCAATGCATACAGATTTGACATGTTCTTTTAATAATTGCATAATAGTCTTTACTTTGGATGCAATGTAGTTTTCCAGCCAATTAATATTGATAGAGATTTAAGTGTTTTCCACTTTTGGGATTTATGAACAATAATAAACATTCTTATATACTCTCTTTATATATATTTCCATATTTTTGCTTTTATCTCAGTAGGATATTGTCCTATGAGTATGGTTGCTTGGTTTTCATTAAATAAGATTGGCATCCTTTTGCTATTACATCTTCCTATTCAAGAATATGAATCCCTCATTATTTATTCGGATTCTGTTTTATGTCCATAAATAAAATTTTGCACTTTATAGAAGTATTTTATCTTTCTTATTAAATTTTATTCCCCTGCATTTCATTGTTTTTGAAACCATTATGTGCAAGGCAATTTTCCCATTTCTCTTTTGAATTAATTATGCATAATTAATGTACTGCTTTGAGTTTTACACATTTATCTTGTATATAGTCATATTACTACTAAGCTCTCTTATTAGTATGTAAGGTGTATTAAGTGTGCAATATCATCTGCGAATTATTCCCTCCCCTGGTATTTATACTTCTTATTTTGGTGGAGCATATAGTTCCAAAACATTATTGAATAATATTGTTGGTCTAGCCAGTTTAAATTAGGATTCGGTCACTTGCAGTTGAAAAAGTCTTGACAAATGCAAGAGTAAGATTCTTGGCAAATGCATAGTTGCCAAATCCAGGTAAAACATCTGGTGTCTCATCTAAGTATATTATTTTATTAGGGATAGAGTATACATTTTTATCTGTTGTTCTGGCTTCTTACAAGGTTCAGTAGACTTGGTAACACAGTCATATTCTCTCGCATATTGGCAGATGTTTGGTGAAAGAGTGACTGTTCAACCAACTCATGGGAAAATGCAACCATGCTCTTTCTAAAAAGCAGGGAGACTACAGCTGTAGGCCTTTCAAATGAAACATGACTTTCAGCTCTTGGCAAGACCAGGCAAGGAGATGCAAGTTGTAGGATGTTAAGAGATAGACTTATCAAAGTGTCTCTCCCCATTTACCCTCCAATTACAGTACCAGCCACCACTCAGGTATTGACTGCAGCCTCATGGCCTCTAGCCAAGCGTGTGTGTGGCCTGCCACTTTCTGAACCTATGCTGAATTTGTTGTGGCTCAAAGGGTCACCCAAAAGGCTTTAGAGATATAGAAATCTATATATGATTCTATACCATCTATAATGGTATATGATAGAGAGATCTATACAATATGAAACAGTGAACCATATATAGTTTTACATATTTTGGTTATTTGTATATCTTCAGTGGTGTATAAAATATATGCATTTATATACCTTTACAGAATATATATATGAGATAGGATTTATAGATGTGGAAAGTTATATATTAATGTATATATTTATAAATCTAAAATAAATATAATTATCAAAGAAGAATTCAGATCATAAAGAGTGCCCTTTGGCAAAGAACCTTGGATATGGCTCAACCACAGAAGTAAATTGTCATAGAAAGATTTATGGACACTGCATAGTGATCCTTTCTTGTTTCGTATGGGCAGAGTGTGTCTTGGAAAAGTATACAGTTTTTTGTACCTTGTTGGCCAACAGGATTCATAGTCTGCATTTCATCTGTCTGATGAAAAGAAAGCATTGCTTGATGATAGTGTGTGTGTATGTGATGTTTGTTCACAAATGTGTCTGTACGTGCATGTGTGTTTGTGTGCAACGTCTTAAGCTCTATACAGGAGATTTTTTTTCTGAAAGGTTACCTACAACAAAATCTTACTGAGTCTATCCAGGGGAATTACACCCAGGGATGTAATTAAATACTTTAACAAAGATGGTAGATCATCATTCAGGAGAACATTAAAACAGTTTTGTTTTGTATTTTTAGTACAGACAGTGTTTCACCATATTGGCCAGGCTGGTCTCTGACTCCTGACCTCAAGTGATCTGCCTGCCTCGGCCTTTCAAAGTGTTGAGATTACAGGCATGAGCCACCACACCCGGACTTAAAATGGTTTTAATGAGAAAAAAAGAAAATCACTTCCACTTTTCTTGACTTTTTGGTGAATTACAGCAGAATTGATGGTTGAATCCAGTTATAAAGAATTTGGGCTCAGTCAACACCATCTAGGGCCAGTGCAGCTCTGGAGAACTGGGGCTGGGATGTGGTTATAGCAAGAAAAGATCTGTGCTTTCCCCATTGTTCTCGCATTCTGTTTTTGATCTAAATTCAAATTTACCTGTTAGTGGGCAAGCCCAAGGCCTCTCTCCAAGATTATTTATTTCAACTTTTTATTATCAAAGTTTTCAAACATATACCGAGGAGAGGCTATAGCATAATGTGTACCCATGTAGCCATTCTTAGGTTAAATGATTTTCAATATCTTTCTGTACTGCTTCATCTTTCTTCGTTTTTTCTTTCATTTTAAAGAAAAATTTTGACTTTTTTTTTAAAAGAAAATCTTGGCATGTTGTCTCATCATGAAATACTTCACTAAATATAAAAAGTAAGGAAAATTTGTTTCATAGCCACAATTCCTAAGACAATCAATAATTCTTTAATATTATCTCATTTTCAATCCATAATTAAATTTATCCTGATTGTCTCAAAAAATCTTTTACATGTAGATCAATGGAATAGAATTTACAATCCAGAAATAATCCCATACATTCTTTGCCTTGATTTTTACCACGGTGCCAAGACCATTGAAATGGCAAAGAATAGTGTCTTCAACAGAGGGCTCTGAGACAACTGCATATCCAAGTGCAAGAGAATGAAGTTGCACCCTTACCTTGTATCATTTACAACAATTAACTTGAAATGGATCAAAGACCTAAATAGAAAATCTAAAACTGTAAAACTCCTAGAAGAAAAGAAGAAAACATTAGGGAAAATATTCATGACCTTGGATTTGGAAATGGTTTCTGAGATGTTTTTTTCTTGTACCAAAAGTATAAGAAATTAAAACAAGAAAAAGAAGAGATAAATCTTTATCATAATGTTTTTATACAAAAACTTTTATATATCGGAGGACACTATCAAGAGAATGAAAAGACAACTCACATGGGCACCCTTATTAAGGTGTGCAGATAGAAACGCATATGCTTGACATGAGGCTCTCCCATGCCACATCCTATGTTTTCCTTTCCTATGAAACTTTCTGAACAGGTGAGCGCAGGTGGAGCTTCTACCTGCGTTAGAACCTAAGCTTTCTGTGGCTTCCTGAAATCTCTGGTGTCAGAAGTCAAGTGTGGATTACTGCTGCTTTCCTTGACTGTCTCTCTCTCTCCTTCAATCTATGTTGATAATGTGATATCAAACATGATACACTACCTCTTTTGACCCACTCAAGATATTCTGGTGGTGCCCTCTGGCCTGCACCCTCCCACTGGCTATGAAGGTCACCCATGATCTCGCCTTCCCTAGCCTCACTGGCTTTATTTTATGCAACACTCCAACTCTCCTCTTTCCACCTCCCCTGTTACTTTTCCCTTCCTATTTTATTCCTCTTTTCTGTCTCCTTCCCCACCTATGTCTTTCCTTTCTGTCACTTTTTCTGCGTGATTCCTGCCCCAGAGGGGTCAATAAGATGGGGCATCCCATGGGCTGACTCATGCAGGGAAGCTGTCAGTAATTAATTAGCAAGGCAGGGAAGTTGTACCCCAAATCTTGGTTTCGACGCTAGAGGACTTTAGGAGGTTGTCAATGTAGTGTTTGAGCACGTGGACCCTGAAGTCATCCAAGCCTGATTTCATAAGTACTTCAGCTGTGACACTTGCGTAAGCGTGGGTAAAAACTCAGTGTTATCTAGATTAACTATGATAATGCATACAGATGCCTGGCATGTGGCAGTGAATCAACAATACCCGTAACTGTGTGGGTGATACCCGTTTTCCAGCACAATTATTTCCAGCCTCCACAAGATTAATGATCTTAACCAGGCATTCAGACTCTCTTCAAAACAACATGGTGAGATATCAATATTGTCTTCTTGATGCAAGTTTCCCTTGAATGCTTTAAACTTCAGATGCTGGACTGTCTCCTTAGGGAGAATTTGCAAATTAAATATAATAAAAGCTAACATATATTGGAGACTCTCCAGGTACCAGGTGCTACCCTGAGTACTTACATGGAAGCTGGCATTATTGGCAGACCTGTTTTGCAGATGATGAAACTGAGGCACAAGGGGGTTGAGTGACTTTCCCAAGGTTATTGCTCAAGTACGTAGGGGAGCCAGGATTCAAATCCATACATTCTTTGTAAAGAAAAAAAAAAAAAAAAGTAAAAATGCCTGAGTGTGGTGGCTCACACATGTAATCACAGCACTTTAGGAGGCCAAGGCAGGAAGATCACTTAAGCCCAGGAGTTTGAGACCAGCCTGGACAACACAGGGAGACAATGTCTCTACAAAACTTTTTTTAAGTTAGCTGGGCATGGTGGCACATGCCTGTGGTCCCAGCTACTCAGGAGGCTGAGGCGGGAGGATTGCCTGTGCCCAGGAGGTCAAGGCTGCAGTGAGCCATGATTATTCCACTCCATTCCAGCCTGGATGATAGACTAAGACATTGTCTCAAAATAAATAAATAAAATTAATTAATTAATAACATTTAAAAATTGATATGTAATTCATGTATCATAAAATTCAGTGGTTTTCCATGTGTTCCCAGATATAATCAGCCATCACCAATATCTAATTCCAGATCATTTTCCTCCCTCCAAAAAGAAACCCCATGCCCACTGGCAGTCACTCTTTATTTCTCCCCCTTCTCCTACCCCTCAGCATTAATTTACTTTCTGTCTGTATGGATTTGCATATTCTGGGCATTTCATGGAAATAGAAGCCTTTATGACTGGCTTCTTTCACTTAATTTCATGGCTTATCCATGTTGTAGCATGAATCAGTATTTCATTTCTTTTCATGGCTGAATATTCCATTGTGTGGATTTACCACATTTTTTTAATCCATTCATCAGTTGGTGGACATTTGGGTTGTTTCCCGTTTTCAACCATGATAAATAATGTTACTGTGAACATTTGTATACGATAGACCCTGATGTTCTAATTTTTGAGCCCATGTGCCTAACCTCTATACCTGACTGCCTGATTGTGTTGACAGGAAACTTTTTGGGAAATGTCCTATCTCTGGCCTTTTGGGAATGTCACATGGAGTGAAATGTGCCTAGAGTGGGTTTGACTTCAGACATCACATGGTCTTGAATCCCTCAGCAAACATGAGTTAGTCTTGTTTTTGTTGGTGTTACAGAATAACATGCAGCTGGCTCTTTTTCTAAAAAAATTAATATTAGATGTCCTTCATTGAACAAACATCTGTTGAGAGTCTTTGTGTGACTGGGATATGGCCATAATCAAATGAACATGGCTTTGCCATTCTAACGGACAGGAAGGCATTGATTAGTTACAAACTGTGAAACATACTTTGAAAGAAAAGTAAAGGATGCAGAGAGAGCTGATCATAGGGGACCTTGCAGGATGAGGAGTGGCAATCTTGGGAGAAGTTGGGGCGACAGTGTGCCAAGCAGGGAAGATGGCTGGTGCAGCGTGAAGCCAAATGTTTGGAATCACAGCGTGTTCTTTCCCTTCATCCCTGTGTTCCAGGGTCTCTTTACTTCACAAACATGGGCAAGTGGAAATCCTACTTTATGTCTCTTCTGAATAATCCCTTTGTCATGGCTTACTTAGTGACCTGTGCCCCTCCCCACTGCTCCTGGGACCACAACCCACATTGTTACGAGTCTCTGAAGGAAGTTATAAACACCTTATCTTCTACTAGGACAGGTGCCCCTGGAGCTATCTGGCTGGATAAGCCATACTTACCTGCACTTCCCTATCCTGTCTGTGGGTGATTCAGACTTGACTATTGTTATCACACTAAACTAAACTGGGGTTCACTCACCCAGTGCAGTAAGACCAAACATCCACACTGAGATTTGCAATGGGAGAAAGGAAGGCGTTTATGTGCAGGGCACCAAGCAAGGAGTATTGGGAGGCTTATACTTAAGACCCAACCTCTCTGATGGCTTGCAAATAAGGGTTTTTAAGGGCAAGGATACATTTTAGGAAAACAGAAGTTACAAGAAGAAATTGCAAATCAATACACAGAGGTTACACATCGGTTTGGTTGTGAGAAATGAAGGCTTGCAGGTCATAGGTGAATTCAAAGATTTTCTGATTTGCAATTAGCTAAGGAAGAGAAGCTTCATTTAAAATTTGGGGTTAGCAGAAAAGAATGTTAGCTCTTGCTCATGAGTGTGACTTCCTCCAGGAACAAAGAATGACTGTCAGAGTTCAGTTCTCAGTTCCCCTTATCTGAGGTCTGCCTGCCAATGGATCCATTTGGTGGAAGTCCAGGTTTCCGAAAAACAACTCAGGGACATATGTTAAGACGTAATCTTTAGTTTCTATAGAGAATCAAGCATCTCTGGACTCTAACGTCCTTGGCTATTGTTTTAGGCTACTATTACCTTCTTGCTTATCAAGTGCCTTATTTATTTCTCAGGGCCAGGTAGGTGCCTGGAATTTCCTTCAAAAGAACCCAAGAATGTCCTTTATTTCCATGTTTAGAGGAGACCACAGGCCCCTAAAAGGAATTCCTGCTTCATCTTACCATTTTGGACTTCCCTTAAGATCTGGGCACAGAGCATTCTGACTTCTGCAGCCCCACCCCACAGCCTATCAAATAAATTAAATTGCTCCCGCATCCCATGTCACTTACGTCTGTGTAACTTGGTGAGCTAATCTGTAGTGGATTCACTGACATGTAGTTACGTTTTTATAGCCATTTCATAAAATATTCATAAATTCAATTTTGCCATTTTAGTATTCTAGATTCAGCAAATTTCTTTTTTTAAGTCTCAAACAATTTGCAGGTCCTTTGAAATCTTGCAGGTAGGCCCTGGCTCCATTACTTATGGGTCATAGGTCATACAAGGGTCTGAAAGAGTGAGCACCTTAGAAGCAAACCTCTCCATAGGGTCCACCTGTCCAGACCTTCCTGTCCCCAACATGAAATTACCTTCATGCACATCTTTGGGTCTCTCCTCTTTTCAAAATGCCAGGTATCCTCCATTTACTTTTGGGAAACCTGCTCTTGCCCACAGAGATTTGTTTTAGGACCTACTTCTTTCACGCCACTGGACTATGTCCCAAGCCTCAGTCATTCAGTCGGCAGCAATCCCTGAGAAAAAAAAATTGGCCATTGCGTGACACTCAGGAGATGCCTGAGGACACCCTGACTCCCACAGCACCAACCAGGGCAGGCCTGGGTCTCCAGTGGAGCTACTCTTTAGGGATCATCATTATGACTAGCAGACATGCCAGATTCCTCTGGCTAGTCTCCAGTGCAGACACACACACACACACACACACACACACACACACGCCATTCTTAGTATAGTCAAAGCTCACAGGAGAAAGAAAAATGTTTTCTAATACCTTCTTTATTTGCAAGAAGGTGTTAGGAATTCAAGGGATGATATGCATAGTGATGTTAGTTTCTTTTCTTCAGCTCCTTTCTCCAACTCATGTTCTGTAGGGACTTCTGGAACTAAGAACAGGACCCACAGATGAGCCATAGGATTTTCAGAGCAAGGCTCTGCTTGGAAGGGCCCAGACCAATGTCCACAGCACAGTGGAGGTCTAGTATAAAGAATGTGAAGTTTGTAGCATTTCTTGATCCTGCTATTCCTACATGCTTGCTTAAGCCGTTCTTCCTCTAGATGAACTGTTCTTTGAAGGAAACCTGCCTAATGTCTGCCTGCTCAAGAAGGGGGACCTGAGCTCTGTTCCCTTTGCAACCTTCCTGGAGTCTTATTGCTATCTAGATGAACTCAAAGCAAGATGCTGCCACCCCCATGGCTTTGATCGTTGTAAGCTGGCAATCCTCTTAGGAGGCTGCTCCCAGCTTGGACTGAGCTGAGTCTTCGCATGCCTTGAACAATGAATTTGCATCCTGGTTATGTTCCCCGTGGGGGCCAACCCTGTCCTTGGAGTGGCCCCTCTAGTCGTGTTGCTCAGGCTTGTCCCTTCCTGGGCCCCAGAACACCTCCAATGCCAAACTTGTAGGTGAGAACAGGACGTTGCATGCCAACCAGGTGTGCGTGACTAGCTCTGGGCAAGTCTGTTCTAGTAATGCTAGGCACCACCTCTCACTGCGACAGCCTAGTTTCTACACAGGTCTTGCTCTGGGACCATCCTCAGCAGTGTGATTAGCAGGCGGGGCCAGTGTGACCCTCCCTTTCTGGGCCTCAGTTGAGAAACCTGAAGCTCAGGAGAGGAGTCACTCCTCTGGCTGATGGGTGGCTGGGCTGGAAGCAGATACCAGGCTTTCTGACTCCAGCTCTAGCACCTCACCACGTACTGGCTAGAGTTACACTTCTCAAATCTTAATTTCCTAAAGGCAAGTAACAGTTTGAATGTTGTTATATTGTGATGTATAATAAGAAATATATATGTTTGTCTTTGTTTCCTGGCCAGAGCTTCTGAAACCATAAGTGGTGGGAGCGATAAAGGTGAGCAGAGAATCTTTTGTTTTTCAAAACAGATCCGTTTCCATCACATTTAAGTTTATGTAAAGGACATGTAAAGTCTCTAAGGATGAGGGCTGGTTGCCAGGGAACCAAACCCTTGCAATTAGAGGGAAGAAGGGAGAGAGTGATTGAAGATTGATTTGATCACCAGTGGGCAACGATCTAATCAATCATGCCTACTATGTAAGGAAGCCTACATAAAAACTCAAAAAGGCGGGGTTCAGAGAGCTTTCAGGTTGCTGAAGGTGTGGAGGGTGGGGCACCCAGAGATGGCAGACGGGGCTCCATGGCCTTATCCCCATATCCTGTTCTTTGCACTTTTTCCTCTGGCTATTCATCTGTGTTGTTTGCAATATCCTTTGTGATAAACCAAACCTAGTAAGTAAACTGTTTTCTTCAGTTCTGTGAGTCATTCTAGCAAATGATTGACTCCAAGAAAGAGGGTGTGTGAACCTCTGATTTTTGCCAAGTCAGACAGAAGTTGTGGGTAATCTGGGAACCTACTATTTGCAATTGGTGTCTGAAGTGGAGGCAGTCTTGTAGGACTGAGCCCTTAAACTGTGGGGTCCGTGCTAACTCAGAATTCTATTCAGAATGGAATTGAATTGTAGGATACCCAGCTGGTGTTAGAGAATAGGTCCATGTGAAATAAAATCCCCACACATCATGGACATAACAGACAACGTCAATGATAAGGAATCCAGCAAGTTCGGGATAGAGAATTGGCAGGGGGTCTCCAGGGGTCTCTCCAAGTTATCTTCAAAGTGTTGCTATAACTTTTCAGAGAGGGAGAGGCAGACTGGTGGAGATGAAGAGAAAATCCTGGAAGTTCAGGTGAAAGTTCATATGGGGCTTAGTTGATCCATATTCACTGTGTGCTTAAAATGGTTAAATATTAATTTGGGTTCTTACATATTAAAGGACAAAATTCAGAGCAAGGGAGAGGTAGACAGGGCCTGTGAAAAGCAGTGGTTAGTTTAGGGAAAATAGCTAGGAGCCCTGTGATTTGGAGTGTGAAAACTCTTTATTACTGTTGTTACTTTAACTGTTTCCAGGATGGCCTGCCTTCTTCGTGCATTTCAGAGAATTTCCGCAGTGGTTTTCTTCTTAGCACTTTGGGGCATGGTTGTAGGTGACAAGCTGCTGGTGATCCCTCAGGATGGAAGCCACTGGCTTAGTATGAAGGATATAGTTGAGGTTCTCGGTGCCCAGGGGCATGACATTGTAGTGGTGGTGCCTGAAGTCAATTTGCTTTTGAAAGAATCCAAATACTACACAAGAAAAATCTATCCAGTGCAGTATGACCAAGAAGAGATGAAGAACCGTTACCAATCGTTTGGAAACAATCACTTTGCTGAGCGATCATTCCTGACTGCTCCTCAGACAGAGTACAGGAATAACATGATCGTTATTGACATGTACTTCATCAACTGCCAGAGCCTCCTGCAGGACGTGGACACCCTGAACTTCCTCAAGGAGAGCAAGTTCGATGCTCTTTTCACAGACCCAGCCTTACCCTGTGGGGTGATCCTGGCTGAGTATTTGGGCCTACCCTCCGTGTACCTCTTCAGAGGTTTTCCGTGTTCCCTGGAGCATACATTCAGCAGAAGCCCAAACCCTGTGTCCTATATTCCCAGGTGCTACACAAAGTTTTCAGACCACATGACTTTTCCCCAACGAGTGGCCAACTTCCTCATTAATTTGTTGGAGCCCTATCTATTTTATTGTCTGTTTTCAAAGTACGATGAACTCGCATCAACTGTCCTCAAGAGAGATGTGGATGTAATCACCTTATATCAGAAGGTCTCTATTTGGCTGTTAAGATATGACTTTGTACTTGAGTATCCTAGGCCAGTCATGCCCAACATGGTCTTCATTGGAGGTACCAACTGTAAGAAGAGGAAAGACCTGTCTGAGGTTGGTGGGTTTATTTCTTTTGGGCTGCCTTGTTTCTTCCAGGCTCTATTCTCCCTCACTTATTTGGATCCTTGAGTGGACTGTCCCTTGGAGGATTTCCTGGAGAAACGGTGGTGGGAAAGTGATACCTGGCTCAGAGCAGCGGGGACACATAGGAGACCTGAGGCTGAAGTGGTACATAGGCATTTGGATGAAGACAGGGCTCATGCTTGGCAGTAGTAGATTTGCTTAGTTAGGTAATCTGGGGACAGTCACATAATCATTGAATGAGCCTTAGAAATGTCCCAGTTCAAACAGAGGTGAAGGCTTGACTAAGGGAACAGGTCCGGGTTAAAATCATTTTTCCCAACTCTGTCGCATGCTTTGTCTCTGGACCTTAAGCCAAGGACCAGCAAACTACAGCCTGTGAGCCCAATCTGCCCAAAGGCCTGTTTTTTTTTTCTTTGTTTGTTTTTTGTTTCCTTTTATGTTGAGACCTGTTTGCTTGTTTGTTTGTTTGTTTGTTTTTGAGATGGAGGCTCGCTCTGTCACCCAGGCTGGAGTGCAGTGGCGCAGTCTTGGCTCACTGCAGGCTCCTCCCCTGGGTTCACGCCATTCTCCTGCCTCAGCCTCCTGAGTTGCTGGGACTACAGGTGCCCGCCACCTTGTCTGGCTAATTTTTTGTGTTTTTAGTAGAGACGGGGTTTCACCATGTTAGCCAGGATGGTCTCGATATCCTGACCTCGTGATCCGCCTACCTCGGCCTCCCAAAGTGTTGGGATTACAGGCGTGAGCCACAGCGCCCGGCCGAGACCTGTTTTTATATGGCCCAGAGTAAGAATGGTTTTTATAGTTTTAAAACAATTGAACAATGAAGAATATGTGCCATGGATGTATTTGGTCTGCAAAGCCTACACATTTACTATATGGCCTTTTCAGCAAAAGGGGGATGGCCTCTGACCTAAGGCAAGTGTTTACAGATAGCCTCCTGACATGTAGGAAAAGGGCCCAGAGTTACTTTGGAAAATAAAAATCTGTGAGTTTTAAATTTTAATTTAAATATTTATACCTTTGAAAGGCTTCAGGCAACTCCCTCTATCTTTTATGCCAGATTTTCTTTTCCAGTTCCTCTTTTTATCAGAGAGAAAGCCTCAAACAGGTCCCAAAGACCCTTACCTCTCTTCTTTACACCTGCTGATTTCTCTGTGAACAAATTGAACAGTTGGCAGTAGCCACTGTGAAAAGGCAACGGTGAGGAGATGGGGATACCTGAACTGGTTCCAGGGAGTCTGGGGCATGAAATAAAAACTTAGAATGTCAGGAATCTTTTTATTGGGACATAATATAGTTGTACACATTTTGGGGGTTCATGTGATATTTTGATACATGTATACAGTGTGCAATGATCAATCAGGGTAATTAAGATATCCATCACCTTGAACATTTATTCCTTCCTTATGTTGGGAACTTTCCCATTCTTCATTTCTAGCTATTTTGAACTGCAGAATACTTTGTTGTTAGCTGTAGTCACCCTACTGTGCTGTCGCACTTTGGACTTACTCATTCTATCTAAGGGTATTTTTGTGCCCATTAACCAACGCTTTTTCTTTTTCTTTTTTTTTTTTTTTTTTTGAGACGGAGTCTCGCTCTGTCGCCCAGGCTGGAGTGCAGTGGCCGGATCTCAGCTCACTGCAAGCTCCGCCTCCCGGGTTCACACCATTCTCCTGCCTCAGCCTCCCGAGTAGCTGGGGCTACAGGCGCCGCCACCTCGCCTGGCTAGTTTTTTGTATTTTTGGTAGAGACGGGGTTTCACCATGTTCGCCAGGATGGTCTCGAACTCCTGACCTCGTGATCCACCCGTCTCAGCCTCCCAAAGTGCTGGGATTACAGGCTTGAGCCACCGCGCCCGGCCTTCTTTTCTTTTCTTTTCTTTTGAGACAGAGTCTCGCTCTCACCCAGGCTGGAGTGCACTGGTGTGATCTCAGCTCACTGCGACCTCCACCTCCCCGGTTCAAGCAATTCTCCTGCCTCAGCCTCCTGAGTAGTTGGGACTATAGGCGTGTGCCACCATGCCCAGCTGATTTTTGTATTTTAGTACAGATGGGGTTTCACCATGTTGGCCAGGATGGTCTCGATCTCTTGACCTTGTGATCCACCTGCCTCAGCCTCCCAAAGTGCTGGGATTACAGGCATGAGCTACCATGCCCGGCATTCTTCTTCTTTTTTTTTTTTGATCAATGTTCTTTATTGGCCATTTAGATGTTTTTCTCTTTTCTGTCAAAGTTTTTGGAGTATTACAGATTTTATTTTATCTTATTTCTTTTTTCTTTTTCTTTTTAAAATTTTAACCAACCATTTTCCCCCCTACTTTCCTACTTACCCTTTCCACTTTCTGGTAATTACCAGTGAACTCTCTACCTCCATGAGATCCACTTTTTTAGCTCCCACATATAAATGAGAACATGTGGTATTTGTCTTTCTGTGCCTAGATTATTTCACTTAACACAATAACTTCTAGTTACATTCATGTTGCTGCACATGACAGGTCTTCATTCTTTGTTATGGCTGAATAATTTTCCATTGTGCATATGTACTATCTGTGAGTGGAAAACAAAACCAACAAAAAACTCAAAGAGTTTTTCCTGTTTTCTCACTCAACAACAAACAACACAGAAGACTTCTGTGAACCAATGTGTGGGTTTTTTTTTTTTTTCTCTATACACCAACCAGGCAGGCAATTCTGCCAGATACCAGCTGGGTGCCCTCTAATTCTGTTCTGACAGTGTCCACCTGAAGATAGCATCAGGTCCCACAGAGATGGGGCTCAGTCCCTAATTTACATTTGAAGAATATAAATTAGTACAGCCACTATGAAGAACAGTATGGAGATTCTAAAAAACAAAAAACAAAACAAAAAACAGAAATAGAACTGCCCCAATATATCCCATTGCTGGGTATATATCGAAAATTAAAAAAAATATGTTGAAGAGATATCTGCACTCCCATGTTTATTATAGCGCTATTCACAATAGCCAAAATATGGAGTCAACCTAAGCACACATCAACATATGAATGGATAAAGAAAACATAGGACTGTAATATTGTGAAATATATATTTGGTCTTCATCCTCATTTTCTTGTACAGATTTTTCCATTCCTTAGTTAAATTTGTTCCTAGGTATTATATATTCTTTGTAGCTTTTGTAAATGGCGTTGATTTCCTTTTCAGTTTTTTCTCTGTTGGCATTTATAAATGCTACTGATTTTCATAAGTTGATCTTGTATCCTGCAACTTTACTGAATTTCCTTGTCAGTTCTAACAGCTTTTTGGTGGAGTGTTTAAATTTTTCTAAATATATTATGTCATCTGAGAAGAAGAAGAATTTGACTTCTTCCTTTCCAACTTGGATGCCCTTTATTTCTTTGTCTTGCTGAATTGCTTTGGATAGGACTTCCAGTACTATAAAGAATAACAGTGGTGACAGTCAGCATCTTTGTCTTATTCCAGATTTTAGAGGAACAGTTTTCAATTTTACCCTTTTCGGTATGATGTTAGCTGTGGGTTTATCATATATGGCCTGTATTGTTTTGAGGTGTGTTCCTTCTGTAGCCAGTTTATTGAGAGTGTTTATCATAAAGGGACGCTGAATTTTGTTGAATGTTTTTCAGCATCTACAATGATCATATGACTTTTGTCCTAATTCTGTCCATGTATTAATATCAATATATCAATACATGTATCACATTTTTTGAGTTGTATATGTTGAATCATCCTTGCATCCTGGGATGAGTCCCATTTGATCATGATTAATTATCTTAATGTGTTATTGGATTTGGTTTGCTGGTATTTTGTTGAGATTTTTGCATCTATGTTCATCAGAGGTATTGGCCCGCAGTTTTCTTTTTTGTTGTGTCCTTGTCTGGTTTTGGTATCAGGGTAACACTGGGCTCATAGGATGAGTTTGGAAGTATTCTCTCCTCTTCATTTTTCTGTAATAGTTTGAGTAGAATTGGTATTAGTTCTTTGAAAAATGGTTGGTAGAATTCAGCAGTGAATCCATCTGGTCCTGGGCTTTTTTGAATGAGATACTTTTTATTACTGCTTCAATCTTGTTACTTCTATTGGTTTGTTGAGGTTTTCTATTTCTTCTTTGTTCAATCTTGGTAGGTTGTATGTGTTCAGAAATGTATCCATTTCCTCTAGGTTTTCTAATTGGTTGGCATGTAGTTGTTCACAATAGCCTCTAATGATCCTTTGTATTTCTGTGGGGTCAGTTGCTATATTTCCTTTTTCATTTCTGATTTTATCTTAGTGTTTTCTCTTTTTCTTAGTCTAGTTCAAGGTTTGCCAATTTTGTTTATCTTTATTTATTTATTTATTTATTTTATTATACTTTAAGTTCTAGGGTACATGTGCACAACGTGCAGGTTTGTTACATATGTATACATGTGTCATGTTGGTGTGCTGCACCCATTAACTCGTCATTTACATTAGGTATATCTCCTAATGCTATCCCTCCCCCCTCCCCCTCCCCACAATAGGACCCGGTGTGTGATGTTCCCCTTCCTGTATCCAAGTGATCTCATTGTTCAGTTCTCACCTATGAGTGAGAACATGCAGTATTTAGTTTTCTGTTCTTGCGATAGTTTGCTCAGAATGAAGGTTTCCAGCTGCATCCATGTCCCTGCAAAGGACATGAACTCATCCTTTTTTATGGCTGCATAGTATTCCATGGTGTATATGTGCCACATTTTCTTAATCCGGTCTGTCACTTTTGCCAATTTTGTTTATCTTTTTTTTTTTATAAACAACTTTTTGTTTCATTGGTCTTTTGCATTGTTTATTTAGTCTCAATTTAATTTATTTCTTCCCTGATCTTTATTATTTCTTCCCTTCTATAAATTTTGAGTTGGTATACTTTTGCTTTTTTAGTTCCTTGAGGTGCATTGTTAGGTTGTTTATTCGAAATCTTTCTACTTTTTGGTTGTAGGCATTTATTGTTAAAAACTTCTCTCTTAGTTCTGGTTTTGCTGTAGCCCATAGATTTTGATACATTGTGTTTCCATTTTCATTTGTTTCAAGTAATTTTTAAATTTCCTTTTTAATTTCAGGAAAATCTAATTAAGAAGTTAATAAGCAAAAGTTATGCATTTATTTAATGAGTTCAAACTATTGGTTGAATCAAAGCTATTTATTCCTTCTCCTTGAAGTCTGGGGTATTGGAAAAAAGTAAATGAAAGTTATTTATTCTTGTTACAAAGAAATAGTTGGCATAAGAGAAAAAATATCATTTCTGCACCTTGGTACCAATTATCTTATTTTTTCAAAAAGTTGTACTCAGTTATATTGAGAAACTGAGCTATAGTGAATGTACTTTTTGAGCCCTGTGACCCTATATCTGGTGCTTGACCTCGTTTGTATCTCAACTGTATTCCCAGCATGTCCTCCTAGAGAACATTCTGTATTATGATATGTAATTATCAACATGCACTTTTAATTATTAGGAATTAAATTAAAGTGATCAGAATAGAATTTCTTTTGTCCAATAGTCAAACCATTTCAACACTATGAAAAAAAGTGTGTCTTTGGACAGGTGGAAATGTCTGGAACCAGATAGAGGTGTCAGTTGCAAAACATGAATGTGCTAAATGCCATGAAATTGTTCACTTTAACATGGTTAATTTTATGTGACTTTGTCACAATAAATTATTTAAGACAAGAAGATACATCACAGATCATAGAAAATGAAGCCCTGATTATAGCTTAAAAATGCACTCTTTGTTAGGCAAATCACATAATCAGGCAATACATAAAGTAAACAGAACACAAGTGGCCAAGAAAACTTTAAGAACATGTTTAATTTCAGAAATAATCCAAGAAATTCAAATTAACAAACTGTGGAATTCAATTTCACCTGTCAGGTTAGTAAGCATGCTTTATAGGTAACTAATGACCCAACTATAAAACAAATACATTTCTGAAAAAAATGTGCAAAGCCCCCCTTTTTTTTTTTTTTGAGGCAGAGTCTTGCTCTGTTGCCCAGGCTGGAGTGCAGTGGCGTGATCTCAGCTCACTGCAACGTCTGCCTCCCGGGTTCACGCCGTTCTCCTGCCTCAGCCTCCTGAGTAGCTGGGACTATAGGCGCCCGCCACCTCGCCCGGCTAATTTTTTTGTATTTTTTTTAGTAGAGCTGGGGTTTCACCGTGTTAGCCAGGATGGTCTTGATCTCCTTGAAAACCATAGGTTGGTGACCAGTTTTTACATAATGCTATGATTCACAAAGAAAGAGTGTCCTTTCTCCTGGTAACCTCTGGGCTCCCAGCCTCGCCTTGTGGAAGAGTAAAGCAGGATCACTTCCCTCTCATTTCCATGTTGGTGTGACTTTGCGACTTTGACCAAAGCTTTACCTGCCTCCTCTGCCCAAGGAGGGACGTGGCCATCTCAGAGGGCTGCTTGGTTTCTGTCCAAGCTGGCCCTCGGAGAAGCGGAAATTCCTGCTGTGAGAACATCAGAGGCTGAGCCACCAGGCAGTCCCAGATGTCCTGAAACAATTTATCCCAGCCCTGCCCAGGGCCTCCTCTCCAGCCCTGTGTACCTTATGACCTGCCCCAAGACAGTTCAGCTTATGCCAGATTCTCACAGGTGCCTTGCAACCTTTCTGTCTGTCTCTCTGGTCCTCACTTCTCCCCCAGAATCTCATGCTGTTGCATGAAAAAAGTAAATAAATAAAATAAAATAAATAAATAAGTAAACAAAGAACCTTTGTTTTTAGGCCCTTCTCCTCTTCCTATAGGGACTTGAATCCAGGCCAGATGCTGGGACACTCTTATGCTGTCCTTTTTGCTATTTTGTTGAGTTTCATCCATCCCAGGGATGACCTCTTTTCCTATTGATATGGCCAGGTTTCAAAGATCTCGATTTTAGAAGAGAATTTAACTTTGCATTTCATTATGAGAAGGGTCATTGGAGTGTTTTCCCTAGAACAAAGAAGGTCAGAGGTAAATCCTAGTCTGTTCTCCTTGTAATGCAAAGAACTGTTCAAGCCTTTAGAAGGACAGGGCCATTCAGACCATAGAGCCAGGTCATGGCCAGAGCTCTGGCTCTGGGACATCCTGTCTTCCCAGCCTGGTCTATAGAAAGGAATAGAATGCAAGCTCAGACCTAGAGCCTAGCTAGGCCTCAATACAGGCTGAGACTTTCTTGCCGACAGGTAATAAAAACAATGAATGTGGTTTTCTTGCAGCATTGTTTACGGAGCATTTTCCCAGAAAACTAGACCCCAATTCCTCAGGACTAGTTCTGTTCCCAAGTTTCCTCCTCTCATGTTCTGGGTTCATCTAAATAGTAGTTCTCAAACAGGACTAATTTTTCCCCTAGGACAGATATGTCTGAAGACATTTTTGGTGTTGCAACTGGAGAGGCGAAACAGTCAGTAGGATGTAGGTAGAGGCCAGGGATGCTGTTGAAAGTTGTACAATGTGCGGAAAAATACCCACCCCCCAACTCCTAACAACGAATTACTCTGGCTCAAAATGTCACAAGTGCTGAAATTGAGAAACTCTGATCTAAATCAATTCCAAGTGAATCCAATGGTGTCTACGCAGCAGGGCCCCCGCCTGGATGTGTGGAGGACAGCAAGGATCCTGTGCCCACCCTCTGAGCTGTTTGTCTCCCTATAGGGGTCTTTGCAAGGAATGCTCATTCAGGGTGAAATCTCAGCCTTTCTTGGTTGAGCTGTGGGTTCATTCTAGGCAAGTCAGTGGAATAAAAGCCTCCAAATGCCAAGTCATTCCTTTTTTTTTTCTTTTTGAGATGGAGTCTCACTCTGTCACCCAGGCTGGAGTGCAGTGGCATGATCTCAGGTCACTGCAAGCTCTGCCTCCCAGTTTCATGCCATTCTCCTGCCTCAGCCTCCTGAGTAGCTGGGACTACAGGCGCGCGCCGCAACACCTGGCTAATTTTTTGTATTTTTCAATTAAAGACGGGGTTTCACTGTGTTAGCCAGGATGGTCTCGATCTCCTGACCTCGTGATCCCCCCGCCTCGGCCTCCCAAAGTGCTGGGATTACAGGCATGAGCCACTGCGCCCGGCCCCAAAATGCCAAGTCATTCTTAATAGGCACTTTTTAAAATACATGACTTAGGCCAATATCTACAACGGCTTTAAAATTCTGCCTGTCTTTCAAAACGCTGTGTTTATCTTTGTGACTGATTACCTGGGGCATTTCCAGGCATGTGGAACATTTTGGCAGCAGTGTTTCTGTTAACAGATAATTATCTAAAGAGTAGCTGAATGCTAGAATGATTCAGTTAAAAAAAGTATTCAACATGAGTACATACAAGCCCGGAACCTTGACTGATTAGTAATTTAGATAACTCTAGGAGAATGAGAATAAGGGGTTATGAAAATATAACTTTATTATGATGCAATTCACATACATACAATTCACTCATTTTAATGGTTTTTAGTATAGTCACAGATGTGTACAACCATTATCATAGTCAACTTTAGAACATTTTCAGTCACTCCCAAAAGATACCTTATATCTATTATCACTCACTCACTCTTTCTCTCCTTCTTCCAGCCCCTGGCAGCCATTAATCAACTTTCTGTCCTTATGGATTTGCCTATTTCTATGGATTCCATTCACAAAATACATGAGTAGCTTTTTCCCTTTAGCATAAATGTTTCAAGGTTCATTCATGTTGTGGAATAACTTTATATTGCCAAATAATATTCTGTTCTATGCATATACCACACTTCGTATGTCTACTTGTCAATTGATGGACATTTGGGTGGTTTCCACTTTTTTGCTATTATGAGTAAAGCTACTGTGGACATATTTGTGTATGAGTTTTATTTGTATATGTGTTTTCAGTTCTCTTGGGTATATACTTAGTAGGATTGCTGGGTTGTATGGTAACTGTATACTTAATCTTTTGAGGAACTGCCAGTGTGTGTCTTGATTACTGTAGCTTTTTTTTTTTTTTTTTAGTAGAGACAGGATTTTGCCATGTTGGCCAGGCTGGTCTCAAACTCCTGACCTCAAGTGATCCACCCACCTCGAGCTCCCAAAGTGCTGGGATTTCAGGTGTGTGCCACTGCCCCCAGCCTTGATTACTGTAGCTTTATAGTAAGTTTGAAATTGGGAATTACAAATCCTCTAAATTTGTTATTCCTTTTTAAGATTGTTTTGGCCATACTGGGTACCTTGAATTTCCATATGAATGTTAGGGGCCAGTTTGTCAATTTCTGCAAAAATTTCCAGCTGGAATTTTGATAGAAATTGTGTTGAATCTATAGATCAATTTGTGGGTATTGCCAACTTAACAAGATTAAATCTTCTGATTCATGAACATGGGATATCTTTCATTTTACTTAGGTCTTCTTTAATATCTTTCAACATCAGTTTTTGCTTTTCAGTGTAAAGTGCCACACTTAAAAAAATTAAATCTATTCCTAAATATTTTATTCTTTTTAGATGCTATTTTAAATAGAATTATTTTCTTAATTCTAATTTTGTGTTGTTCATTTCTAGTGTCTAGAAATACAATTAAGTTGTGTATATTGATCTTGTATTTTAACATTTCTGAACTTGTTTATTTGTTCTAATAGTTTTTTTTCGTGAATTTCTTAGGATTTTCTACATACAAGATCATATCATCTACAAATAAAGATAGCTTTACTTCTTCCTTTCTAATAAAGATGACATTTATTTCTTTTGCTTATCTAATTACCCTGGCTAGAACCTGTAGTACAGTGTTGAATAGAAGAGGAAAGAGAAGATTCTTATGTTCTTCCTGATCTTAGGTGGGGAACATTCAGTCTTTCAGCACATGAGGTGTTAACTGGAGATTTTTTGAGTAGATGCCCCCCACATTATCAGATCAAGGAAATCTGCATCTATTCCTAGTTCACTGAGTATTCTTATCATATCTGAGGTGTTTGGTTTTGTCCAATGCTTTTTCTGTGTCTATTGAAATGAACATGATTTTCTTCTTGGTCCCCTATTCTAGTGATATGTGTTAATTGATTTTCAGGTGCTAAACGAACCTTGTATTCCTAGAATAATCCCACTTGATTGTGTTGTATAATCCTTTTACATGTTACTGAATTTGGTTTGACAGCATTTTATTAAGGACTTTTGCATCATATCCATAAGAGATATTAGAAGTTTTATTTTCTTGCAAAGCCTTGGTCTGTGTTTGCTATCTGAATATTACCGGCCTTGTAGAATAAGCTGGAGAATGTTGCCTCCTTTTCTGTTTTTTGGGAATAGTCTGTCAAGAATTGGTATTCATTTTTTACGTATTTGATAGAATTCACTAGTGAAACTGTCTGGGCCTCAACTTTTCTTCCAGGAGGTTTTAAAATTACTAATTTAATCTTTTTACCTGTTATGGCTTTATTTAGATTTTGTATTTCTTTTTGATTCAATTTCAGTAGTTTATTTCTTTCTAAGAATTTGTCCATTTTATCTAAGTTATCTAATTGCTTAGCATAAAATGGTCCAGAGTGTTCCCTTATAATACTTTTTATTTCTGTAAGGTTGGTAGTAATGTTCCCTCTTTCATTTCATATTTTTAGCAATTTGAGTCTTCTCTCTTTTTTCTTTGTTGATCTAACTGAAGGTTTATCCATTTTGTCTATATTTTCAAATAAACAACTTTGGTTTTGTTGATTTTTCTCGATTGCTTCTCTATTTCTCTGTCATTAATTTCACCTCTATTCTTTATTATTTTCTGCCTTCTTGTGTTTAGTTTAGTTTCCTGGTAGAGTGACACTTATCATTACACAATTACCCTCTTTATTGCTAGTAATATTTTTTGTTCTAAGGTCTATATTATCTTACTTCATGATAGTGTGTCATTAAAAAATAGTCTATTTTATCTGATATTAGTATAACCAGTCTGCATTTCTTTTGGTTGCTGTTTTATGATATATTATTTTTCCACCATTTTACTTCGTAAAATTTATGTTTTAAATATAATTTTTTTTGTTTTTAAATCTCAAATGCATCTTTGCAGACAAGATATTATGAGGCCTTGTTTTTATCCAGTCTGACAATCTCTGTCTTTTAATTGAGTTGTTTAATCCATTCACATTTAATTCTATTATTGATGTAGATGGATTTTATGTCTACTATCATTTTTTTCTTTCTTTCTTTCGTTTTTTTTTTTTATTTTGAGACAAAATCTCACTTTGTCACCCAGGCTGGAGTGCAGTGGTGCGATCTTGACCCACTGCAACCTCTGCCTCCTGGGTTCAAGCAATTCTCCCACCTCAGCTGCCTGCGCAGCTGGAACTACAGGTGTGTGCTACCATGCCTGGCTAATTTTTGTATTTTTTGTACAGACAGAGTTTTGCCATGTTAGCCAGTCTGGTCTCAAACTCCTGACCTCAAGTGATCCACCCGCCTCAGCCTTTCAAAGTGCTGGGATTACAGGTATTGAGCCACTGTGCCTGGCCCCATTTTACTTTTTATGTTCTGTATCTCTCATGTATTTATTTGTTCCTCTGTTCCGCCTTTATTGTTTTTTTTTTTTTTTTTGGCATTGAGTGAATATTTTCTAGTGCAACATGTAAAATCCTTTAATGTTTTTCTTTCCACTATTTAAAAAAGTTGTGCTCTGAGTGGTTGTTCTAGGGCTTAGCACATACATTTTAACTTACCAGTATCTACTTCAGATTTATACCAACTTAATTCCAGTTAAATACTGAAATGGCATTCCTATATAGCTCTATTTCATTTCTCCCCTTTTTATGATATTATTGTTGTACATGGTACATCTATATATGTTACAAACTAAACAATATTACTTTGTGATATTACAAAGTGATATTACTTTATATAAATGCACATGCTTTCAAGAATCAGAGAGAAGAAAGAAGAGCAAGTATGTATTTATAGAGTTTGTTATATTAACCTTTTTATTCATCATTTTTGGTTCTCTTCCTTTGTTCTTATGGATCTGAGTTACCTTATGGTATCATTTCTAAGCCCAGTTTACCTTTGCTCCCAACTGCCTCCCTTGTGCTGTTATTATCAAATATATTACACTTCCATATGTTATAGTCTCAACAACATAATTATATATATGTATATTGCTTTTTAGGATTGCTTTTAAAATCAGTTAAGAGAACAGGGCTGGGCGCGGTGGCTCACGCCTGTAATCCCAGCACTTTGGAAGGCCGAGGTGGGCGGGTCACCTGAGACCAGCCTGGATCAAGACCAGCCTGGCCAACACGGTGAAACCCCATCTCTACTTAAAATACAGAAATTAGCCAGGTGTGGTGGCAGGCGCCTGTAATCCTAGCTACTCGGAAAGCTGAGGCAGGAGAATTGCTTGAACCTGGGAGGCGGAGATTGCAGTGAGCCAAGATTGTGCCATTGCACTCCAGCCTGGGGAACAAGAGCGACACTTCGTCTGGAAAAAAAAAAAAAAAGAATAAAAGGAAAGTATGCATTGGTACTGCCTTTTATAACTACATGATTACTATTTCAGTGCTTTTTTTCTGTGTGAATTCAGATTATTCTATGGGGTCACTTGCTCTCAACCTGAAGAACTTCCTTTAGTATTTCTTGTAAGTTGAGTTTTCCAGCAACACATTCTCTCATTTTTTGTCTTATTACATGGGGTTTTGCTTTTATTTTGTTTGTGCTTTTAAAATGATACTCATCAGAGACTTGTCTTCAGAGGTGGCTCATAATTTATCCTTCAATATTGCACATATTTTTTAGCAGACACACATGAGGCAAATTTAATGGTAATAAATGCTTTTTTTAAGAATCAGGGTGGGGAGATTACCTTCAGCTGTGAAGAGCAGCTGGCGATGTTGCTCATGGGAAGAGACAGAAATGGTTTATGGGTCTGGGAAAGGCTCTGAAGAGAGAGGAAACTGAGTTCACAGTTCTAGGAAGTTGAAGGTCTTCTCACAAATTATAGTTGTGAGATAATATTCACAACCACTGTTTCAAACTGGTATACTGGTATCTTTTAATACCCTGAGCAGGTAGGTCGGTAACAGATCAGCTGCATACTTTTGAGTGTCTTAGTGCAAAATGCCCTTTGTTCAAAAATTAGTAAGAATTTCAGGCCGAGCACAGTGGCTGAAGCTGAAGTGGGAAGCTGAGGCAGGCAGATCACTTGAGGCCAGGAATTCAAGACTGCCCTGGCCAAAACAGTGAAACTCCTTCTCTACTAAAAAGACAAAAAATTAGCTGGGCGTGGAGGTGCATGCCTGTGGTTCCAGCTACTCAGGAGGCTGAGGTGTGAGAATCACTTGCACTTGGAACTGGGAGGCAGAGGTTGCAGTGAGCTAAGATCACGCCACTGCGTGCCACTGCACGCCAGCCTGGGTGACAGAGCTAGACTCTGTCTCAAAAAAAAAAAAAAAAAAAGAATTTCAGGACACTGACAGCAAAGTATTAAACAAAGCATGAGACCCTTCTAAATGTGGAATGTGATGTGTCTGCCCGGGCTGCTCCTCCACAAAACTGGCCCTGGCAGGGGCAAATGTGGAGTTGGGAGAGTGAGAGAACCAGGGCAGCTGGATTGCACAACCTCAGGGGTGGGGCCAGTGCGAGGTACTATGTAGATAGTGCCTTCTGGAACTGTTCAAGCTGGTGACCCTGAAAAAACATTCTTCTAATTTAGGCCATTGTATAAAAGCTGAGGCCAAGTATATTTACCCTCAAACTTCACGTGGTCTTTCAGCCACAGACTTGGTCAGAGCAAATGACCACTGAGGTTTCACCATAGGCTGGGTACATGAGGTTGTCTAGGCTGGCATGTTGTTGAGGATTTTACAGTGGCTTAGAAACATAGCTTTTTTCCTAGGTGTTTCTCAAACCTTAGGGTAGGAGTGGAGATGGGAGGTGGACCTAAGTATGTGATAAGAAGACTAGAGGAATCAGTGTTTCTGCTGTGTCTGTGCCCCATCCCTGTGGGTCTGTTTTCTACTCCCCACCCCATTCCTCCTTGTCACTGAAAAGTCATCAAATTCTGGAATCTCAGGGTTGATGGTGACTGTGAAGCAGAGTGCCGTGCACTGGTATCCATCTCTGGGAGAGAAATACCATGCACCATGCACTTGGGTTGGGTTGCCAATTCCAGGGCAGGACTCTAACCACCTCGGCAGTCTCTGCTAAGACTCCTAGACCTGGCACTTCCCAGCTCTGGTCGGAGGCATTTTACGATCCTACCTGCCAGACAGAGTGTGAGTCTGGTGAGATGGAACGCTTGTGCAAGTCAGGCAAAGAAACTTTGATCTTTACAGATAGGCAGTAAGAATCAACAGGAACCTAGGATCCGTGTCAGCCAGCCCTCAAGGTAGAGGAAGCTGCCCAGGTGGACAAAGTCCCATCTGCATGTGCTCCACTTTGCATGGCAGCTGAGGGACCCCCAAAATACTCTGCGTTAGGTTTTGTACCCCGGAGGTCACTGCAGTTTATCAGCACCCAGACATCCATCCTGGGTGCCTGTCCTCCGTTCTATTCCCTTTCCATCCTTTCTCTGACTTTTGTGATGATTATTTCTTTTGTGTTTTTTTCATCAACATTTATTTTAAGTTCCAGAGCACACATGCAGGATGTGCAGGTTTGTTACATAGCTAAACATGTGCCATGGTGGTTTTGCTGCACAGATCAGCCTATCACCTAGGTATTAAGGTGGTACTGATGAGGATCTTTTTATGTGCTTATTGATCATATGCCTGTCTTCTTTTACAAGGTGTCCTTTCAAATCTTCTGCACACTTTTATTGGGTTGTTTGTCTACTTATATTTGAGTAGTGAGTTCTTTACATATTCTGGATACAAGTGCTGTGTCAGATAGTTGTGTTTGTGTTTACTTCTGGTGTGTGGCATCCTTTGTTTCATTTTTAAAAAAACAGTATCTTTCAAGGAGCAAAAGTTGTAAATCACCTAGGTATTAAGCTCAGCATCCATGAGCTATTCTTTTTGATGTTCTCCCTCCCCTGGCTATTTCTTTGCTTTTCTTTACAATTTTGCCACCTAAATTTGCATCTCTAAATAATATAGATGATTTTACCTGTTTCGGTACTTAATATAAATATAATTTTCTTTTTTTTTGTCTTTTTTTTTTTTGGTTCAAACTTATGTCTGAGAGATTCATGATGTGTGTTCTTACAAGTTGTAGTCTGTGCATTGTCAGTACTGAATGTATCCCATTTTGTGAACACACCACAATTTTATTTATCCATTCTACTGTTGATGGGCTTTGGGTTGTGTCTAGCTTTTCACTGTTGTGACCAATGTTACAAGGAACATTCTTTTATATTCTGAAACACACGTGAGTAGGTTTCTAGAGTATATACCTGGGGTGGAGCTGCTGCGTTGGAGAGTGTGCATATCATTAATTTAATAAGATATAACTATTTTTCTTTTTCTTTTTTTTTTTTTTGAGACGGAGTCTCACTCTGTCACCCAAACTGGAGTGCAGTGGCCGGATCTCAGCTCACTACAAGCTCCGCCTTTTGGGTTCACGTCATTCTCCTGCCTCAGCCTCCCGAGTAGCTGGGACTATAGGCACCCGCCACCTCGCCCGGCTATTTTTTTGTATTTTTTAGTAGAGACGGGGTTTCACCGTGTTAGCCAGGATGGTCTCGATCTCCTGACCTTGTGATCTGCCCGTCTCGGCCTCCCAAAGTGCTGGGATTACAGGCTTGAGCCACCGCGCCCGGCCCACTATTTTTCAGAGTAGTTGTACATTTCCCTGATTGCTAAGGCATTAGTTATGTACATGACTGATTATATTGAGGATTTTAAAATATACTTACTGGTCATTTGGATTTCCTCTTTCGCCCATTCGAGCCTATTGCCCACTGGGTTATTTGTCTACTCGAATTATTTATGCATTCTGGATACTAGTTCTTTGGCAGTTACAGGTATTGCAAATATCTTCCCCCACTCTGCATCTTGCTTTTTACTTTTATTCAAACGAATTACAATAAACATCTTAGTATATGACTCATTGTGCTCCTGTGTGGGAGTTTCCATAGGGGAGATGCCAGAAAAGGGACTTACTGTGTCATGCACATTTGAAATGTCATTAGGCATTAACAATTTATTCTTCCCCTAGCAATGTATAAGTGTACACTTTCCTTCATATCCTTGCCACATTTATTATCTTCAGACGTTTTGGGTTTTTGACAATTCGATAGGTGAAAAATATCTCAAGGTTATTTGAATTTGCATTTCCCTTATTAATTTTTCATTTAAACGTCTTTTGTGTGTGTGTGCGTTTTCTTTTATCAAGTCGTTTCACCAGTGAAGTTAAGAGCTGGTATTTACCTTCTGCATTTAATAGAATTGATGCAACTGGCTGAGCATGGTGGCTCATGCTTATAATACCAGCACTTTGCGGGGCTAAAGCAGGGGGATAGCTTAAGCCCAGGAGTTTGAGACCAGCCTAGGCAGCATAGTGAGATTCCTTCACTACAAAAAATAAAAGCTTCGCTGGGCATGGTAGCGCATGCCTGTAGGCCTAACTACTCGGAAGGCTGAGGTGGAAGGAGGATTTGAGCCCAGGAGTTCAAGGTTCCAGTGAGCTATGTTTGCATCATTGCACTCCAGCCTGGGCAACAGAGCAAGACCCTGACCAACTCCCCACTCCCCCCCCCCAAAAAAAATCAATGCAACCTGTGATCACTTTATTTGGCCAACTTCCCCAAATTCTTGACTCAGTGAATTTGTTGCAGGGCTTTCTTTTTAAAGCTCTTTTATTGGTTCACATACTAGAACAATTTCAGGGGATATCTGGTTAGGTATTGATTGCTACAGAGCCAAACTATGTCACCAGAACCCATTTATATGTTTCCATTTCTTGACTCTGTTTCCTTGGCCATGATATCCTTCTCAGTCTCATAATACCCAAGCAGCAGGGGCTTCAGCCTGAGTTCTTTTCCCAGGATTCCTAGTTAAACTTCTTCTGCCTCATTGGCTCTAATGAAGTCACATGCCCATCTCTGAACTAATCATGGTGGCCAAGGGAATGAGACGTGCTGATTGGTTGAGGCCTAGGTCACATGTTCTATCCTGAGCTGGGAGTGGATCTTCACCAGAAGTACATTTGAGAGTCTGGGGGAGGGGTTGCCGCTGGGATGAGACAGGAAATAACTTGTCCATACTGCGAATTGCTCTTCAATTAATGATATTTTCTATTTAGATGTCAGATTTTTCGTTACTAGTTTGTCGTGTAAGCCTATTACTATATAGATTTTTCTGTGTCCTAATCTAAATTTATTTTAATAATCTATGGGTTTACACCTAATAAGAATGTCCTCCAGAAACGGTGACCTGCCAACTTTTAAAGCAATCATTTTGGGGCTTGTAAGTATTTCGTATAGGAAGTCTCTGCCTCTTGCTGTCTTTTAGGAATTGTTTTTCTTACTGTGATATATGTAAATACTTATAAATTTAAACTTAAAATTCAAAAACTATACCAGGATGTGAAAGAAACATTATTAAATAGAGGTGTTTTGCTGTGAATGTTTCTTGGAATAGGTAGGACTTTGGTAGGTTTTTGTCTTTCAGTCAGCTTGGGAATGTCTTGTTCTTTTTTAATTGAATGATATGCTTTCAATTGATACTACCAAAAGAAACATTATTGGAGTATTGTTTACATGCAATAAAGTGAACCATTTTAATTATACATTTCTGAGTTGTAATGATTTTATTTACCTGTGCAACTATCACCATGTTCAAGATATGGACCACTCTATTACCCGGTAACTTCCTTCTGTCCTATCTCAGTCACCCAATACGTCCCCTCACCTTAGGCAACCATGAATGGTTTCTGTTGCTGGACAATAGAATTGTCTTTTCTAGAGTTTCATCTGAATGGAATCATACAATTATGAATGAAAAGCACACAGGTATACTGTTTCATGTCTGGCCTCTTCGGCTCAGCATAATGTCTCTTCAGATCCTTTGACGTTGTTACATGTACCAATATTTCATTCCTTTTTATTTCTGAGTAGCATTTTACTGTATAGATATATCATCATTTGCTTATGCATTTATTTATTGATGGACACGTGGGAGGTTTCCAGTTGTTGGCTATTATGGCTAAAGCTGCTATGACTATTTGAGTGCAGTGTTTCTGAGGCTTCATTTTTCTTGGGTAAATACTTAAAAGTGGGATTGCTGAGTTGATTGGTAGGTGTATGTATGACTTCTTAAGAAACAGACGAACTGTTCCCAAAGCAGTTACACAATTTTACGATCCTAACAGCAATACATTAGAGCTCTGGCTGCTCTGTGTTTCTGCTAAGACTTGCTATTTTTGGTCTTTTACATTTCAGCCATCCTAATAGGTGTGTAGTAGAATATCATTGGGTTTTAATTTGTATTCCTCTTATGACTGATGAGGATCTTTTCATGTGCTTATTGATCATATGCCTGTCTTCTTTTACAAGGTGTCCTTTCAAATCTTCTGCACACTTTTATTGGGTTGTTTGTCTACTTATATTTGAGTAGTGAGTTCTTTACATATTCTGGATACAAGTGCTGTGTCAGATAGTTGTGTTTGTGTTTACTTCTGGTGTGGAGTGTCCTTTGTTTCATTTTTAAAAAACAGTATCTTTCATGGAGCAAAAGTTGTAAATTTTGATTAAGTCAATTTTAGCAAACGTTTTGTGGTTTGTACCCCTTGTGTCCTATCTAAGAATTCTTTGTCTACCAAAAGGTGTGAGGATTTGTTTCTATGTTATTATTTTTTTTTAAATGAAACAGTTTCAGTTTGTAGGTTTGGGTGGAAAGGGGTCTTTAGACCTCTTAGTCTTTGTTTAGGTCTTTGTTTATATTTCTGAGATTGTCAGAGGTTAATCCAGTCATTCAGGTCAGGCTTTCAGATGCCTTTTTCTATCTCTGAATTTTTCTGGGATGACCTCACTGATGCCCATGGCTTCAACCACCACATATGCTGATGGCTCCAAGTCTATCTGTGCAGCCCAGATCCCTCTTCATCTCCAGACCCTGGAAGCTGATGCCTTGAGCAGCTCCTCCTGTTTCCCAGGCACCAGGAATGTGAGCTTCTCCCTCCCCACAGTCCTGCTCTCCCCAGCGCTCCCATGTCTCTGAAGGCACCATCATCTTCCAAGATACATGGGCCTCCTCAGGGTCTAGGAGTCCTAGACGTGGGACTAGAAATTAGATGACATTGCTGTCTAAATAAAACACCACTACATGGAGATAGAACAGGGGAGCCCCTTGAATGCGACAAGAGCACCCTCCCAGGCATGTTCCACCCTCATCCCGGGCTCATCAGGAGGGACACAGTTTTAAGTGGGTTGGAGGAATAGTTCAGAGGCTGAGAGGTTACACCCACCACTGAGAATCCCTTTCTAGTGCTCTGTGTCCTCACAAATCCCCAGAAATCATCCTCCCCTGGAGAGTTCCCAAAGCCCTTGCAGACCTGCCTTGTCTGTGCTGTCCTGCCTGTGCCCCCTGGTGGACACCTCCATTCACTGCCTGTCCCGTGGGTTCTGTCCAAAGGTGGAATCTGTTATCAATGTGGATCTCTAATGGGGGTAACTTCCTCCCATTAGGAAGCCTCAGCCTCACCAGCAATGGCAGACACAGCCAGGTATGTAGACATAGAGGAAGTGAGATAGAAAGTGTGGCCAGCCCAGAGAGCCTGCCCATATCATCCTTGGGCGACCAGGACAAGGAGGCCTCAGCAATCTTGCCAAGCAGATGTAGGAGTGACTTTCTCAAGCCTCATGGGCTTGAGACCGTTGTGAGTGCTCAGGATATCTCCCTTAGAAAGGCACACATTTAATTCTCCATCTTGAAATGTGAACTAGGACCCCCACAAATTATGCAGCCCCCACAAATTATTCTGTTCTGGAGGAACCATTCTTATCAGAAATTAGTGCTGGATTGACTTGGAGAAAAGCCTGACCATAACCTTCAGGATGAAATAAAGGCCTTAATGAATGGACACTTTAGCAGACTTGCGGAAGATTGGAGCCTTCGGCATTCAGAAGAGGAGTTCAGACTGTGCAAGATCTGAGGCCAGGATCCAGGCTCCCAGGTTCAGGGAGCTCCCTGAACCCACTGTGGGTCCTTGCTAAAGTTGTCTTGCCCATGTGTGCTTTAGACAGCAGCACCTTTATTTCATGGGATAGATGGGGAATTCTCAACAAAGCCTTTGCAAGAATCTGATCATCACATCTTGAGCTCAGCCTCCCTGTAGCTTTTTTTTTTTTATGTTGACAGCCACTTCATAGAGAGTCCTCTGTGATCCTTAAGAGAAATATCCTTGTGCAAAAAAAAAAAGGCCAAAACCACATAGTGAGCCTCCCTGCTCCCTGTTTAAAGAAAGCTGGCTTGGCAATGTTGTCTGTTTTTTGGATGTACTGTGTTACCCAAACGTGGGAAGAAAGAGTTTTAAGAGTTAGCAAATAGGGTCACATCCAGCAGAGAACATGTGGTTGGGGACTAGGGCAGTGGTGACTCCTCAGACCTCAGCTGCAGCCTGATAAACGTGGTTAACAGAGAAGTAGGAGGCAGTGACATGAAATGGGTGTTCACAGCCTTGTGTTGGGAATTGAATGAGAAACAAGAGCTTGAACTTGGATGTTCCCCAGAGTGAGCGCAGGGTCAGATGAGTTTTTCAAGATAGGAGTGATCGGTCTTTCTCAGGGTGGGGCCCATAATGAAAGGCAACGATAGATTAAATAGTAATAAGTAACTAGAGGAGGGCACTCTGTCTTCAGTTACATGTTGATTTGCTAGGTGGCTCATGACAAGGTAATTAAGACGAAGGAAACAAATGTAGCAGGCACAGCGTGGGGTGGACAGTCAGCTGTTGATAGCTTCTGCTGAGATGGCCACAGGACTCCAGGTTCCCCTGCCACAGCTGGCCACAGGACTGCTGCTTCTTCTCAGTGTCCAGCCCTGGGCTGAGAGTGGGAAGGTGCTGGTGGTGCCCACTGATGGCAGCCACTGGCTCAGCATGCGGGAGGCCGTGCGGGAGCTCCATGCCAGAGGCCACCAGGCGGTGGTCCTCACCCCGGAGGTGAATATGCACATCAAAGAAGAGAACGTTTTCACCCTGACAACCTATGCCATTTCATGGACCCAGGATGAATATGATCACCTTTTGCTGGGCCACATTCAGTCATTCTTCGAAACAGAACATCTTCTGTTGAGATTTTCTAGAAGAATGGCAATTATGAACAATATGTCTTTGATCATACATAGGTCTTGTGTGGAGCTACTGCATAATGAGGCCCTGATCAGGCACCTGAATGCTACTTCCTTTGATGTAGTTTTAACAGACCCCTTTCACCTCTGTGGGGTGGTGCTGGCCAAGTACCTGTCGATTCCTGCTGTGTTTTTTTTGAGGAACGTTCCATGTGACTTAGCCTTTAAGGGCACACAGTGTCCAAACCCTTCCTCCTATATTCCTAAGTTATTAACAACCAATTCAGACCACATGACATTCCTGCAAAGAGTCAAGAACATGCTCTACCCTCTGGCCCTGTCCTACATTTGCCATGCTCTTTCTGCCCCTTATGCAAGCCTTGCCTCTGAGCTTTTTCAGAGAGAGGTGTCAGTGGTGGATCTTCTCAGCCATGCGTCTGTGTGGCTGTTCCGAGGGGACTTTGTGATGGACTACCCCAGGCCGATCATGCCCAACATGGTCTTCATTGGGGGCATCAACTGTGCCAACAGGAAGCCACTATCTCAGGTCTGTATCTGTGCCTTCATCCAATCAATGTTCCAAGCAAAACACTTTTAAAAAAATGTATTTACTTACAATTGCTTCTTTATCTACTTATCTTTCCAAAGATTTCATTTCTGCTTCTCATTGTTGTAATAGTCTTCAGTGAGATAAAGTTTTAAAGGATCAATGGTAGTGCAGTTCAGGCAGTTCAATGGCCACGGAGAGGAAGGAGAGGCAGGGACAAGGATCTGTCAAAGAATGGTCAAGGAGTGGTGTGACTCACAGAGACTGCTCATTTGTAAAGGCACCATCTTCATGGTTGTGGATGTGCCTCATCTGGACAGGAGCAGGGACACTACATTGAGAACTAATCCATCCAAATCATGCTGCAAGATTTTCAGTAGAAAGGATGAAGGAATAGCAATTTACAATTGTTGATGTGATAATTTTTAGTGGTCCTGTCTTGCAAAAGACAGAGAGGTGACCACAGGAGACCTAAGCACTCAGAGGAAGTAGAAGTTTCAAAGAGGTTGACTCAGTTCAGTGGAATTGGGTCAATGTAGGTGCAATGGATGTCTGTGATCAGAGAATGAAACACAGATTTCAGTTTCCAGAGAGGGAATTTTGGATTATAATAGGAGAATGTTTCTTGTGAAGAGGCTACTTAAAAAAAATTCTTAATAGGTTAACTTCATGGTCTAATACAGAATTGTCTATAGAAATATCATGTAAACCACATACATAATTTAAACTTTTCTAGCGGGCATGTTAGACACCAGAGAAAACCACTGAAATTAATTTGAATATGCATTTTATTTAACCAGATGTATCCCAAATATCCTTTCAACATGTATTTAATATAAAATTAATACTTAAATATTGAATATAGTTTTTTTGTTGTTAAGTCTTCAAACTCTAGCATATAGTTGACACTTACAGCATATCTCAATTTGGAATAGCCACATTTCAAGTGCTCAATAGTCATATGTAGTTAGTGACCACAATATGGTCAATGTTTATAAATGTTCTGTGGACAAAACTAAAATTCTGTCTTTTCAATTATTCTTTTTTTTTTTTTTTTCTTTTGAGATAGAGTCTCACTCTGTCACCCAGTGTGGAGTGCAGTGGTGGGATCTCAGCTCATTGCAACCTCCACCTCCCAGGTTCAACCGATTCTTCTGCCTCAGCCTCCCAAGTAGCTGGAACTACAGGTGCATGGCACCATGTCCAGCTAATTTTTTTTTTTTTTGTATTGTATTTTTTATGGAGATGGAGTTTCATCATGTTGGCCAGGCTGATCTCGAATGCCTGATCTCAAGTGATTCACTCGTCTCGGCCTCCCAAAGTGCTGGGATTACAGGCATCAGCTACCACACCTAGGCAGTTTTTCTATCTTTGAGAAGACCCTCTACTGAATCTGCCCAATTCTGTGAAGGCGTCTTTAAAAAAATCCCCATATATAACAAATTCTGCTCAAGTTACGGTTCGGTTCTTAAATAGTTTTTGCTTTACATAGTGATTCCATTGGTGCATGTAGGTTTGAGGCTTGTATTTTCTTCACATAGTTTGCTGTTATCATTAAATAATAATCCTTAAAATACATTTTATCTGATATCAGTATTGCTACTCCTATGTTATTTTTTGAATTCCCCATCTCTTTTAATTTGAAAATAATTTGTGTGCAAGTGGGTGGCTCACACCTGTGATTTCCACCCTTTGGGAGACTGAGGAGGATTGCTTGAGCCCAGGAGTCTGAGAGCAGCCTGGGCAACATGCTGAGACTCCATCTCTACAAAAAAATTAAAACATTATCCAGTTGTGTTGGCGCACGCTTGTGGTCCCAGCTACTCGGGAGGCCGAGGCAGGAGGATCACTTGATCCCAGGAGGTGGAGGCTGCAGGAGGTGGAGGTGTGCCATGTTCACTCCACCTCACTCCAACCTGGGTGACAGAGCGAGGCCCCATCTCCAAAAAATAAAAATTTCTTTGGAATGTGAAAATCTTGTTTTAAAGTTTAGAAAACAGTTTTTAAAATTCCAATGTGAAAAGCTGGGTGCAGTGGCATGTGCCTGTGGTCCCAGCTATTGGGGACCGCGCTGGGGGTGGTGGAGAATGAACAGACACAAAAGACAAAGACAAACAGAGAACATGGCGGCCGCGCCTAGAGCCTCCGCCTCACTTTATTTATACTCCATAAATCCCACGTCGGCAAAAATAACACAATGCAAAACAAACTTTCTGCACCCAGATATAACCTTCTGCTTCGTTCCTTGTCTCTAAGCTCTTTCTTATTTGTCTGCCTTCTTGGTGCCTACTAGAGTTCATTAAAAGTTCAACTAGAGATACTGTCCTTGACTACTGGAGTTCATTGAAAGTGCAACTAGCTAGAGATACTGTCCTTGAGCCTTACCTATTCTTAGCATATTATTTTCAATGGCCTCTGCACCAGCTACTTGGGAGGCTCAGGTGAGAGGATCATTGAGCTCAGGCGTTTCAGCTCCTGTGGTTTGTTGATTGATTGATTGATTGATTGAAAACACAAGAAAACCCAAAATGACTTTAATCTGATAATTTCTTTTGATGTCAGCATTCTGATTCTGTCCATAATTGTATTCTTTCCATTGAGTGTAAGCTCAATCCTTTAACAGAAATTTCCTTTTTCCTTCTTAATTTTGGAATTCCATGGCACTTTTCCATTTCCATGGAGACACAGTGCAGCATCTTCAAGTCTCCAATTCTTACATCTGTCTCTTTCACTTGTAAGAGCCCTTGTGATTACATTGTCCCACCCAGACATCCAGGATAATCTCCCCATGTCAAAACCCTTAATTAAATCACATCTGTAAAGTTTCTTCCACCTGTAATGGAATACATTCCCAGGTTTGAGCTACTACAGTGTAGATACTTTTGCAGGGCTGTGATTCTGCCTACCGCAGACACTAAGCTTAAAGTGAAACCCACATCTTATTCAAAGCTTGGAGGTTTTCCTCTATATGGCCATTTAAATTTAATTTTTGTTCCTGTCCTCCATAGTCTTCTATTCTCCAGCCTTCAGAGCTATCAGCTTACCATTCAATTATCTCCTTTTCTCCTTATCTTCCTTTTTTTTATTTTTAAAAAACAATTACTTCCAAAGAGCAAAAATTTTAGAATTTGATGAGGTTTATTCTAGTGACATTTTTATCGTTTGTACTTTTTGTACCCTAAGGATGCTTTGTCTACCTCAAGATATAGTTTTTACATTCTCTTAAAAACATTAAAGGAGTCCAGTTTGTATGTTTAGCTCTGTGAGATTGGCAGAGGGGAACTGGATCACTCAGGTCAGGTTTTCGGGATGCCTTTTTCTGTCTCTGGATTTTGCTGGGGTGACCTCCCTGACACCCATGGCTTCAACCACCACATATGCTGATGGCTCTAAGTCTATCTGTGCAGCCCAGACCCTCTTCATCTCCAGACCCTGGAAGCTGATGCCTTGGGCAGCTCCTCCTATTTTCCAGGCATCAGGAATGTGAGCTTCTCCCTCCCCACAGTGCTTCTCTCCTCAGGGTCCCCATGTCTCTGAAGGCACCACCATCTTCCAAGATACGTGGGCCTCCTCAGGGTCTAGGAGTGCCAGACATGTAACTAGAAATGAGATGGCATCACTGTCTAAATAAAACACCACTACATGGAGATAGAACAGGGGAGCCCCTTGAATGTGGCAAGAGCACCCTCCCAGGCATGTTCCACCCTCATCCTGGGCTCATCAGGAGGATGCTTAGGAGGCACACAGTTTTAAGGGGGTTGGAGGAATAGTTCAGAGGCTGAGATGTTGCACCCACAGCTGAGAATCCCTTTGTAGCACTCTGTGTCCTCACAAATCCCCAGAAGTCGTCCTCCCCTGGGGAGTCATCAAGCCCTTACAGACCTGCCCTCTCTGTGCCATCCTGCATATGCCACCCTTGAGCTAGGTGTCCCTCTGATGGATGCATCTATTCACTGCCTGTCCCATGGGTTCTGTCCAAAGGTGGAATCTGTTATCAATGTGGATCTCTAATGGGGGTAACTTCCTGCCTAAGGGAAGCCTCAGCCTCACCAGTAATGGCAGACACAGCCAGGCATGAGACACAGAGGAAGTGAGATAGAAAGTGCACACCCCAGAGAGCCTGTCCACATCATCCTGGGGCGACCAGGACAAGGAGGCCTCAGCAATCTTCGAGCACATATAGGAGTGACTTTCTGCAGCAGGATGAGCCTCATGGGCATGAGACCGTTGTGAGTGCTCAGGGTCTCTCCCTTAGAAAGGCACACATTTAATTCTCCACCTTGAAATTTGACCTAAGGCCCCCACAAATTGTGCAGCCCATTCTGTTCTGGAGGAACCATTCTTATCAGAACTTGGTGCTGGACTGACTTGGAGAAAAGCATGATCATAACCTTCAGGATGAAATAAAGGCCTGGGTGAATGGACACTTTAGTCTCTAAGCAGACTTGCAGAAGACTAGAGCCTTCAGCATTCAGAAGAGCAATTCAGACTCTGCAAGATTAGAGGCCAGGCTCCAGCTCCCCCTGGTCCCTTGGTGAGCAGGGAGCTCCCTGAACCCAACATGGGTCCTTGCTAGGGTTGTCTTTCCCATGTGTGCTTTAGACAGCAACACCTCTTATTCCATGATGTAGATGGAGAATTCTCAACAAAGCCTTCCCAAGAATCCGATCATCACATCTTGAGCTCAACCTTCCTGCAGCTTTTTAAAATATTGCCAGCCACTTCATAGAGAGTCCTCTTTCATCCTTGTAAGAAACATCCTTGTGTGAAAAAAGACCAAGACCAGATAGCCAGCCTCCCCAGTCCCTGCTAGAGAAAGCTGGCTTAGCAATGTTGTACCTTTTTTAGATGTGCTGTGTTACTCATATATGAGAAGAAAGAGTTTTAAGAGTTAGCAAATAGGGTCACATCCAGCAGAGAACATGTGGTTGGGGACTAGGGCAGTGGTGACTCCTCAGACCTCAGCTGCAGCCTGATAAACGTGGTTAACAGAGAAGTAGGAGGCAGTGACATGAAATGGGTGTTCACAGCCTTGTGTTGGGAATTGAATGAGAAACAAGAGCTTGAACTTGGATGTTCCGTAGAGTGAGCATGAGGTCAGATGAGTTTTTCAAGATAGGAGTGATCGGTCTTTCCCAGGGTGGGGCCCATAATGAAAGGCAATGATAGATTAACGAACAGGTAATGAGTAACTGGAGGAGGGCACTCTGTCTTCCAATTACATGTTGATTTGCTAGGTGGCTCAGTGATAAGGTAATTAAGGTGAAGGAAACAAATGTAGCAGGCACAGCGTGGGGTGGACAGTCAGCTGTTGATAGCTTCTGCTGAGATGGCCACAGGACTCCAGGTTCCCCTGCCACAGCTGGCCACAGGACTGCTGCTTCTTCTCAGTGTCCAGCCCTGGGCTGAGAGTGGGAAGGTGCTGGTGGTGCCCACTGATGGCAGCCACTGGCTCAGCATGCGGGAGGCCGTGCGGGAGCTCCATGCCAGAGGCCACCAGGCGGTGGTCCTCACCCCGGAGGTGAATATGCACATCAAAGAAGAGAACTTTTTCACCCTGACAACCTATGCCATTCCATGGACCCAGGATGAATTTGATCGTCTTGTGCTGGGCCACACTCAATGGTTCTTTGAAACAGAACATCTTCTGAAGAGATATTCAAAAAGTATGGCAATTATGAACAATATGTCTGTGGTCTTTCATAGGTCTTGTTTAGAGCTACTACATAATGAGGCCCTGATCAGGCACCTGAATGCTACTTCCTTTGATGTGGTGTTAACAGACCCGGTTAACCTCTGTGGGGTGGTGCTAGCTAAGTACCTGTCGATTCCTACTGTGTTTTTTTTGAGGAACATTCCATGTGACTTAGACTTTAAGGGCACACAGTGTCCAAATCCTTACTCCTATATTCCTAAGTTACTAACGACCAATTCAGACCACATGACATTCCTGCAAAGAGTCAAGAACATGCTCTACCCTCTGGCCCTGTCCTACATTTGCCATGCTCTTTCTGCCCCTTATGCAAGCCTTGCCTCTGAGCTTCTTGAGAGAGAGGTATCAGTGGTGGATCTTGTCAGCCATGCATCCGTGTGGCTGTTCCGATCGGACTTTGTGATGGACTACCCCAGGCCGATCATGCCCAACATGGTCTTCATTGGAGGCATCAACTGTGCCAACAGGAAACAACTATCTCAGGTCTGTATTGATGCCTTCATCCAATCAATGTTCTAGGCAAAACACTTTTTAAAAAATGTATTTACTTACAAGTGCTTCCATATCTACTTATCTTTCTAAAGATTTTATTTTTGCTTCTTTGTCGTAACAGTCTTCAGTGAGATAAACTGTTGAGGGGACTAGTGTATTTCAGGTTTTCAGTGGTCACTGAGAGGAAGAAGAGGTACGGATGAGGGTCTATCAAAGGATGGGCAAGGACTGCTGTGACTCACGGACACTGTTTGTAAAGGCACCATCTTCATGGTTGTGCATGTCCTTCAGTTGGGGAGGAGCAGGGACACTACATTCGGAACTGATCTATCCTGGGGTTTTGGGCTTGCCTGATTTTCAGTGGAAAGATGATGCAACAGTAAGTTATAATTGTTGACATGATAATTTTTCGTGGTCCCATCTTGCCAAAGATAGAGAGGTGACCACAGGAGACCTAAGCACTCACAGGAAGTAGAAGTGTCAAAGAGGTTGACTCAGTTCGGTGGAAGTGGGACAGTGAAGGTGGGATGAATGTCTGTGATCAGAGAATGAAACATGGAGTTCAGTTTCCAGAGAGGGATCTGTGCTGACAGAAGTTTTTCTGACCAGGAGTTGGGGGTCTGGTGTATGATGTGGGGACATCATAGAGTTGGGAAGGTACAGTGATGGTTGCATGTCAAAAGGGTCTTCTTCTACTTGTAATGCTGACATTATCAAGAGAGGGTGGAAGGGACTAGGGAGGAGATAAGACTGTGAACTTATAAGCCCAGTGAAGCTGGGACCAGTGATGAATGGACATCTGTCCAAGAAGGAAAGGGTTTCTCTGGAGGGGCTGAGCACATCACCAAACCCACCCTATCCCACTCCAAGTTTCTATAGTGAGATCTATTCTTTTTCCAAAAATGTCAGAGGCAGCTTTGATTAACCCAGAGTATTTGGGTTTCATTGAGATAGTACTTTGGGATCTGAGAAACCAAATTCACACACCAATGAGTTTGGTTTCTTAATCCATTGAGAGAGCCATCCTTTTTTTTTTTTTTTTTTTTTTTTTTCTTGAGACTGAGTCTCGCCCTATAGCCCAGGCTGGAGGGCAGTGGCCCCATCTCAGCTCACTGCAGCCCCACCTCCCACGTTTAAGAGATTCTCCAGCCTCAGCCTCCTGAGTAGCTGGGACTACAGGCACATGCCACCACTCCTGGCTTTTTTTTTTTTTTTTTAACTAGAGACAAGGTTTCGCCATGTTAGCCAGGCTGGTCTTGAACTCCTGACCTCATGTGATCTGCCTGCCTCAGCCTCCCAAAGTGCTTGGATTACAGGTACGAGCCACTGTACCCAGCGAGGCAACCATCTTTCTTGTGAGAGAACTGAGCCCTTTTTTGTCATATTCACTGAATTTATATGAACTTCCATGAGTTTAGGTCCTTTGTATTCTTATTTCTGTACTTCTTTTTATTAGTGTAGATATTATTGCAAAGGACACTAAACTTTATTTTTGTTTTTGATCAAACCACAAGATATTTGTTCTACTCCTTTTCTTTTCCCCTTGTGCAATGTAGTTACTGAGCTGTAAAAAATATATATGTTCTTTAGATTTGTAAAAATGTGGAAAATTAGGAAGACATTTGAATAGTGACTGTGGCTCTTTTCTTCTGGTTTTTCACTATGAATATGTTCTTTAGACTGAACTGCACTGGCTCAAATCTTCCCTCTCATTTTTCTAGCTATGTGACCTAGGACAGGTACCCTAACCATTGTGGTTTTAATGTTGTTATAGAGAGCACCCAATAAATATTATCTGTTATCATTATTATTATTTTAGTTTTATTGCATTTATTTATTTATTTATTTTTTGAGACGGAGTCTTGCTCTGTCGCCCAGGCTGGAGTGCAGTGGCCGGATCTCAGCTCACTGCAAGCTCCGCCTCCTGGGCCCACGCCATTCTCCTGCCTCAGCCTCCCCGAGTAACTGGGACTACAGGCGCCTGCCACCTCGCCCGGCTAGTTTTTTGTATTTTTTTTAGTAGAGACGGGGTTTCACCGCGTTAGCCAGGATGGTCTCGATCTCCTGACCTCGTGATCCGCCCATCTCGGCCTCCCAAAGTGCTGGGATTACAGGCTTGAGCCACCGCGCCCGGCCTGCATTTATTTTAAGCTGAATTTATTCCAGAGCCATAGGCATTTTTTTTTTCTTCAGTTTCTTCTGGGATATCTTTTTCTCCTGTGCAACCTCATCCTCAGGTTTAGGAACAATTTGTTCTTTATCAGTAAAGATCATCTTGATGTGGCAGTGGGGGATCATGTAAGGGTTAATCCGATAATGAGCTCTGCAAGACCCATGGCTCATTTGGATGCTTTGTTTACTTGGATATGCTTAATGATGAGAGAATCTGCACCTAAACCCTGACATTCAGCATTATTCTTTGCATTCTGAAGCATGTGCATCTAAAATCCAGCACCCTATTTGGGCCACCGACCCTGTGTCCAGCCCCACTGTTCGGCCCTGGGCACGTTGCCAGCCCCTCCATTGCAACATCGAAATGTACACACTGCTTCCGTAAAGTGACAACTTTCAGACACTTGGTGGCTCTTTGTATATGCATATACTTGATGGCCTGGGGAGTTTCACGAATGTCCTTTAAGTGAACAGGAAAACCAAAACCTCTTGATTTGCGTGATTTTGTGGTGTTTCTGGGTCAAGTGAATAAAGAAGAATTTTCACAGATCACCTCAGGCCTCTTAGAGGAAGAACTGTCATCATCATTACTAAAGTTTAAAAGACTCCTGCAGAACAAGGTGTTTCACCTGGAGACCTTTGCCACGTTCATGCCAATTTACTGAGTGCATGAAAGATCATTTATACCAAAATCTTTATCATGTGTTATCTGTGATAGGCATGCCATTACCATTTTTATTACATTAATTTCCTTTGTTATTTTGTCACCCTTACTTACTTGGTTTGGTTGACCCTTAGATTTGAAATTTTTCTGCAAATATCCGAGACCACAGTCGAAATCTTATGTTTTTTCTCCCTCTCTTTCTCCTTGATTTAAAGTTTATGATAGGTTGAATTATTTGATTGGTCTTCTCAAAGAAATAACTGTGGAATTTGTATATTCTTTTTACTGTTTCATTTTCTGTTTCATTAATTGCAGCTTATTTTTGCCTTAATGATTTCATCCTAGTTTCTTTTGGTTAATTTGTAGCTGCTTTTGTAACTGCGTTAGAGGAATGTTACGTTTCTTTACATTTGATTTTCCTTAATGAAATATTGAGGGCTCTGAGTAAAACTTTTTCTATGTCCCTTAGGTTTTGGTAAAAATTGCTGTTCTTTTCACTGCTTTTAGATAATTTAAATATCAGTTTTAAAATTTCTCCTTTGATGCAGTGACTGTCTGTAAGTCTGTTTCCTAATTCTGATATCGTTAATAATTTTGTAGTCATCTCCCTCTTATTTTCTGTAGTTATTTTGGATTATAATAAGAATGTTTCTTGTGAAGACACTACTTAATAAAATTCTTAATAGGTTACTTGATGGTCTAATACAGAATTGTCCAATAGAAATATAATGTAAGCCACATACATAATTTAAACTCTTCTAGTGGGCATGTTAGAAACCAGCAAAAAAAAACCACTGAAATTAATTTTAATAATGCATTTTCTTAAACCAGATGTATCCCAAATATTATTCTTTCAACATGTATTCAATATGAGATTATGACTTAGCTATCTTTCATAGATTTTTTTTCTTGTTAAGTCTTCAAACTCTAGCATATATCTGACACAGCATATCTCCATTTGGAATAGCCACATTTCAAGTGCTCCGTAGTCCTGTGCAGTTAGTGACAACAATATGGTCAATGTTTATAAATGTTCCATGGACACAACTAAAATTCTGTCTTTTCAATTTTTCTCTTCTTTTCTTTTTCTTATTTTTTTTTTTTTTTTTTTTGGAGAATGAGTCTCGCTCTGTTTCCCAGGCTGGCGGGCAGTGGTGGGATCTCGGCTCATTGCAACCTCCACCTCCTGGGTTGAACTGATTCTCCTGCCTCAGTCTCCCAAGTGGCTGGGACTAGAGGTGCATGCCACCATGCCCAGCTAATTTTTTTTTGCATTTTTCTGGAGATGGAGTTTCATCATGTTGGCCAGGTTGGTCTCAAACGCCTGACCTCAAGTGATTCACTAGCCTTGGCTTTCCAAAGTGCTGGGATTACAGGTGTGAGCCATCACCACACTGGGCGATTTTTCTATCTTTTAAAATCCCTCTACTAAACCTTCCCAATTCTGGGAAGGATGTCTTTTTAAAAATCCCCTTACATAACAAATTCTGCTCCAGTTATATTTTGGTTCTTGAATAGTTTTTGCTTTATACATAGTGATTAGATTGGTGCATGTAGGTTTGAGACTTGTATTTTCTTCACATAGTTTGCTGTTATCATTAGATAATAATTCTTAAAATACATTTTATCTGATATCAGTATTGCTACCCCTACATTATTTTAAAAATTCCCCATCTCTTTTAATTTGAAAATAATTTGTGTGCAGGTGGGTGGCTCACACCTGTAATTTCAGCCCTTTGGGAGACTGAGGCAAGAGGATTGTTTGAGCCCAGGAGTCTGAGAGCAGCCTGGGCAACATGCTGAGACTCCATCTCTACAAAAAATCAAAACATTATCTAGTTGTGATGGTGCAGGCCTGTAGTCCCAGCTACTTGGGAGGCTGAGGCAGGAGGATCACTTGATACAAGGAGATGGAGACTGCAGTGTGCCATGTGTTCACACCACCTAACTCCAGCCTGGGTGACAGAGCCAGGCTCTGTCTCAAAAAAATGAAAATTTCTTTGGCATGTGAAAATCGTGTTTTAAAAGTTTAGAAAACAGTTTTTTAAACTCCAATATGAAAAGTTAGGTGCAATGGAATGCACCTGTGGTCCCAGCTACTTGGGAGGCTCAGGTGGGAGAATCATTGAGCTCAGGAGTTTCAGCTCCTATGGTTTTTAAATTTATTTATTTAAAATACAAAAAAACCCAGAATGGTTTCAATCTCATAGTTTCTTTTGATGTTAGCATTCTGATTCTGTCTGTTCTTAATTTTATTCTTTCCATTGAGTGTAAGCTCAATCCTTTAACAGAAATTTCCTTTTTCCTTCTTAATTTTGGAATTCCATGGCACTTTTCCATTTCCATGGAGACACAGTGCAGCATCTTCAAGTCTCAAACTCTTACATCTGTCTCTTTCACTTGTAAGAGCCCTTGTGATTATATTGTCCCACCCAGACATCCAGGATGATCTCCCCAACTCAAAACCCTTAATTTAATCGTATCTGTGAAGTCTCTTCCACCTGTAATGGAACATATTCCCAGATTTGAGGAACTACAATGTAGATACTTTCGTGGGGCTGTGATTCTGCTTATCACAGACACTAAGCTTAAAGTGAAATCCACATCTTATTCAAAGCTAGGAGATTTTCCTCTATATGGCCATTTAAATTTAATTTTTGTTCCTGTACTCCATAGAGTTCTATTCTCCAGCCTTCAGAGCTATCAGCTTACCATTCAATTATCTCCTTTTCTCCTTGTCTTCCTTTTTTTACATCTTTAAAAAACAATACCTTTCAAAGAGCAAAAGTTCTAGATTTTGATGAGGTACATTCTAGCAAAGTTTTTATTGTTTGTACTTTTTGTACCCTAAGGAAACTTTGTCCACCCCAAGATGTGAAGATTAGTTTCTAGAGTTCCAATTCGTATGTTTAGGTCTGTGAGATTGGCAGAGGCGAACAAGACCACACAGATCAGGCTTTCGGGATGCGTTTTTCTGTCTCTGGACTTTGCTGGGGTGACCTCACTGACACCCATGGCTTCAACCACCACATATTCAGATGGCTCCAAGTCTATCTGTGCAGCCCAGACCCCTCCTCATCTCCAGACCGCAGCTGCTCCTGTTTCCCAGGCACCAGGAGCTCCTCCCTCCCTGTAGTTCTACTCTCCTCAGCACCTCCAGGTCTCTGGAGTACCACCATCTTCCAAGGTACATGGGCCTCCCCAGTGTCTAGGTGTTCCAGATGTGTCACTTGAAATCAGATGACTTCACTGTCTAAATAAAACACCACTACTTGGAGGTAGAACACGGGAGCCCATGAATGTGGCAAGAGCAACCTCCCAGGTGTGTTCCACCCCTCACCTTGGGCTCATCAGGAGGGTGCTTAGAGGGAAAGAATTTTAAATGGGTTGGAAGTATAATTCAGAGGCTGAGATGTTGCACTTACAGCTAAGAATCCCTTTCTAGCCCTTTATATCCTCACAATTCCCCAGGAATTGTTCTCCCCTGGAGAGTTCCCAAAGCCCTTGAAGACCTTCCTTCTCTGTGCCATCCTACTTGTGCTGCCCTTGAGCTGAGTGTGCCCCTGGTGGATGCTTACATTCGCTGCCTGTCCCATAGTTTCTGTCCAAAGGTGGAATCTATTATCAATGTGGATCTCTAATGGGGGTAACATCCTCCCTAAGGGAAGCCTCAGCCTTAACAGAAATGGCAGACATGGCCAGGCAAGAAGACACAGAGACAGTGAGATAGAAAGTATGCACAGACCAGAGAACCTGCCCACATCATCCTGGGGTGACCAGTACAAGGAGGCATGAGCAATCTTGTGAGCACATATAGTGGTGACTTTCTGGAGCAGGACGAACCTCATGGACTTGAGACCCTTGTGAGTGCTCAGGGTCTCTCTCTCTTAGAAGGGCACACATTTAATTCTCCATCTGAAATTTGAACTTGGGTCCCCACAAATTATGCAGCCCATGCTGTTCTGGAGGAACCATTCTTATCAGAACTTGGTGCTGGATTGACTTGGAGAAAAGCCTGATCATAATTTTCAGGATGAAATAAAGGCCTGGATGAATGGACACTTTAGTCTTTAAGCAGACTTGCAGAAGACTGGAGCCTTCAGCATTCAGAGGAGGAATTCAGACTGTGCAAGATCTGAGGCCAGGTTCTAGCTCCCCTGGTTCCTTGGTGAGCAGGGAGCTCCCTGAACCCACCGTGGGTCCTTGCTAGGGTTATCTTGCCCATATGTGCTTTAGACAGCAGGACCTCTTATTCCATGGGATAGATGGAGAATCCTCAGCAAGGTCTTCCCAAGAATCCAATAACCACATCTTGAGCTCAGCCTCCCTGCAGCTTTTTTTCCTATTGACAGCCACTTCAGAGAGAGTCCTCTTTGATCCTTACAAGAAACATCCTGGTGTGAAAAATGACCAAAACCAGATAGCCAGCCTACACACTCTGTTTAGAGAAAGCTGGCTTTAAAATGTTGTCTGTTTTTTGGATGTGCTGTGTTACTCATACACGAGAAGAAAGAGTTTGAAGCACTAGCAAATAGGGTCACATCCAGCAGAGAGCATATGGTTGGGGACTAGGGCAGTGGTGACTCCTCAGACCTCAGCTGCAGCCTGATAAATGTGGTTCATAGAGAAGTAGGAGGCAGTGACATGAAATGGGTGTTCACAGCCTTGTGTTGGGAATTGGATGAGAAACAAGAGCGTAAACTTGGATGTTCCCCAGAGCAAGCGCAGGGTCAGATGAGTTTTTCAAGATAGGAGTGATCGGTCTTTCCCAAAGTGGGGCCCATAATGAAAGACAATGATTGGTTTATCGGTAATAATTAACTAGAGGAGGGCACTCTGTCTTCCAATTACATGATGATTTGCTAGGTGGCTCAGTGACAAGGTAATTAAGATGAAGAAAACAAATGTAGGAGGCACAGCGTGGGGTGGACAGTCAGCTGTTGGCGGCTTCTGCTGAGATGGCCACAGGACCCCAGGTTCCCCTGCTGTGGCTGGCTACAGGACTGCTGCTCCTCCTCAGTGTCCAGCCCTGGGCTGAGAGTGGGAAAGTGCTGGTGGTACCCATTGATGGCAGCCACTGGCTTAGCATGCGGGAGGCCGTGCGGGAGCTCCATGCCAGAGGTCACCAGGCGGTGGTCCTCACCCCGGAGGTGAAAATGCACATCAAAGAAGAGAACTTCTTCACCCTGACAACCTATGCCATTCCGTGGACCCAGGATGAATTTGATCGCCTTATGCTGGGCCATACTCAACTGTACTTTGAAACAGAACATTTTCTGAAGACATTTTCTAAAAGTATGGCAATTTTGAAAAATATATCTTTGGTCTTTCATAGGTCTTGTATGGAGATACTGTATAATGAGACCCTAATGAGGCACCTGAATGCTACTTCCTTTGATGTGGTTTTAACAGACCCCATTTACCTCTGTGGGGCAGTGCTGGCTAAGTACCTGTCAATTCCTTCCGTGTTTTTTTTAAGAAACATTCCATGCGATTTAGACTTTAAGGGCACACAGTGTCCAAATCCTTACTCCTATATTCCTAAGTTATTAACAGCCAATTCAGACCACATGACATTCCTGCAAAGGGTCAAGAACATGCTCTACCCTCTGGCCCTGTCCTACATTTGCCATGCTCTTTCTGCCCCTTATGCAAGCCTTGCCTCTGAGCTTTTTCAGAGAGAGGTGTCAGTGGTGGATCTTCTCAGCCATGCGTCTGTGTGGCTGTTCCGAGGGGACTTTGTGATGGACTACCCCAGGCCGATCATGCCCAACATGGTCTTCATTGGGGGCATCAACTGTGCCAACAGGAAGCCACTATCTCAGGTCTGTATCTGTGCCTTCATCCAATCAATGTTCCAAGCAAAACACTTTTAAAAAAAGTGTATTTACTTACAATTGCTTCTATATCTACTTCTCTTTCCAGTGCTTTTATTTCTGCTTGTTGTCGTAATAGTCTTCCATGAGATAAACTGTTAAGGGGTCACTAGTAGGGTATTTCAGGTTTTAAACGGTCAATGAGAGGAAGAAGAGGCAGACACGAATGTTTGTCAAAGGATGGGCAAGGACTGGTGTGACTCATGGAGACAGTTCATTTGTAAAGGCACCATAGTCATGGTTGTGCATGCCCTTCATTTGGCAGGAGCAGAGACACTCTACACTGAGAATTGACCCATCCTGGATTTTTTGCTTGTGTGATTTTCAGGGGAAAGATGATGCAACAGCAAATTAAAATTGTTGACGTAATAATTTTTAGTGGTCCCGTCTTGCGAACGATAGAGCGGTGACCACAGGAGACCTAAGCACTCACAGAAACTAGAAGTGTCAAAGAGGTTGACCCAGTTCAGTGGAAGTGGTGCAATTAAGTTGGGATGGATGTCTGTGATTAGAGAATGACACATGAAGTTCAGTTTCCAGACAGGGATCTGTGCTGACAAAAGATTTTCTGGTCAGGATTTGGGGTCTGGTGCATGATGTGGGGACATCTCAAAGTTTGGTAGGCACAGTGATGGTTGCATCTCAAATGAATCTTCTACTTGGAATGCTGAAATTAGCAAGAAGTGGCGGAAGGCGCTAGGGAGGAGATAAGACTGTGTATCTATAAGCCCAGTAAAGCTGTGGACAGTGATGAATGGACATGTGTCCAAGAAGGGAAGCGTTTCTCAGGAGAGGCTCATCACATCACCAAATCCACCCTATCCCACTCCATGTTTCTATAATGGGATCTACTCCTTTACCAAAAATTTCACAGGCAGCCTTCATTAATCCAGAATATTTGGGTTTCATTGAAATGGTACTCTGGGAGCTGAATATTGTTTCTTTTTCCTTGGTGTGCATGTATGTCATGAGAGAATTCAGCCTTTTTATGTCATATTCACCGAATGTATATGAACTTCCATGACTTTAGATCCTTGTGTATTCTTATTTCCGTACTTCTTTTTATTAACATATGTATTGTTGCAAAAGACTCTAAGCTTCATTTTTCTTTTTGATCAAACCACATGATGATTTTTTCATTGGTGGTTTTCTCCCTTATGCAATGTAGTTATTCAATTATAAAATATGTGTTTATTAGGGTAAAAATGTTGAAAAGTGGGATGGCATTTAAATAGTGACTGTTGCCCTTTTCTTCCGGTTTTTCTTTTTTCTTTCTTTTTTATTATTATACTTTATGTTCTAGGGTACATGGGCACAACGTGCAAGTTTGATACATAGGTATACATGTGCTATGTTGGTTTGCTGCACCTGTCAACTCGTCGTTCACATTAGGTATTTTTCCTGATGCTATCCCTCCCCCAGTTCCCCACCCCCAAACAGTCCCCAGTGTGTGATGTTCCCTGGTCTGTGTCCAGTGTTCTCATTGTTCAATTCCCACCTATGAGTGAGAACATGCAGTGTTTGGTTTTCTGTCCATGTGATAGTTTGCTGAGAATGATGGTTTACAGCTTCATCCATGTCCCTGCAAAGGACATGAACTCATCCTTTTTTATGGCTACATAATATTCCATAGTGTATACGTGCCACATTTTCTTAATCCAGTCTATCATTGATGGACATTTGGGTTGGTTCCAGGTCTTTGCTATTGTGAATAGTGCCACAATAAACATACGTGTGTGTGTGTCTTTAGAGTAGCATCATTATAGTCCTTTGGGTATATACCCAGTAATGGTATTGCTGCGTCAGGTGGTATTTCTAGTTCTAGATCCTTGAGGAATTGCCACACTGTCTTCCACAATGGTTGAACTAATTTACACTCCCACCAACAGGGTAAAAGCGTTCCTATTTCTCCACATCCTCTCCAGCATCTGTTGTTTCCTGACTTTTTAATAATCACCATTCTAACTAGCGTGAGATGGTATCACATTGTGGTTTTGATTTGCATTTCTCTGATGACCAGGGATGATGAGCATTTATTCATGTGTCTTTTGACTGCATAAATGTCTTCTTTTGCGAAGTGTCTGTTCATATCCTTTGCCCACTTTTTGATGTTTTTTTTTCTCTTATAAATGTGTTTGAGTTATTTGTAGGTTCTGGATATTAGCCCTTTGTCAGATGGGTAGATTGCAAAATTTTTCTACCATTCTGTAAGTTGCCTGTTCACTCTGATAGTAGTTTCTTTTGCTGTCGAGAAGCTCTTTAGTTTAATTAGATCCCATTTGTCTATTTTGGGTATTGTTGCCATTGCTTTTGGTGTTTTAGTCATGAAGTCCTTGCCCATGCCTATGTCTTGAATGATATTGCCTAGGTTTTCTTCCAGAGTTTTTATGGTTTTAGGTCTAACATTTGAGTCTTTAATCCATCTGGAATTAATTTTTGTATAAGGTGTAAGGAAGGGATCCACTTCCAGTTTTTTACATGTGGCTAGCCAGTTTTCCCAGCACCATTTATTAAATAGGGAATCCTTTCCCCATTTCTTGTTTTTGTCAGGTTTGTCAAAGATCAGATGGTTGTAGATGTGTGGTGTTATTTCTGAGCCCACTGTTCTGTTCCACTGGTCTATATATCTTTTTTGGTACCAGTACCATGCTGTTTTGGTTACTGTAGCCTTGTAGTATAGTTTGAAGTCAGGTAGCGTGATGCCTCCAGTTTTGTTCTTTTGGCTTAGGATTGTCTTGGCAATGCAGGCTCTTTTTTGATTCCATACGAACTTTAAACTAGTTTCTTCCAATTTTGTGAAGGAAGTCATTGGTAGCTTGATGGGGATGGCATTGAATCTATGAATTACCTTGGGCAGTATGGCCATTTTCACAATATTGATTCTTCCTATCCATGAGCATGGAATGTTCTTCCATGTGTTTGTGTCTTCTTTTATTTCATTGAGCAGTGGTTTGTAGTTCTCCTTGAAGAGGTCCTTCACATCCCTTTTAAGTTGCATTCCTAAGTATTTCATTCTCTTTGTAGCAATTGTGAATGGGAGTTCACTCATGATTTGGCTCTCTGTTTGTCTGTTATTGGTGTATAGGAATGCTTGTGATTTTTGCACATTGATTTTGTATCCTGAGACTTTGCTGAAGTTGCTTATCAACTTGAGATTTTGGGCTGAGATGATGGGGTTTTCTAAATATACAATCATGTTATCTGCAAACAGTGACAATTTGACTTCCTCTTTTCCTAATTGAATACTCTCTATTTATTTCTCTTGCCTGATTCCCCTGGCCAGAACTTCCAACAGTATGTTGAATAGGAGTGATGATAGAGGGCATCCTTGTCTTGTGCTGGTTTTCAAAGGGAGTGCTTCCAGTTTTTGCCCATTCAGTATGATATTGGCTGTGGGTTTGTCATAAATAGCTCTTATTATTTTGAGATACATTCCATCAATACCTAGTTTATTGCAAGTTTTTAGCTTGAAGAAATGTTGAATTTTGTTGAAGGCCTTTTCTGCATCTATTGAGATAATCATGTGGTTTTGTCATTGGTTCTGTTTATGTGATGGATTACGTTTATTGATTTGCGTATCCTGAACCAGCCTTGTATCTGAGGGATAAGGCCAACTTGATCATGGTGGATAAGCTTTTCAATGTGCTGCTGGATTTTGTTTGCCAGTATTTTATTGAGGATTTTTGCATCGATGTTCATCAGGGATATTGGTCTAAAATTCTCTTTTTTTGTTGTTGTGTCTCTATCAACCTTTGGTATCAGGATGATGCTGGCCTCATAAAATGAGTTAGGGAGGATTCCCTCTTTTTCTATTGATTGGAATGGTTTCAGAAGGAATGGTACCAGCTCCTGTTTGTACTTCTGGTAGAATTCGGCTGTGAATCCATCTGGTCCTGGACTTTTTTTCGTTGGTAGGCTATTAATTATTGCCTCAATTTCAGAGCCTGTTATTGGTCTATTCAGAGGTTCAACTTCTTCCTGTTTTAGTCTTGCAAGGGTGTATGTGTCCAGGAATTTATCCATTTCTTATTGATTTTCTAGTTTATTTGCATTAAGGTGTTTATAGTATTCTCTGATGGTAGTTTGTGTTTCCATGGGATGGGTGGTGATATCCCCTTTATCATTTTTATTGCGTCTATTTTATTCTTCCCTCTTTTCTTCTTTGTTAGTCTTACTAGTGCTAGTCTATCAATTTTGTTGATCTTTTCAAAAAACCAGCTCCTGGATTCGTTGATTTTTTTTGAAGGGTTTTTTTTTTTTGTCTCTATATCTTTCAGTTCTGCTCTGATCTTAGTTATTTCTTCCCTTCTGCTAGATTTTGAATTTGTTTGCTCTTGCTTCTGTAATTCTTTTTGTTTGTTTGTTTGTTTTTTGAGACGGAGTCTTGCTCTGTCGCCCAGGCTGGAGTGCAGTGGCCGGATCTCAGTTCACTGCAAGCTCTGCCTCCCGGGTTCACACCATTCTCCTGCCTCAGCCTCCCGAGTAGCTAGGACTACAGGCACCCGCCACCGCACCCGGCTAGTTTTTGTATTTTTTAGTAGAGATGGAGTTTCACTGTGGTAGCCAGGATGGTCTCGATCTCCTGACCTCGGGATCCGCCCATCTCAGCCTCCCAAAGTGCTGGGATTACAGGCTTGAGCCACTGTGCCCAGCCCTGTAATTCTTTTAATTGTGATGTTAGCGTGTCAATTTTAGATCTTTCCTGCTTTCTCCTGTGGGCATTTAATGCTATAAATTTCCCTCTACACACTGCTTTAAATGTGTCCCAGAGATTCTGGTTGTGTCCTTTTTCTCATTGGTTTCAGGGAACATCTTTATTTCTGCCTTTACTTCGTTATTTACCCAGTAGTCATTCAGGAGCAGGTTGTTCAGTTTCCATGTAGTTGTGCGATTTTGAGTGAGTTTCTTAATCTAGAGTTCTAATTTGATTCCACTGTGGTCTGAGAGACAGTTTGTTGTGATTTCTGTTCTTTTACATTTGCTGAGGAATGCTTTACTTCAAATTATATGGTCAATTTTAGGATAAGTGCAGTGTGGTGCTGCGAAGAATGTATATTCTGTTGACTTGGGGTGGAGAGTTCTGTAGATGTCTATTAGTCTGCTTGGTGCAGAGCTGAGTTCAAGTCCTGGATATCCTTGTTAACCTTCTGTCTCATTGATCTGTCTAATATTGACAGTGGGGTGTTAAAGTGTCCCATTATTATTGTGTGGGAGTCTAAGTCTCTTTGTAGGTCTCTAAGAACTTGCTTTATGAATCTGGGTGCTCCTGTATTGGGTGCATATATATTTAGGATGGTAAGCTCTTCTTGTTCAATTGCTCCCTTTACCATATGTAATGGCCTTCTTTGTCTCTTTAGATTTTTGTTGGTTTAAAGTCTGTTTCATCAGAGACTAGGATTGCAACCCCTGCCTTTTTTTTTTTTTTTTTGCTTTCTATTTGCTTGGTAGATCTTCCTCCATCCCTTTATTTTGAGCCTGTGTGTGTCCCTGCACGTGAGATGGGCCTCCTGAATACAGCACACTGATGAGCCTTGACTCTTTATCCAATGTGTCAGTCTGTGTCTTTTAATTGGGGTATTTAGCCCATTTACATTTAAGGTTAATATTGTTATGTGTTAATTTGACCCTGTCATTATGATGTTAGCTGGTTATTTTACCCATTAATTGATGCAGTTTCTTCACAGCATCAATCGTCTTTACAATTTGGCATGTTTTTGCAGTGGCTGGTACCAGTTGTTTCTTTCCATGTTTAGTACTTCCTTCAGGAGCTCTTGTAAGGCAGGCCTGGTGGTGACAAAATCTCTCAGCATTTGCTTGTCTGTAAAGGATTTTATTTCTCCTTCACTTATGAAGTTTAGTTTGACCTGTGAAATTCCAGGTTGAAAATTCTTTTCTTTAAGAATGTTGAATATTGGCCCCCACCGTCTTCTAGCTTGTAGGGTTTCTGCAGAGAGATCTGCTGTTAGTCTGATGGGCTTCCCTTTGTGGGTTACCAGACCTTTCTCTCTGGCTGCCCTTAACATTTTTTCCTTCATTTCAACCTTGGTGAATTTGACAATTATGTGTCTTGGGGTTGTTCTTCTCAAGAAGTATCTTTGCAGTGTTCTCTGTATTTCCTGAATTTGAATGTTGACCTGCCTTGCTAGGTTGGGGAAGTTCTCCTGGATACTATCCTGAAGAGTGTTTTCCAACTTGTTTCCATTCTCCTCATCACTTTCAGGTACACCAATCAAATGTAGATTTGGTGTTTTCCCATAATCCCATATTTCTTGTAGGCTTTGCTTGTTTTTTTTTTTACTCTTTTTTCTCTAACCTAGTCTTCCTGCTTTATTTCATTAATTTGATCTTCAGTCACCGATACCCTTTATTCCACTTGATCTAATTGACAACTGAAGCTTGTGCATGCATCACGAAGTTCTCATGCCATGGTTTTCAGCTCCTTCAGGTCATTTAAGGTCTTCTCTACACTGTTTATTCTAGTTAGCCATTCGTCTAACCTTTTTTCAAGGTTTTTAGCTTCCTTGTGATAGGTTCAAACATGCTCCTTTAGCTTGGAGAAGTTTGTTATTACAAAACTTCTGAAGCCTACTTCTGTCAACTTGTCAAAGTAATTCTCCATCCAGCTTTATTCCATTGCTGGCAATGAGCTGCAATCCTTTGGAGGAGAAGAGGCACTATGGTTTTTAGAATTTTCAACTTTTCTGCTCTAGTTTCTCCCCATCTTTGTGGTTTTATCTACCTTTGGTCTTTGATGTTGGTTAACTACAGATGGGGTTTTGGTGTAGATGTCCTTTTTGTTGATGTTTATGCTATTCCTTTCTTTGTTAGTTTTCCTTCTAACAGTCAGGTCCCTCAGCTGCAGGTCTGTTGGAGTTTGCTGGAGGTCTACTGCAGACACTGTTTGTGTGGGTGTCACTAGCTAAGGCTGCAGAACAGCAAATACTGCAGAACAGCAAATATTGCTGCCTGATCCTTCCTCTGGAAGCTTTGTACCAAAGGGGCACCTCCCTATCCTGTCAGCTCCTACTGGGAGGTATTTCCCAACCAGGCTACACAGGGGTCAGGTAACCACTTGAGGAGGCAGTCTGTCCGTTCTCAGAGCTCAAATGCCATACTGGGAGAACCACTGCTCTCTTCAGAGCTGTCAGACAGGAATGTTTAAGTCTGCAGAAGTTGTCTGCTGCCTTTTGTTCAGATATGCCCTGACCACAGAGGTGGAGTCTATAGGGGCAGTAGGCTTTGCTGAGCTGTGGTGGGCTCCGCTCAGTTTGAGTTTCCCGGCTGCTTTGTTTACCTACTTGAGCCTCAGCAATGGCAGACAACCCCCCCCAGCCAGGCTGCTGCCTTGCAGTTCAATCTCAGACTGCTGCACTAGCAGTAAGCAAGACTCCATGGGCGTGGGAGCCACTGAGCCAGGCAAGGGAGAGAATCTCCTTGTCTGCTGGTTAATCAGACCTTGAGAAAAGCACAATATTTGGGCAGCAGTGTCCCATTTTTCCAGGTATAGTCTGTCACAGGTTCCCTTGTCTAGGAAGGGGAAATCCCTCACCCTCTTGCACTTCCTAGGTGAGGTGATGCCCCGCCCTGCTTCACACACCCTCAGTGGGCTACACCCACTATACAACCAGTCCCATTGAGATGAACCAGGTGCCTCAGTTAGAAATCACCTGTCTTCTGCGTCGATCATGCTGGGAGCTGCAGACCGGAACTGTTCCTATTCGGCCATTGGTGTTGAAGTTTCCATTCTCCTCTGTGATACCTCCTTTTTTTCCCCTTTTTCTCTTACAGTTTTTCAATTTGAACATATTCTCTAGAGTTAACTATATTGCTCAAATCTTCACTGTCATCTCAGTGGAGCAGAACAAATTGGGAACTGTGGCACAGATCACTCTTGCTATGCCCCTTAGAGAATTGCACATTAACAAGGCTAATTTTTGAGTGTGGTAAAGAACAGGCTAATGTATTTAATAGTGAATCCACTTTTCCCAGCATGAGGTCACACCAGATTTAACATGGTTTGGCTCTGTGTCCCCCACCAAATCTCAACTTGAATTGTAATCCCCATAATCCCCACGTGTTGAGGATGGGACCTGGTGGGAGATGATTGGATCATGGGGGCAGTTTTCCACCTGCTGCCCTCATCATAGTGAGTTCTTATGAGATCTGATGGTTTTATAAGGAGCCCTTATCCCTTCACTTGCAAGCTCTTCCTCTCTCTTTCTTGCTTGCCACTATATAAGACATGGCTTTGCATCTCTCTCACCTTCTGCCAGGATTATAAGTTTCCTGAGGCCCCCACAGCAACATGGAACTGTGAGTCAATTAAAGCTCTTTCCTTTATAGATGACCCAGTCTTGGGTTTGTCTTTATAGCAGTGTGAGAATGGACTAATACAGTAAATTGGTGCCATGGAGAGTGGGGTACTGCTATAAAGATACTTGAAAATGTGCAAGTGACTTTGGAACTGGGTAACAGGCAGAGGTTGGAACAGTTTGGAGAGCTCAGAAGAAGACAGGAAGATGTGGGAAAGTTAGGAACTTCCTAGAGGCTTGTTGAATGGTTTCGACCAAAATGCTGATAATGTTGTGGACAATGAAGTCCAGGCTGAGTCTCAGATGGAGATGAGGTACTTGTTGGGAACTGGAGCAAAGGTTACTCTTGCTATGCTTTAGCAAAGAGACTGGTGGCATTTTTGCCCCTGCCCTAGAGATCTGTGGAACTATGAACTTGAGAGAGATGATCTGAAATTGGAATTTAGGTTTAAAAGGGAAGCAGAGCATAAAAGTTTGGAAAATTTGCTCCAGGGCATGTCAGAGACCTTTGCAGCAGACCCTCCCATCACAGACCTGGAGGCCTAGGAAGGAAAAATTGTTTTGTGGGCTGGGTCCAGGCCCCCCGTGCTGTGTGCAGCCTCAGGACTTGGTGCCCTGTGTCCCAGTGACTCCAGCCATGGCTAAAAGGGGCCATGGTACAGCTCAGGCCATTGATTCAGAGGGTGCAAGCCTCAAGTCTTGGCAGCATCGATGTGGTGTTGGGCCTGCAGGCACACAGAAGATAAAAATTTAGGTTTAGGAACCACTGCATAAATTGTAGAGGGTGTATGGAAATGCTTGGATGTCCAGGCAGAAGTTTGCTGCATGGGTGGAGCCCTTATGGGGAACCTCTGCTAGGGCAGGGTGGTAAAGAAATGTGAGGTTGGAGCCCCCACACAGAGTCTCCACTGGGGCACTGCCTAGTGGAGTTGTGAGAAGAAGGCCACCATCCTCCAGAACCCCAAATAGTAGACCCAATAGCTTGCATATGTGCCTGGAAAAGCCGCAGACATTCAATGCCAGTCTCTGAAGACAGCATAGAGGGGGGCTTTACCCTGCAAAGCCACAGAGTTTGAGCTGCCTGAGACTGTGGGAGCCCATTTCTGTCATCACCTTAACCTAGATGTGAGACATGAAGTCAAAGGAGATCATTTTGGAGGTTTAAGATTTAATGACTGCCCTGCCTGGTTTTGGACTTGCATGGGGCCTGTATCCCCCCTTTTTTGGCCAATTTCTCCCATTTGGAATGGGAACATTTACCCAATTTCTGTACCCCCATTGTGTCTTGGAAGTTACGAACTTGTTTTTGATTTTACAGGCTCATAGGGGGAAGGGACTTGACTTGTCTCAGATGAGACCTTGGACTATGGACTTTTGAGTTAGTGCTGAAATGAGTTAAGACTTTGGAGGATTGTTGGGAAGGCACAATTGGTTTTGAAATGTGAAAAGACATGAAATTTGGGAGGGACCAGGGGCAGAATGATATGGTTTGACTCTGTTTCCACCCAAATCTCATCTCAAATTGTAATTTCCATAATCCTCATGTGTTAAGGGTGGGACCTGGTGGGAGCTGATTGGATCATGTGGGCAGTTTTCCCCATGCTGTTCTTGTCATGCTGAGTGAGTTCTCATGAGAGCTGATGGTTTTATAAGGGGCTCTTCCTCCTTCACTCACAAGCTCTTCCTCTCTCTCTCTCTCTCGCCTGCTGCCATGTGAGACATGCCTTTGGTTATCTCTCACCTTCTGTCATGATTGTAAGTTTCCTGAGGCCTCCCCAGCCATGTGGGATTGTGAGTCATTTAAACCTCTTTCTTTTAAAAATTAGCCAGTCTTGAGTATGTCTTTATAGCAGTGTGAGAACAGACTAATACAAGATTGGTGGTGATTGATGTTATACTGAAAGAGTTTAAAGGAGAGTGTGAGAAAAGGAAATGAATCTTCATTTATTGAGAAAGTTGATGAGAAAGTGGAATTAGAAATTCCTAGAAAGGTAAGCTGTTGTATGAATGATTTCCCAAGATGGGAAAGTCTCTCTACCTGTTTGGAGACAGAAAGTGGAATCAGAGGGGAAGAAGATGATGGACAGAAAGGATCATTCCCTCTTCCAGATGCTTTCCAGTATATGATGTAAGCCAAATTAAAACCAGCTGTGTTGAGCTCCAGCCAGAAAAAATGTCTGGCATTTTGGCTTTTTGGACCCTACTGAAATGGTTATAAGTCTCCAGGTCTCTTGGAGCTCACAGGGTCATGCCTTTCCTTGCTTGGTGTGCTTGGTGAGAAGGTACCAGTGTTTCCATGGAGGATATTCATTTTAGGGATCTCCAGATGGTCATCTTTGCACCAGAGGAAATGTCCCCTTTTTCCACTTTGAAAACCTTATCAAACTCTTTTATAAAAGATGAATACCCACATACAGGCCTCTAGCACTCTTCTGTTTTTGAGCTGAGATATTTTAAAAAGAGGTTTTTCAATTCTGAAAAATCTTTAAACAATATGCTCTTGCTGGGACAACAGAGTGGGTCAATATCATTCCCATCTCTACAAAAAGATATATATATTTTATTAGCTAGGTGTGATAGCATGTCTGTAGTCCTAGCTACTGGGAATGCTGAGGAGGAAGGATCACTCGAGGTCAGGAATTCGTGGTTACAGTGAGCTATCATCTTGCCTAAGCAACAGCTGCAGAGCGAGATCATGTCTTTAAAACAAACAAACTTTACACTTCTGTAAAAGCAACACTTTCCATTTATGACAGCACTAATCCAGGATATATCAAAACTGAACTTGTGTTTTCTTTCAGCTGTTAAAACTAGCCAGAATTGTTATAGATCCACTACCTCTGAGTGACACTGGTGTGCCACTCTTTGCTGACCACTGAACAATGAGATTTATGTAACCAATTCTGTAGGTACACACCAATTCATTCTACTCTACCCAGAGTGGTGATTTCCAACATACAAAACCACCATGAAACTGCCCATGCCTTCCTACCACTTCAAAACTCTTTTCATCCCTGAACTGCTCCAAAAGCAAACCTAACCCCAGCAAACTACTCAGTGAGTATCTTCACACATGTAACTTCCCTCGTCTGGCTTAGTAAAAAATGAACTCATTTTTCAAAAGCCCTGACAGTCTATCTTATTCTGATACTTCTTGTATGGTTATTGCATAAAGCAACTACCCAGACACCTCGTAGCATGTTGATTTCAGAGTTCAATGTGAGACCCTGTGTGCCTCTGTGGGATGGTGCCAGCTCACTGTCCCATTCCTGCTGTTTCTTAGGTGCCATTCCATGCAGACTGGACTCTAAGGGTTCTAGAGCATATCCAAACCCATTATCACAGTCTTTGTTGGTTAATGATGTGTTCAGGCCATGATTTTTCTGTAAAAAATTAAGAGCATGCTGCTCTTAATTTTTTTCAGCCTGCCTAGTTCAGTTGTCCTTTTGCTCTCATGCCTTATGCAAACCTTTCCTCAGAGTTGACCCTATAAGATGGGACCCTTTGTGATGGACTACCCCAAGGCAACATGCCCCTAAACGTCTTCATTTGGGGCATAACCTGTGCCAACAGAAAGGTACTTTCCCAGTTGTGTGTATGGTGACTCACCCAAACAATATTACAGATACACTTGACTTTTCCTCAATCTAATTTGGCATGCCTTGAGCATAGCAATAAGATAGTTCTGTGTGCCTTTATGGAAATGCTTTTTTCACATTTCCAGGACCTACTGCCGAGACCAGCTCGGTCGTGGAGACCCTAACCCAGCAGCACTAGAGGAATTAAAGACACACACACACAGAAATATAGAGTGTGGAGTGGGAAATCAGGGGACTCACAGCCTTCAGAGCTCTGAACAGAGATTTACCCACATATTTATTGACAGCAAGCCAGTGATAAGCATCATTTCTATAGATTATAGATTAACTAAAAGTATTCCTTATGGGAAACAAAGGGATGGGCCGAAACAAAGGGATGGGCTCTAGCTAGTTATCTGCAGCAGGAACATGTTCTTAAGGCACAGATGGCTCATGCTATTGTTTGTGGTTTAGGAATGTCAAGCAGTTTTCCTCCCTGGGTGGGCCAGGTGTTCCTTGCCCTCATTCCAGTAAACCCACAACCTTCAGCGTGGCCATCATGACCATCATGAACATGTCACAGTGCTGCAGAGATTTTGTTTATGGCCAGTTTGGGGGCAGCTTCTGGCCAGATTTGGGGGCCTATCCTCAGCAACCTACCACAGTTGGAGAACCACGTTAGGGCTAAAGACAGTCCTAGTATGCCATTAACCAACCGTGTAACCACAAGGTCTGTCCTCAGCCTTCAGAGTGAACATGCTTCTTACACTGATTTCAGCTCAGTGATATGGGATTCAAATGTCTGACCTCCAAAATATTAAGAGAATAAACACATGTTGTTTTAAGCCACCAAGTTTGTGGTAATTTGTTACAGCAGTGATAGGAAACTAATGGATCCACTTTACCAGGTTTACCTGCTTTTAAAAAGTCTGGGTTTAACCTTTTATCTAGATAATGGTCAACTTTTCCTACATCACCAGCATTTATGTGCAACTAAAAGCCATCATTAAATTAATTCAGAAGTATTAATATATTCATAGATTTCACTACTACACACTAAAAAATTGAAGTCAAATGGTTTAGAGCAAACCACCTGGTTCACATTTTCCCAACGGAAAAAGGCAAGGCTCAAAGTGCTGAGTTGAACATTCTATCCTAGCACTAGGAAATAAACATTGTCAGCCTCCAGCTTAAGTTTAATAAATAGCAAAGTGCATACAGATATTTACGACGATTGAAAGACAGAGGTACTATCCGTGTAGTCCCAACAACAATAATAGGCATTGGCATAAAGCGTTTATAAATTCTTGGGTACAGTTTTTCTGAAAGTAAAGTTCACTTTCAATTCTAAAAAAAGTCCGCTATTCCTCCAGACATGCTTTAAGTCAAATGTGGACTGGGATTACTTGGTGTCAATGCGGAGCAACTGCTCTATGCCATTTATTATGAAGGACTTTAACTGAACTGTCCATCTTCCTCCACTTCCATCCTTTCTTGGCCATTCTCAATGATCCTCTTGGTGGTGATTTTTTTGCCATCAACTATTTCAGTGGAAGTTGACATGGACTTGAAGCTGCCTGTCCCATCACTACCGTAGGACATGCAGAAGGAAGAAAGGCCCCCACTTCCCAGGGAGCCAAAGGAACTAAATCCTGTATCAAAAGAAGAAAATCCACCCCCAAAAGCTGGAAATTCACTGAAGGTAGAGAAAAGGGGTGCAGACCCTCTGCTTCTGCTTCCCCCGGAGTTCCTCCGACTCCCAAAAATATTTTCCAGCGGGTTTCCGAAGAAGTCAAAGGAGAATGGGTCCTGGCCACCGAAGAACTCCCTGAAGACCTCGGCCGGGTCGCGGAAGCTGAAGATGTACTCGAAGGGGTCCTCGAAAGGCCTGCCGACTGCGCAGCCACCCTCTGCCCCCGCCTCGCCATAGCGGTTGTAGACGTCGCGTTTCTTGGCGTCCGACAACACCTCGTAGGCCTCGGCCACCTGCTTGAATCTCCTTTCTGCTTCCTCCTTGTTCTCGGGGTTTTTGTCTGGGTGCCACTTGAGTGCCAGCTTGCGGTAAGCCTTCTTGATGGCCTCGGTCGAGGCCTGCCGGGGCACGCCCAGCACCTCGTAGTAGTCCACCATGCTGGACGGCCAGAACGGCCCGCGGGGCACTGGCGCAGTGAGCGGGACAGCTGCCAGCCACGGGCGCTGGCCCGAGTGGTTGGCGACCTGGGTCGCTTGGAGGGACGCCCCTTATGACGCAGCCACATCTCATTGGTCGAGGCCTATGAGCGCCTCGCATCCCAGGATGCAGTGCTCCTGGGACTGGCCCTGCTGTCTGTGAGGCTCTGTAATGCTCCACGACCAGGCCCCGCCCACTCCGGCCCCCGCCCAACCGCGGTCTCCAAAAAGGGTGGGAATAAGGTTGCGGGAAAGAGAAGGGGTTGACTTTAGCTGCCTGAAGAACTGTTTTTCTTAAAGTCGGCTTTATATCAGTCTTTTTCCTCGGCCACAGGAGGGAAGGGGATGGTGGGAGTGAGTTTAGTCTGACCAGGGCTGAAAACATCCTGTGTTTAGGACTGCAGTTCTCTAACGTTCCAGCCCGGGTACCCGTTTGCTTTTGTTCATGTGGATTATACCTATCATATACGTACTGCATTAGAGATTGAAACAGAATTAAAAACATATTCATTGGGCAATTTAATAAGAATAAACCCATGACACACTAACAAACTTTGTTTTTATTTAACTTTTTTTCAGACAAAATGTAGTGAGAAGAGTGGCATTGTTTTACGTTTTTTGCATCTCGCTTTAGTACTTGGCTTAATAGATGGATTCTCATGTCAGCTTCTGCATTCAATCTGTTGTGATATTACACATCACCCATGTAGCTTCTGGAAAACTCCACTGTACACTTGTGAGAGAATGACAGTGAAAAAATCAAGTAGTATTATTATGGAAATAGTTTTGACTTTGCAAAATTCTCCTGAAAAATTCTTGGGGATCTCTAGGATTTCTGGCTCATTCTTTGAGACCTGCTAGTCTAGTACAGTAGTCCCTGGTATTCTGAAGGGATTAGTTTAGAACAACCCTCCTCCTCATACCAAAATCTAGATGCTCAAGCTCCTTTTATAAAATGGCACAGTATTTGTATATAACCTACACATATCCTCCTTTAAACCTGTAATCATCTCTTGATTACTTTTACATAATAAATGTAAATGCTATGTAAAAAGTTGTTTTACAGTATTGGTTTTTTATTTGTATTGTTTGTATTATTTTTCATTTCTATCCTCCCAAATATTTTCAATCTGCTGTTGACTGAATCTGCAGATGTAAAGCCCAAGTATATGGAAGGGTCAACTGTGTGTGTTATTCACTTTTCTTGACTGCTAAAACAAACACCAGAAAGATCCTCTTAGACAAAAGGAAATACAGCACTAGTTACTGTATCGAAGCCATACACTGGCATGCTATAAACTTGGGGTGCAGCGATTATCTCCACTAGAACTGCTATGTCATGACCATGAATTTTGAGGGGATTTTTTTTGAGACCTGAGTTCTCTTCACCTCCTCCTTATTCTCTTTTTGACACTGGATTCTTTGCTTTGATAAATTGTGAGGCATTACACTAGTAAAGGTCACTCAGTTCTAAAGGAAAATGATTAACCGAAGAGCATTCTAAGAGTTCATAAAGGGTATTAGGGCTAATGGGGATGTGTTATCTCACCAGAACAAACTTCTGAGTTTATATAACTTCTAGTGACATAATCTGAATCTTGGACTTGGCACTTAGTAAGCACGCAATGAACAGTCATAGAAAGGTGGCTGAGGGTAGAGTTCAGTGTGAACAAAGCAATTTGGGAACATCAAAGCAAGTTTGGGGGACAACAAGTGATCCAGAATGGCTAGAGGGTAAGAGGCAGAGGGAGGGGGCAAGCAGAAGAGCTAGAGAGGAGGAATGAGCTTGGACAGGGGGACTGGGGTCTATCCCAGAGTTTTGAGAGCAAGGCAGAGGAGTCTGAATTTTCTTCTGTGCCCAGGAAGCTGTTGATCAAGGTTCTAGAAATGGTGGTGATGTGGGGCTTTTCAGTTGGCAGCCGATGCAGTGATTCAGAAGGGACAGCTGGGGGTGGGGGAACGGGGGGGCTGGGGCCCTGAAATAGGACCATGGCAGCTGGGTCTGAGAGACAGTGGTAGAAACATCCAGATTCAGCATTTACTTACTATCTTGGATACAGGGTCTAGAACGAAAAAAGAAGGAAAGTCATCTGTGTACAGAAGCATGTCCAGAGTGCTTACTGTCTCCAAAACCAGGTACTGGCACCTGAGTGACGGCATGATTCCAAAGCCAAAATCTTGCCTGTAAGGAATAGATGTATAGGATATAGCTATAGTCTAATAGCAAGGACAGATATGCAAACTGCTAAAAGATGTAAGGCAGAGCAGAACAAAATGCTGTGGAGATTCAAGGAAGGTGGCTTTGTTTCCCTGGATGGTCCTGTAGATAATCTACAGGGCAATGGACATGTTTATGTTGCTCCTTTAGTAACAAGCCCCATCATTCTGATTTGAGGAAAGGAGTTGGGAGTGTGTCAAGTGGTGGCCTATTAACTTAGGTCTTCAGCTTAAAAAGAAAGTATCTTCAAAACGGTTGCAGAAACACTTTCCATGGACATGTCACTCTTTAGTAGCCCTCAAAGTAAGACCATCACATTGCTGCCCTGCTGTGTGATTTCTAAGCTCCCAGAGCACCATGCCCTGTAATTGCCTGGTCATGAATTTGTCTCCGTCCACCTGAGCCCTCCTTTCAGGCAAGGGCCATTTCTAACTTGGCCTTCTGGTCCTAGTTCCTAGCATAGTGACTGGCATACAGTAGGGCTCACATGTTCCATAAATATTTGGTGGATGAGGAAATTAGTAACGGGTTCTGCTTTGGTTCCAGAACAGAGATTTATTGGATTGCTTAGTAGTGGTTCTCTGTTGTTATTCATGAGAGTGAATGTGGATTGCCTGCTATTGCCTACCACTGTTGGTGACCTCTCAGACCTCAGCTGCAGCCTGATATACATGGTTAACAGAGAAGTTGGAGGCTGTGACGTTAAATGGGTTACCACAGGCTTTTGTTGAGAATTGGATGAGAAACAAGAGCTTGAACTTGGATGTTCCCCAGAGTGAGCGCAGGGTCAGATGAGTTTTTCAAGACAGGAGTGATCGGTCTTTCCCAAGGTGGGGCCCATAATGAAAGGCAATGATAGATTAATGGGTGATAAGTAACTGGAGGAGGGCACTCTGTCTTCCAATTACATGTTGGTTTGCTATGTGGCTCAGTGACAAGGTAATTAAGATGAAGAAAACAAATGTAGGAGGCATAGCATGGGGTGGACAGTCAGCTGTTGATGGCTTCTGCTCAGATGGCCACAGGATCCCAAGTTCCCCTGCCACGGCTGGCCACAGGACTGCTGCTCCTCCTCAGTGTCCAGCCCTGGGCTGAGAGTGGGAAGGTGTTGGTGGTGCCTGCTGATGGCAGCCACTGGCTCAGCATGCAGGAGGCCATGTGGGAGCTCCATGCCAGAGGCCACCAGGCGGTGGTCCTCACCCCGGAGGTGAATATGCACATCAAAGAAGAGAACTTTTTCACCCTGACAACCTATGCCATTCCATGGACCCAGGATGAATTTGATCGCTTTTTGCTGGGCCGCACTCAATGGTTCTTTGAAACAGAACATCTTCTGAAGACATTTTCTGGAAATACGGCAATTATGAACAATATGTCTTTGGTCTTTCATAGGCCTTGTGTGGAGCTATTGCATAATGAAGCCCTAATGAGGCATCTGAATGCTACTTCCTTTGATGTGGTTTTAACAGACCCCATTTCTGTCTGCGGGATGGTGCTGGCTAAGTACTTGTCAATTCCCGTTGTGTTTTTTGTTCAGGAACATTCCATGTGACTTAGACTTTAAGGGCACACAATGTCCAAATCCTTCCTCCTGTATTCTTAAGTTATTAACAACCAATTCACACCACATGACATTCCTGCAAAGAGTCAAGAACATGCTCTGCCCTCTGGTCCTGTCCTACATTTGCCATGCTGTTTCTGCTCTTTATGCAAGCCTTGCCTCTGAGCTTTTTCAGAGACAGGTGTCAGTGGTGAATCTTCTCAGTCATGCATCCATGTGGCTGCTCCGAGGGGACTTTGTGATGGGCTACCCCAGGCTGATCATGCTTAACATGATCTTCATCGGGGGCATCAACTGTGCCAATAGGATGCCACTATCTCAGGTCTGTATTGGTGCCTTCATCCAATCAATGTTCCAGACAAAACACTTTTTAAAAACATGTTTACCTACAATTGCATTTACTTTATGCTGAATTTATTCTGGTGCCATAGGTATTTTTTTCCTTTATTTTCTTCTAGGATATCTTTTTCTCCTATGCAACCTCATCCTCAGGTTTAGGAACAATTTGTTCCTTATCAGTAAAAATCATCTTGATATGGCAGTGGGGGGTCATGTAAGGGTTAATCTGATAATGAGCTCTGCAAGACCCATGGCTCATTTGGATGCTTGTTTACTTGGGTATGCTTAATGATGGGAGAATCTACACCTAAACCCTTACATTCAGCATTATTCTTTGCATTTTGAAGCATGTGCATCTAAAATCCAGCACCCTATTTGGGCCACCGACCCTGTGTCCAGCCCCACTGTTCGGCCCTGGGCACACTTGCCAGCCTCTCCATTGCAACATCGAAATGGTACACACTGCTTCCATGAAGTGACAACTTTCAGACACTCGGTGGCTCTTTGTATATGCATATACTTGATGGCCTGGGGAGTTTCATGAATGTCCTTTAAGTGAACAGGAAAACTGAAACCCCTTGATTTGCATGATTTTGTGGTGTTTCTGGGTCAAGTGAATAAAGAAGAATTTTCACAGATCACCTCAGGCCTCTTAGAGGAAGAACTGTCATCATCATTACTAGAGTTTAAAAGACTCCTGCAGAACAAGGTGTTTCACCTGGAGACCTTTGCAGTGTTCATGCCAATTTACTGAGTGCATGAGAGATCATTTACACCAAAATCTTTATCATGTGTTATCTGTGATAGGCATGCCATTATCATTTTTACTACGTCAATCTCCTTTGTTATTTTGTCACCCTTACTTACTTGGTTTGGTTGACCCTTAGATTTGAAATTTTTTCTGCAAATATACAAGACCATAGTTGAAATCTTACGTTTTTTCTCCCTCTCTTTCTCCTTGATTTAAAGTTTATGATAGGTTGAATTATTTGACTGGTCTTCTCAAAGAAATAATTGTGGAATTTGTATATTCTTTTTACTGTTTCATTTTCTGTCTCATTAATTGCAGCTTATTTTTGCCTTAATGATTTCATCCTAATTTCTTTTGGCTGATTTTGTAGCTGCTTTTGTAACTTCGTTAGAGGAATGTTACATTTCTTTACATTTGATTTTTCTTAATGAAGCATTGAGGGCTCTGAGTAAAACTTTTTCTGTGTCCCTCAGGTTTTGGTAAAAATTGCTGTTCTTTTCACTGCTTTTAGATAATTTAAATATCAGTTTTAAAATTTCTCTTTTGATTCAATGACTGTCTATAAGTCTGTTTCCTAATTCTGATATTGTGAATATTTTTTGTAGTCATCTCCCTCTTATTTTTTCTAGTTATTTTGCATTATAATAAGAAAACGTTTCTTATGAAGACACTACTTAAGAAATTCTTAATAGGTTACTTGATGGTCTAATACAGAATTGTCCAATAGAAATATAATGTAAGCCACATACATAATTTAAACTTTTCTGGTGGGCATGTTAGAAACCAGCAAAAAAGAAACCACTGAAATTAATTTGAATAATGCATTTTATTTAACCAGATGTATCCCAAATATTATCCTTTCAACATGTATTCAATATGAGATTATGACTTAACTATTTGACGTAGTTTTTTTCTTGTTAAGTCTTCAGAATCTAGCGTATGTCTGACACAGCATATCTCCATTTGGAATAGCCACATTTCAAGTGCTCCGTAGTCTGTGCAGTTAGTGACAACAATATGGTCAATGTTTATAAATGTTCCATGGACACAACTAAAATTCTGTCTTTTCAATTTTTCTCTTCTTTTCTTTTTCTTATTTTTTTTTTTTTTTTTTTTTGGAGAATGAGTCTCGCTCTGTTTCCCAGGCTGGCGGGCAGTGGTGGGATCTCGGCTCATTGCAACCTCCACCTCCTGGGTTGAACTGATTCTCCTGCCTCAGTCTCCCAAGTGGCTGGGACTAGAGGTGCATGCCACCATGCCCAGCTAATTTTTTTTTGCATTTTTCTGGAGATGGAGTTTCATCATGTTGGCCAGGTTGGTCTCAAACGCCTGACCTCAAGTGATTCACTAGCCTTGGCTTTCCAAAGTGCTGGGATTACAGGTGTGAGCCATCACCACACTGGGCGATTTTTCTATCTTTTAAAATCCCTCTACTAAACCTTCCAATTCTGGGAAGGATGTCTTTTTAAAAATCCCCTTACATAACAAATTCTGCTCCAGTTATATTTTGGTTCTTGAATAGTTTTGCTTTATACATAGTGATTAGATTGGTGCATGTAGGTTTGAGACTTGTATTTTCTTCACATAGTTTGCTGTTATCATTAGATAATAATTCTTAAAATACATTTTATCTGATATCAGTATTGCTACCCCTACATTATTTTAAAAATTCCCCATCTCTTTTAATTTGAAAATAATTTGTGTGCAGGTGGGTGGCTCACACCTGTAATTTCAGCCCTTTGGGAGACTGAGGCAAGAGGATTGTTTGAGCCCAGGAGTCTGAGAGCAGCCTGGGCAACATGCTGAGACTCCATCTCTACAAAAAATCAAAACATTATCTAGTTGTGATGGTGCAGGCCTGTAGTCCCAGCTACTTGGGAGGCTGAGGCAGGAGGATCACTTGATACAAGGAGATGGAGACTGCAGTGTGCCATGTGTTCACACCACCTAACTCCAGCCTGGGTGACAGAGCCAGGCTCTGTCTCAAAAAAATGAAATTTCTTTGGCATGTGAAAATCGTGTTTTAAAAGTTTAGAAAACAGTTTTTTAAACTCCAATATGAAAAGTTAGGTGCAATGGAATGCACCTGTGGTCCCAGCTACTTGGGAGGCTCAGGTGGGAGAATCATTGAGCTCAGGAGTTTCAGCTCCTATGGTTTTTAAATTTATTTATTTAAAATACAAAAAAACCCAGAATGGTTTCAATCTGATAGTTTCTTTGATGTCAGCATTCTGATTCTGTCTGTTCTTAATTTTATTCTTTCCATTGAGTGTAAGCTCAATCCTTTAACAGAAATTTCCTTTTTCCTTATTCATTTTGGAATTTCATAGTACTTTTCCATTTTTAGGGAGATGCAGTGCAGCGTCTTCAAGTCTCCCACTCTTGCACCTGTCTCTTTCACTTGTAAGAGCCCTTGTGATTACCTTGTCCCACCCAGACATCCAGGATGATCTCTCCAACTCAAAACCCTTAATTTAATCATATCTGTGAAGACTCTTCCATCTGTAACGGAACATATTCCAAGGTTGGAGGAATTACAATGTAGATACTTTTGTGGGGCTGTGATTCTGCCTACCACAGACACTAAGCTTAAAGTGAAACCCACATCGTATTCAAAGCTAGGAGATTTTCCACTATTTGCCCATTTAAATTTTTCTTCCTGTCTTCCATAGAGTTCTATTCTCCAGCCTTCAGAGCTATCAGCTTACCATTCAATTATCTCCTTTTCTCCTGATCTTCCTTTTTTAATTTTTAAAAATCAATACCTTTCAAAGAGCAAAAGTTTTAAATTTTGATGAGGTTCATTCTAGCAAGTTTTATCATTTGTAGTTTTTGTACCCTAAGGAATCTTTGTCTACCCCAAGATGTGAAGAATAGTTTCTGTCTTCTCTTACAAACGTTAAAGGATTCCAGTTTGTATGTTTAGCTCTGTGAGATTGGCAGAGGGGAACAAGACCACACAGGTCAGGCTTTCAGGATGCGTTTTTCTGTCTCTGGACTTTGCTGGGGTGACCTCACTGACACCCATGGCTTCAACCACCACATATTCAGATGGCTCCAAGTCTATCTGTGAAGCCCAGACCCCTCCTCATCTCCAAACCCTGGAAGCTGATGCCTTGGGCAGCTCCTCCTGTTTCCCAGGCACCAGGAGCTCCTCCCTCCCCATAGTTCTGCTATCCTCAGGGCCCCCTAGGTCTCTGGAGTACCACCATCTTCCAAGGTACAAGGGCCTCCCCAGAGTCTGGGAGTCCCAGACATGTGACAAGAATCAGATGACTTCGCTGTCTAAATAAAACACCACTACTTGGAGATAGAACGCAGGAGCCCATGAATGTGGGAAGAGCACCCTCCTAAGCGTGTTCCACCCCTCACCTGGGCTCATCAGGAGGTTGCTTAGAGGGAAAGAATTTTAAATGGGTTGGAAGTATAATTCAGAGGCTGAGATGTTGCACTTACAGCTAAGAATCCCTTTCTAGCCCTTTATATCCTCACAATTCCCCAGGAATTGTTCTCCCCTGGAGAGTTCCCAAAGCCCTTGAAGACCTTCCTTCTCTGTGCCATCCTACTTGTGCTGCCCTTGAGCTGAGTGTGCCCCTGGTGGATGCTTACATTCGCTGCCTGTCCCATAGTTTCTGTCCAAAGGTGGAATCTATTATCAATGTGGATCTCTAATGGGGGTAACATCCTCCCTAAGGGAAGCCTCAGCCTTAACAGAAATGGCAGACATGGCCAGGCAAGAAGACACAGAGACAGTGAGATAGAAAGTATGCACAGACCAGAGAACCTGCCCACATCATCCTGGGGTGACCAGTACAAGGAGGCATGAGCAATCTTGTGAGCACATATAGTGGTGACTTTCTGGAGCAGGACGAACCTCATGGACTTGAGACCCTTGTGAGTGCTCAGGGTCTCTCTCTCTTAGAAGGGCACACATTTAATTCTCCATCTGAAATTTGAACTTGGGTCCCCACAAATTATGCAGCCCATGCTGTTCTGGAGGAACCATTCTTATCAGAACTTGGTGCTGGATTGACTTGGAGAAAAGCCTGATCATAATTTTCAGGATGAAATAAAGGCCTGGATGAATGGACACTTTAGTCTTTAAGCAGACTTGCAGAAGACTGGAGCCTTCAGCATTCAGAGGAGGAATTCAGACTGTGCAAGATCTGAGGCCAGGTTCTAGCTCCCCTGGTTCCTTGGTGAGCAGGAGCTCCCTGAACCCACCGTGGGTCCTTGCTAGGGTTATCTTGCCCATATGTGCTTTAGACAGCAGGACCTCTTATTCCATGGGATAGATGGAGAATCCTCAGCAAGGTCTTCCCAAGAATCCAATAACCACATCTTGAGCTCAGCCTCCCTGCAGCTTTTTTTCCTATTGACAGCCACTTCAGAGAGAGTCCTCTTTGATCCTTACAAGAAACATCCTGGTGTGAAAAATGACCAAAACCAGATAGCCAGCCTACACACTCTGTTTAGAGAAAGCTGGCTTTAAAATGTTGTCTGTTTTTTGGATGTGCTGTGTTACTCATACACGAGAAGAAAGAGTTTGAAGGGTTAGCAAATAGGATCATCCAGCTGCGAGCATATGATTAGGGACCAGGGCAGTGGTGACTCCTCAGAACTCAGCTGCAGCATGATAAATGTGGTTAACAGAGAAGTAGGAGGCAGTGACATGAAATGGGTGTTCACAGCCTTGTGTTGGGAATTGGATAAGAAACAAGAGCGTAAACTTGGATGTTCCCCAGAGGGAACGCAGGGTCAGATGAGTTTTTCAAGATAGGCATGATTGGTCTTTTCCAGTGTGGGGCCCACAGTGAAAAACAATGATAGATTAATGGTTAATAATTAACTGGAGGTGGGCACTCTGTCTTCCAATTACATGATGATTTGCTAGGTGGCTCAGTGACAAGGTAATTAAGATGAAGAAAGCAAAGGTAGGATGCACAGCGTGGGGTGGACAGTCAGCTGTCAGTGGCTTCTGCTGAGATGGCCACAGGACTCCAGGTTCCCCTGCCGTGGCTGGCCACAGGACTGCTGCTCCTCCTCAGTGTCCAGCCCTGGGCTGAGAGTGGGAAAGTGCTGGTGGTACCCATTGATGGCAGCCACTGGCTTAGCATGCGGGAGGCCGTGCGGGAGCTCCATGCCAGAGGTCACCAGGCGGTGGTCCTCACCCCGGAGGTGAAAATGCACATCAAAGAAGAGAACTTCTTCACCCTGACAACCTATGCCATTCCGTGGACCCAGGATGAATTTGATCGCCTTATGCTGGGCCATACTCAACTGTACTTTGAAACAGAACATTTTCTGAAGACATTTTCTAAAAGTATGGCAATTTTGAAAAATATATCTTTGGTCTTTCATAGGTCTTGTATGGAGATACTGTATAATGAGACCCTAATGAGGCACCTGAATGCTACTTCCTTTGATGTGGTTTTAACAGACCCCATTTACCTCTGTGGGGCAGTGCTGGCTAAGTACCTGTCAATTCCTTCCGTGTTTTTTTTAAGAAACATTCCATGCGATTTAGACTTTAAGGGCACACAGTGTCCAAATCCTTACTCCTATATTCCTAAGTTATTAACAGCCAATTCAGACCACATGACATTCCTGCAAAGGGTCAAGAACATGCTCTACCCTCTGGCCCTGTCCTACATTTGCCATGCTCTTTCTGCCCCTTATGCAAGCCTTGCCTCTGAGCTTTTTCAGAGAGAGGTGTCAGTGGTGGATCTTCTCAGCCATGCGTCTGTGTGGCTGTTCCGAGGGGACTTTGTGATGGACTACCCCAGGCCGATCATGCCCAACATGGTCTTCATTGGGGGCATCAACTGTGCCAACAGGAAGCCACTATCTCAGGTCTGTATCTGTGCCTTCATCCAATCAATGTTCCAAGCAAAACACTTTTAAAAAAGTGTATTTACTTACAATTGCTTCTATATCTACTTCTCTTTCCAGTGCTTTTATTTCTGCTTGTTGTCGTAATAGTCTTCCATGAGATAAACTGTTAAGGGGTCACTAGTAGGGTATTTCAGGTTTTAAACGGTCAATGAGAGGAAGAAGAGGCAGACACGAATGTTTGTCAAAGGATGGGCAAGGACTGGTGTGACTCATGGAGACAGTTCATTTGTAAAGGCACCATAGTCATGGTTGTGCATGCCCTTCATTTGGCAGGAGCAGAGACACTCTACACTGAGAATTGACCCATCCTGGATTTTTTGTTTGCATAATTTTCAGGGGAAAGATGATGCAACAGCAAATTACAATAGTTAACGTGATAATTTTTAGTGGTCCCGTCTTGCAAAAGATAGAGAGGTGACCACAGGAGACCTAAGCACTCACAGGAAGTAGAAGTGTCAAAGAGGTTGACTCAGTTCAGTGGAAGTAGTGCAATGAAGGTGGGATGTCTGTCTGTGATTATGGAATTACACACGGAATTCAGTTTCCAGAGAGGGATCTGTGCTGACAAAAGATTTTCTGTTCAGGATTTGGGGTCTGGTGCATGATGTGGGGACATCTCAGATTTTGGAAGGAATAGTGATGGTTGCAGGTCAAATGGGTCTTCTACTTGGAATGCTGAAATTATCAAGAAATTGTGGGAGGGAATAGGGAGGAGATAAACTGTGAGTGTATAAGCCCAGTAACCTGGGGACAGTGATGAATGGACATGTGTCCAAGAAGGGAAGCATTTCTCAGGAGAGGCTGATCACATCACCAAACCCACCCTATGCCACTCCAAGTTTCTATAGTGGGATCTACTCCTTTACCAAACATTTCAAAGGCAGCTTTCATTATTCCAAAATATTTGGGGTTCATTGATATGAATTCAGCCTTTTTATGTCATATTCACCGAATGCATATGAACTTCCATAAGTTTAGATGCTTTTGTATTTTCATTTCTGTAATTCTTTTTATTAACATAGGTATTATTGCAAAATACTCTAAGTTTCATTTGTTAAATCAAACCACATGATTTTTTTTTTATTGGTGATTTTCCCTCTTATGCAGTGTAGTTATTCAATTATAAAATATGGGTTTATTAGATTTGTAAAAATGTTGAAAGATGGGATGGCATTTAAATAGTGACTCTTGCCCTTTTCTTCCAGTTTTTCAATGTGAACATATTCTCTAGTGTTAACTACATTGCTCAAAACTTCACTGTTATTTCAGTGGAGCAGAACAAATTGGGAACTGTGGCACAGATCACTCTTGCTATGCCCCTTAGAGAATTCCACATTAACAAGGCTAATTTTTGAGTATGGTAAAGAACAGGTGAATGTATGCAATAGTGAGGCCACTGACTCTTTCCCAGCATGAGGTCACACCAGATTTAACATGGTTTGGCTCTGTGTCCCCCACCAAATCTCAACTTGAATTGTAATCCCCATAATCCCCACGTGTTGAGGATGGGACCTGGTGGGAGATGATTGGATCATGGGGGCAGTTTTCCACCTGCTGCCCTCATCATAGTGAATTCCTATGAGATCTAATGGTTTTATAAGGAGCCCTTATCCCTTCACTTGTAAGCTCTTCCTCTATCTCTCTTGCTTGCCACTATATAAGACATGCCTTTGCCTCTCTCTCACTTTCTGCCAGGATTATAAGTTTCCTGAGGACCCCACAGCAATGTGGAATTGTGAGTCAATTAAAGCTCTTTCCTTTATAAATGACCCCGTCTTGGGTATGTCTTTATAGCAGTGTGAGAATGGACTAATACAGTAAATTGGTGCCATGGAGAGTGGGGTACTGCTATAAAGATACTTGAAAATGTGCAAGTGACTTTGGAACTGGGTAACAGGCAGAGGTTGGAACAGTTTGGAGAGCTCAGAAGAAGACAGGAAGATGTGGGAAAGTTAGGAACTTCCTAGAGGCTTGTTGAATGGTTTTGACTAAAATGTTGATAATGTTGTGGACAATGAAGTCGAGGCTGAGTCTCAGATGGAGATGAGGTACTTGTTGAGAACTGGAGCAAAGGTTACTCTTGCTATGCTTTAGCAAAGAGACTGGTGGCATTTTTGCCCCTGCCCTAGAGATCTGTGGAACTATGAACTTGAGAGAGATGATCTGAAATTGGAATTTAGGTTTAAAAGGGAAGCAGAGCATAAAAGTTTGGAAAATTTGCAGACTGACCATGTGGTAGAAAAGAAAAACCCATTTTCTGGGGAGAAATTCAAGCCAGCTGCAGAAATACTGGCTAAAGAAATTTCCATAAATAAGGAGGAGCCAAATATTAATCGCCAAGACAATGTGGAAAATGGCTCCAGGGCATGTCAGAGAACTTTGCAGCAGACCCTCCCATCACAGGCCTGGAGGCCTAGGAAGGAAAAATGGTTTTGTGGGCTGGGTCGAGGACCCGCCGTGCTGTGTGCAGCCTCAGGACTTGGTGCCCTGTGTCCCAGTGACTCTAGCCATGGCTAAAAGGGGCCAAGGTATAGCTTAGGCTGTTGCTTCAGAGGGTGCAAGCCTCAAGTCTTGGCAGTTTCCATGTGGTGTTGGGCCTGTGGGTACACAGAAGATAAGAATTTAGATTTGGGAACCTCCACATAAATTTCAGAGGATGTATGGAAAGCCTGGAAGTCCAGGCAGAAGTTTGCTGCATGGGTGGAGCCCTTATGGAGAACCTCTGCTAGGGCAGGATGGTAAAGAAATGTGAGGTTGGAGCCCCCACACAGAGTCTCCAGTGGGGCACTGCCTAGTGGAGTTGTGAGAAGAAGCCACCATCCTCCAGAACCCCAAATAGTAGACCTAATAGCTTGCACTATGTGCCTGGAAAAGCTGCAGACATTCAATGCCAGTCTCTGAAGACAGCACAGAGGGGGACTTTACCCTGCAAAGCCACAGTGTCCAAGTTGCCTGAGACTGTGAGAGTACACTTTTGGCATCAGCATGACCTAGATGTGAGACATGAAGTCAAAAGAGATCATTTTGGAGCTTTAAGATTTAATGACTGCCCTGCCTGATTTTGGACTTGCGTGGGGCCTGTAGCCCCCCTGCTTTTTTTTTTTTGGCCAGTTTCTCCCATTTGGAATGGGAACATTTACCCAATTTCTGTACCCCCATTGTGTCTTGGAAGTTACTAACTTTTGATTTTACAGTCTCATGGGGGAAGGGACTTGCCTTGTCTCAGATGAGACTTTGGACTATGGACTTTTGAGTTAGTGCTGAAATAAGTTAAGACTTTGGAGGATTGGTGGGATAGCACGATTGGTTTTGAAATGTGAAAAGACATGAGATTTGGGAGGGGCCAGGGGGGCAGAATGATAGTTTGACTCTGCGTTTCCACCCAAATCTCATCTCAAATTGTAATCTCCATAATCCCCATGTGTTAAGGGTGGGACCTGGTGGGAGCTGATTGGATCATGTGTGCAGTTTCCCCCGTGCTGTTCCCATCCTACTGAGTGAGTTCTCATGAGAGCTGATGGTTTTATAAGGGGCTCTTCCCCATTCATTCACAAGCTCTTCCTCTCTGTTTCTCTCTTGCTTGCTGCCATGTGACACATGCCTTTGGTTATCTCTCACCTTCTGTCATGATTGTAAGTTTCCTGAGGCCTCCTCAGCAATGTGGAACTGTGAGTCATTTAAACCTCTTTCTTTTATAAATTACCCAGTCTTGAGTATGTCTTACAGCAGTGTGAGAACAGACTAATACAAGATTGGTGGTGATGGATGTTACACTGAAAGGGTTTAAAGGAGAGTATGAGAAAAAGAAATGAATCTGGATTTATTGAGAACATTGATGAGAAAGTGGAATTAGAAATTCCTAGAAAGGTAAGCTGTTATGTGAATGATTTCCCAAGATAGGGAAGTCTCTCTACCTGTTTGGAGACAGAAAATGGAATCAGAGGGGAAGAAGATGATGGACAGAAAGGATCATTCCCTCTTCCAGATGCTCTCCAGTGTGTGATGTAAGCTGAACTAAAACCAGCTGTGTTGAGCTCTAGACAGAAAAGATACCTGGCATTTTGGTTTTTTGGACCCTACTGAGTTGGTCACAGGACTCCAGGTCTCTTGGGGCTCATAGGGTCATGCCTTTCCTTGCCCGCTGTGCTTGGTGAGAAGGAACAAGTGATTCCACGGAGGGAATTCATTTTAGGGGTCTCAAGATGGTCATCTTTGCACCAGAGGAAATACCCCTTTTTCCGTTCTGAAAACCTGATTTATGAAACCCTTTTATCAGAGATGAGTACACACATACAGGCCTCTAGCAGTTATGTTTTGAGATGAGACATTTTAAAAGGAGATTTTTGAATTCTAAAAATTCTTTAAATAAAATGCTCTTGCTGGGACAACAGAGTGGGTCAACATCATTCCCATCTCTACAAGAAGATTTTTTTTTAATTAGCTAGGCATGGTAGCTGTAGTCTTAGTTACTGGGAATGCTGAGGAGGAAGGATCACTTGAGCCCAGGAATTCGTGGTTACAGTGAGGTATAATCTTGCTTAGGCAACAGCCACAGAGCAATACCCCGTCTCTAAAACAAACAAACAAACAAACAATAATCAAACAAGCTTTACACTTCTGTAAAAGGAACACTTCCCATTTATGACATCAGTAATCCAGGATATATCAAAATTTGAATGTTGTGTTTGCTTTCAACTGTTAAAACTAGCCAGAGTTGTTACAGGGACCCACTACCTCTGAGTGACACTGGTATGCCACTCTTTGCTGACCCGAACAATGGGATTTATGTAATCAATTGTGTAGATACAATCCCACTCATTCTACCCTACCCAGAGTGGTGATTTCCAACACACAAAACTACCATGAAACTATTTCCATGCCTTCCTACCATCTCTCAAAACTCTTTTCATCCCTCAACTGCTCCAAAAGCAAACCCACCCCCAGCAAACTACTCAGTGAGTATCTTCACACATGTAAGTTCCCTTGTCTTGTTCTCTAAAATATGAACTCATTTTTCAAAAGCCCTGACAGGCTGTCTTATTCAGATACTTCTTGTGTAATCATTATATAAGCAGCAACTACCCAGGCACCTTGTAGCATGTTGATTTCAGAGTTCAGTGTGAGACGCCATGTGCCCCTGTGGGATGGTGCCAGCTAACTGCCATGTTCCTGCTGTTTATTGCTTGGGTGCTATTCCATGCAGATTGGACTCTGAGGGTTCTAGAGCATATCCAAACCCATTATCACAGTCTTTGTTGGTTAATGATGTGTTCAGGCCATGATTTTTCTGTAAAAAATTACCAGCATGCTGCTCTTAATTTTTTTAGCCTGTCTAGTTCAGTTGCCCTTTTGCTCTCATGTCTTATGCAAACCTTTCCTCAGAGTTGACCCTATAAGGTGGGACCCTTTGTGATGGACTACCCCAAGACAACATGTCCCAAATGGTCTTCATTTGGGGAATAACCCGTGCCAACAGAAAAGTACTTTCTCAGTTGTGTATATGGTGACTCACCCAAACAATATTACAGATACACTTGGCTTTCATCAACCTAATTTGGTATGTCCCAAGCACAGCAATAGGATAGTCCTGTGTGGCCTTCTGGAAATGCTTTTTTTACATTTCCGGGACCTACCATAGTTGGAGAACCACGTTAGGGCTGAAGACAGTCCTAGTACACCATTGACCAACCATGTAACCCCAAGCTCTGTCCTTAGCCTTCAGAGGGAACATGCTTCTTACACTGATTTCAGCTTAGTAATATGGGATTCAAATGTCTGACCTCCAAAATATTAAGAGAAAAAACGTGTGTTGTTTTAAGCCACCAAGTTTGGGTAATTTGTTACAGCCATGATAGGAAACTAATGCAGCCACCTTACCAGGTTTACCTGCTTTTATAAAGCCTGGGTTTAACCTTTTATCTAAATAATGGTCAACTCTTCCTACATCACCAGCATTTATGTGCAATTAAAAGCCATCATTAAATTAGGCCAGAGTATTAATATATTCATAATTTCACCACCACACAGTAAAACACTGAAGTCAAATGATTTAGAGCAAACCACCTGGCTCACACTTTCCCAACAGAAAAAGTTAAGGCTTAAAGTGCTGAGCTGAACATTCTGTCCTAGCACTAGGAAATAATCATTGTCAGCCTCAGGCTTAAGTTTAATAAATAGCAAAGTGCATACAGATATTTACAATGATCGAAAGACAAACAGAGGTCCTATCCATAGTAGTCCCAATGGTAAAGACAGGCATTGGCATAAAATGTTTATAAATTCTTGGGTACAGTTGTTCTGAAAGCAAAGTTCACTTTCAATCCTAAAAAAAAGTCCACTATTCCTCCAGATGTGCTTTAAGTCAAATGTGGACTGGGATTACTTGGTGTCAGTGCGGAGCAACTGCTCTATGCCATTTATTATGAAGGACTTTAACTCAACTCTCCATCTTCCTCCACTTGCACCCTTTCTTGGCCATTCTCAATGATTCTCTTGGTGGTGGTTTTTTTTGCCATCAACTATTTCAGTGGAAGTTGACATGGACTTGAAGCTGCCTGTCCCATCACTACCGTAGGACATGCAGAAGGAAGAAAGGCCCCCACTTCCCAGGGAGCCAAAGGAACTAAATCCTGTATCAAAAGAAGAAAATCCACCCCCAAAAGCTGGAAATTCACTGAAGGTAGAGAAAAGGGGTGCAGACCCTCTGCTTCTGCTTCCCTGGGAGTTCCTCCGACCACCAAAAATATTTTCCAGTGGATTTCCGAAGAGGTCAAAGGACAATGGGTCCCGGCCACCGAAGAACTCCCTGAAGACCTCGGCCGGGTCGCGGAAGCTGAAGATGTACTCGAAGGGGTCCTCAAAGGGTCTGCCACCTGCGCAGCCACCCTCTGCCCCTGCCTCGCCATAGCGATCGTACACATTGCGTTTCTTGGCGTCCAACAACACCTCGTAGGCCTCGGCCACCTGCTTGAATCTACTCTCCGCTTCCTCCTTGTTCTCGGGGTTTTTGTCTGGGTGCCACTTGAGCGCCAGCTTGCGGTAAGCCTTCTTGATGGCCTCGGTCGAGGCCTGCCGGGACACGCCCAGCACCTCCTAGTAGTCCACCATGCTGGACGGCCAGAACGGCCCACGGGGCACTGGCACAGCGAGAGGGACAGCTACCAGGCCCTAGTGCAGGCCTGAGTGGTTGGCGACCCGGGCCGCCTGGAGGGACGCCCCCTTATGACGCAGCCATATCTCATTGGTCGAGGCTTATGAGCTCCTCGCTTCCCAGGATGCAGTGCTCCTGGGACTGGCCCTGCTGTCTGTGAGGCTCTGTAATGCTCCACGATCAGGCCCCGCCCACTTCGGCCCCCAAAGCCATGGTCTCCAAAAAGGGTGGGAATAAGGTTGCGGGAAAGAGAAGGGGTTGACTTTAGCTGCCTGAAGAACTGTTTTTCTTAAAGTCGGCTTTATATCAGTCTTTTTCTTCGGCCACAGGAGGGAAGGGGATGGTGGGAGTGAGTTTAGTCTGACCAGGGCTGAAGACATCCTGTTGTTTAGGACTGCAGTTCTCTAACGTTCCAGCCCTGGTACCCGTTTGCTGTAGTTCATGTGGATTATACCTATCATATATGTACTGCGTTAGAGATTAAAACAGAATTTAAAAGACATATTCATTGGGCAATTTAATAAGAAACCCGTGACACACTATCAAATCTTATTTTTATTTAACTTTTTTCAGACAAAATGTAGTGAGAAGAGTGGCATTGTTTTACGTTTTTGCATCTCGCTTTAGTACTTGGCTTAATAGATGGATTCTCATGTCAGCTTCTGCATTCAATCTGTTGTGATATTACACATCACCCATGTAGCTTCTGGAAAACTCCACTGTACACTTGTGAGAGAATGACAGTGAAAAAATCAAGTAGTATTATTATGGAAATAGTTTTGACTTTGCAAAATTCTCCTGAAAAATTCTTGGGGATCTCTAGGATTTCTGGCTCATTCTTTGAGACCTGCTAGTCTAGTACAGTAGTCCCTGGTATTCTGAAGGGATTAGTTTAGAACAACCCTCCTCCTCATACCAAAATCTAGATGCTCAAGCTCCTTTTATAAAATGGCACAGTATTTGTATATAACCTACACATATCCTCCTTTAAACCTGTAATCATCTCTTGATTACTTTTACATAATAAATGTAAATGCTATGTAAAAAGTTGTTTTACAGTATTGGTTTTTTATTTGTATTGTTTGTATTATTTTTCATTTCTATTCCTCCCAAATATTTTCAATCTGCTGTTGACTGAATCTGCAGATGTAAAGCCCAAGTATATGAAGGGTCAACTGTGTGTGTTATTCACTTTTCTTGACTGCTAAAACAAACACCAGAAAGATCCTCTTAGACAAAAGGAAATACAGCACTAGTTACTGTATCGAAGCCATACACTGGCATGCTATAAACTTGGGGTGCAGTGATTATCTCCACTAGAACTGCTATGTCATGACCATGAATTTTGAGGGGATTTTTTTTGAGACCTGAGTTCTCTTCACCTCCTCCTTATTCTCTTTTTGACACTGGATTCTTTGCTTTGATAAATTGTGAGGCATTACACTAGTAAAGGTCACTCAGTTCTAAAGGGAAAATGATTAACCGAAGAGCATTCTAAGAGTTCATAAAGGGTATTAGGGCTAATGGGGATGTGTTATCTCACCAGAACAAACTTCTGAGTTTATATAACTTCTAGTGACATAATCTGAATCTTGGACTTGGCACTTAGTAAGCACGCAATGAACAGTCATAGAAAGGTGGCTGAGGGTAGAGTTCAGTGTGAACAAAGCAATTTGGGAACATCAAAGCAAGTTTGGGGAACAACAAGTGATCCAGAATGGCTGGAGGGTAAGAGGCAGAGGGAGGGGGCAAGCAGAAGAGCTAGAGAGAAGGAATGAGCTTGGACAGGGGGGACTGGGGTCTATCCCAGAGTTTTGAGAGCAAGGCAGAGGAGTCTGAATTTTCTTCTGTGCCCAGGAAGCTGTTGATCAAGGTTCTAGAAATGGTGGTGATGTGGGGCTTTTCAGTTGGCAGCCGATGCAGTGATTCAGAAGGGACAGCTGGGGGTTGGGGAACTGGGGGGCTGGGGCCCTGAAATAGGACCATGGCAGCTGGGTCTGAGAGACAGTGGTAGAAACATCCAGATTCAGCACTTACTTACTATCTTGGATACAGGGTCTAGAACGAAAAAAGAAGGAAAGTCACCTGTGTACAGAAGCATGTCCAGAGTGCTTACTGTCTCCAAAACCAGGTACTGGCACCTGAGTGACAGCATGATTCCAAAGCCAAAATCTTGCCTGTAAGGAATAGATGTATAGGATATAGCTATAGTCTAATAGCAAGGACAGATATGCAAACTGCTAAAAGATGTAAGGCAGAGCAGAACAAAATGCTGTGGAGATTCAAGGAAGGTGGCTTTGTTTCCCTGGATGGTCCTGTAGATAATCTACAGGGCAATGGACATGTTTATGTTGCTCCTTTAGTAACAAGCCCCTTCATTCTGATTTGATGAAAGGAGCTGGGAGTGTGTCAAGTGGTGGCCTATTAACTTAGGTCTTCAGATTAAAAAGAAAGTACCTTCAAAAGGGTTCCAGAAACACTTTCCATGGACATGTCACTCTTTAGTAGCAAGACCATCACACTGCTGCCCTGCCATGTGATTTCTCAGTCCCCAGAGCACCATGCCCTGTAATTGCCTGGTCATGAATTTGTCTCCGTCCACCTGACCCCTCCTTTCAGGCAAGGGCCATTTCTAACTTAGCCTTCTGGTCCTAGTTCCTAGCATAGTGACTGGCATACAGTAGGGCTCACACGTTCCATAAATATTTGGTGGATGAGGGGATTAGCAATGGATTCTGCTTTGGTTCCAGAGCAGAGATTAATTGGATTGCTTAGCAATGGTTCTCTGTTGTAATTCATGAGGGTGAATGTGGATTGCCTACTATTCAGATTAGTAAGTATTTCTTGGTCAGGGGCAGATCTGTGGCCCCAAACCATCCAGGTACACAGCAGCAGCAGCCTCAAAAAGCTTGGAAGCTCTGCGTGATGCAGGAAAGTCATAAAATCATTACAGTGGTGACTTACGTGTTTATAGCCTCTTTTCTCCCTTTAATCCACAAATGCACTCACATGGCATTGGGACTTTGGAAGAATTATCACCCTTAAGGTTTAAATTGAACTGTGAATTTCAGAATTTCTGATAAGGCACAACAAAGAGTGAAAGCATTGCTATGTCTATTCTGCTTGCCCAGAATCTTGGTCCTAAAAAATGAAGAGTGCTTGGGTGTGGGGAAGAGCTTCAGTGTGCATGTGCATGCTGAAGTACCTACTCTAAGGAGCAGAATGAGAGGGTACCCTAAGTACCTGTTAATATGTCCCATAGGACACCAAAACTCTGGTTAGCTGTTTCTCTGTGATCCTCTAAGAACATCCCCAAGTATGGCTGGCCTGTGCTGTGTATGGTTAAAATGTTGGGATCTGTGCAATTATGTTGGGATTGTATGGTACAGCAGTATATCCCCAAAGAAAAGAGTGTAATACTTCCAGTTCTGGCTGCACAATACTTGCCCCAGAGTCCATGGTCAATAAAATACAAATCTGAGTTATTGTTTTTGCTCATCTTTCCCTTTTGCCTTCCACTCAGTCATCAGAATTTCCCCAAATGCCTTATTTCCCCCTGGATCTTGGGCCAGTAGAATTAGTACAATTTAACTTAATTGAATTTGCTTATCTATTTGGTTTCCTGTTGTGAACAAAAGTTCTCTGAAAAGGAATTTGGAAGAAAGAGACTTTGAAATTCCAGTGAACAGTTTGCAAACCAGGGAGTTACAGCCTCTGGTATACGATGAAGCGAGTTCCACAGAACACAAGGAAGGCAGGTTTCTTTTTTTTTTTTTTTTTTTTTTTTGAGACGGAGTCTTGCTCTGTCGCCGGGGCTGGAGTGCAGTGGCCGGATCTCAGCTCACTGCAAGCTCCGCCTCCCGGGTTCACGCCATTCTCCTGCCTCAGCCTCCCGAGTAGCTGGGACTACAGGCGCCCACCACCTCACCCGGCTAGTTTTTTGTATTTTTTAGTAGAGACGGGGTTTCACAGTGTTCGCCAGGATGGTCTCGATCTCCTGACCTCGTGATCCGCCCGTCTCGGCCTCCCAAAGTGCTGGGATTACAGGCTTGAGCCACCGCGCCCGGCCGGAAGGCAGGTTTCATGGCAAAAAGTTCCTTCTGAGGTTCCCAATCAGGTCCATTTATGCAAATGAAGGATAGAAACTTGCTTAGTTCTTATTAGTCAATGCAGCTGCATTCTGATTGGTTGATGAAGCTGAGCCCTGAGTGGCTGAGGTGAGTGAGCTCTAATTGATTGATTCAGGTGAGTGCTGAAAATCTCAACTATAAAAAGGTACAGGTTTTCAGGATACTCAGAGTAACTGTGTGACCTGTAGTAAGCAAAGGACCAGTTGGCTCTATTTTAAATCCAGGCCAACTTAGCCACTCAAGATCTATCTTATAGGACTGGCTCTTTCAGGTTCACACTAATACAGACCTGTCCTTGGGGAAGACTTTTGTGCATATGCACTCTAGCGGATTTCCCTTTCTGGTCGTTTTCTACCCCAGCATGACCCTCCACTGCCGCCCACCCACCCACCTGTCCATTTCCTTCTTAGCCTGGTTCACGATTTCTAAGTCCCTGCTCATCTGTTTAAATTGTGAGTCTGGCTCACCTGATGGCACGTGAGTTCTGAGGAGGCAGGAGACTCGTGTGGTGGGCTCCGCTGCAGCCTCAAGACCCCACACTGTGCTGGACTCAATAAATATTTGTTGGATGAAGGAATGAAACACATGATACAGGTGAGCAGGCAGTACAGGGGGAGCTGTGGAAAGAGCACTCCTAGGTTTCCATGGCGAAAGTTGGGGGACAGTTGTGTTCTTTTCTTTCTAAAAGGCTTTCTGAAAAGCTTTCTGTTTAATTTCTGGAAAAGAAGCCTAACTTGTCACTACATAGTCGTCCTTATTCCTCTCTGGTAACACTTCTTGGTCCATGGAATACTAATTTAATGGATCCAGAGGTGCTGGAGGTCCTTTGCTGTGTTCACTCAAGAATGTGATTTGAGTGTGAAATTCCAGCCAGTTCAACTGTTGTTGCCTATTAAGAAACCTAATAAAGCTCCACCTTCTTTATCTCTGAAAGTGAACTCCCTGCTACCTTTGTGGACTGACGACTTTTCATAGTCACGTGACACAATCAAACATTAACTTGTATTGATTGCTTTTTACCATATATATAAGTAGGAGAGGGTGAAGCTCTGGCAGGAACAAAGGTGCCATGGCTGTGGAGTCCCAGGACAGATGCCCACTTGTCCTGGGCCTACTGCTGTGTGTGCTGGGCCCGGTGGTGTGCCATGCTGGGAAGATGCTGTTGATCCCAGTGGATGGCAGCCACTGGCTGAGCATGCTTGGGACCATCCAGCAGCTGCAGCAGAGGGGACATGAAATAGTTGTCCTAGCACCTGATGCCTCATTGTACATCAGAGAGGGAGCATTTTACACCTTGAAGACGTACCCTGTGCCATTCCAAAGGGAGGATGTGAAAGAGTCTTTTGTTAGTCTTGGGCATACTGTTTTTGAGAATGATTCTTTCCTGCGGCGTGTGATCAAAACATACAAGAAAATAAAAAAGGACTCTGCTATGCTTTTGTCTGGCTGTTCCCACTTACTGCACAACAAGGAGCTCATGGCCTCCCTGGCGGAAAGCAGCTTTGATGTCATGCTGACAGACCCTTTCCTTCCTTGTGGCCCCATCGTGGCCCAGTACCTGTCTCTGCCCACTGTATTCTTCTTGAATGCATTGCCATGCAGCCAGGAATTTGAGGCTACCCAGTGCCCCAACCCATTCTCCTACGTGCCCAGGTCTCTGTCCGCTAATTCAGATCACATGACCTTCCTGCAGCGGGTGAAGAACATGCTCATTGCCTTTTCACAGAACTTTCTGTGCGACATGGTTTATTCCCCATATGCAACCCTTGCCTCGGAATTCCTGCAGAGAGAGGTGACTGTCCAGAATCTATTGAGCTCTGCATCTGTCTGGCTGCTTAGAAGTGACTTTGTGAAGGATTACCCTAGGCCCATCATGCCCAATATGGCTTTCATTGGTGGAATCAATTGCCTTCACCAAAGCCCACTATCCCAGGTGTGTATTGGAGTGGGACTTTTACTTGCATATATTCTTTCAGATGTATTACTTTGGATCGATTAACTAGCCCCAGATATATGCTCAGCAAGCATTCTGAGATAGTTTAAAATGCCCTCTTTTGTTAATTTTTGATTCCTAGGCCTGAGTCTGTCTTTGGCATCATCTTCTGGATTATTTCTTGGTATCCGAGATTTCGAGAAAGCATTCCTTGGACATTTTACTCTGTGTGCTCCAGTGGATAGTAATCAGTTAGAAACAACAAGCTGTTAAATGCCATAAGCACAGAATGCTGGGTTTGGGACACCTTGCAGAAAACTCAGTTGAAGCCTGCACCTTGCCCTGGATTCAGTCAGGCAGCCAACGTTCAGGACTGATAAAATCATTCTTTGATGATAGATCCTGGCAATGAAAGTTGCCTTTGTGATCCTCGTTAAAGCTCCAGTTTCTAAATATTCTGATAAGAAGCTAGATCCTGCAGTCCCTTCTCTTCTAATGAGTCAATCACCAGACAGGTTCTGACATGATACAGAAAGGTTGTGGGTTTCATTCTTAAGCTGTTAGGTTTATTTTTCCCCATACAGCGTTTGAAGTATGCAAAAAGTAGCATTCACATCCTCATCTAAATCTCAGCAGAATATAGAGAAGAACAGGAGAGGCTCCTTCAGATGGAGGGTTAGGGAAGGACTCTCTGAGGAGGTGACATTTCAGTGAGCATTCATTCATTTATCCTTCAAAGATTGACTGAGGATCTACTGGCAGCCCAGGCACTTCCCAGGTGCTGAGTCTGGCTCCCATTAAGGGGACTGATATCATCCTTGGAGAGCACTGGACCTTATTTCCACTATACCTCCAACATGATTTGTATTGTATTTTATTTTTTTAAATTTCCTGTGCATTTTCCTTCATAGCACATCAAATATGGCAGTCATTTCTCTTAAATAATTGTTGATTGTCTGCTTCATGTCATGAGCCCCGTGGGGACATGTGTGACTTTGCATTAATCACATCCACTGTATGCCACATCCTCAACACCTGCCAATGGGTCTGCATGTATTTGGCGCTCCATAAATATCAGCGCCTAAGGCACAGAATAGGCACCCATCGAATATGTGTTAAGTAGTAAATGAGTGAGAAGAAAGGTGCCAACTGAGGTCTAGTCACTGGGTAGAGAGTAATCCACAATAGCTCTTTTTAGTTCTTCGCACTCCAGCTACTACATATCTATCTATCTATCTATCTATCTATCTATCTATCTATCTATCTATCTCTATCTGTCAATCATCTATCTATCTATCCATCCACAAACACATATCATTTTTTGGTTGCCTTTTCTACAAAATAGAGTAACAGTGTATCCCCACTGCCCGCTTACCAATATGTCATGGGTATTACTCCAGTTTTAAATGCTATTACTTTTTAAACTATGAAATAGTATTTCGTGGTACTTGTGTACCACAGTATATTCTGCTATGGACCTAGTCTAGTTCCCCACAGAGGAACGTTACAACTTGTATTCCCGGAGTTTTGTTGTTGTGACTTCAAACACTTCTTTTGAAAAGATAAGATACTTTGTCATTTAAAAAACATTTGTTCTGTTTCTTTCTCATTCATCTTTTCTTAAGTATTTTACAGGGTTTTTTTTGTGTGTGTGTGTGAATGTGTTTTTTTTTTTTTTTTCCATTTCTATCTCTAGCTAATTATCTACTCACTACTCAGCTGTCTCATCAAAATATTGATTTTCGTAATAAAAAACACAGGCAGTCATTTGCTGATAAAGAAATTTTGGTTTCTTCTCTTCTAAATTCCATGCCAAATATCAGGGTTATCGAATTTATTAGAATCTGTAAAAACAGTTGAATAATTCTGGCAATAGGAAAGATTCCTGTCTTGCTGCTATTTTAGTGGAAATTGATTATCGTTTCATTATTTTGCATTATGTTAGCCATTGTTTTCTGGCAAATCGTCTTTATTGATTTAGATAATTTCCTTCTTTACGTGAGGATGTTTGTAGGAGAGGCACCAAACTTTATCAGCTGCCTTTCTGGCATTTACTGATATAACCATAAATGTCTAAGTGGTGAATTGTGTTAATTACATATTGTTTGTTGCCTTGTTTGGTGCAGTAAGGCTTAGGTGTGAAAATATCTTGTAAATTGTACCTTTTGGTAACCTTCTTTGTCTTGTTGAATGTTTTAATCTGAAATTCCACTTTTTGGATATTAATATTACCACTTCTGGATTATTTTTATTTACATTTCCCTAGTACATCTTTAGTACTCCTTTGTCTTCAAGCTTTCTTCCTTTTTAAGCAACATGGAACTGGGATTTTTAATCCAGTCAGGCAATTGCTTTAATAACTGCATTTTGCCCATTTGAATCTAACAATTAATAGATTTGATTGTAACTCTCTCGGTTTACTTTATGTTTAGTTGACTTTGCCATTCTCCCTTTTCCAGATTTTTACTGGTTGGTCAAGTTACTATTTTTATTTTCTCTTTCTTCCTTTGTTAACTAAAAATGCCACTCTGCACTACCATTCCTCTTGTGTTGATGGTCTTATTCTCAATACTCTTGATAAAACTCCTGAACTTTAAGAATAAAGATAAAACTTTTATTGCACAAAGAAGTCCATAGAGAAAGCACAACCTGGCATTGGCGTGTCTTTGGTGTGTCTGAAGGAAAAGAGATAGTGGAACAACATTGGGAGAAAAGGAATGAAACTCAAGAATTCCAAGATGTTGCTCCCCTGCCAGGGTGAGATGGCAGTGGTTCACAGACAATCACAGTGTTGGATCTGAGAAAAATAACTGAATGGAAGATTAGTGAGGACAGAGGCTTTGAGATGGCCAGGACAGGAAAGCCTGGGAGCAGGGAAGGTTGAGATACACGTGGGTTACTGGGAATGCGTGATGGTGAAGTCACAGGTACCCCATATGGTGTCTAAGTGCTAAAGAAGAATTCTGGAAAAACGAAATGCATTTGGGAAGGGAAAATCCAATTAAAAGCCTAAACTAAATATATAAAATTCTGGTAAAGTTTAGGAGTTATGTTAAATGTCTGATTTTGGCTGGGGAAGTCTCATCAGAGCAGAGAAGTTCTCTCATTCAGGGGGCTCTCACCTTTTTTTTGAAGGGAATCCATGGTGGGGGATTAGAGTGTTATTTTCATTTAGTATGGTGCTTCACTCTTTGGTCATTCCAGTAACTGTGAAGTCAGGGCAAAGTTTAAGGGAAGCTTTGCCAACTAGGGGATGGACTTCACCTTTATTGAGCCTCATAATAGCTGGCTGAGGTAGGAGTTGGCCATGATGACAACTTCTCTGCAGTTTGCCCTGCGTATATCTCTAGATGAACTTTTGTGCCATTTAAACTTTCGTGATCTCCTGCTATTTAACTTCGGACGTTTATGGACTTTTATGTGGGTTCAATTATGTATGAATCACATCCTGCTGATTGCTGAGTGGGCATGGGAGGGTGTGCCTGGAGGAGAACTTAGACTCGGCCCTTTCCAGATAAGCTTCAGTGTAAGAGTGGGTTTTGTAAAGAGCAAAGATCTTAGGAAATTTGAGTAAGCCATTTACCATCGCTCAGAAGAAAGAGCTTGAAGAGCACTTGGAAATGAGCTGTCTCTCCCCAAGAAAGAGGGAGAGAGAAGGGAGAGATGTGGGGCAGACCCTACGGAGGAAGGAGTTCAAAAAAACCATCCTCAGGGTGTTCTTGCTACAAACCAAAAATGCAGCATGGTGGTGGGGAGGATGACTCTGTCCTCCCTGACCTTTTAGATGACCCCCAGGGAAAAGGCCAAGACAAGGCCCTTAAGAGCCAGAGGACTCATGAGGGCCTGGGGCTGGTGAGAGTGGCGGGGAGAGGGGGCTCACCTTGGGGGAAGGATGGTCAGTGTCTGGGCCTTTCCTGGTCATGTTCCAAATCAGGCTTGGCAGGAGTCCTGCTGTGCAAATCGCGTTTGCTGAGCCCTGTCAGAGGTCTCCTGTGACTCACATCTAGGGTGACCAGTGTCCTGGCTTTCTCAGGACTGTTCAGGTTTTAGCACTGAAAGTCACATGTCCCAGGGAACCCCTGAATTCTGGGCAAGCCCTGCCACATCACACAATTTTACTAGTGCCCTCAGTATTCTTTAGAAACATAAAACCCTAGACTCAGCAATCCCATTACTGGGTATATACCCAAAGAAATATAAATCATTCTACTATGAAGACATTTGCACATATTTGATTATCGCAGCACTATTCATAATAACAAAGTCATGGAACCAACCCAGATGCCCATCAATGATAGATTGGATAAAGAAAATGTGGTACATATCCATCGTAGAATACTATGCAACCATGAAAAGGAACAAGATCATGTTCTTTGCAAGGACAAAGCTGCAAGCCATCATCCTCAGCAAACTAACACAGGAACAGAAAATCAAACACTGCATGTTCTCACTCATAAGTGGGAGTTGAACAATGAGAATGCATGGACACAGGGAGGCGAACAACACATGCCAGAGTCTCTTGGGGGCTGGGGGGTGAGGGGAGGAACTTAGAGGACAGCATAGGTGCAGCAAACCACCATGGCATATGTATCCCAGAACTTAAAGTAAATAATAATAATAATAAATAAACTCATAAAGCCATTTGAGAGACTTTTGGGGGATTCATTGGACCACTGAAATCTACAGTGGGAAAATAATTGCCATGCTGATGAAACAGGAAAACTTTCCTTGTCCCCCTGACAGGGCGTGTGACAGTAGCAGGGGTTCACTTTCTCAGTGCCCCGCCGCTCAGACCTCTAGGGGAGCATACAGACGGGCAGGTTGTGGGGCTCTGACCTCACAGGCAGCGTCTGGAGGTGGATGTTTACAGCTCCTGAAGCCCCAGTGGCCATGTGTTACAGTGTTCTTTTAGTGTTGCCCTCTGTAGGCGGCTTGTGTTAACCAGCTCAATTACACCCTCTACCTTGTCGCAAGGACAGAGGGCTTTCTGTGTCCTGGGGGCTTGCCTTGGTGTACCAGAAGAATCGAATCACACCTGAGCTTGGAGAATGAGTGCAAGGATGTTTTGAGTGGAGGTAGTTTTCAGCAGATGGAGGAAGCCAGAAGGGGATGGAATGGGAAGGTTTTCCCCTGGAGTCGGACCGCTCGGTGGCCTGGGCTCTCCTCCCACTGCCCCAGCCAAACTCCACATTGTTCTGCTGGTCGGTGGCCTGCCAGTGCCTGTTGGTTTCTTCTCGACGTTCAGCCGGCCTTGTGTCCCTCCGCTGATGTGCTCCTCCCGATGTCCAGCCGCGTGTGTGTCTGCCTGCTAGGGTCTTGGGGTTTTTATAGGCACATGATGGGGGCGTGGCAGGCCAGGGTGGTTTTGGGAAATGCAACATTTAGGCAGGAAAACAAAAATACCTGTCCTCACCTAGGTCTGTGGGCACAGGTCTGGGGGTGGAGCCCTCGCCAGGGACCACACCCTCTTTTACCCAGAATTTCCCTTCCCCACTTCCATATCATTTAAAGGGATCATGCCCTTCCCAGCTTTTCCCTTCTGTATCACTGATGCCTTGCTCTGTGCCCTCGAAGTGGAATTGTCACGGTGTGTATGTATAGGTGTGTGCATGTGTGTGCATGTACCTGTGCTTTTCTTTGGGAAAATTAGCACATTAACTGAATTTTGCATCTCAAGGATAATTCTGTAAGCAAGAACCCTTCCTCCTTTAGAAGGAAGTAAAGAAGAGGAAAATGCTATAAAACTTACGTATTAATAACTTTTTACTCTATCTCAAACACACATGCCTTTAATCATATTCTTAAGAGGAAGATATCTAATTCATAACTTACCATATGTAGTTGTCCAAGAATATGAGAAAAAATTAACTGAAAATTTTTCTTCTGGCTCTAGGAATTTGAAGCCTACATTAATGCTTCTGGAGAACATGGAATTGTGGTTTTCTCTTTGGGATCAATGGTCGCAGAAATTCCAGAGAAGAAAGCTATGGCAATTGCTGATGCTTTGGGCAAAATCCCTCAGACGGTAAGAAGATTCTATACTATGGCCTCATATCTATTTTCACAGGAGCTCTAACCCCAGACTTCCAGCTTCCAGATTAATTCTCTAATTTGGAACTTTAAATTTGGCTTTTCCCTGCCACTTCCCAACTATTAATCCAAAGGGTTTTTCGTTGTTGCTGTGGTTGTCACTGTTTTCAATTTGACTCTCAAATACTCTGTTAAACTATCATCCACTACACTCGGAAGTCTCATTTTCTCTAAGAAACTCAAAAGTATATTAGGGAGAATTTATTTAAAAATAAAATAAATGGGATATTGTTTCTTCATATTAAACAGGAGTATTTCTCCAAAAAGCTGTTGGTTAAGACATTGAATTTATGTCTTATATTTTTGCTCTTATAGTTCTGCATCCACTTGTTTTATTAAGCAAACTTTCCCTTGAAGTGCAGGAAAGTGAAAAAAATCCTAAGTGCACAGCTTGATAAATTGTCACAAATTCACGTAGTACATACTCCCTTGTAACTAAACCTCCAAAACAAGATGCTGAAAGTTGCCAGTCCTCAGAAGCCTTCATAGGTGCTGAGCCTCCCACTCTGTTAAAGGTTATGTTCCTTCAGAGGACCCCCCTTTTCTAGTTAGTATAGCAGATTTGTTTTCTAATCATATTATGTTCTTTCTTTGCATTCTGTTCTTTTTGCCCCTCGAAGGTCCTGTGGCGGTACACTGGAACCCCACCATCGAATCTTGCGAACAATACGATACTTGTTAAGTGGCTACCCCAAAACGATCTTCTTGGTATGTTGGGAGGATTGGATGTGTAGGTCAAACCAGGGTCAAATTAAGAAAATGGCTTAAGCACAGCTATTCTAAAGGATTGTTGAGCTTAAAAATATTATGGCCAACATATCCTACATTGCTTTTTATCTACTGGAGTATCTCAACTCACATTTTCTTCTGCAAATTTTTGCAAGAGCATGTGAGTAACACTGTCTTTGGAGTGTTTTCAGAACCTAGATGTGTCTGACTGTGAAACTTAGAGACGTAACTGCTGACATCCTCCTTACTTTGCACCTCAGGTCACCCAATGACCCGTGCCTTTATCACCCATGCTGGTTCCCATGGTATTTATGAAGGCATATGCAATGGCGTTCCCATGGTGATGATGCCCTTGTTTGGTGATCAGATGGACAATGCAAAGCGTATGGAGACTAAGGGAGCTGGAGTGACCCTGAATGTTCTTGAAATGACTTCTGAAGATTTAGAAAATGCCCTAAAAGCAGTCATCAATGATAAAAGGTAAGAGAGAAGATACAGAAGAGTACTGTACTTTGGCCATGGCATTCATGATAAAATTGTTTCAAGTATGGAAATATTTATGTAGCATTTAATAGCATTGTTTCAAATATAAAAACAAATACATAAAAATCTGGATTTTTTTTTTTTTTTTTGAGACGGAGTCTCACTCTGTTGCCTAGGCTGGAGTGCAGTGGTGTGATCTTGGCTCACTGCAACCTCCACCTCCCATGTTCAAGCAATTCTCCTGCCTCAGCCTCCTGAGTAGCTGGGATTATAGGTGCCCACCACCACGCCTGGCTAATTTTTGTGTTTTTTAGTAGAGATGGGGTTTCACCATGTTGGCCAGGCTGGTCTAGAACTCCTGACTTCAGGTGATCCACCTGCCTCGGCCTCCCAAAGTGCTGGAATTACAGGCATGAGCCATGGCATCTGACTTGAATTTATAAATAAGATAATTTAGAGGTTATTATTCACTTTATAAAAGGATTCTTTAGTTCCTATATAATTTATCATAGAATTTATTTAGAGTTTTTTTTTCCCCCGGTAGATTTAAAACTCCAATTATATAAAAAAGTTGCCATAATAGACATCTGATCCATAAGTTTTCTGCACAGAAAGAAATGCTCCATTATAAGAAGCATAGTATCTATAAGAGAAAAACAACTCAAATGCTTACAAGTACAGCTTTTTGCAGCACTGGAACCTCTGAGAAATTTTGTCCATGGAGTTTATGAATGAAGGAGCCATAAGATATCACAGACAAAGGCTTAGAGTAAAAACAAAGGAAAATTTGTTCAAATGTGGCCCTGAAAACGATTCAAAGGGCAAATGATTTCTGGATTAAAGTTAGTATATTACTGTCAATCTCACTGGTAATAGGCTTATCAGAACCTTATGGGAAGAAGTGGTGGCCAGTGGTAGATTTCATCCAGCAGTAGATACTGTATGCATATGTGCATGTGCATTTATGCATTGTGGCTGTGCTCATGTGTGGGTGCGTGTGCATTCATATGAGTGTGTGTGTGTGCATGTGTTTATGAGAGTGTCCACTGCTTTCTCCCATGGTTACCTCCTTCAGAAAGAAGCAGCAGTCAGGAAGACAGATATGAAGAGCTGGAGCATGTTCAGATGAGAGGAGATAGAACACAGGGGGACACACCAGCTTGAGCAAGGGACAACAGGGGAAGACTGATGACTGACTTCCCACCTTTGAGGTGCTAATGTGTGTTTGGTGTCACTGGATAAAAGATAAAAGTTGGCTGGGCACCGTGGCACACACCTGTAGTCCCAGCCACTCAGGAGGCTAAGGTGGGAGGATTGCTTGAGCCCAGAAGTTGGAGGCTGCTGTGAGCCATGATGATGCCACCACACTCCAGCAACCTGGGCAACAGAGCGAGACCTTTACAAAAAAAGAAAAAAAAAAAAAGAAAAGTCCACATGTCTTGAGCATCACGTGCCCAGAATGTTGGGTGGTGTGGTCCCATTCCTTCCTTCCAGCGGCTTCTTCTGGCCACCTCAATGTCAGGATGTCCTGCTCACATATCAATACCATTAAAACCTGACTTCTTTCCCTGCGCTGATGAAGCTCCTTCTTGAGGCTCACATTATGGATATAATTTTGATTATTTGTTCAGCGGTATAGATACCTACTTGTAACCTAAGAATGACTTGGTAAAAATTCTCTAATACATTATTTTTTAAAAAAACACAAATCAGTGAGCTCAAGTTATTAACTAACTTTCATCTATTCACTTTCAAGCCATCCTTGTCTGATTGTGAATCTCCATGATTCCAACACCCTGAGCTGGGGACAGTACCTATACAAAATAAAGAGAAGTGGAAAATCTTTAAACATCACTTTATGCAGACAACCAGGTCATAATAGGTGCTCAATTACTATTGAATGAATGAATGAAAGTTCTGGCCAGGCGCGGTGGCTCATGCCTGTAATCCCAACACTTTGGGAGGCCAAGGCAGGCGGATCACTTGAGGTCAGGAGTTTGAAACCAGACTGGCCAACATAAAGAAACCCTATCTCTACCAAAAATAAAAAATAAAAAAATTAGCCAGGCATGGTGGTGTGTGCCTGTAATCCCAGCTATCTGGGAGGCTGAGGCAGGAAAATCACTTGAATCTGAGAGGTGGAGGTTGCTGTGAGCAGAGATTGCGCCACTCCCCTCCAGCCTGGGTGACAGAGTTAGACTCCGTCTTATTAAAAAAAAAAAAAAGAAGGTTCCAAGAAAATCCATCTTAAGGTTTATGTAAAAGGAAGATGGTATTGAACATGATTTATGGTCAAATACTAATATTACATTATAACAATGTTTCCAAATAACATTACAGATATGTTTAAAGACGGTGTTCTTGCATTGCTGTAAAGAAATACTCAAGACTGGATAATTTATAAAGAAAAGAGGTTTCTTTGGCTTGTGGTTCTGCAGGCTATACAGGAAGCATAGTGCTGACATCATCTGGCTGCTGAGGGAGCCTCAGGGAGATTTTGCTCATGGCAGAAGGCAATGCGGGAGCTTGCATGTCACATGGCAAAAGCAGGAGTGAGAGGGAGTTGGGGGAAAGGTGTCACATGCTTTTTAATAACCAACTCCCATAAAAACTCGTGAGAACTCACTATCAGGAAGACAGCACTAAGCCACAAGGGATCCGACCCCATGATCCAAACACCTCCCACCAGGCCCCATCTCCAGCATTGGGGATTACAATTCAACATGAGATCTGAATGTGGACAAATATCCAAACTATATTAGTCAACAGTGATCATAATTAGTCCGAATAGGAGTGTCTTTTTTTTTTCTTTCTTTTCCCTTTTCTTTTCTACTTCCTCCTCCTTTTCCCTCTCCTCTTCAGCCTCCTCTTCATTCCTCTAGCACCAAGGGTTGAAGCACCTAACCTGTTTTGGATTGAGATGTTCTGTTGGGGCTATTAACACTGTCCAGAATAAACAGAAATCCATTTTGCACTAAGTGGCTGCACAGACACAGCCTCATGCTAAATCTAGCACCCAGATAGTTTAATGTTTCAATGACTGAATTACAAATATATCATCACCTTGGATTTGGCACTTACAAATGACTTTTACCTTGGCAAGAGGTGGTTGTTTACAAGTTCAAATAGGAGACTATTCATAATTTCTGACATGACCTTTTCCTTTCTTTATTTTACTGTATGAAAGTATAATGAAATTTCTCACAAAAATGTCACTTAAAAGAAAAGAAGAAAAGTAGGAAGCAAGGTTAAAATATTTCTAAAATATAATTTTGGGCCTTCTTTTTTTCCCTTCCTCCCTCTCTCCCTCCCTCCTTCCCTCTCTCCCTCTCTTCCTCCCCCCTTCCCTCTCTCCCTCTCTTCCTCCCCCCTTCCCTCTCTCCCTCTCTTCCTCCCTTCCTCCCTTCCTTGCTTCCTTCCCTCCTTCTCTTCCTTTTTTTTCAAGAGATCAAGAACATTTATTAAGAATAAGGGGCCGGGCGTGGTGGCTCAAGCCTGTAATCCCAGCACTTTGGGAGGCCGAGACGGGCAGATCACGAGGTCAGGAGATCGAGACCATCCTGGCAAACATGGTGAAACCCCATCTCTACTAAAAAATACAAAAAAACTAGCCGGGTGAGGTGGCGGCTGCCTGTAGTCCCAGCTACTTGGGAGGCTGAGGCAGGAGAATGGCGTGAACCCGAGAGGCGGAGCTTGCAGTGAGCTGAGATCCGGCCACTGCACTCCAGCCTGGGCGCAGAGCGAGACTCCGTCTCAAAAAAAAAAAAAAAAGAATAAGGTTCTTAATTATAATCTTTCAGGTTATAATAGTAACACAGCCTGGGCAGCACAGTAAGACCCTGTTTCTACAAAAAAGTTTCAAACTTCGCCAGACATAGTGGTGCATGACTGTAATTCCAGCTACTCTGGAGGCTGAGGCAGGAGGATGGCTTGAGCCCAGGAGTTGGAGCCTGCAGTGAGCCATGATTGTGCCACTGCACTCCAGCCTGGGCAACAGGGCAAGACTCTGTATCTAAAAACAACAACAACAACAACAACAACAATAATAGAAACAGGTTTCCTTTCCCAAGTTTGGAAAATCTGGTAGTCTTCCTAGGCAGCAACAAGCATAAAGAGAGGATTGTTCATACCACAGGTGTTCCAGGCATAACGGAACTGTCTTTGTGTTTAGCTACAAGGAGAACATCATGCACCTCTCCAGCCTTCACAAGGACCGCCCGGTGGAGCCGCTAGACCTGGCCGTGTTCTGGGTGGAGTTTGTGATGAGGCACAAGGGCGCACCACACCTGCGCCCCGCAGCCCATGACCTCACCTGGTACCAGTACCATTCCTTGGACGTAATCGGTTTCCTCCTGGCCATCGTGCTGACAGTGGCCTTCATTGCCTTTAAATGTTGTGCCTATGGCTACCGGAAATGCTTCGGGAAAAAAGGGCGAGTTAAGAAAGCCCACAAATCCAAGACCCATTGAGAAGTTGGTGGGAAATAAGGTAAAATTTTGAACCATTCCCTAGTCAGTTCCAAACTTGAAAACAGAATCAGTGTTAAATACATTTTATTCTTAAGGAAATACTTTGCATAAATTAATCAGCCCCAGAGTGCTTTAGAAAACTATCTTAAATAAAAATAATAGAATCACTAGTCAGTAAAGATATTTGAATATGTATTGTGCCCCCTCTGGTGTCTTCAATCAGGATGACACGTGCCATCTTTCAGAGGATGTGCAGACAGGCTGACATTCTACATGCCTTTTCTTACTCAGAAACATGACCTGTTTGGGAGTGCAGGATTCAAAGGTGGTCCCACTGCTGCCCCTATTGCAAATGACAGTTTTAATCTTACCTATTGGCTTCTGAGGATGGTTGCAGTTGATCCTTAACCAATAATGGTTGGTTCTCATCTCTGTCCGTGCTTCATAGGTTCCCGCTTGTGTGTTTAAAGAGGAGAAACTTTGTACCTTTAGAGCATAGGTGAAATGAGTGAATGGCTTGGAGTGCACTGAGAACAGCATATGATCTATTGCTTTGGGGAAAAAGAATGATGCTGTAAAATTGATGGGTGGTGTATTTGAGAAGATAATCATTGCTTATGTCAAATGGAGCTGAATTTGATAAAAACCCAAAATATAGTGATGAAGTGCTGGGCAAGTGTATTTTTTTCTTATGTTTCCTGCAACTAAATAAATTTATATAAATTATATTTAAGTGTTTTCTCTTCATTGGTGTTGCATTTATTTATTATTAAGGTGCGTTTTCTAATTACAAAGGTAATGCATGATTATGACAGAAGGTTTGGAAAATATAGAGGTTCACACACACATGCCCTCATTGCGTGCATACATATAAATGCATGAGAAAAGAAAAATAGCCAGTAATCACATTGCCCAGAAATAACCCCAGTTACAATTGTGGCAGATACACATACTTATAAATACTGCAGAAATATCAAGTATACCTAGTATTTGCTAACACTCTTCTACTCTGTCATGAAGATTCATCCAAGGTGTTTTTGTATAATTAATTCATTTTCGGTGGCCAAGCAGTATTCTATTTCATGGATATACCAGGATTTATTTAACCACAACTTCTGGTTGGATTCACTTTTATTATTTTGTTTAAAAAAAAAAAAAAAGGTTGGGTACAGTGGCCCACGCCTATAATACCAACACTTTGAGAGGCTGAGGTGGGTGGATCACCTAAGATCGGGAGTTTGAGACCAGCCTGGCCAATATGGTGAAACCCCATCTCTACTAAAAATACAAAAAATTAGCCAGGTGTCATCGCCAGCACCTGTAATCCCAGCTACTCGGGAGGCTGAGTTCAAGGACAACTGCTTGAACTGGGGTGGGGGGTGGGGGTTGTTGGAGGGGCAGAGGTTGCAAATCACACCACTGCACTCCAGCCTGGATGACAGAGCGAGACTGTCACAAACAAACAAACAAAACAAACCTCACTGGGCATCCTAGTAGCTAAGTCTTTCCACACATTCATGATTATTTCTGTTGGAAAGTGCTTTAGAACAAATTGCTAGTTGTCTCAGTCTGGGTTCCCCTGAGATAAGGATTCAAGGGCCAGGAGTTTACTTAGGAAGTAAAGGAAACACTGATAGAGGAGTGGTAGAGTGAGAAGGGGTGATGGCCATCAACAACCGGCTCTCTTCTGGGCAATTGGAGCTTAATCCTGCTGGGTGACTCTGGGAGCCAGTGGAGAAAAGACACCCTAGACTTATCCCAATGAGGAGCACGGCTGTTGGGTGTTTGAATACTTGCCTCCTCAGTGATCAAGACATACTCCCAGGTAGTAGTAATTTCTCTGCACTTCCATTTGGCCACAAAGGGGGCTCTGAACGTCAGAGAGAGCTGATGAGAAAAACACACACCCTTGTGACTGAAGAGGTGCCACGGGGGATCTGTGTGGGGCACCACCTGCAGTGCTACCCTGGGCAGATAGCTTGAGAAATCCCCACACTGCATCCCCAAACTGTTACTATCAGTGTGTGAGGGAGACAGGTTCCCACACCCTCATTAGCACAAAGTACTATCCTGAAAAAGAAAGCCTGTCAGTTTGATAGGAGAAAAGCAGGATCTTCTTTACAATGTGCTTTTATTATTGTTATTATTAGAGGTTGCATTTCTTTTCAAGCTGATGAGCCGTCTGTGTTTAGTTTTTGGAGGATACCCTTTGCCCACTTTGCTACTGAAGTGTATTACCCTGAGGATTTGGTAAGAGTGCTTATTGCATTCACCAGAATGTACTGTATTTTCTCTACTTTTTTTTTTTTTGCCTTGTTTTACTTTTTTGTTTTGTATTACAAGCAAGGTTTTAAATTTGTAAGCTTCAAATTGGAGCTGGGGTGGTGCACAGAGTGAATATTTCAGCTGGTTCCCTGACCCCAGCTCCATCTCCTTCCCGAGGCAGTGGCTGGAGCACATTCTGCCCACTATTTCCCTCTCTACATCCTTTAGGCTGTGCAGTGACCCCTCAACTACGTTCACCCTCCTAAAAAGCCCTTCCTAGTCCACCCGGGGCCCATCTCCCAGCCTCACTGCCCCTGGCTCCTTGACGCCCCGACCTCTCTCAAGGGACCCCAAGCTGCTGTGAGCTCCAGCCAGCTCATGCTCATTTGCACCTTCGTGTCTGTAGCGCTGAGGCACTCTTGTTTACAAGTGTGAGAACCCAATTCAAGATACCACCTCAAAACTTAATGACTGAAAACAACCGATTATTGTCATTGACAAGTGTATGAGTCACCTGTCCTGACCACACCTCCCCAACCAGGGCTCTCATGACTGTGTTCCCCTGGGACTTGGTTGTAAGCCATCCCCATTTCTACCATCTCCCTTTCCCAAACAGGCCCCTGTACTTCAGCACACACATGTGAGTAACAGATACGTTGATTGGCAACGTGATGTGGAGTTTTCACCCCAGAGTCCTGTGCACTCTTCAAAGCCCTGGGTTGATAGAGACTCAGGGAGGCAGTTGGATCTCAAAGTTCCAAGGGTCTGGGATCTAACGGTGATAGTTCTAGTGAAACCCTCCCACCCTGCCAGGAGGCCCATTCCTGTAAGGAACATGACTGAAGAGCCCAACTGTCTCACTTTGACAACCAATTCTGCCATTTGCATTTCCATTGATGTGTATTGGGCAAAGAGCGAAGCTTTTTCTTGTGGTTAGTTTCTGTTTAATCCAGAAGAGGACCCTAAGGAAAGGTCAGTATTTAGGTCCCAGAGTAGCTGTTTAAAATCCTTTAAAGGAAAAGGGAATATGGGATAGTAAAGGGCCGTGGAATGGATCTTTGAGGATCAAGGAACTTGGGACAGGAGGAGAAATGATCTGAGAGTCTTGATTCCACCATCTTGACATCTGTGTTGGTGTTTCTCAATTTTTAAGAAGCTGTGGATATTGAGAAAACTCCTTAAAGGAGTTACGAGAGATGCTGATATGGATTTCTCATTAGCCGTTAATTACCAGTGTCTAGAAGAGAGGGAGAGAAGGCTCTATTAAACCAAGGATATTATCTATTGCTGTGTAACAAATTATCATAAACTCAGTGGCTTAAAAGAACATCCATTGATTATCTTACGGTTCCATGGGCCAGGAGTCTGGGCATGGCTTTCCTTGGTCTTTTGTTTAGGGTCTCAGAGCCTGCAGTCCTTTCCGGAGTTCAGCTTCCTCTTTCAAGCTCATGTGCTTATTGGAGAATTCAGTTTCTTATGGTTGTAGGACTGAGTCCCTCAGTTCCTTGCTACATGGCCCTCACCACAGGCAGTTTGCATCATGGCTGTTTACTTTTGAAGGCCAGTAGAATGTTTCTTTTTAATCTGCTAAGAGGGACTGTCATGCGGCATAATGTGATCATGGGAATGACATCCCACCACCTTTGCCATATGATGTAATCCACTCGAGAGAGGGTCACCCATCACCTTTGCCATATTCTATTGGTTAGAAGGCAGTCACAGGTTACACCCACACACCCTCAAGGGGATGGCTTTATTGAAGGTTATGGGTCATTGGGGTCATCCTAGGGTGTGTTGTCACACCCTGTACTTTACAAATTCTGTTGATCTCAAAAGAGCTTGAGGAAGAAATGACGGAAGCCATTACAGAAGCAGCAGTAGACTCGAGTGAGGAGGTGTCAGAGGAAAGAGACGACCTGGGGACTTTTGAATCAGATAACAGTGGTAAGAATGTCATCCACATCTCTGCTTTCCTGCCCCATCTCAGACAGTAACTCTTTAGGTCTCCGTAGGCCTAGGTCTCCCTTTCTCCATCTGCACAGTGGACATCACTCCACCCATGAAGCTGGAGCTGCGCAGGTGGAGGCAAGGCCAGGGACACAAAGGCACCTCCTGTCATGGTCATTTCCACACTGCACCTGGGTGGCCTTTGTTTTCATAGGTACCTTTCAACAAGTCATGAACCTCCTGGACATCATTGACAGTGAATCGGCAAGGACAGACACAACAGAGGCAGGCCTTGACATGCGGAAGACCCTGGCCTCGGTGATAATCACGGAGAAGGCTACCACTGAGCCTTCTGTGGTGATAAACACTCTCATCCGCTGCCTGCAGGTGTCAGAGGTAGGGCCACCTGACCCACTGGGCTCAGCCACCTTTAGCTGTGTGTGCATCCATCCACCACCCAACACATAGTTAGTGACTCTTAGAGATGTGGTGCATGGTACTGTGATACAGAGATGGGCAAGACTGTGAGGTACTTACTCTCTGAGGACCAAATGGGACCTGGGATGTTCATAAGTTTTAAAAGTTCCCTTGTATTCTGACACAGTGGATTTGGGAGCCATTGTTCTAGAGCACATGAGCTGAGTTGCAAAGATGTTGAGCCAGTGGGCATGGGAGAGTAAAGATACACCAGACACAGGGTGCAGGGATGTTTGCCTAGTGGGGAGATGCTTAGCTGGGTTAGGGGGCTGGGGAAGAGGATGTTGGAGGGAGTGATACAAAGTGCAACCAGAGGCCATGGTGGATTTGTACAGACAAGGTTTGCATCACCTTGTACCAGACAAGGTTTTGGACTAGACAGGGTTTTGACTAGAGCTGATCCAAACCTTGCTGGGCCCCAACCCCAGAGTTTCTGATTCAGTAAGTCTGGGGTGGAGCCTGAACTTCTAACAAGTTCCCAGGTGATGCTGAGGCTGATCTGGAGAGCATACTTTGAGAACTGTTGGATTTTAGACTACCCTTTTATCTTGGAGTGGGTAGCAAAGGGGTGGTATGAGCAGAGGAGCTTATTTACAAAAAGCTTTATTATTTTTGTTGGATTCGGATTTGCATTTGCATTTTCCCCCTTTTATTTTTAGTTGACACATAATAATTGTACATATTTATAGAATACAAAGTGATATTTCAGAACATGTATACAATGTGTAATGACCGAATCGGGGTAATTAGTATATCCATCACTGCAAACATTTATCATTTCTTTGTGCTGCAAGCATTCAAAACGGTTTCTTCTAGTTTTTTGAAAATATACAATCAATCATTGTTAATTATATTCATAACCTACAGTGCTATAGAACACGAGAACTTATTCCTTCTCTCCCGCTGTAATTTTGTATCTTTTAATCAACTTCTCCCTATCCTGCCCTGATCCTACCTTTCCCATATCCTAATACCGAAATTCTACTCTTGACTTCTATGAGCTCACCATTTTTGTAGCTCCCATATATGAGTGAGAACATGGGGTATTTATCTATTTGTGCCTGACTTGTTTCACTTGACATAATGTCCTCCAGTTTCATTCATGTTACTGTGAATGACAGGGTTTCATTCTTTTTTATGGTTGAATAATATTCCATTGTCTGTATATGCCACATTTTATTTATCCCTTCATCCACTGATGGGCACTTAGGTTGATTCCATATCTTGGCTATTGTGAATAGTATTGCAATAAACATGCAAATGCAACTATCTTTCCGATATATTATTGTGAGGTATGCTCTTTCTATACCCAGCTTGTTGAGTTTTTAAAAAAAAAAATCATAAAGGGTTGTTGAATTTATCAAATACTTTTTCAGCATATATTGAAATGATCATATGATTGTTGTTCATGGCTCTGTTAATGTGATGTATCACATTTATTGAATTGTGTGTATTGGACCATCCTTACATCCTTGGGATGAATCCCACTTGATCATGGTGAATGATCTTTTCATTGTGTTGTTGAATTCAGTTTGCTAATCTTTTGTTGAGGATTTCTACGTCTATGTTCATCACAGATATTGGCCTGTAGTTTTCTTTTCTTGTTGTATTCTTGTCTGGTTTTTGTATCAGGGTAATGCTGGCCTTGTAGTATGAGTTTGGAAGTATTCCCTCCTTATCAATATTTTTTTTGAATGGTTTGAGTAGAATTGGTATTTTTTTTAATTTAATGTTTGGTAGAATTCAGCAGTGAATCCATCCAGTCTTGAGCTTTTCTTTGATGAGAAACTATTCCTGTCTCAATCTCATTATTCAATATTGGTTCATTGGAGTTTTCTATTTCCTCATTGTTCAATCTTGGTAGGCTGTATGTGTCCAGGAATTTGTTTCCTATAGGTTTTCAAATTTGTTGGCATGTAGTTGTTCATAACTCTAATAACTCTAATAATTCTTTGTATTTCTTTTATTTATTTATTTTGGTGACAGAGTCTCATGCTGTTGCCCAGGCTGGAGTGAAGTGGCGCAGTCTCAGCTCACTGCAACCTCTGCCTTCCAGGTTCAAGCAATTCTCCTGCCTCAGCCTCCCAAGCAGCTGGGATTACAGGCACGTACTACCATGCCCAGCTAATTTTTGTATTTTTGGTAGAGATGGGATTTTGCCATGTCAACCAGGCTGGTCTCAAACTCCTGACCTCAAGTAATCTGCCCACTTCAGCCTCCCAAATTTCCAGGATTACAGATGTGAGTGCTGAGATTACGGACATGAGCCAGTGTGCCCAGCCAGTTATTTGTATTTCTGCCAGTCTCAGTTATGTCTTCTTTGATTTCTGATTTTACTTATTTGGGTCTTCACTCTTTTTTTTACTCTAGCTAAATGTTTATCAATTTTGTTTATTTTTTCAAAAACTCAACTTTTCTTTTTTTTTTTTTTTTTTTTTTGAGGCGGAGTCTCGCTCTGTCGCCCGGACTGGAGTGCAGTGGCCGGATCTCAGCTCACCGCAAGCTCCGCCTCCCGGGTTTACGCCATTCTCCTGCCTCAGCCTCCCGAGTAGCTGGGACTACAGGCGCCCGCCGCCTCGCCCGGCTAGTTTTTTTGTATTTTTAGTAGGGACGGGGTTTCACCGTGTTCGCCAGGATGGTCTCGATCTCCTGACCTCGTGATCCGCCCGTCTCGGCCTCCCAAAGTGCTGGGATTACAGGCTTGAGCCACCGCGCCCGGCCTCAACTTTTCTTTTGTTCCTCTGTATTGTTTTATTAGTCTTGATTTTGTTTATTTCTGCACTGATCTCTTGTCCTTATTCAAATTTTGGGTTTGGTATATTCTTGCTTTTTTAGTTCCTTAATGTGTATCATTAGGTTGCTTATTTGAATTCTTTCTACTTTTTTGATGTTGGCTTTTATTACCATAAACTTCCCTGTTAGTACTGCTTTTGCTGTATCCAATAGATTTTTGTATGTTAGATTTCTGTTTCCATTCGTTTCAAGAAAATTTTAAATTTTTAATTTCTTTATTGACCCAATGGTCATCCAGCAATATATTGCATAATTTCTATGTGTTTGTGTATTTTCCAAAGTTTTTGTGGTTGATTTCTAGTTGTATTCCATTGTGGTCAGAAAAAGTAATATGATTTATACTTTTATGAATTTGTTGAGACTTGTTTTGTGGCCCAAGATATGTTATATTCTGGAGAATATTCCATGTGCTGATGAGAAGAATGTGCATTCTGCAGCCATTGGATGAAGTGTTCTGTAAATGTCATTTAAACCTGTTTGATCTAGTGTATATTTTAACTGTGATGTTTCTTCATTGATTTTCTGTCTGAAAAATCAGTCCATTACTGAGAATGTGGTGTTTAAGTCCCCTACCATTATTGTATTGCAGTATATCTCTCCCTTTATATGTATTAATGCTTGATTTATGTACTTTGAAGCTCCTGTGTTGGGTGCATAGATATTTATAGTTATTATATCCTCTTGCTGAATTGACCCCTTTATCATTATATAGTGATCTTCTTTGTCTCTTTTTTATAGTCTTTGATTTGTAGTCTATTTTATCTGATGTAAGTATTGTTATTTCTGCTCTTTTTTGGTTTCCAGTTGTATGGAATATCTTTTTCCATCTTTTGTTGGCGTGTAGTTGTTCATAACTCTAATAACTCTAATAATTCTTTGTATTTCTTTTATTTATTTATTTTGGTGACAGAGTCTCATGCTGTTACCCAGGCTGGAGTGAAGTGGTGCAATCTCAGGTCACTGCAACCTTCATTTTCAGTCTGTGTGTCTTTATAGGTGAAGTGGGTTTCCTGCTGGCAGTGTATAGTTGGGTCTTTGTTTCTTTATCTGTTCAGCCACTCTTTATCTTATACTTGGAGAGCTGAATTCATTTACATTCAGTGTTATTATTGATAAGTAAAGACTTGTTACTGCCATTATGTTGTTTGCTTTCTGGTTGTTTTGTAATTCCTCTCTTCCGTTCTTTCATACTGTTTTTCTTGTTGGTTCAGGAATTGTTTTTCTGGTAGTATGTTTTAGATAATTGATTTTTACTTTTAGTGAGTATATTATAGGATGTTGCATTGTGGTTAGCACAAGGGTTGCTAAAAATATCTTATACATATAACAAGTTATTTTAAAGAGATGACAATTTATCTGAGATCACAAAGCAAAAATAGGAACAAGAAAAAATTTAAAAGCCTGCATTTAATAACTCCATCGCTTCCACATTTGACTTCATATCAACTCAATTTACATCTTTTTATATTGCCTCTCTTCATCTCTTCACAAGTTGATACAGGTATTATTATGTTCAATTATTGTTTCTGTTGAAACAATCATATTGTTTTCAATAGCTTTCAATGCATTTCTAGAGTTTCAAGTGGATTACCCACGATTATGGCGTTAGAGTATTCTGAGTTTGCCCATGTACTTAATTTTACCAGTGATTTTGCACCTTCAAACATTATCTTTTTTCACATTAGTGTTTTCTTCCTTCAGACTGAAAAACTCCTGGCATTTCTGGTGGTGGTAAATTCTCTCAAATTCTATTCATCTTGGAAATACTTTGTTTCTCCTTCATATTTTAAGGATAGCTTTGCTGGATGCAGTATTTTTGGACAGCAGTGTGTTTTACTTTAATATTTTGAAAATGTCATCTTACTCCCTCTTGGCCTGTATGGTTTCCATTGAGAAGTCTGTTGTCAGATGAATTGGAGTTCCTTTTTATGTTATCTGTTTCTTTTCTCTTGCCGCTTTTAGAATCCTCTTCTTGTCCTGTCAAACTCTTTAAGAGTTTGATTATAACATGCCTTGGAGAAATCTTATTTGGGCTGAATCTTTTTGTTGTTCTCTGACATTCCTATACTTGGATATTAATCTCTTTCTCAGGTTTTGGACAGGTTTCCATTATTATTGCTTTGAATAAGCTTTCTACCTCCTGTTCAACTCCCTCTGGAACACCAGTCATTCTTGAATTTGATCATTTGAGGTACTTTTCTATATCTTGTAAGTAATCTTCATTCTTTTATATTTTTTAAATTGTTTTTCCTCTGTGTATTTTCAAATAGCCTGTCTTTGAGCTCACTGATTCTTACCTCTACTTGATTCATTCTACTATTGACAGCCTTTAATGATGTTTTCAATTTAGTACATTTATTTCTCAGTTTTAAGACTTCTGTTTGAGTTTTAAAAATTATTTCAATCTCCTTGTTACATTTCCCTGATAAATTTCTGAACTGATTTTTTTTTTTTGTATGATATGGGAGATCACTGAATTTTCTTAAAACTTCTACTTTGAATTCTTGGTCAGAGAGTTCACAAATGACCATCTCATTAGGGTCAGTCATGGTTTTTTGCTTTGTCCATTTTGGAAGGTCATGATTCCCTGTTTGCTATTGTTTCTTGTGGATGTATGTCTGTGTCTTTGATTTGAAGGATTATTTATTTATTTGCATTCTCTGTCTGGCTTGTTCTGATTTTAATTGATATATTTGTTTAGAGATTCTCTGTAATTTACCTGTTGACTTTTTTTTCTTTCCCTGCCAGGTCGTTGCCTCCTTTATGGTACCACATGGCTTCATAAGCCCAGGCTTCCTTTGGTTCCCATAAACAATCAGAATGCCACCTGTCCCAAAATGAGGGAGGTCCTAAGGAGGATATCCCAGTAGTGTTGGAAGGCTGGCTAGGGGTTCATGGCAAGGGAACCTGTGGAATGAACCTCATACAGCACGGTGCTGCTGAACAGCCACTCTTACTTGGTATCTCCTTTGGCTGAGTTACAGAGCATAGTTTCAAGGGATGCTGATGATAGTCCCACCTCCTCTCTTTGTCTTTGGCTGTCCTCAGGGGTATTTCTCTTTTCAGGCATTCCTGATGCTTCTCATAGGTTGAGACAGGAACAGGTCTCCTGCCAGGAAAGCCAAGATTTTCAGGAAACTGGTTGTCCACTTTGATCTTTATCTAACTTTTTCCAGTATAGAAACCATAAGTCAGGGAAATTTTGCATGGGCTTCATGCCGGGCAAATTGGGAGGAGGGGCATCATGGATATAGAAGTCCCATTCTCTTACAGTTTGGTCAGAGGTTTTTCTCTTCTCTGTGGCCCCAGTAACTACCTTATTCTCCATTTTGGGTTTTAGAAATTGCTGATGATAATCTTGTTGCTGTACATTTGTTTTTGGCTTTCTATGTGTGTGTGGCAGGGGGCGTTGGAGTGGGGAGTAGGGAGTGAAGCCAGTTTTTTTCTGTGCCACCGTTTTGGAACTGGAAGCCCCTGATTTTTATTATTTCTTCTGCTAGTTTTGGACTTGGTTTGTTGTTGTTTTTCTAGTTCCTTGATGTGTATCGTTAGGTTGTTTAATTGAAATCTTTCTACTTTTTTAATATTGGCATTTATTGCTATACTCTTCCATCTTAGTAGTGTTTTTGCTGCATCCCGTAGGTTTTGGTATGTTGTATTTTTTATTTTCATTAGTTTCAAGAAAATTTTAAGTTTCCTCTTTAATTTATTCATTGGTTGTTCAGGAACGTGTTTAATTTTCAAGTATTTCTACAGTTTCCAAAGTTCCTCTTGTTATTGATTTCTAGTTTTATTCCATTGTGGTCTGAGAAGAAGCTTGATATGATTTCATTTAAAATTTTTTGTTGAGATTTTATTTTGTGACCTAACATATAGTCCATTCTGGAGAATGTTCCGTGTGCTAATGAGAAGAATGTGTATTCTGCAGCTGTTGAATGAAATCTTCTGTAAAAGTGTCTGTTACATCCATTTGGTCTTTAGTGCAGTTTAAGTGTGATGTTTCTTTTATGAACTTCTGTCTGGATAATTTGTTTAACATTGAAAGTGGGGTGTTGAAGTTCCAAAATATTGTAGTCTCTCTCTTTAGCTCTAATAATATTTCCTTTATATATCTGGGTACACTGGTGTTGGGTGCATATGTATTTAAAATTGTTATATCCTCTTGCTGAATTGACCCTTTTATCATTATATACTGACCATCTTTGTCTCTTTTTATGTTTTTTGACTTAAAAGCTATTTTGTCTGATAGAAGCAATAGAAGCATAGCCACTCTTACCTGCTTTTGGTTTTCATTTGCATGGAATACCATTTTCCTTCCATTTACTTTCAGACTACATGGATCTTTACGGGCAAAGAGTTTTGTGTAGGAAGCATACAGTTGGGCCTTGTTTTTTGTTGTTGTTGTTTTAATCAATTCAGTCATTCTATATCCTTTAATTGGGGCATTTAAACTCTTTATATTCAAGATTGTTTTTGGTATATGAGGACTTACTCCTGTCATTTTGTTAACTATTTTCTGATTGTTTTGTTAACCTTTGTTTCTTTCTTCCTCTCTTACTTATTTTTGTGGTTTGGTGGTTTTCTGTAGTAATAATGTTTGCTTCTTTCCTCCTCATTTGTGTGTATCATTTATCTTTGTCATCTACTCTACATGAGACAGTGAGATTTATACTTTTGTGTGTTTTCCTGATGATAGATATCATTATTTGACTTCCAGATGTACAACGCTATTAGATATTTGTTGTAGGATCAGTCTAATGGTGATAAATCCTTCAGTTTTTGCTTGCCTTGGAATGACCTTACTTCCCTTACATGTCTTAAAAATAGCTTTGCTGGGTATAGTATTCTCATCTAACCTTGTATTTCAGCACTTTGAAGATATCATCCCATTCTCTCCTGGTCTATAAGGTTTCTGTGGAGAAATGTGCTGATCCAGTGTAAAAGCTCTTGATTGTATTTTTAATTTTTTATTGAATTCTTCATTCCAAGATTTCTTTTTTTATATCTATGTGTTGAAATTCTTATTCAGATCATGAATTTTTTTCAATTTATTTATTTGTATTGCCTGTCTGTTTTCTTGTATCTCACTGAGTTTATGTCAGATCAGTATTTTAGATTTCTTTTTAGGCATTACATAAACTTTTATTTTTCTGGTAGTCTGTTACTGGAGAATTGTTGAGTTCCTTTGAAAGCATTATGTTTTCTTGCTTTTTCATTTTTCTTATGTCCCTATGTTGATAACTATTACACATTTGGTATAATAGTTGCTTTTTCCCATTTTATGGAATAGCTGTCATAGAAAAAGACTTTTTCCTGTAGACATACCTACAATGTTGGCTGGATAGGCTGCTTTGGCCTTGGTTCTGGGTGTGTGAAGAGATGTAGTCCTTGTACAATTTCTTCAGCTGTCATTAACATCAGCCGTGTCTGTGAGTTCCAGCAGTTATTTGTGCAGGCTGAGAGTGGTTTTGCTGGGGACAGGGATGCCAGGTGAATCAGTCCTTGGGCCCCTTGGGGACACATGCAAACACACAGTGGCTATGATGCTAGAGGAGATGGGTTCACAGACAGTGGTGGCCGTGGGCCTGGGCAGGCTGTTCTTCAGGTCCCTGGGTGGTGTGCATGAACATGTGTGGTGTGCAGGCTGATTCTTGGGCCCCATCTGGTTGCCAGTGGTGGTGGTGGTGGTAGATTCTGGGCAGGTAAGTCCTTAGACCCTGTCATTTTTGGGGCAGGATCATTACTTCAACATAGGAATTTTTAGGGTACGTGATTCAATCTGTAACAGTTGTTTTGCATTTAAAAAGCATGCTGATGGACAGCTTGTTTACTCTCTCTAGGAATTGGTTAGCTCTGGGAGGAGTAGTCTCTCTAGGGTCAGCAAGGACCCAGGTGTCAAAGCATCAGGAAATGAAGAAAATAAGAAACCATGATTAACACACAGGTCTTAATCAGTCATCAGTGGCAGTAAACAGACAATAAACAAATGGGCACATTTTTAAAATTAACATGCATCAAATATTTTATTTACTCCTTAACTAGTTAAGGAACCAGTAAGATTTTAAAAGCTGTTCAAATAACAATTTTACCTGTGCTTTACCAGACAAAATCCATTTGCACTGCCATGAACAGGAATCATTTTCATTACTATGGAGGAAACATATGCATTGTTACCAGTTTTCTAGGATTTAACTTTTTCCCCTACAGAGATGTAAAGTAGCCTTGGCAATCACAGATGCACACTCTACAGAATCCAGTCATTCCACAGCATCTGCCAGACAGAACCAAGCTCAGTTCTGGAAGGCCGCTCAGTGATTGCTTTTGTTATTTCCAAGTCTTTGACAATTTTTCTCTTGTGACTATAAATATTCTCCGAAGATTATTCTTGATCACAAAAAAAGGCTGATCTTCTTATAATTTGCCTGGCTATTTGTATAGGGTGCAGTAAGAGTGTTGATTAAGCATTATAGGCAACAGGCTTTATTGTGGTTTCTATGGAAAGAAACTGGTGAGGTAGGGTAAGAAGGCTTAGAATTAGCTGGTTTGAATATTCTCAGTGGAGAATATTCACAAGGCCACAGGCCTCCTTGAGTGTACTGTGAAAATCTAGACCCTGCATTCTCAATGGGGTGATATTGCCCCCAATAAGTAAAACTAGTTCTTGGGGGACAAAGAAAATTTTACTTTTTCATGTATAAAGCATGGATATGCATAACACACACACACACACACACGGCACTAAAGTCTCATTGGGGTGTGATTAGGAAAAAAGTCTAAATGTCCTTGGGAGTAATAATGATAATAATAATAATAATAATAAAGATTGAGAAACACTGGTCTTGAGCCACATAGTACTGAGCAGCTACTAAGGCCACATCATTATTTTCTGGGAGCTGTCATAGGAATTTCTGACTGGAGTTTTACAAATTACTATTTGCTATCCCAAAAGTAGGAAACCAAGACCAAGACTCCCTGTACTGGATTTCACCAGTAGAACTTACACATTTGGGTGAATTCCTCTCTTCTTAAGGTCCCCAAATTTGCTAAGGTTTCTGGACTGTTGGGAGGGAACTCCCTACCACCAGAGGTAGCAGGACATTTTTTCCTGAGGACATTGCAGGCTGTGGCCCCATGTAGAAAGTAACCCTCATTCCTTAAGAGTGGCTTGTCATGCCTGATTAAAAAGTGTGACATTTTTTCCTGAGGGCATTGCAGGCTGTGGCCCCACGTAGAAAGTAACCCTCATTCCTTAAGAGTGGCTTGTCATGCCTGATTAAAAAGTATGACATTTTTCCCTGAGGGCTTTGCAGGCAGTGGCCCCACGTAGAAAGTAACCCTCATTCCTTAAGAGTGGCTTATCATGCCTGATTAAAAAGTATTCTCAAATACGACCCTCCAGGTGTGATCTGGGATGTGCAATCCATCTGCCCAATCCCGTCCTAAACCAGGTCATTTTCAGTGGTGATAAGGAATTGGAAGAGAGTAAGAGGCAATTTTCCTGGGCCCACAGACTCCCTCAACAGGGCAAAGGCAAGGTGAGCCTGCCTTCTTGGGCTTTCAAGATGGCCAGTGCCCCATGCATAGAGAACCTTGTGTGTTGATCACTTAACACCTGCCTTGCCAGATATTTACTGAAATCAGGGGCAGGAATACAGATACGCAAGTTGTATTGACAGGGCCAGTGGGATGAGAAGGGCAGGAGAAGGGAAGCAGGAGGATTTAGAAATGGAGGAATGGGGATCTAATATTTGTGTGTTTAGAGGCTGGTGGTTTGGGTGTAGGGAAGGAGGACAGTGGGAGAGAGAGGCAGTAGACTTGTGCTGGGGACAGGGTGAGGTCCATCCCACCCACCGTACTGATTTCCCAGATTTCCACCCGGCGCAAGGTCAACATTTACAACATCCTCCAGGAGATCATCCAGCAGGAGGGAGAGCTGGAGGAACAGTGTGTGCAGAGGCTGGTGGCCATCGCCTCCAAGGAGATGAGGGAGATCCCAGAGGTAGGACCCCAGGCTCCATTGGTGCCTTCCCTCTGCCAACCCAGGAGCTGGGCCACTGGGGGCCTGGCCCAGGATGCCCACAGCCCCGTGCAGTTACCTCTCAGAGCAGGGGTAAGGCTGAGCCCAAGGGAGCTAGGAGGGATGGAGAGAGCCTGGGGTAGGAGGGTTTTCCTGGAGGCCCGGCTGGTGGTGGTGCCATATGTCCCTCTCCCATCCCCTGCAGATGGAGGGCTATATGAAGGCAGAGGTGGCCAGTGACACACTGGTGGCTCTGTCCCGAAACCACTTCAGCTTGGTCATGTACGAGCTTCAGCACCACCTCAAGCCCCTCAACCTCACTGATGAATTTGTCATCATCACACTGGCCAAGCTGGCCAATGGCAATGGTAGGGGCTTGAGGGCCCTCAGCCTGGCCCAGTGCGCCCTCCCGGTCTCTGCCTCTCCCTGCCCCTCCCATCTGTCCCTATGTTCACCTCCTCCCCTTCCCTTTCATTTCTCTCTTTTTCCCTCTAAAATTTCTTCGTTTTGTCTCTGCAGTCACTTTGTCTCTTAGCTATTAAGATTCTGTGTGTTTCTGTCTCTCATCCTTCTTCCCCCCTCTCCTGTCTCCCCTTCACCTGCACTGTTCTGTCTTTCCATCTCTCTTTTTAAATTTCCTTCCTTCCTTCCTCCTTCCTTTCTTTTTTATTGCCTGCTTTACTTACTCCTTCCCCTCCCCATTTCTTTTTCCCCTTCCTTCCTTCCTCCTTTCCTCCCTCCCACCCTTCCTTCCTCCCCTTTTCTTCTTTCCTTCCTTCCTTCCTTTCCTTTCTTCCTTCCTCCTTCATTTCCTTTTTTATTGTCTGTCTTACTAACTCTTCCCCTCCCTCTTTCTTTTTCTCCTTCCTTCCTTCCTTTCCTCCTTTCTTTCTTCCTCCATCCCTCCCTTCCTCCCTTCCTCCATCCCTCCCTTCCTCTCTTCCTCCATCCCTCCCTTCCTCCATCTCTTCCTCCCTCCCACCCTTTCTTCCTCCCCTTTCTTCCTTCCTTCTTTCCTTCCTTCCCTCCTTCCTTCATTCCTTCCACCCTCTCTGTGTGTTTCTGCCTCTCATCCTTCTTCCCCTCTCTCTCCTGTATCCCCTCCACCTGCATTGTTCTGTCTTTCCATCTCTCTTTTTAAATTTCCTTCCTTCCTTCCTCCTTCTGCTCCTTTTTAATTGCCTGCCTTACTTACTCCTTCCCCTCCCTCCTCCTTTCTTTTTCTCCTTCCTTCCTTCCTTCCTTCCTTCCCTGCCTCCCTCCCTCTCTTCTTTCCTTCCTTCCTTCCTTCCTTCCTTCCTTCCTTCCTTCTTTCCATCTCCATCCTCCCTCCCTTCCTTTCATCCCAGAAGCATGCATTGAGCTCCTACTCCACGCAGGCCTTGTGGCAGGTACCTGGCCACTACAATAAGTAAGACACACATGGCTCCTGTGCTCAGAAAGGACCAACAGGCAAACAAGGAAATAGATGTTTATAACATGAGGTGACGGGCATGAAGAGAACAGCCAGATGGGCATTTGAGATCTGGCTAAGGGAGGGACCCCATCTCTGCAGCCTTTCGTGAGGTAGCGATATTTCAGCTAAGACCTGAAGGCAGAGAGGAGGACGTCCGTGTGAAGCATGGGATGGGGAGAACATTCCACAGGGAGAGAACATTGCAGAGGCTCTGGGGCAGAGAAGAGCTTGGATTCTCTGAAGAGCTGAGAAGTGGCTGTGGCTGGAGTTAAGGAGTGAGAGGAAGATGAGGGGGGAGTCAGGCAGGGCCTTGGGTACATCACCTGGGGCACTAGGAAGCTATCAAAGCATGTTAAGCTTCAGGGTCGCCTGGTGAATGTAGGTTCTGGGAAGGCCTTTCTGGCTGTTGCCTGGATGGAGAGGACTAGGAGGTGGGTACTTGTGCTGGTGGCTGGGCTGGGAAGCATGTGGTGAGGGGTGACAGGTGGGAAGGGGCTCTGAGACGGGACCTGCTGAGGGTGGGGGAAGGAGAGGACGCAGCAAGCCACTGGGAGCGTGTTGACCTCCTTTCCCGAGCTAGAAGTACTGAGAGTTAGGAGCTCAAGTGAAGAACTTCGAGCTGTGTGTGGAGCTCATGTTACCTGTGGGAGGCCCCAGGGGAGAGGCGGAGGGGGCAGTTGATTTGTGATGCAGAGTTCAGAGGGCAGGTCTGGGCTCGGCTTTGGTTCTTGGTGACCTCAGAGTGTAGGTGATGTTCAAAGTCATTGATACCGGGAGTGAAAGTAGAGAGAGGACCCAGCCCGGAGGGGTCCTGACATTGGCAAGGCTCAGGAGGAGTCGTAAGAGACAGCGTGGAGTGTGAGGCCTGGCACAGGGAGAACAATCTCAAGGGGTGGAGGCCCCCGAGATGCCCATCCTGCCAAGGGGTCCAGTCAGATGAGGCTGGAGGAGATGGAGTTGGAAGAGCTTCACGGCTTGCTGGGGATAAAAGCCTGGATGGAGTGGGAGGGGAGGAAGGGAAGGCAGGCCTGGAAAGAGGACAAGGGACAGCAGCGAGGGGGCCTGTTGGGTGCTCATGCCAGAGGCCCAGAAGAGAGGGACACGTGGATGACGCTGGAGGGAGGGGGCCCAGCCAGGGGAGTCATGTGGGTTCTATTATTATATTAGTATACATATATACAATCTCATTATTATGAAGTCTGAAGACGGCGGTGCACTCAGGGCGGGTGGAGCGGAGGGGCCTGCCTCCTGCCACAGGGTGGCCTGTTATGGCTCCTTTTCTTCCCATTCTCTGTGATTCCTTTCTCCATCTGCTCTTTTTCTCTGCTGGCCTCATGCCTTCTCTCAGTTTCTTGCTCTCACCTGCTGTTTCTCTGCTTCTGTGTTCACCCAAGAACGTCTGTGGGACACCTGAAGGAGGCTGGCCTGCATCCCGGAGGACGAATGCACTCTGGGAGCTGCTTCTTTCTGCTTCCTGCCCACCCTTCCCTGGGGCTCCTTTGTCCTCTCTTCACTCCCTCTCTCTGACCTCCTCTTCCTTCTCCTGGTCCTCTCTCTTGTTCCCTTTCTTCCCCTTTTGCCTGGCTTTCTTCCTTTGTCACCTGCTTCTAGCTCACATTTTAATGCTTTTCTGACTCCCAGACTATTTCCTGGGCCCCAGCCAAGGCAGAGGGCTAAGCCAGCTCTGGACTGTCAGGGGTTGGAGGTGGAGGGCAGCAGGGTTGTCCTCTCTGCCTTCTTCATGCTCACCCCCAGCCCCAACTCCCTGTAATGATCCCTCACAACCTCACAGTGTTTGAGTTCATGCCATACATGGGCATCACCCTGGTTACCATATTCACCATGCTGAGACTTGCCAATGAAGCCAAGATACGCCAGGCCATCTGTGGTGGTGAGTGTCCCACTTGGGCCTGCAGGTCTGGCTCCATCAGGGTGCCAGAGGGAGACTGCTGGGTAAGGAGCAGATGGAGGGGTTGTTGAAAAAGAAGTGCCCTGGTCATTTGTTCTCCAAAGAAGTTTGCTTAATCTTTTACTTTGTGTGGCCTCTGATTGGCTCCCTGGGGCACAAGAGGCTGAGACCTAGTGGGGGCCTTTTAGAAGATCCCAGCTTAGATGGAAGAAGCTGCTACTGTGACTCCATTTAACCTGTTTTGTAGTTAAGCACTTCAGGAGACCACAGAACAGCAATGAGCATTCACAAGAGAGGGAGATGGGGAAAACGGCTCCACGTGAAGCTTGACAGGGCCTGGTCTTAGATGCTGTTTCAATCTGATCACTTTGCCCCAGATTTTGATTACTTAATGTTCTTGTGGGCTTACAAAAAGTCCTAGTGCCTGAGAAAAAGAGGGCCACATGTGTTCACTGTTCACTGCCCTCTGACCTGGAATCCCCAGGATGTGGCAGAGTCATACTCCAGGTCTCGCCCTTGACCCCGTCTGTGTCCTTGAAGGAGAGAGACTCAGACACCCCTGAGTGCTCGGTTCTCGCACACACAGGCACGCAGGGTAAAGATGAAGGTGCTGTAGGGGGCTGGGAGGGCAGGGTGCAGCCTGCTCGCTATGGCAAGGCATGAGCACTCCTTCCGGGGAAGCTGGGCTGGGAAGACTTGGTTCTGCTTCCAGCCCCTCTGGAGCCAAGTGCATCCCCGCCCCCTCGTTGCCGTTGGTAGCCATGGAGACCTTCTGTGAGAGGGTGCAGTTTTATCTGAAGCACCTGGAGGAGAGCGTGTACCCCGTGATGACCGAGGAGCAATTTGCCCTGAAGGTGTTTCCCATGTATCGCTACTTTGTGATGGTGTGGCTGAGGCACCACAACCCCGAGGTGAGATGTGCCCCCTCTTAGGAGGGCCTGGTGGTCCCCAGGCCACAGCTCCCCAGCCTGTGGGGCCGGGAGGTGCTGAGAGACCATCAGGTCCAGCCTTACTCCCAGGACCCAGAGGGGAGTCAGGGCAGTGACCTGACTCATGGCAGAGCGGGGGAACTCATGGATGTTGAACAGCTGGGACCTAGGAGCCTCATTCATGAGGCCAGCCTTGATGAAGGTTGGTGATAATCCTGAGAGCACTTGTTACATGCTGGGCCCTCTACCAGCGTCTTACCCATGGGAGCTGTTTTCACACCCCTCTGTGATATAGGACTGTTTGACACATGCGGAAACTCAGGCACAGAGAGGTTAAGTACCTGCTCAAGGTCATGGGGCTGCTAAGTGGGAGGGACTCAAACCCAGCCGCCTGTGCACGAAAGGCCTTGCTCTGCTTCGGAGGCCCCTTCTGTCCTGTGTCCTTGGATTCTGTGGGTGGGGCTGAGGTCACTGGCCTTGCTGGAGGATCGTGAGACAATGAGTCCAAGAGCTGGTTTCCGGTGGCAGGTGAAGCTGGGGGTGATCAGGTCCCTGAAGCCCATGCTCGGCCTCCTCCTGCCTAACGATGACCTGCGGGAGCAGGTTTACGACTACATCCCCCTGCTGCTGGCGGAGTACCAGGGCAGCCTGGAGGCGCTCTTCATCACACAGGTGAGCGGCCAGGCAGCCATGGCTCTGGGCAGGAGGCTTAGGGAATTGGGGGCTCCCAAGTGTTTAAGGGGTATGAGTGGAAGCCGGGGGGATGTCAGATATTTTGACACTGTGTCAGCAACCTGACATCTGTGCCCTGTGAGGGGCATGGAGCCTGGCACCCATGGGAAATGAACACTGCCCTTCCGGGTGGAAGGGACCAGGTGCTGGTCCTGGAGGTCAGAAGTCCAAACTCAGGGTGTCGGCAGCGCTGTGCTCCTTCTGAAGGCTCTAAGGAAGCAAGCACTCTTGCCTCTTCCAGCTTCTGGTGGCCCCACGTGTTCTGTGACAGTGGTAGCATCACTCCGATTTCTCCCTTCCTCACTGTGTGGCCTTTCCCCATGTGCCCCTCTGTGTCCTCTTCCTACAAGGACACCTCCCCAAAATCCAGGATGATCTCACCTTGAGATCCTGACCTAATTCCATCACAAAGACCCTATTTCCAAATAAGTCACATTCTCAGGTTCTGGGCGAGCCTGAATTTTGGAAGGACACCAGTCAACTCAAGGCAGCCTTGGTAAAGGGGTGAGATGTGTGAGAGGGAGCCGTTGCAGTGTTCCGAGTGGAGCTGGGGCTGGGGCTGGTGCCCATGTACAGGGATCACTCATCTATAAGCAGGGTGTGGGTATCAGCTCTTAAAGCAAGGAGTGGAAAGGGATGTGACTGATTTAGGAGCCATTTGTAGATCATTCTGGCTCAAGAATGGGATTCACTTTTAGGTGAAGGAGGCCTCGAATGCCGCACTCAGCAGCCTAGTGCAGCACTTCCCAAGCCTTGACGTGGTTAGGAATGACCTGGGGGCTGGGTGAAATGCAGGCTTGGATTCAGCAGGACTGGGGTAGGGCCTGAGAGTCTGCATTTCTAATCAGTTCCCAGGGAATCCTGATGCTCAGTGGGTCGGTGAGCCCCTGAGTAGCAAGGGTCTGGAGTTTGACCTTGAGTTGGTAGGTCTGCCTATCCACTGCAGGTCTTGAGGCAGATCCTGGAAGTGTCAGTCATCACCAACACCCCCGTCCCCCAAATGCAGCTCCACACCATTTTCACAGAACTGCATGTCCAGGTGAGGCCTGCAAGCTCGGCTGGACAAGGGCAGTCTCTGGGTGGATCAGCAGGAAGCTGGTGGCGGGAGGTGGCCTGGCCCACAACTCACTCGTGTGCCTCCTGTATAGGATGGGGTATGAGGCTGTAATGCTCATGCAGCCCCAGGCATGGTCAGCTGAGCTGTCCCTGCACCTGTGTCTCTGTGATTTCCTCCACCCTCACTGCCCGTCCCTCCCCAGGTGTGCAACAAGGCCCCGGCCCAGCATCAGTACAGCAGCCAGAACCTGATGGAAATGGTGCACTGCTTCGTAGCCCTCGGTGAGGCTCTGCGGCAGGGTGCTCCCCGCCTGCCCCGAGGACTGCAGGGGGCCTCTAGGGGTCCCGGCCCCTCTGAGCGCTGGGCCTGCTCTGGACCCAGTGAGCATGACTAAAGCTGTGCTTCCACCCTGCAGCTCGCTCCTACCCCAAGGAGCTGATGAAGTTCTTCTTCAGCCAGATGGAGACAAACAAGGAGGCCGTCCGCGTGGGGACTCTGAATCTGATTAGGGCTATAGTGAGCGCAGATGGTGAGCAAGGCAGGGCGAGGGGGGTGGGGAGGGTGGGGTGGGGCGGGGCGGGGCGGGGCGGGTGGGGTAGGCAGGGTGGAGAACAAGGGAGGCAATTTTCATTCATGTCGGGGCATTGCCACTTCCTAGACCTACTGGGTGGGCCAAGAAAGCCAAGGTTCTTGGCTGCTTTTCGTTTTCTAAGCTTTAACCTAATCAGCACTGTGGCTTACCCTCCCCACGCCCAACCCTCTGAGTCGGAATTTCAAATTGTTAACCTGAATCCTCCTCCTAACCTCCAAAGCTCAATCAGCGGCAGGATATAAGGCCAAACTACACCACGTAGGCTTCACCTGAAGCCCTGTGGATTCAATGCGCAACCATAGTCTACACATCTGATTCTAATCCCTAAGCCCAAACTCCAAACCTAGCCCTGATATTTAAAGAGAACACCTGTCCCTCACCAAGGCACTAGCTCACACTGTGCCTTTGTGTGAATTTGAAGAAGGCCGCTGTTGGCAGCACGCAGCCCTACAGTACATAATGGTTAGAAGAGCATGGGCAGCTCCCACTCAGCCCTAAAGTCGGGTAGCTTTGTTCAGTGCACAAATTGGGCGACTGTATATAAAGGGACTTGTGCGGCCATTAAAACTTTCTCTTAAATGCACATTTAAGCAACAATGAAATCCTTTTTACCTATTCAATGAATAGAGATGATAAAGATAATGGCTAGAGTTCACCTGGCCATTTTTCTGTAAAAGGCCAGATAGTAAAAATATTTTTGGCTTTGCAGGCTGTATAGTCTTTGACAATTACTCAGCGCTACCATTGCAGACCAGAAACAGCTGTAGACTCCTAAGCACAGCTGGTTTTGCAAACTTGATTTACAAAAACAGGCTGTGGGTTATACTTTGCTTATCGCTAGTCTAGGGTGACGAGAAACCACCTGTGATACTTGACTGACAGAAGGTGTAAATCAATAAATGATTTGAGGTGCTTAGTTGGATAGGGACCAAAATTTGCACTCAACAATCCAACTTTTTGTCAACTGTCCAAAGGAAATAATTGCCCAAAAGTAATTGGACAAAGGTGCTCGTTAAAACATTGTATTAAAAGCAAAGTGTGAGAAACAGCCTAAATGTTTTTCTCTAGGGATTTTGTGGAATCATGGAGTATTATGCAGCAATTAAAAGGTTTGCAGTCAATCCACTTTTTTGTGGAAAAGCTGCCCTCTTTATATTAAGTGTAACAATACAATGTGGGGCAGTATTTATAGCATGACCTTAGTGATGTGGAAGAAATCTATGTTCATTTATGCATAAACAGGTCTGGAAGGACATAATCTATTAAGTGGTTATTTTTTATTTTAATTTTGCAATGAACCCATACTATTTTTTTCTGTCAGAGAAATTAGATCTTTTTTTTCTTTTTAATTTTACTCTAAGTTCTGAGATACATATGCTGAACATGCAGGTTTGTTACATAGGTATACATGTGCCATGGTGGTTTTCTGCACCCATCAACCCATCATCTAGGTTTTAAGCCCTGCACGCATTAAGTATTTGTCCTAATGCTCTCCCTCCCCTTTCCCCCAACCCTCTTGCAGGCCCCGGTGTGTGATGTTCCCCTCCCTGTGTCCATGTGTTCTCACTGTTCAACTCCCACTTATGAGTGAGAACATGCGTTGTTTGGTTTTCTGTTCCTGTGTCAGTTTGCTGAAGATGATGGTTTTCAGCTTAGACTGCATAAAGAAAATGTGGCACATATACACCATGGAATACTATGCAGCCATATACTATTTTTATAATCAGAAACAGTTTCCATCTTAAAGGTGAAAATCTCATTGTCTCATGCTCACTTAGTACCTGACTGCCACCTTCTACCTGCTCTCATTTCCTTTTTCCTACTCTGGGGTTGACTTAGTAACACCTAACCTTGAGCACAGTATCATCTTGAATGTCTAACTTGACTTCCATCCACACCAGCCCTCTCCAGAACCTTCTCATGGCTCTTTCTGGCCCATCTTAAGCTTCTTCCTTTAGTTGGGTGTGCTGTCATCAGTTGTACAACTAGCAAACACTCCCCCAACCCTTACAGTGTGCCAGACACTGTGTTAACTCCGTGAGAGAGGCACTGTCATTATCCACACTTTACAGGCGAGGAAACTGAGGCACAGAGGGGTTACGTAATTCACTCTAGGTCACACAGCTGGGATGTGGTGGAGCCAGGATTTGAACCCAGGCTAGGCCTGGTGTCAGGACCCATGCTCTTCCTGGTGGTGCTTTGCAACCTCTGCATGCCCACTGCGTGCCCACTTCATGCCCAGTGCTCTATCCCAGCTGCAGGGCACCAAAGAGCTCATAGGCAGAGACCTTGCCCTCAAGGAGAGTTTACCTGGGTTCAAATGAGACACACGCAAAGCAGTGGCCAAGGGAAGGAGGTGGCCAGGGAGAGCATGGCCAGGAAAGCTCCTAAGAAAGTGCCCCTGAGCTTGGGGAATGTGGGAGGAGACAGAATGCTGCAAGACCCTGATGTGGGGCGAGCCACCTGATGTCTGATGTCTCCCTGAGCCGCAGCCCTCCAGCCCACCCGGTTTTCCTCCTTCAGAGCCCAGGATGAGTATCAGGGCCATCTACCTGGCTATCCGGGTGGTCAAGAACACCATCTCTGATACCCGGTCCAAGGTAACAGGGCAGAGACCTGGAAAAAGGGGGCACTCAGAGGACCCTGCCAGGGGAGCAAAGGGAAGTCTGGGCTCTGGGAGGTGGAGGCTTTTGATGGAAAACCCGGTTTTCCATTGGGTCTCAACTGGGGCTGCAGGGTGGCAAGGCCAGTGAAAGCGGAGGTTCCACTCTCGAGACCTCATTCTCTCCAAGGATCTAGAGTTTTCGAGTGGTGTGTCTCAGGCACCACCTTGGACCCAACAGAGGCCGAGTAAATCCAGCTGCAGCTAGTCACTCAGCTGCCAAAGGTTTTGTGAGATCTTTATCGCGTGTGAAAAAAGCAACTAAGAGGCACTCCTCTACCCACCCTCAAAAGGCTGAAAACCACAGTCCCAGGCTCCATGGCAGCCACATCTACCTTGGAGTGGAGCTGGGGAAGGGAGGTCCAGCGTAGTGAGGGTCTGCACAGCAGTTTCGAGGAATATCAGAGAGGGAATGGAGGAGAATTGGGACTAGAGGTTTAGGCAGCGCTATCTTCAGTACCTGGAGGCTGTGGAGGGAAGAGAAAAGGCTCGTTCTGCATCTCCCGCACGTAGTGATTCTCACCAATGGAGCAAGCCCCAGGGAGCCCAGGGTAACAGATGGGCTCCCCACGGCAAGGGCTGCTAGAATGGAGCAGCCTAGGTTGGAAGGGAGGGAGGGAGATTTGTGTCTTTCCAAGGCTCATTGAGGCTCCCAGGTGGGCGTGCTGCAGAGTGGGACCCCTGGATGAGGCAGGGGGAAGTGGGCAGAGTGGGCAGTAATCAGGTAGCCCCTGAGGCCCCTTCTAGCTCAGAGCACCCCCAATTCCTAGCTGTCTACGTCACAGGATTGGGTGCCCTGGAGCCCACCCCAGCCCCCAGCATGTCCATGGTCCTGTCCCCTCAGGTGAGGATGGCTATTCTCCGCATCATTGGGCAGCTGGCTCACTCTGGCTACCAGGAGAGAATCAAAGGCTGGGGCCTGAAGTACGTGTCTGTGCAGCTGACCTTATCCACCTACAAACTGGTGAGTGGCCGTGATACACAGATCACAGAGCAGCTGGAGTTGGAAATGGTTTCCACCGTGCTGAGGGGAGAATGCCACTCAGCATACCTGTGTTGGAACCTGCGTATCCGTTCACGACATGAGTTCATAGACACACAGTGAACCTGCAGGTGACAATGTGTGAGGTCCTAGATATATGCACAGCTCTGAGCATTCTGTAGACTCAGTATCTGGGCGTGGAGCCCCTGGGGAGTGAGGAAACCATACCCGAGAACACGGCAAGCCCCCTGCCAGGCCACAAATGGGAATCCCTTGGTTCTTTCTTCCAGACAAATCGCCGGGATAACTTTTATCAGAGGGACTTGGAGGAGAGGATGGTCCACAAAGTCACCATGGACACTGTGAAGATCATCACCTCTTCTGTCAGTGGGATGACCAATGTGAGTGGTCCCTGCCCCACCCACACAGTGGGTCACCACGCCAGGCTAGGGGTGAACTACACATGCCCAGAATTCCACATCTTTGCTTCTTCCGTTTCTGCTGTCTGGAGTGTCGAGGGGCCTTCCTCTTCCAGTTGCTTGGAATTACTCAAAACCCAGTTCCAAAGCCAGGTCCTTGATGAGAACTTACTCTTCATCTCTGTACCCCTAGAGGCTGGGCAGTGCATGACATCAGCATGGCTGGCAGTATCAATCTGTATCATTTAAGCGAGTACCTGAAATGTGTCCATTACTTTAAGGCCTGTGTGTGTGTGTGTGTGTGTGTAGACCAATATTCATGGTTTGATTTTGTAAACATTCATCGAGTTCTTACTCTGTGAAGGACAGGAGAGAGGAGTGTGCAGTAGGAGGACTCAGTATGACTGGAAGAAGTTCACAAACTATGGGAGAAACAAATGTGTCAACTTTTAATTGCAACAAAATGTGACATAACAATAAGAAAGGAAAAATGTACCATGAGAGCATCAAGGAGGGAATGATTTATTCACTAAGTGAGGCTGCAGGCTAGATGATCCCTGTCCAGCGACAGCTTTTTTTAATTACAGAAATCATCATCATCATCATCATCATCATCATAGCTACAGTCCATGTGGCATCCACATATAGCAGGTATACTCTACTAGGTGTGCAACATGTACAATCTTGTTTATCCCAGCAACTACTCGCACAGAGGGTAGTTGTTATCCTGATTTTGCAGATAAAGAAACTGAGCCCCAGAGGGATTCATTAATTTGCTCAAGGCCTCACAGCTGGTAAACAATAGAGCCAGGATTGAAATTCCCTTTGTAATTCACCATGCTGTCTTTATGGGGAAGCCCAGGAGCTGGGAGATTCTGGTCCTGCTGGTTGGAACAGGTTAAGCCATTTACGCGGAAGCCCAAGAGCTGGGAGATTCTAGTCCTGCTGGCTGGAACAGGTTAAGCCATTTACGGGGAAGCCCAAGAGCTGGGAGATTCTAGTCCTGCTGGCTGGAACAGGTTAAGCCATTTACGCGGAAGCCCAAGAGCTGGGAGATTCTAGTCCTGCTGGCTGGAACAGGTTAAGCCATTTACGCGGAAGCCCAAGAGCTGGGAGATTCTAGTCCTGCTGGCTGGAACAGGTTAAGCCATTTACGCGGAAGCCCAGGAGCTGGAACAGGTTAAGCCATTGTACCTGATAGTTGGTAGCATAAGAGCCTCACCTTCAACTCCCAGGGGTGGGTGTGGGGTGAAGAGGGATTACAATTAGTTGGGGGTGTTGAAAGGTCACCCAGGGAGAGAGGAGATGGTGGGGTGAAGTCGGAGACACAGCTCCAAGAATCCATATCAGTCAGGGTTCTCCAGAGAAACAGAACCAGTAGAAGACATATATAGTCTGATTTATTTTAAGGAAGTGACTCATGCAGTTGTGGGGGCTGGCAAGTCTGACACCTGCGTGGCAGGCCAGCAGGCTTGGAGACTCAAGCAGGGGCGGATGCTGCAGCCTTGTGGCTGAATATCTTCTTCCTCAGAGAAACCTCAGCGTTTCACTCTTAAGGCGTTTCACCCATCTATGTTATTGAGGATAATCTCTTTTGTGGATTATGCACTTTTGTCACACCTACAAGCTACCTTCATAGCAACACCTAGATTCGTGTTTGACTGAATGACTGGGTACTCTTGCCTAGCCAAGTTGACACACAAAATTGACCATCATACCAGGCAGGCACAACTGGATCAGCTGCCTAGTGTGCCCCTCTAGAGTACTTGGGATCAGAGGGAGGACCCTGTATGAGGAGGGTGTGATGGATGTCGGTGTGTATGAGGCTGGCAGCAATAGAAATTGGGCAACAGGGATGCTGGCCCCACCAGGGACTAGCAGACTGTCTTGCCACATCAGGGTGGATGACATTTAAATGCCCCTGACAAAGACTGGGGTTGACGGTGGAGCCAGTTCATGGCTGAGACTGTCAGGTGACATCTCTGGGGAAGAGGGGATGGGGCTGGAACCATGGCAGAGCCTGACTGTTCTCCTTAGAGGCCCAGGGCTTGGGCTAATTCTGAGCCCCTTTCTCTCCCACCCCCACCCCAGGAGTTTTGGGTGAGGCTCCTGTGCTACATCATGGAGACAGACTACATGGAAGCTTTGACTCCTATCTGTATCAGCCTCACAAACCTGGCAGAACACCAGCTCCATGGCCAGGACGTGGATGTCAGCATGGCTGGCAAGAGCAGGCAAGGTAGGCAAAGTTCCTGTGCCAGCTGGCTGGATTGGGCAGGTGGGCTGGCTCCTTGTCTGGGAATGCCCACCTCTCTCCACATTCCTCCCAACCTCATTCCCCCTTCTCCTGGAAACATCCAAGTCCAAATTAATACTATTAATGCCTACCTGGATATTAATGCCTACCTGATCATAGCTAGGACATGTTAGAATTGCGTAAACTTCCTTCTGAATAGTTCACTCCTCATGTCCTGTCCCCTCAGCCTACACCCCTGGTCCAGATCCCATCCTTGGGAGCTCCTGGCCCAGCCTTTCTCATGCATGACCTTACTGGGCCTCTGCTCTGGCTTCTCTGAGCCAGCTAGAGTAACTATAGGCACCCCCATCCTCTGTAGACTACCCTCACTGTGGTCCACTCAGAGTGGGGACTGTTAACACCAGGCTCCCAAAACAACTATGCCCACCTACCATGCGTGTTCCTGTCCCCTTTCCTCCCACCTCTGGCCCCAAGGGTGTGACTGGTGATGGAGGTGACTGATGGGGTCCTTTAGGATCCAGGGCTAGCAAAGGGCAGAGTCTGCTTTCTTATTTTGATCTAAACAAGCCAGTCAGGCGATCCTCTGAGGTCTTCCTCATGCCCCTCTTACTCTTGACTCCGGTTGAGTCCTCTCTAGGGCCCCTGCACTTGCACCTTCTCAGCAGGCCTAGCCTTGCCTTTGTCCTTTTGTTTGTGCGCTGTTGGTTTGCTTTTCATGGGCTCATTGGCTCCCAAAGCCTGTGGAGAGAGTCAGGAGTGGGTAGAAGGGCAGTGTCTAATTACTCTTGGCTCAGCAGAGGACAGGTTCACAGTAGGAGACAAAACATTGTCATGGTAAGCCCTGGTGTCACTACAGAATGTGCATGACCTGAAAAGAGCATCTTCTAAACCTCAACGCGTTAGCACGATTCTCTCCTCTTCCCAGGATAAGTGAAATGTAGTGATATTCTTAGAAAATTCCCTGTGCCAACCCATTCTCCATTCTGGGGGTTTGGGGAACAAGATCATGTTGGGGAGGCACCTTCTAGGGTAAAGTTCCTAGATGGGGACACAGGAGCATGTCCTGGTACAAGCGAGGAAGGCTCAGCTGGGGTTGCATTTCCTTCAATCAGTGGACCTGCCTGCACCTCAGAAGCTGCTGGCCCGTCTCCTGGTGAGTGGCTGACCTGCAATCATGCCCTGGCCTGGCAAGGCCATGCCCTGTGGCACCTCTTCCTTAAGCTCCTAATTCCCAGAGCCCTAGGGGTAGGAGGAAGCCGGGGTGCAATGAGGGAGTTTGATATTTGGCAGGACAGATCATTCCATGTCCCTGTCATTCCTCTCGAGTTTGGTAGAGGCAGTGCACTTGTAATAACTGGGGAGCTGGCCTGGACCTGCTTTTAGATTCCTCTGCCCAAAGCATCCCCACGACACCTCCAATGCTTGCCTACCCCTGGAGATTGGCTCAGTCCAGGACCCATGAGTTCTCCTCTTTATGTTAACTGTGGACCCTCATCCATATTACACTGAAGCCTGGGGTGGGGAGGGAGCCCAGGTCTGGTCCCCATCCCCCCTCCTTCCTGCAGTGTCCTCTGCAGGTGCACTCTCTGTTTGAAATCCCTATTTGAAAACCACCCATCCTGTCCAGCTCCTCCCTTTAAAAATGAGGACAACGAGCTCCAAGACAGGGAGCGAGGTGCTCAGGTGCTACTTCACTAGAGTCTTGGTGCCCTCCAGGTGCTGATGTCATCACCTTACAAGGGGGAGGGTCGTGGGATAGCCATGCTCAACCTCTTGAGGACCCTGAGCCAGAGCATCGCACCCTCCATGGCCAACATGTGGGAGCTGGAGATTCCGCTACTGGTCCGGTACCTGGAAGGTGAGGTGCCTGGGGAGCCCATCCCAGGCCAACCCTCCAATCCGTGTACATGCTGGGGTTCTAATCACATGAGTTGAATAACAAGAGCTGAGGCTCACAGTCAACCCACACAGCCCACGTTTGTCCTGAGAACTAGTTGAGCAGCTTGGGAAGGTGAGGAGGGCACTGCAACGTGTGATGGGTTCACCCATGGAGGGCCTCAAATGCCACGCTAAGGAGGCATAGAGGGCCTCGAATGCCAGGCTTAGGGGAGCAGTGGAAGAAAGTGGTATGTGTGACCATGCATGTGTTCCTGCAGAACATACTGAGTTCACTTGGGATCAGAAAGCCTGGGAAGACAAGCTGATTCAGGTAAAGGGGTAACAAGTTTGCTGAGGCCTGGGAGGAGGAGAAAGATGGGAGCAGATGGAAAGGCATCTGGTGGGCTGGGCACGTGAGGAGTTTAGAAGCCCCTAAAGGACATGTTCTCCTTCTGTCAGAGAAGACTTGGGTCAAAGTCTATAGCTGTGTCTATCCCCAGGGGAAAACAGAGAGAAACTTCCATCCCAAGAGCCAGGTGCCCAGGAGGGGAGCAGGGAGTGACACCCCTTCTGTTAGCCCCCAGAGCCACAGCCATTCCTCAGACCCACAGAACATTATTAGCACTGGATCAGGGATCTACGGACTTCGTGATCTGGAGATGTAGGCAAGGGAGGCGAGAGAGGGCAAGTCACTACTCAAGGTCACGTAGCATTCCCAGAGCCCAGGCAAGAACAGGGATGAAGGCCTTTGTCCCTTCCCACCAACGTCTTGTGCCTCCCCAGTTTCTGCGAAACTCCCTCAAGAAGACCCGGGGGTCTACCTGGAGCCTGCGTTTGAGCAAAGAGCTGAACAACCAGATTGCGAGCTTTGACAGCCCCTCTCTGGAGAAGGTTTGTCTTCACAGGGGCAGGAGAGTTTGGACAGGCAGGAGATTCCAGGGATGATGGAGTTGAGAGGATCACACTGTGTGTGTGAGATCAACTGGACCTGTGGCTGTTTACATGGTCCTGGGAGGAGAGGAGGGTGGTCTAGATTGGTGGTTTTAGTTTTGTTTTTGGTTTGTTTTTTTTGTTTTGTTTTGTTGATCCTCCAGATTCTGATTAGCAATCACATGTGTATATTTCTTTGTAAACACAAAACTATACCACATTGCTACAAAACTCTAAAACATTGTTGAAAGAAATCAGGGAGGGTCTCAATAAGTAGAAAGCACCCCATGTTCATGGATTGAAAGATGCTATAGTTCAAATGGCGATGCTCTCCAAATTTATCTTCAGTTTTAGCTTGACCCCATCACAATCCAAGCTAGTTCTTTTTATTTTTTTTCCAGAGACTGACAAATTAATTCTAAAATTTATATGGAAATACCAGGGGCTCTAAATAGCCAGCATAATTATGATGAAAAGAAGAATAAAGTTGGAGGACTCAAACTTCTCAATTTCAACTTCTTACACAACTGCAGTAAAACTCCTTACACAATTGCAATAAACAAGATAATGAGATACTGGCATAAGGATAGACATACAGATTGATAGAATTGAGAGTCCAGAAATAAACTCTCACATTTATGGTTAATTTATTTTCAAGAAGGGTGCCAAGACAATTCAATGGGGAAAGAATAGTTTTTTTTCAACAAATGGTGCTGGGATAACTAGAAATCCACATGCGAAAGAATGAAATTGGATACCTTCCTCACACCATACATAAAACTAAATCAAAATGAATCACAGACCTAAATAAAAGAACTAAAATTATAAAATTCTAGAAAAACACAGGATAAATCTTGTGGCCTTGGGTTAGGCAAAACCTTCTTAGAGATGACACCAAAAAGCAAAAGTGACACAAATAAATAAATTGGATATCATGAAAATTAAAACCTCTTGTGCTAAAAATAATACAATAAAGTGAAAAAAGAAGCACATTAAGGAAGAATATGTTCTTCCGTAACAGATCAAAGACTTAAGTGTACAAAATAAAATGGAACCGTGGAACAACTAGAATATATTGATGAATATTTTTATAATCTTAACGTGAAATAGCCTTTATATGCTTGCAAAGAAACCAAGAAAGACAAGAGAAAAGAGGTAAACTTTACAGATATTAACATTTTTTTGTGTGCTTCTACTACTTCCTGTTTGTTTTCTCATCTCCAAAAGCAAAAATATTTACTTTATGGAGTCATGGTGAGGATTTAATGAAATATGGATGGTTGTTTTTATTATGTCTCCAAATATAAAACAAAATTCTTACAAATAGAAAAAACCCACCAAAAAATGGGAAAAAGAATATAGCCAGAAATGGAAAGAATTATAACGAATCATGAGAATATGAAAAGATGATTGGCACAACTAATAATCAAAGAAACACATCATAGTGAGACTGTTCCACTTCTCACTGATCATGACCTATGTTGGGGAGTAGGTGGAGAAGTTGGTGCGCTTAGATTTGTTGGCGGGAGTGTAAATTGGTTCAACTTACACAGGAGTTGAACAAATTTACACTTCCCCCGTTAACACATATAACATGCCTGCCCTTATATAGCCTGACCTCCCAGAGTAACCTGAACATTTATTTATTTATTTTTTAAATTTTTTATTTCCATAGGTTTTTGGGGGAACGGGTGGTCTTTGGTTACATGAATAAGTGGCGATTTGCAAGATTTTGGTGCATGCATCACCCAAGCAGTATACGCTGCACCCAGTTTGTAGTCTTTTATCCCCCACCCCCTTCTTACCCTTTCCCCCTGAGTCCCCAAAGTCCTTTGTATCATTCTTATGCTTTTGCATCCTCATAGCTTAGCTCCCACTTATGAGTGAGAACATACGAGATTTGGTTTTCCATTCTTAAGTTACTTAGAATAATAGTCTCTAATCTCATCCAGGTTACTGCAAATGCCAGTAATTCATTCTTTTTGAGTTCAAGCGATTCTCCTGCTTCCGCCTTCCAAGTAGCTGGGACTACAGGTGCATGCCACCATGTACCTGTAGTCCCAGCTACAGGTGCATGGCTGAGTAGTATTCATATATATGAATATATACATATATATGAATATATATATGTGTATATATATCGTAGTTTCTTTATCTCCTTGTTGATTGATGGGCATTTAGGCTGGTTCCACATTTTTGCAGTTGTGAATTGTGCTGCTATAAACATGTGTGCAAGTATCTTCTGCACATTTTTAAAAAATTGAAGAATATGAAGCCAACTGTCTACAACAGCACCCCCTGAAGGCTGGCTGTAGGGAGGCCTGAGCTCCTTCCTCCCTTCTGCCTCTGCAGGGCTTTCTGTACCGGGCCTTGGGCTTCACCTTGGCCTCAGGCCTGGAGGCCAGCAAGGTGGAGGTCCTGCTGTTGGAGCTGCTGTACAAGACGGACTACAGCAATGACTTCGACAGCGAGGTGAGGGTGCCTGCAGCCCCCTCCTGTCCACCAGATGCCTCTGGACCCTTGGGGACACGCGTGTTCATGTGGCTACATGTGTTTTGTGGGTGTGTGCGTGTGTGTGTGTACGTGTGTCTGCCTTGCATGTGTGTGGGGGGGATCCTCTGCCCACTGGCCCCTGCCCTCACCCTGGCTGGCTGGGTCTCCCTGCAGGGTGTGATTCTGTGCTTTGGCCTGTGTGCCCGGGGCCAGGTAAAAACAGTGCTGAATGCGCTTCATGACTTCGAGGAGAGGATCCAGGAGTCAGAGCAGTCCTGGCAGATCAGTGCTTGGCGGGTAAGGCACCTTCCCTCCACAACTGGGTCTTGGGATCTCTTTGCACAGTGCTCTGGGCACCTGACCCAAGGTCCTTTCTAGATCTCAGTAGGAAACTTGCCTCCCACAGGGTCTCCTGTCACCACCATGGCTGAGACATTTAGTCTGAGACCTCCTGGACAGAGCTTTTGCTATTGAATCATCTTAAAAATGCAGGGTGGGCCTTTCCAGGACCCAGATACTGTCACAGAGTCCCAGCCCCTTGCTACTCATGGTGGGGTTCTCAGACTGGCAGTGGGGGCTCCCTTGGTGCTGACTGGAAACACAGAGTCCCATGCCCCACCCAGACCCACAGGATCTGAAGAAGCTGTTCAGGTAGTGCTCCATGGGTGCCTGGCACTGGGAGCTCTGCCTCAGTGAATGGACGGTGCTGGGATGGAGGGGCTCTAACCCACCGTTGCAGGGTGAGAATACTGAAGCTTGTCCATGGGCAAGCGGCTGGTTCACTGGTGAAGCCAGGATTTGGATCCAGACAGCCCATAGCCCCATCCTCTGGAGGCTGCCCCTCCCTACCACAGGAGATGGTCCCACCAGCTGGCTGAGCTCCTAGTGGGAAACCATCTAAAACCATCCCCCATGCCTCAGGCTTTGCCCTTGACCTGGAATCCTTGCCCTGGAGTCTGGTTGTTTGAATGTAGAGAATCGAGAGTGTCCCAGGGAGTGTCCCTGGCTTCTTTCTAGGTTTTCTGCAAAGAGGACCTGACACCTGGATTTCTACTCAGTGTGGCAGGGCACCGGGGCCTCTGCTTCCCATCCACAGTGGGTTTGGTGGCCTCTAACATCTCCTCCCACTCAGAGATTGTTCTGAGGATGTGAGCACCGCGAGGGCAAGGTGGAGGCTGTCGGTTCCTGCTGGATCTCCAGCCTCATGTGTGCCTGGCCCATAGCTGGTGTCTGGTAGGTGAAGGTATGAGGTGTGCAAGCAGCCTCTGTTTAGGCTGCTCTGGGCATCTATGGCCTTGGTCTGGCTTGCTCACTACTGCGTGCCCAGTGCCTGGTGTCTAGTAGATGCTCAATAAAGATGCATTGAGTGAATGAATGTTATGCATGAAAAAATGATGAACATTTCACGCACCCAGAAAATAGTCAGGTGAAGCACCGCCAGCTGACTTGACGGATCCTTTGGTCATGTGGCCAGAGACCATCACCTGCATTTGGAGCAGCCCCTGCCGCCCCTAGTGGTTCTTTTTCTCTTTGGCCTTGTAGAAGGACCACCCCTGGAGGCGGGAGACAGTGAAAAGTGCCCTCATGGTGATGTATAGCTGCGTGGCCTCCTACTGCCACCCCCAGTTGCTCCTCAACCTCGTGGACAGCCCCATCACTGCTAAGATCATTCACCATTATGTCAGCAGCTGCCAGGTAGCCCCATCTGCTGCCTGGGGGGATGTCTTCTGGACCAGGCTGGTGGGGAGTAGTCTTCTGCCACTCTCTGGGCACCTGCATCCCTACCCAGGGGACATCCAGGCATCCTACCTGATGCCCAGCACGTGGGAAGCCCATTGCCCAAATGTGCTGTTCTCTGTGCTTTGGTGTCATGCATAGGGGGTGGGGGGTGAGGATAGCCCCTCTTCCAGAGTGCTAGTGGGGTCCCCAGAAGCCACAAGATGAGCCCCACCTCTTCCCAGCCTTTCCCACTCCCTCTGCCCTTGCCTCTGGCCCTCCCTGACACTGACCCAGACCCTTTCATAAGGAACAAGAGGTGGGGTTGCCTTCAAAGACATACAAAGGGACTGGCTGTTTTCTTGGAATGGCAAGGAGGGGAAAACACAGAGAATAAAGCAAAAATTGTTTTTATTTTTTAAAACTGTGGCAAAATACACACAGTTTACCATCATAACCATTTTTAAGAATGCGTATGGTTCAATGGCATGAGGTACATTCACGTTGTTGTGCAACTCACCGCCATCTGTCTCCAGAATTCTTCATTTTGCAAAACCAAAATCCTATATCCATTCAACGCCAACTCTCCATTCCCTTCTTCCCCTAGCCCTGGCAACGACCTTTACTCTTTCTGTCTGTGTGGCTTTGACTAGTCCAGGTACCTCATCTAAGTGCAATCATATGATAGTTGTCCTTGTATGTCTGGCTTATTTTGTTTATCATAATGTTCTCAAGGTTCATCCATGTAAAAGCAAGCATTTTCTCAATAACCTCTCCTGCCTCTATGGTGACACATAGGGCTCAGGGCCCCTGGTCACTGAAGGTGGCCCCTTAGCTGCTTTGCTGCCCTCAGGAGGCTTGGGAAGGTGGCATCCTCCGTGGTGTATTAGTTCGTTTTAATGCTGCTGCTAAAGGCATACCTGAAACTGGGAACAAAAAGAGGTTTACTTGGACTTAGAGTTCTACATGACTAGGGTGGCCTCAGAATCACGGTGGGAGACAAAAGGCACTTCTTACGTGGCAGCAGCAAGAGAAAAATGAGGAAGAAGCCAAAGTGGAAACTCCTGAAAAACCCATCAGATCTTGTGAGACTTCTTTACCATCATGAGAAGAGCATGGGAGAGACCAGCCCCCATGATTCAATTCCCTCCCCCTGGGTCCCTCCCACAATACATGGGAATTCTGGGAGATCCAATTCAAGTTGAGATTTGAATGGGGACACAGCCAAACTATATCACGTGTGGACACAGGTGCTGCACCTCACCTTGGATCCCCGCCATGTGCCTGTGGCCCTGCCATGTGGCAGGTGCTCCATTCATGTGGTCAAAGGACAGAGTGAGGCCGCCCATCTCTCAGAGCATTCAACATTGAACCCTTTCTTCTGAGCAGAGGGAGTCCAGGAGCAGAGGCTGCATCTTGGATTCTTCTGGGGCTGCTCACAAACGTTCTCTCCCTCCTTTCCCCCTTCTGGGCTCAGGACATCTGTCTCAAAATGGCCTTCATGAAGAGTGTTGTGCAGGTTACTAAGGCCATCATCAACATCAAGGACCTGGAGGACTTTCACTTTGCCCAGAAGATGACTCTTACCAGCATCATAGTGGTAAGCTGGATGAGGTACCTCCTTGGTCCTGGTCCTGGTTTTGGGGTCTAACTCCCTGTGGTGAGAGGTTTTCAAAGTTCCCGAGGGCATCTGCAGAGCTCTCTGAAGCCCTTCCCTGTCTTGGCTCTGCTTTGACCTAACTGTAGGAGTTCTGAGAATGATTTTTGTATCTGATAAAGGGTTTCACAGCCAGTCAACTGTTTGGAAACAGGGTGGCAGATTCTGGCTGTCTTGGGTCCTGCAGTGCCCAGGGCAGCTGGTTCAGGCCTGATAGACAGAGATTCCCTGGGCTGGCTTAGCTGTTGCTTTCCTGTGTCTCCGTGGGAGGGCCTTAGGAGCAGGGACTTAGAGTGAAGGAAGCAGGACTTAGAGTGAAGCCCTGAAGGAGGCACAGAAGGATGTAAGACAAAGAACATGTCCACTGTCCAAAGGCTGATGGAGCCTGTGGGGCCGCCAATGTCCTTGGTCCCCAGGCCTCCCTACTCATGTCATTGCCAGTGCCTTGGCCCCTCAAAGCTGCTTGGGTTGTGCTGGAAGTGGCCCTTGAGGGACATGAGATTAGGCGGAACAGAAGGCAATGAGGAGGAAGTGGGATTTATTTGGCTCTCACTGGCCAGGAGCTTTGGATCTGTACTTTCACGCGAGCCTGGAGCAGCCCTGTAAAGTGGGTTTCCAGGTCCTGTTTTACAGAGAAGGGAACTTGGGCTCAGGCAGAGGAAGTGCTGGCCCAGGGGCACACAGCAAGTAGATGAGCAACCTGAGCTAGGAGCCCAGGACCACTTTGGGCCCTACTCCCTCTCTGCTGCCTCCCCTAAGATGCCAAAAGCCAAATGGCCCTAAAAAGAACGAAAGAGATGCAGGGTGTTAGACGTTTTGGGAAGTGCCAGGTCTTTCTCATGCTGACACTGGCGAGTGCTACTGCCATCATGGTCACCAAAAGCTACCACCCCCTGCTTGTGTTGGGCAGGCGGTCATTGAGGCAGAACCGACTGACAACCTGGTTTCTCCAGTGCGAGCCTTGGCGATGGAGGCCCTCTCACACCTGAGGTGAGCTGGGCCCCCACCCGCACCCCATCCCAAGGGGTGGGGAAAAGTTCAAGACCATTCCTTCGTGCTCCTTCAGGGGTTGTGCCTCCTCTTTCCTCTCCTGCCTCTGTAGCAGGAGTCTCAGTTGGTGGCTCCCCAGGGCAATGGGCCAGCCTAGAAGATGGGGGTCAGCCTCAGCCACTCCTTTCTATAATTCTCAGCAGGATTTCAAGTTGGATTTATGGCACGTGGGTGGGCTGCTCTTCCATTGATTGGGGATATTTTGAGCAAAATAACAGTGATAACACTGAAGAGCATTGCAGGCATCCTTCAAGATGAGTCAGGCTGAGTCAATGAGTTGAAGGGCTCAGTCAACTATTTGTTGATACCATTGGTACAAAATGATCTAAAGCCCCAAGACTTGCCTTCCTGGAGATGCCAATCCACTGGTGGGGAGGGGGAAAGGGGAAGAAGTTATGGATTTATAAAATTAGTATTTAAAGAGGTTGGCTCATCTCTAAGAATACCTCCTCTATAGGGGAAGATTCATTACTTAGGCTCACAGCAGAACTATCTGATGCTTTAAGCTGCATCAAACAGGCAGATTTTAAAATGTCATGAACATCAACTAAGCACAATTATATGCTGAGTACTGAAGGGACACAGATACATAAGACCTAGTCCAGCCTTTTAAGGACTTAGAGATAAGACAGACACATACAAACAGACTTATAGGTCAACGCCGACTAATAGGACTGTGTTTGCAGATAAACCCCCCCCACACCAACAAAAAATATCTGAGCACACAAAAAAGGGGCTACTAACAAAATGCAACTCAGTTTATACAAAAGGAGCTATCAAAAGGCTTGGCGCAGAGTTGGCATTTGGCTTTTGACCTGGGCTTAGGCAGATGCCTGGACTTGGGGCTTCCTAGGAGAGTGCAATACAAGACACTTTGGGGGAACAGGAGTTTAAAGTAGGATGGTGGCTCTCAACTCTGGGGGCACAATAGAACTCATGGGGAACTTTTAACAGTATGGATATCCAGGTCCCACTCCAGATCCTGGGGCTTGGACATGGTCCCTGGGGGTCCTTAAAAAATCCTCGAGGTGTCTTTAATATGCATCAAGCTTGAGAATTATTGATGAAGGGGCTAGAAGGAGAATGAGCTAGCATGCACCAATCGCTAGCAACTACCTCTAGAGGGTTTATTCAAACACAGATGGCTGCAGTCCACCCCTAGAATTTTTGATTCAGCAGGTCTTGGTTGGGGCCATAGAATTTGTGTTTCTCATAAACTCCAAGATGAAGCTGCTGCCGCCGCAGTGGTGGTGGTCCAAGCATTACATGTGAAAGCCCCTGGACTAGCACCAGCCTGGGAGGTCAGATTCCATGGTTGTAGTTGGCAAGGAGCAATGGAATGTTTCTGAGCAGATTAACAGGTTCAGAGTAGGCAACAGCAGATAGGAGAGATGGCCTTGAACCCCTGCATCTCCCCTTCAATCACAGGCAAGAGTCACTGGACACTGGTTACTGGTCAGAGCCAGGGCCCCTGGGGAGAGATGCTTGCCAGAGCCTCCAACTGAAGTTGGCCTCTTCCTCTTCTACGACATGTTTCTGTGTCCAGATTGGGCAGTGGGGCAGCAGAAACTCAACTCCCCAGTGACTCTTCCTCTCTTGTCACTGCTTCTTTCCCCAGCAAGCTGAAGCCTTTCTACTCCACAGAAGAAAACAGTGAGCTAATGGATATCAGCATACATTCTATAATTTCTCTCCAACTCCCAGGAGAGGACAATGAGTCCATTAAGGTAGGTCCAGGACAATGAGTCCATTAAGGTAGGTCCCTCTGGGATGCCTCATTTGCTGGGTCAGGACCTGGAAATTAGCATTAACATGGGCCATGCTGAGAGTCCACGTTCCTGAACCACCCTCGAGTGTTTAGAGGCAACAGAGTGTAGTGAGCTCTATCAGCAAATGTAAGGTAATGCTAGCTGTTGAAACAGATAAACCCTGAAATCTTAGTGGATTAACAACATAAAAGTTTATTTATTACCCAAGTCAAGTCAAGCCCAATTGTCAATGGGATTGGAAATGGAGCTGCTTTGTGCAATTATTCAGGAACCCAGGCTGGCGGAGACCTCCTGCCTATTCTCAGTGCATGAATTCCAAGGTCCCAATCAATGGGTATTGATACCCACCCTAAAGAGAAGGAAGAGAAAGTCTAGGGAAGGCTTGAGAGCCATTTTGCCCTCCTTCTGTTGGCTGAAACACAGTCACATGGCTCCACCAATGCAAGGAGTCCTGGGAAATGTAGTCCCTGATGGGATGGCTGTTTCCCTGACAACACTGTGGAAAACGAGAAGGAATCTTTTGTGGACAGGTAGCCATCCCTGCCCCAAGGGACTGGCCCTGGATGAAGAATCAGAACTGGGCTCCAGGAGTTCAGTATCCTGCTTTGTAAAGTGAATTCCTCTTTTTTTTTTTGAGATGGAGTCTCGCTCTGTGGCCCGGGCTGGAGTGCAGTGGCCGGATCTCAGCTCACTGCAAGCTCCGCCTCCTGGGTTCACGCCATTCTCCTGCCTCAGCCTCCCAAGTAGCTGGGACTACAGGCGCCGGCCACCTCACCCGGCTAGTTTTTTGTATTTTTTTTTAGTAGAGACGGGGTTTCACCGTGTTCGCCAGGATGGTCTCGATCTCCTGACCTCGTGATCCGCCCGTCTCGGCCTCCCAAAGTGCTGGGATTACAGGCTTGAGCCACCGCGCCCGGCCAAGTGAATTCCCTTAAATGGTTGTCTTGTACTTCACTAGAGAAAATGAGTGTCAAGAGCTCAGACTGAGCAGAAGTTAGTGGATGACTGCCAGACCCCTCCCTGGCATGGACTCCCTGCAGGGAGGGGGGTTGTGGGTGCCCCTCATTGCCGCCTATCTCTCTGTCCCTCTTGGCTGTAGACCCTGTATGCAAATGCCCTGAGCTCCCTGGAGCGGCTGATGGAGAGCCTCCTGCAGAGGCAGCTGGACCCCAAGGGGCTGCAGGAGATGGTGCAGGTGAGTTGCCTGGCAGCAGGCCAGAGCCAGAGATAGCCACTCCTCCCCAGCAGCTGGCCTGAGGGCCAGACTGTGGGGAACAGCAGAGTACATGAAACATTGTTTTAGTGATTTCATTTTTATAAAATTCCAGATTTGCTAAAAATTTGCAAGGATAGTGCAAAGATGCTCTTCATGCAGATTCACAGTTCTTAATACTTTGTCACATTTTCTTTCTCAGTTTTCTTCTGTCTCCTTCCACACACACATACATCTTTTGAACCATGGATAGCTGCAGACATCCAAAGTAACACTACTCTCTTATATAACAACAGTGCCATGATCAAATAATACTCAAATTTCACGAACTGCCCCAATAATGTCCTTTAGAGCTGTTTTCTCCTTGATCCAGGATCCAGTCCAGATTAGGCACTGCATCTACCCATCAGGTCTCTTTGTTCTTCTTTCGTCTGGAACAGCTTCACAGTCCTTCTTTGTCTTTCATTACCTTGGCACTTTTGAAGGGTACTGGTTAGGTTTTTAAAAATTGGGTTATTTGCTTTCTTTTTATGGAAACTTTTACAGGTTTTACAGATTCTGGATACAACCCAACACATACGCGATTTGCAAATATTTTCTCCTAGCCTGTGGCCTTTTTATTGATTTCCCAATATTTTTTTTTTGTTTGTTTTTTTGAGATGGAGTGTCGCTCTGTTGCCCAGGCTGGAGCACAGTGGTGCTATCTTGGCTCACTGCAAGTTCTATCTCCCAGGTTCACGCCATTCTCCTGCCTCAGCCTCCCGAGTAGCTGGGACTACAGGCACCCGCCACCAAGCCTGGCTAATTTTTTTGTATTTTTTAGTAGAGACGGGGTTTCACCGTGTTAGCCAGGATGGTCTCGAACTCCTGACCTCGTGATCCACCCGCCTGAGCCTCCGAAAGTGCTGGGATTACAGGCGTGAGCCACCGCGCCCAGCCAGTTTCCCAGTATCTTTTAATGAGCAGAAGTTGTTTTTTCTTTTTTTCTTTTTTTTTTTGTTTTTTTTTTTTTTATTTATTATACTTTAAGTTCTAGGGTACATGTGCATAATGTGCAGGTATGTTACATATGTACACTTGTGCCATGTTGGTGTGCTGCACCCATCAACTCGTCAGCACCCATCAACTCGTCATTTACATCAGGTATAACTCCCAATGCAATCCCTTCTCCCCCCCCCCCCCCCCCCCCCCCCCGTGATAGGCCCCGGTGTGTGATGTTCCCTTTCCCGAGTCCAGGTGATCTCATTGTTCACTTCCCACCTATGAGTGAGAACATGTGGTGTTTGGTTTTCTGTTCTTGTGATAGTTTGCTGAGAATGATGGTTTCCAGCTGCATCCATGTCCCTACAAAGGACTCAAACTCATCCTTTTTTATGGCTGCATAGTATTCCATGGTGTATATGTGCCACATTTTCTTAATCCAGTCTGTCACAGATGGACATTGGGGTTGATTCCAAGTCTTTGCTATTGTGAATAGTGCCACAATAAACATACGTGTGCATGTGTCTTTATAGCAGCATGATTTATAATCCTTTGGGTATATACCCAGTAATGGGATGGCTGGGTCATATGGTACTTCTAGTTCTAGATCCTTGAGGAATCGCCATACTGTTTTCCATAATGGTTGAACTAGTTTACAATCCCACCAACAGTGTAAAAGTGTTCCTATTTCTCCACATCCTCTCCAGCACCTGTTGTTTCCTGAGTTTTGAATGATTGCCATTCTAACTGGTGTGAGATGGTATCTCATTGTGGTTTTGATTTGCATTTCTCTGATGGCCAGTGATGCTGAGCATTTTTTCATGTGTCTGTTGGCTGTATGAATGTCTTCTTTTGAGAAATGTCTGTTCATATCCTTTGCCCACTTTTTGATGGGGTTGTTTTTTTCTTGTAAATTTGTTTGAGTTCTTTGTAGGTTCTGGATATCAGCCCTTTGTCAGATGAGTAGATTGCAAAATTTTTTTCCCATTCTGTAGGTTGTTTGTTCACTCTGATGGTAGTTTCTTTTGCTGTGCAGAAGCTCTTTAGTCTAATTAGATCCCATTTGTCAATTTTGGCTTTTGTTGCTGTTGCTTTTGGTGTTTTAGACATGAAGTCCTTGCCCATGCCTATGTCCTGAATGGTACTACCTAGGTTTTCTTCTAGGGTTTTTATGGTATTAGGTCTAACATTTAAGTCTCTAATCCATCTTGAATTAATTTTTGTATAAGGAGTAAGGAAAGGATCCAGTTTCAGCTTTCTACTTATGGCTAGCCAATTTTCCCAGCACCATTTATTAAATAGGGAATCCTTTCCCCATTTCTTGTTTTTCTCAGGTTTGTGAAAGATCAGATGGCTGTAGATGTGTGGTATTATTTCTGAGGACTCTGTTCTGTTCCATTGGTCTGTATCTCTGTTTTGGTACCAGTACCATGCTGTTTTGGTTACTGTAGCCTTGTAGTATAGTTTGAAGTCAGGTAGCGTAATGCCTCCAGCTTTGTTCTTTTGACTTAGGATTGTCTTGGCAATGCGGGCTCTTTTTTGGTTCCATATGAACTTTAAAGCAGTTTTTTCTAATTCTGTGAAGAAACTCATTGGTAGCTTGATGGGGATGGCATTGAATCTATAAATTACCTTGGGCAGTATGGCCATTTTCACGATATTGATTCTTCCTATCCATGAGCATGGTATGTTCTTCCATTTGTTTGTGTCCTCTTTGATTTCACTGAGCAGTGGTTTGTAGTTCTCCTTGAAGAGGTCCTTTACATCCCTTGTAAGTTGGATCCCTAGGTATTTTATTCTCTTTGAAGCAATTGTGAATGGAAGTTCATTCCTGATTTGGCTCTCTGTTGTCTGTTACTGGTGTATAAGAATGCTTGTGATTTTTGCACATTAATTTTGTATCCTGAGACTTTGCTGAAGTTGCTTATCAGCTTAAGGAGATTTTGGGCTGAGACAATGGGGTTTTCTAAATATACAATCATGTCATCTGCAAACAGGGACAATTTGACTTACTCTTTTCCTAACTGAATACCCTTGATTTCTTTCTCTTGCCTGATTGCCCTAGCCAGAACTTCCAACACTATGTTGAATAGGAGTGGTGAGAGAGGGCATCCCTGTCTTGTGCCAGTTTTCAAAGGGAATTTTTCCAGTTTTTGCCCATTCAGTATGATATTGGCTGTGGGTTTGTCATAAATCGCTCTTATTATTTTGAAATACGTTCCATCAATACCGAATTTATTGAGCGTTTTTAGCATGAAGGGCTGTTGAATTTTGTCAAAAGCCTTTTCTGCATCTATTGAGATAATCATGTGGTTTTTGTCTTTGGTTCTGTTTATATGCTGGATTACATTTATTGATTTGCGTATATTGAACCAGCCTTGCATCCCAGGGATGAAGCCCACTTGATCATGGTGGATAAGCTTTTTGATGTGCTGCTGGATCCGGTTTGCCAGTATTTTATTGAGGATTTTTGCATCGATGTTCATCAGGGATTTTGGTCTAAAATTCTCTTTTTTTGTTGTATCTCTGCCAGGTTTTGGTATCAGGATGATGTTGGCCTCATAAAATGAGTTAGGGAGGATTCCCTCTTTTTCAATTGATTGGAATAGTTTCAGAAGGAATGGTACCAGCTCCTCTTTGTACCTCTGGTAGAATTCAGCTGTGAATCCATCTGGTCCTGGACTTTTTTTGGTTGGTAGGCTATGAATTATTGCCTCAATTTCAGAGCCTGCTATTGGTCTATTCAGGGATTCAACTTCTTCCTGGTTTAGTCTTGGGAGAGTGGAAGTGTCCAGGAAATTATCCATTTCTTCTAGATTTTCTAGTTGATTTGCGTAGAGGCATTTATAGTATTCTCTGATGGTAGTTTGTATTTCTGTGGGGTCGGTGGTGATATCCCCTTTATCATTTTTTATTGCATCTATTTGATTCTTCTCTCTTTTCTTATTAGTCTTGCTAGCGGTCAATTTTGTTGAAATTTTCAAAAAAGCAACTCCTGGATTCATTGATTTTTTGGAAGGTTTTTTGTGTCTCTATCTCCTTCAGTTCTGCTCTGATCCTAGTTATTTCTTGCCTTCTGCTAGCTTTTGAATGTGTTTGCTCTTGCTTCTCTAGTTCTTTTAATTGTGATGTTAGAGTGTCAATTTTAGATCTTTCCTGCTTTCTCTTGTGGGCATTTAGTGCTATAAATTTCCCTCTCCACACTGCTTTAAATGTGTCCAGCGATTCTGGTATGTTGTATCTTTGTTCTCATTGGTTTCAAAGAACATCTTTATTTCTGCCTTCATTTCGTTATGTACCCAGTAGTCATTCAGGAGCAGGTTATTCAGTTTCCATGTAGTTGAGTGGTTTTGATTGAGTTTCTTAGTCCTGAGTTCTAGTTTGATTGCACTGTGGTCTGAGAGACAGTTTGTTATAATTTCTGTTTTTGTACATTTGCTGAGGAGTGCTTTACTTCCAATTATGTGGTCAATTTTGGACTAAGTGTGATGTGGCGCTGAGAAGAATGTATATTCTGTTGATTTGGGGTGGAGAGTTCTGTAGATGTCTATTAGGTCTGCTTGCTGCAGAGATGAGTTCAATTCCTGGATATCCTTGTTAACTTTCTGTCTCGTTGATCTGTCTAATGTTGGCAGTGGGGTGTTGAAGTCTCCCATTATTATTGTATGGGAGTCTAAGTCCCTTTGTAAGTCTCTAAGGACTTGCTTTATGAATCTGAGTGCTCCTGTCTTGGGCGCATATATATTTAGGATAGTTAGCTCTTCCTGTTGAATTGATCCCTTTACCATTATGTAATGGCCTTCTTTGTCTCTTTTGATCTTTGATGGTTTAAAGTCTGTTTTATCAGAGACTAGGATTGCAACCCCTGCTTTTTTTTGTTCTCCATTTGCTTGGTAGATCTTCCTCCATCCCTTTATTTTGAGCCTATGTATGTCTCTGCATGTGAGATGGGTCTCCTGAATACAGCAGACTGATGGGTCTTGACTCTTTACCCAGTTTGCCAGTCTGTGTCTTTTATTGGAGCATTTAGTCCATTTACATTTAAGGTTAATATTGTTATGTGTGAACTTGATCCTGCCATTATGATATTAACTGTTATTTTGCTCGTTAGTTGATGCAGTTTCTTCCTAGCCTCGATGGTCTTTACAATTTGGCATGTTTTTGCAATGGCTGGTACTGGTTGTTCCTTTCCATGTTTAGGGCTTCCTTCAGGGTCTCTTGTAAGGCAGGCCTGGTGGTGACAAAATCTCTAAGCATTTGCTTATCTGTAAAGGATTTTATTTCTCCTTCACTTATGAAACTTAGTTTGGCTGGATATGAAATTCTGGGTTTAAAATTCTTTTCTTTAAGAATGTTGAATATTGGCCCCCACTCTCTTCTGGCTTGTAGAGTTTCTGCCGAGAGATCTGCTGTTAGTCTGATGGGCTTCCCTTTGTGGGTAACCTGACCTTTCTCTCTGGCTGCCCTTAAGATTTTTTCCTTCATTTCAACTTTGGTGAATCTGGCAATTATGTGTCTTGGAGTTGCTCTTCTGGAGGAGTATCTTTGTGGCGTTCTCTGTATTTCCTGAATTTGAATGTTGGCTTGCCCTACTAGGTTGGGGAAGTTCTCCTGGATGATATGCTGAAGAGTGTTTTCCAACTTGGTTCCATTTTCCCCCTCACTTTCAGGCACCCAATCCCATACTTCTTGCAGGCTTTGTTCATTTCTTTTCCTTCTTTTTTCTTTAGGTTTCTCTTCTCGCTTCATTTCATTCATTTGATCCTCAATTGCTGATACTCTTTCTTCCAGTTGATCGAGTCGGTTACTGAAGCTTGTGCATTCGTCACGTATTTCTCGTGTCATGGTTTTCATCTCTGTCAATTCCTTTATGACCTTCTCTGCATTAATTATTCTGGTTATCAATTCTTCCACTCTTTTTTCAAGATTTTTAGTTTCTTTGCGCTGGGTACGTAATTCCTCCTTTAGCTCTGAGAAGTTTGATGGACTGAAGCCTTCTTCTCTCATCTCGTCAAAGTCATTCTCCGTCCAGCTTTGATCCGTTGCTGGCGATGAGCTGCGTTCCTTTGCAGGGGGAGATGCGCTCTTATTCTTTGAATTTCCAGCTTTTCTGCCCTGCTTTTTCCCCATCTTTGTGGTTTTATCTGCCTCTGGTCGTTGATGATGGTGACATACTGATGGGGTTTTGGTGTAGGTGTCCTTCCTGTTTGTTAGTTTTCCTTCTAACAGTCAGGCCCCTCAGCTGTAGGTGTGTTGGAGATTGCTTGAGGTCCACTGCAGACCCTGTTTGCCTGGGTGTCAGCAGCAGAGGCTGCAGAAGATAGAATACTGCTGAACAGCGAGTGTACCTGTCTGATTCTTGCTTTGGAAGCTTCCTCTCAGGGGTGTACTCCACCGTGTGAGGTGTGGGGTGTCCCTAGTGGAGGATGTCTCCCAGTTAGGCTACTCAGGGGTGAGGGACCCACTTGAGCAGGCAGTCTGTCCGTTCTCAGATCTCAACCTCTGTGTTGGGAGATCCAGAAGAAAGATCTGCTTTCTTCAAAACTGTCAGACAGAGTTGTTTGCGTCTGCAGAGGTTTCTGCTGCTTTTTTGTTTGTTTGTTTAGCTGTGCCCTGTCCCCAGAGGTGGAGTCTACAGAGACTGGCAGGCCTCCTTGAGCTGCTGTGAGCTCCACCCAGTTCGATCTTCCCAGGGCTTTGTTTACCTACTTAAGCCTCAGCAATGGCGGGCGCCCCTCCCCCAGCCTCGCTGCTGCCTTGCAGTTAGATCGCAGACTGCTGTGCTAGCAATAAGGAAGGCTTTGTGGGCGCGGGACCCTCCCGGCCAGGTGTGGGATATAATCTCCTGGTGTGCCCGTTTGCTTAAAGCACAGTATTGGGGTGGGAGTTACCCGATTTTCCAGGTGTTGTGTGTCTCAGTTCCCCTGGCTAGGAAAAGGGATTCCCTTTCCCCTTGCCCTTCCCAGGTGAGGCGATGCCTCGCCCTGCTTCAGCTCTCGCTGGTCGGGCTGCAACAGCTGACCAGCACCGATTGTCTGGCACTCCCTAGTGAGATAAACCCAGTACCTCAGATGAAAATGCAGAAATCACCTGTCTTCTGAGTCGCTCGCGCTGGGAGCTGGAGACTGGAGCTCTTCCTATTCAGCCATCTTGCTCAGCCCTCTCCGAGCAGAAATTTTTAGTTTCCACGAAGTCTAATTTATCTTTTTTTCTTTTATGGATCATGCTTTTGGTGTCAAATCTAAGAAATCTTCCAAAGATTTTCTCTTATGTTTTCTTCCAGAAGTTTTGTATTTTCAGGTTTTATGATTAGGTCTATGATATATTTTGAGTTAATTTTTGTATGGTCTGAGGTACAGGTCAAAGTTTATTTTAATTTTTTGCCCATGGATAGCCAACTCTTTTAGCACACTTTGTTGAAAGGACTGCCCTTTTTCCTTTGAATTACCTATGCGCCTTTGTTGAAAATCAAGGGCTCTGTATATGTGGGTCTATTTCTGGACATTTATTTGGCTTTATCAACGTGTTTGTCTATGGTACACCAATACCACACTGTCTTGATTACTGTAATATTATAACAAGCCTTAAAATCTGGATCAGATAGTGTAAGTCCTTAGATTTTTTTTTTTTTTTTTTTTTTTTTTTGCTGCATCTTACAGGTTTTGATACATTGTGTTTTAATTTTATTTCAGTTCAAAACATTTTAAATTTCCCTTATGATTTCTTCTTTGACCTGCAAATTATTTAGAAATTTTCAAATATTTGGGGGTTTCCCAGAATCTTTCTGGTTTGGATTCCTAATTTAACTGCATTGTCGTTTGATGACATACTTAAATCCCATATTTTAAATCCTTTTAAATTGACTGAGATTTATTTTGTTGCCCAGATACCATCTATCTTGGTAAATATTTCATGTGTATTTGAAAAATATTCTGCTGTTGTTTAGTGTTTCAAAATGTCTTTTAGGCCAAGTTGATTAGTAGTATTTTTCAGGTTTTGTATCTCCTTTTTGATTTTCTGTCTTTTTGTTCTATCAATTATTGAGAAAGAGGCACTGAAATTTCTGACTAACAGTGTGAACTTGTTTATTTCCTCTTTTGGTTCTTTCATTTTTTGCTTCATGTATTATTTAGCTATGTTATTAGGTGCATAAACATTTAGGATTGTTATGTCTGGTTGATGAACCGACCCTTATTGTGATGACATGATCCTGTTTATCTATGGTAATGTGATTTGCTCTAAAACGAACTTTTCTGTCAGAATGGCCTCTGGAGCCATCTGGAGTGCATGGTGGGCTGTGCTACTGGCCCTTCATTATAGGCAGACATTTGGAGCCAGGCCAAATGCAACAGCCAAGCACCATCCTGGTGAGAATGCTGGTGATGCTCTTTGCCTGCCTACAGCCTCATCTCCCTTCACAATGGGGCCTGTCTAGAACCACAAGGAAACACTGAAAGTCAATCTGAGTGGGAGGGTGAGGCGGGCAAAAGCTGGCCAGGAGAGGGCTGGCCCCAAGATTTTAACACCCACTTTGGTGTTCTGGGCTCTACCCATAGCTCCTGGAAAAGTGGATCTTGTCGGAGAAAGAATGGGAGCGGGAAAAGGCCATGAACCTCCATCTCTATCTCATGCGGATCTATGTCCAAAGCACTGCTGTCTGCGTGAGTCCAGGAATCCCCAACCCCCAGCCTGCTGCTCCGATATGCACAGAAAAATTCCTATCTCTATCTGGAAGATGAGGGAACACTTACGAAATCAAGTTCTGTTCCTAGAGGGTCCCTTGAGAGAGGCTGCGATGACCTAGCACCCTGGGCTGGGTCAGGGAGGGAAAGGGTGGGATTGTGGTTGGCAGAGCTCCAGGATTTGTGGGTCCTGTGGCTTCTGTAGTGGTGAGGGCCCTTTTTAAGCAAAAAGATACATAGTTATGAACCCCACATTGGTTAGGAAAGTGAATATTTACTTTAAGGAAATCAAGCACTGCTAAATCATAAATTTTGCAAAGCTTGACAAGTACCGCAACCCTTACAATGTCTAGAACGATGTAGTGTTTTTACTGATTGACCATCTGATGCAGCCTGATGAGACTCCATGCTGTTTGCTGTCTTGTCCTCAGGATGGCTGTGGCAGGAAGACCATGGTGTCAGGGTCTGGGGTGCAGGGATGGGTGTCTGGTCTTGGGAGGTGCAGGGAAAGAAGTGGGCTGGGCAGGACCCTGGTCCTGGGCACCTGGATGGAGGTGGGGATGAAGGCTCAGCACAATGAGGCAGGGGCCAAGACCAACACTCAGCAACATGTGAGGCCAGAGGCTGTGTGGAGGGCTTCACCTGGGCTCTCATGACATTCCCTGCAAGAGGAGGTGCCACCATCGTCTCCACTGTGCAGACAGGAAACATGAGACCGAGAGGACGAGTCCCCTGCCTCGGCTGCTCAGCTAGTGAGCAGGAAGCTCTGATTTGATCCCCAGGGTTTGTTACAGGAACAACTGGGCCCAAGTTCAGAGCCGTGAACTGAGCAGAGCTGAGTCGGAGGGAGTCCTGAGCCAGGGCGCGCAGATCCAGGCCGCTCAGCTTCCAGGGACCCAGCTGTGGGCAGGGGAGGCTGGTGCTTGGGCAGGGAACAGGCAGTGGCACCCTCCCCTTCCCCAAATGGATGTTTTCAGAGCAGGGTTTGCCCTCTCAAGTCGCCCTTTATGCTGCCCCTGGGCAGCAACAGGTGTGCATGAGAGCACAGAGGTGTGAGCCCCGTGGTCTCCTGTCCCTCAGATCCCCCTAAAGCTGGGGCAGTTTGGCACAATGGTCGGACTCATCGCCCCGTGTACCTGTGATGCCCATCAAAGAACCCGCATGGCCTCGATGAATGTCCTGTCCAGCCTGCTAGATCTTCACGGTATGAGAGGGCAGGACATGAGGACCAGCCCCTCTGGGAGGGAGAGAGGGCTGACTCCAGGAATGTGCACTGTGGCCAGCCCTGGAGGGAAGCGTGGCCTCTGTGCAGGCAGGCATGGAGACAAAGGTGACCATCAGAGGGAGCCATGAGGGGAGAGTTCACCAGCAGGCCGTGAAAGCTTCCAGAAGGAAAGGTTCATAGCCCAGATTGACCCCGGAGGGCAAGTGCTGGGCACTGAGGGAGGGCCTGGCTGGGAGAAAGTCAGCTCCCAGATGCCAAGCATGTGACAGAGCTGGCCTGAGCTGAGTTCAAGGGGGAGCAGGCCTCTGAGCTGGGCGGAGCGGTGGTGCGGGCAGAGGCCGCCACAGGGAAGGACCAGTGAGAGCAAAGGTCAGAACTCCTGGGACGTTCATATGCTGGAGGGTGGCTCAGGCCTGCAAAGCCAGGGCAGGAGGTAGCCACGAAGTGGAGGTGGCCAGGCCCTTTGTCCCTGCTGGTCATTTCTGAAGTTGTATTCCCAACAGCAAGCCAGACCTGCTCCTTGTGGGGTCCTTCCAAGGAGAAGGAGCTTGAGAAATGTAAGGGGGACCTCCAGAGCACAGACATGGAGAAGATCTTCCGTGCATCCTCCAGAATCGCCAAGGTGACAGCCGGGGAGCCTGCCTCGGCTGCCAGGCTGGTCTCGTGGCCCTTGGCCGTCTCTTAGGGAGGGGGGCCTTCCCGGGCTGGTGGCACAGCCCAAGTTCTCTGGGGTCTCAGCTTCCACGGCTTTTGGCCCAACTCCTGCCCTGTGTGTTGAAAGGGCCTGCAGTATGTCAGGTCGCTACTGTGTCTCTGGCACACAGTAGGTGCTTAATCTGCTTTGCTGTCTTCTCCCTGTCTCTGTGATGTGCCACACTGGGTGCAGAAAGGGCCATGGGAATGATCTGGACAGGCCCTGCACATGGTGTGGGCACGTGGGCAGGCTCATGGCACAGTGATGAATGGAAGTGTCTGGAGCCACCCAAACAGGGGCTGGGGACTTCAGGGGACCAGGCCCCTTCTGGCTCAGCCTAGGAGGAGGCCATGGCCATGGTCTGAGAGAGGATGGGAGCCTGGAGTGGGGCCATGGGGTGGGACAGGGGAGGAGGGAGTGTCAGCAGTCATGGAGTGGCAGGGGAGGGCAGGGGAGTCACCCGCTCTGCTCCTAGGTGGTCTGCACGGAGTTTAACTGCGATGAGGTGGTCTCGCTCATCCAGAAGCTCTGCGAGAACATTGGGGCCATGGACCTGCAGCACGACAAGGCCTCTGTCACCTGGATAGGCTCTTTCCTCCAGATGCGGGCCAAGGAGCTGGAGGACAAGGTGGCAGAGCCATGGCAGGGCCAGCAGAGAGTGGGGCTGGGGCTGCCTGGTGTGCCCGGATGAGAGGGAAGGATGACAGCCTCACCAGCACTCACTGAGAATGCCTCCCCCAACCCCTGGTTGCTAAAGAGGAGGAGGAAACAGAGTTCTAGAACCAGAAAGAAGCGTGTTGAAGGTAGCCTCATTAGTTAAGTGCCCGCTGACCTGGAAGTCAAGGCTTTCCTCCCCGGAGCACACCACCTCCTGCACTGAAATCCTGCGAAAATTAATTTGAGGCAGAGACCAGAGGATGCACTAGAGAGGGTGCTGGGCGTTAACCTGCCCATTGTCCAAATGGGCCACAGCCCTGGAGCAGGGACATGTCATGGGGTTAGTGCAGGAGACCATGGGGGCCTGGGCTGCCCCCTGGTGATGCCCCGCCCCTATCTAGGTGGCCGAGATCCTGAGCGCCATCCTGGTGCACCTGCCGGTGGTGGACCACCCAGAGGTGCGACACCTTCTCATTGAAGGCATCCTGCTGCTGGCGCACCATCACCAGGAGACCATCCTCACGTCGCTCCTGAGGCAGCCCCTGCCCATGGAGAGGTGGGTGCCTTGGAGGAGGCAGCCCTGGCCTCCTGTGCCGCTTAGACCATGCCCAACTCGCCATCCCGATGTGTCCCAGAAGCCTGGAGCCTCAGGTAGTACCTTGCCCTGCCCTGAAGGAGGTCGAAGCCCTCTACCTGTACCTCCTGCAGGAGGTGCCAGCCTCCAATGAGCCACTGACAGAGAGCCCAGGCTTGTAGAACGTCGCTGCAAGGAGCTGGAATCCAGAGCCATAGCTCCCCACATGCGTGGGGCAGTGTCTGTGGAGTTCATTCTCTCCCAGAGCAGCTCTTTCCTTCCCTGCAAACAGCTCCGGCACATCGGCTGCAGGATGTGGCTCCACGGCCTGAGCAAGCCCTGGAGATATTCCAGGCTGTCCTGATTTCTTTCAAAATGTGTCCTAAGAGGGGAAGCAACTTGTCTCAGTCTCTGAGGGGAGAATGGCCCAACCTCCAGCCCCGGAGGTGGCCATGAGTGATGCAGAGCGACCCCGTCTTGATTGGCGTTTCTCTGCAAACAGCACAAAGCTCCTGTGTGTGCTACAGCATGATGGCACAGGCAGCTGGGCATGGTCTCCCCACACGTGGGGAGTCTGTTTGGGGTGGTACCAGAATTCACCTGAGAGGAGCCAGAAAGAGCTGGGCAGTCATCCCCAGAGCAGTGGAGCCTGTGCTGGTGCAGGGAGGTGAGGAGATGTCACGCTAAATAAGAGGCCCTGGAACAGAGAAAAGAGTTTTAGAAACAGGCCCTGGCTCCAGAGCCACAAGGGCTGACCTGCCCGAAATGCAGGCATGGCTCCACCGTGGAGCTGCTTCTCATAAGGGCCGCCCTGCCGTGGGTCCGGCTGGGAGGGTGGTGCAGGTTTCACGATTTAATGAGGCTCAGTGGCTCATGGGGCAGTGCTGGGTGGGGGCAAGGGGGATGTGCAGTGCAGCCCTGGGTCAGGCTGGCATGCTTGGTGGCCACGTCACACTGGCTTTCACTTAGTTTGCCAAAATCTGTATTGGTTTGCTATTGCTGCATAACAAATTACCACCCACTTAGAAGCTTTGAACAACACCCACGTATTAGCTCACAATTTCCATGCCTCAGGAGTCAAGGCATGGGTTAGCTGGTCTTTCTGCTCAGGGTCTCACAAGCCTGTGATGAGGGTGTCAGCTGGGCTGCATTCCAGAGCCTGGGGTTGTCTTCCAGGATTGTGTCATTGTTGGTAGTTGTTTGTTGCCAATTAATAGGACTGAGGTGCCCCTTCTTGTTTCCTTGCACCCCATGGCTTCTTTGCAGTGGGTGCTGATGAGTGCACTCTGCCCCCTCTCCATTTATTCCTGCCCCCAGGCCCCCAGGCACATCTCCCCTCACACCCAAACTCACCTGCTCTTGTGCATTTGGTTTTGTGGGTTCTAATACTCAGTTTACACATCTCTTTGTTCAACTTAACCTTGTTAAATTCTATTTAGACTTGTTAGACTCTCATTAGCCTTTTAGAACCTCCCAGACGCCCCGCTCTCTGTGCCTCTCTACCTATCCTGGGGCCTTCCCTTCTCAGCAGGGCCATGGGCTTGGACTTGGAAACCAGGAAGGCCCTTTTCTAGCTGTAGTTTGGCAGGTGGCCTGACTGCTGCAAGCGTCACTTCCCTCTTCTGTGGAATATGGAGATAAAAATACCTTCTTCAAAGATGTGTTGGGTTAGGTGACACAATATCAGAAAGCTACCGACAACCAAACCTGATGCAAATTGGGCACTAGGAGGTATTGTTGGACAGGTCTGTACAGTCATCAAGCAGGTGGGGGTCTCTGGCCACCTAGCAGTGGAGCTGGGCTTCTGCGGGGGCCATGCAGAGAATGGGGGCTGAGTGTACCATCAGGAGCCTGGGTTCTAAGCACACAAATTTTGGTGGCTCCCTCCAAAACGGAACCTCTCTGAGATTCAGTGCCCAGAGTCCAGCCCCTACTTAGGGGGCTGCCAAGGGGTTGAAAGGGATTCTTACCTGCCAGGGCACATGCCAGGAAACTCACGGTCCTTGTGCCCTAACTTTGGTTAGCCACTTGGCAGAGGTGTGGCTGGCAGTGTCGGAGAACGTGCCCTTCGCCCGGACCATGCTCCGCAGCCTGATGGGCCGGCTGCAGTCACGGCTCAGCCCCAGAGTCAGTGCCACCTCCAAGGCTGACATCTGGCGCCTGGCTGCGGTGGACCCACTGATGGTGAGTTGCAGGCACAGGCCCCAAGGCTCCTCGGGGGTCTCTGGGTAGGAGCCCGATGCCCTGTACCTTCTCTCTGCAGATCCTGTGCACCATCCACCTTCTCATTCAGAAGCTGGATGAGAATGACAAGCTCCCGGACTTCCTCCCTGACCTCATCTACACCCTCCTGCTGCAGCTTGGCAGCAGCCACCGACCAGAGACTGCCCCGCCAGTCCTGAAGATGTGGAAGCTGGTCCACACCGCTCCTCTGTCCGAGGAGATGAACCTGCAAAGGTGCTCTCGAGGGTGGTGGGTGCAAGGCAGCAGGCCTGGGCTGGGTGTAGCCACGGGCTGCCCCTTAGTTGCCAGTGGACTCCACTGAGGGGCCCTCTGTCTCTTCCTGGTGGGAGCTGATCTTACTCAAGATGCCGTTCTCATGTGTGTCAAGCACAGTGTGGTTTTCAGAGCTTGCAGATCCACTCCCTCCCTGGACCTTTCCCTCAGCCCCTTGGGCTGGGCCCGGCAGGCACTGGGTCCCCACTTCACAGATTGCAGCAGCCTCCCCAGGCCATGCGCTCCCAGCAGGGCAATGCATCACAAGCTCCCACCTCCCTCCAGGGTCACTATCAAGTCCATGCAGCTCTTGTTCAAGAGAGTCAAGAGCCAGCACCTGGCACGTGCCCTGGATGAGCAGGCAGTGTGGGACCTCCTGCAGGACGGCGGGACATTCCTGGAGGGTGTGAGCCTGTTGGCCAGGTGGGCTCTGGCTCCCACAGGGTGGCAGGGGGACCTGCAGAGGCACTTCCTTGCTGGATGGAAGGGCTTCTTGTGAGGACATGGTCCGGTCATGGCTGAATGTCTTCTTTCTGGGGGAATTGCCACGCCAACCTGGGACTCTAGGATGGCAGTAGTGTGCAAGACAATGAGAACCTTGTATTCAAACCCTTCCTGCTCAGAGCAGATATGAGGGCAGAGAGAGGAGGGGCTTGCCCCCTGGGCCACACAGGGTCTGGAGCAGGCCAGGGATGGGAGTTACTTCCGGGGTCCTAGTCACTCCAGAGCTGCCCTCACTCTAGTCCCCTTTGTAAAAAGGAGATAGACATTGACTGATTCACTGACAACCTCAACCAAGCCCCAGGAAAAGGAGGGAGAAGCCCAGAGATGTTAGGACATCTCTCCAGGGTTATCCTGCCAGCAGGGTCCAGGCAGGCACTGGTGCGGCCCCAGCTAGCTCTTGGCAAACATCAGGCAGGGGTGGGGCCGCCTCCACGACCTGGCACCGTCTCTCCTCTGCAGGCTGTGCATGCAGCACGTGGAGGGCCACAGGCAGAGGCTGGCTGAGCTGGTGCTCAGAGGCATGGATTCAGAAGTCCTGAGCTGCCGCATCAGCAGCACGGCGGTCTGTGTGGAAGTGAGGCACCGGGTGTGGGTGGGATGCAAGCGGAGGGGATGGGGTCCCTGGGTTCTTCTGGAGATGGTTCGTCTCCAAGGCATGGGAGTGTGGGGGACAGGCGAGCACCCCTCCTCTGAGTGCTCATTCTCTCTTCTGCTCCTTCATTCATTCATCACATGAGTAGTGCAGGGCAGGCCCTGCTGGAAAGACAGGCTGAGCCCTACAGCATTGTAGCTAACTGATGTGTGACCAGGCAAGTACGACGACTCAGGGGACCCAGGGAGGGCACCTGGGTTCTCACTGGGGCAGGCTTCCTGCAGGAGGGCTCAGGCAGGCCGAGGGGCTTTGCAAGGCGGGAAGGTAGGGCCCAACGACCCTATCTCAGAGCAAGTGTTGGAGCATCCTGAGGGCAATGATGCCCAATGCACCCTAGGAACCAACCACAGCCCAGGCCAGAGGCCAGCCAGCATTTTCTGTAAAGGACTGCATAGTAAATTTTTGGCTTTGTGGCCAACTTGGCTGTAGCAGGAAAACAGCCACAGCCAATACGTCGACCAGTGGGCATGTGGTGTCAACAAAACCTTATTGATGGACACTGGAATTTAAACTTCATGGTAATTTCATGTGCCATAAAATTTTCTTTTCTACATTTCTTTTCCCCAACACTTAAAAATGGGAAAATGAGTTTTGGTAGTGGGCTGTACAAAAACTCCTGGAAGTACAAGACCAGTCTGGGAGGCATTCACCAAACTTTTATAGGTTCTTCAGGCCCCTCCCTGTGTTCAGGCCTCTGAAAATCTTCAAAATGAGGATGGGAAGGAGAAGCGCTCCCTCGTTGTGTCACCCAGGATCTGGCCTTTGACGTGTCTGAGTTTAGAATTTTCAGTGGCTAGAAGCCACACAGGGCTAAGCCCAGGTGCTGGAATCCGAGGGCCTGGTTAAGAGTCTCTGCTCAGTTGCTGATTGAAGATGAAGTTACTTAGCATCTCTGAGCTTCAAGCTCTCCATCTGCCAAATTGGGGAAAGCAGTGCCTTCTTTTCAGGGCTTTGGTGAGAGCCAAATGAGATGGACCGTGTACACATTGCTTGCTTGGGAGGTAAGAGCTCATTAGATGCTAGTTAATTATGGCTGTTTAAAAATTAGGTTCAGCTTTTTTGGTTCCATATGCATTTTTAAATAATTTTTTTTTCTAATTCTGTGAAGAATGTCAATGGTAGTTGAATGGGAATAGCATTGAATCTATACACTACTTTGGGCAGTATGGTCATTTTCATGATACCGATTCTTCCTATCCATGAGCATGGAATATTTTTCCATTTGTTTGTGGCCTCTCTGGTTTCTTTGAGCAGAGGTTTGTAGTTCTCCTTGAAGAGGCCCCTCACTTCCCTTGTTAACTGTATTCCTAGGTATTTTATTCTCTTTGTAGCAATTGTGAATGGGAGTTCATTCATGAGTTGGCTGTCTGCTTGCCTGTTGTTAGTGTATAGAAATGCTTGTGACTTCTGCAGATTGATTTTGTATCCTGAGGCTTTGTTGAAGTTGTTTATCAGCTTAAGAAGTTTCTGGGCTGAGACAATGGGGTTTTCTAGATATAGGATCATGTCATCTGCAAACAAAGACATTTTTACTTCCTCCCTTCCTATTTGAATACCCTTTATTTCTTTCTCTTGCCTGACTGCCCTGGCCAGAACTTCCAATACTATGTTGAATAGGAGTGGTAAGAGAGGGCATCCTTGTCTTGTGCCAGTTTTCAAGGGAAATGCTTCCAGCGTTTGCCCGTTCAGTATGATATTGGCTGTGGGTCTGTCATAAATGGCTCTTATTATTTTGAGGTACTTCAATACCTAGTTTGTTGGGAGTTTTTAACATGAAGGGATGTTGAATTTTATTGAAGGCCTTTTCTGCGTCTATTGAGATAATCATGTGGTTTTGTCTTTAGATCTGTTTATGTGATGAATTATGTTTATTGATTTGCATATGTTGCAATCCCAGGAATGCAATCCCAGCCTTGCATCCCAGGAATGCAATCCCAGCCTTGCATCCCAGGAATGAAGCCGACTTGATCGTGGTGGATAAGCTTTTTGATATGCTGCTGGATTCAGTTACCACTATTTTATTGAGAATTTTTGCATCCATGTTCATAAGGGATATTGGCCTGAAGTTTTCTTGTTTTGTTGTATCTCTGTCTGGTTTTAGTATCAGGATGATGCTGGTCTCATAGAATGAGTTAGGGAGGAGTTCTTCCTTTTCAATGGTTTGGAATAGTTTCAGAAGAAATGGTATAAGCTCCTTTTTGTATTTCTTTTCTTTTTTTTTTTTTTTTGAGACAGAGTCTGGCTCTGTCACCAGGCTGGAGTGTAATGGTGTGATCTTGGCTCACTGCAACCTCCCACCTACCAGGTTTAGGCAATACTCCTGCCTCAGCCTTTCGAGTAGCTGGGACTACAGGCGTGTGCCACCACGCCCAGCTTATTTTTGTATTTTTAGTAGAGATGGGCTTTCACCATGTTGGCCAGGATGGTCTCAATCTCTTGACCTTGTGATTCACCCGCCTCTGCCTCCCAAAGTGCTGGGATTACAGGCGTGAGCCACAGCGCCCAACCACCTCTTTGTATTTTTTGTAGAATTCAGCCTGTATAGTCAAGACAATCCTAAGAAAAAAACAAAGCTGGAGGCATCACCCTACTGGACTTCAAACTATACTATAAGGCTACAGTAATCAAAACAGCATGGTACTGGTACAAAAACAGACACAGACCAGTGGAACAGAATAGAGAACTCAGAAATAAGATTGCACCTCTACAGCCATCTGATCTTGGACAAACCTGACAAAAGCAGTGGGGAAAGGGTTCCCTGTTTAATAAATAGTGCTGGGAGAACTGGCTACCTATTTGCAGAAAATTGAAACTGGACCCCTTTCTCACACATTATTATACTCAAGATGGATTAAAGACTTAAATGTAAAACTCAAAACTATAAAAACCCTAGAAGAAAATCTAGGCAATACCATTCAGGACATGGGCATGGACAAACATTTCATGATGAAATCACCAAAAGCAATTGCAACAAAAGCAAAAATTGACAATTGGGATCTAATTAACAAGCTTCTGCACAGCAAAAAAGACTATCATCAGAGTGAACAGGCAACCTACAGAGTGGGAGAAAATCTTTGCAATTTATCCGTTCAGAAAAGGTCTAATATCCAGAATCTACAAGGAACTCAAACAAATTTACAAGAAAAACAATCCTATTAAAAAATGGGCAAAGGACATGAACAGACCCTTCTCAAAGAAGACATTCATGCAGCCAATAAACTTATGAAAAAAAGCTAAATATCACTGATCATTAGGTAAATGCAAATCCAAACCACAATGAGATACCATATCAGGCCCGTCAGAATGACCATTTATTAAAAAGTCAAGAAACAACAGATGTTGGCAAGGTTGCAGAGAAATAGGAATGCTTTTACTCTGTTGGTGGGAATGTAAATTACTTCAACCATTGCGGAAGATGGTGTGGCAATTCCTCAAAGATCTGGAACCAGAAATATTGTTTGACCCAGCAATCCCACTACTGGGCATATACCCAAAGGAATATAAATCATTCTGTTACGAAGATATATGCATGCGTATGTTCACTGCAGCACTATTTACAATAGCAAAGACGTGGAATCAACCCAAATGCCCATCAATGATACACTGGATAAAGACAATGTGGTACATATACACCATGGAATACTATGCAGCCATAAAAAGGAATGAGATCATGTCCTTTGTAAGGACATGGATGAAGCTGGAAGCCATTATCCTCAGCAAACTAATGCAGGAACAGAAAACCAAACATCACATGTTCTAACTTTTAAGTGGGAGCTGAACAATGAGATCACATGGACACAGGGAGGGGACCAACACACACTGAGGCCTGTTGGGGGTAGGGTGGGGGAAGAGAGAGTATTAGGAAAAATAGCTAACGCATGCTGGGCTTAATACCTCGGGGATGGGTCGATAGGTGCAGCAAACCACTATGACGCACGTCTACCTATGTAACAAACTTGCGCTTCCTGCATATGTATCCCAGAACTGAAAATAAAAATTAGAAAAAAAGAAAAAAATTAGATTCAGCTTTTAAGAAGCAAGCTATTTAAATTCTTCAAATTTGATGGGGATGGATTATAAATGATTTTTTTTTTTAATGCTTGCTAACAATAGTGTAGGGCTTTACTCTTTGGGAATTTTCCCAGAAGAGCATTTAAAATAGGTTGTGATAGTTGTCTTCGCTGCTCTACCTGGCCCTGAATAGGTGCTCAGTGTATGTTTAAATGAACTGAAGTGCTGTAGGAAGCTCCTGTGACTGCTGATGTTGGTGTCTGGGACAGAATGGAGGTGGACTGAGTGGGAGACAAAACATTTAGAAGCTTAGAGCAACTGTGCCTAATGGGGGCTTAAGGAACTGGATGTGGGAACAGTCAATAGACGCTCACTTCTCCTGTCCCTGGACTCAACAATTTGCTGTTCAGTTTTCTTTTCAGGCCTCTTTCAAACATACTCAGGTGCTTGCATGCACACACGCACACACGCACACACATGCATGCACACACATGCATACCAGTGAGGTTTTGGCACTTGGGGTACTAGACCAATAGTAATTCTCCTGAAAGTGAAATTCATGTTTTTTGTGCATTTCTGTTTAGATGCGGGTGGGCGTGGCTCTTGTATTTGGCAGTGGCTGTTATGTTACCTGAAAAAAATAAATGACGAAATTATATATACATACACATATATATATAACACTTATCTAGCATTCCCCCCATATTTCCTTATTAAATCCCCACACAGACGCTGAGGCAGGTACTAGCATCACCCCCTTTTTATAGAGAGGAAACAGGCTGTCAGAGCCCCTCCCCTCCTGTTCACAGAGCCACCAATCTGCATTACCTCTCCTCCCACGTCCCACTTGCTGCTGAGAAATGAGCCTGCCTTGGGGATAACTGCCAAATGTCCTCCCTTCCAGTTCATGAGCGACCCAGTTCTGCACCACGAGAAGCTGCTGAAGCCAGCAGTGTTGCTGCTGGAGAAGGGTGCTGACCAGGAGGAGGACGAGGCCCTCCGGGTGCTGTCCCTGCGCGCCCTTGGCAACATGGCCCTGGGCGCCCCCAAGAAGGTACTGTGCCCGGCCCTGGGCCCAGGTCCTGGGAGCTGAGGGTGCAGGCTGGGTGCTCCGGTCAGCCTGGGAGGGAGGGTGCAGGCTGAGGGCTGCCCATGCCCCTCCAGGTGAAGCAGTACCGGAAGGTCTTGCTGGAGAAGTGCCTGGGCCCCCTGAGGGAGCCGGTGAGCACCAGTGTGACTGCTGAGGGCATGGAGGCCTTGACCAAGATCCTGGCTGAGCTCCGAGAAGGGGATGTGGGGTCCTCTTTCGACGCCATGTCTGAGCAGTGCAGAATCTTCTTCGACAACGTGAGTCCGATGAGAGCCTCCATGAGCTTGCTGGGTGAAGGAGTGGGCACTTCTCGGACCCTAAGGAAGAGACAGGCCCTAGAGCAGAAAGAGCCAAGGCTCCTGCTGGGTGCCAGTGTAGGGACTGGCTGATCACGGGATCTTGTAAAATAAAAAGTCTTCCAAGTTCCAGAGAGTCAGTGCTGTCAAGTGAGGGCTCCTGGGCCCCTGCAGCCCTGCTAGGAGGGAAGGGTGTCCCCCTTTTATTCCTTGCACCTACAAATACCCCCAGGGCACCTGCATCATCCTGGGCCTCTGCTAGGGAAGGCTGTGCACTCAGATCCCGCACAAGCCCTCACCCAGGGAAGAGGCGGGCACAAAGACCAGAGCAACGCCCAGCCCCTTGAGGGCTACGAGATCCCTGCTGAAGGAGAGACTCCACCCTGACGGAATGATCCAGAAGGCTCTGCAAGGGCCAAGGCACTGGGTGTTCCTTGGAGAATGGCTGGGGTTTCGCTGGGCTTCCTGCTGCCTGCATATCAGCCCATGTCCATCCCGGTTACAGGAGAGCGAGCTGCTGCGTCTGAAAGCCTTCATCCTCTTTGGGAAGCTGGCAAGGGTGGTCGGGATGTCCAAGAAGCATTTCTTCAAAGGGGAGGTGAAGAAGGCCTGGATCCCCCTCATGCTGCACTCCCAGGACCCCTGCTCCAATGCAGCCCAAGTAAGAAACACCCTGGGCTTTATGTCCCGGTCTGGGGCCCGGTCCCCCAAGGAAACAGGTTCTTGGGTCTGCTGGCTCGGTGAGCTGCAGGATTTTCTCCGTCTCAGTCGGTTTTCTCTGAGATCCCAGAGGCCACAGCCTGCTCCCTGCTGCCCTCCATCCCTCACAGGCTGAGGAGAGAAGCCATCTGAGATGACCTGCAAAGCCACCTCACTAAGCAGTCTCAGCCCGGTGTGGGGGGACGTGGTGTGGTGGCTGCCTATAGCCTTCCTCTGCCCAAATCCTTTCTTCCAGCAGATTCTGTAACTGGCAGGTCACTTTTGAGTATTAGGACTCAAAATACCCCAAAGTGGTCCTGTCCACTCCCTGCTCCCTGTGGGGCAGGTCCATGATGGGAAGGGAGCGGGCCTGGCTTCTCCCTCTCCACGGCCCAGCTCCTCTATTGCTTTGGGGCGGGAGGAGGGAGAGGGAGAGACAGATTTGTTAGTAAATGAGTCTTCTCATTGAGCTGCTGCCTCTCAGGCTATCCCTGGCTGGCTGGGGACCTCAGGCTCCTCACTCCCTGCATGGCCCACAACCTTGACTGCCCTCTTCTCTCCCTAGTCTCTTCCTACAGACTTGGGGGGTGGGGTCAGGAGGTGGCTGATTTGGGGAGGTTCTGCCCCCACCTAGTAAGCCTTGGGATGCAGCTGGCCCCACATGACAGAAACAAAATGGCCATTTTCAGCAGATGCCTTGGACCCCAACTGTGGAGTCACAGGACAAGTTCCCTCAATCCCATCACTGTGAGGGCAGCAGTTTCCAGGTGGGGTGGAGCAGGTGGCCTGGGTGGCCCTGGTGGCCCAGGTGGGCCTTACAGGCAGTGAGGGGTATTGAGATGCACGCTCCCTAGACCTGGGCTTTGCACTCGCCACCTCAGCTTCCGGGGTCTGCCACATCCCTCTGCCACACCATCCCTGGCCACCCTGGGCACAAAGTGTCACTGCTCAGAGGCTCCTTTTCCTTGCCAGTCCTCACCACCCTCTGTCTTCAGCCCACACTGTTCTTCCATGTTTTATCGACAACTGTCCAGTGGGGTGGGAGGGCTGCAGGGAAGGAACCAGGGTGCACCCAGCAAGGGTGACCGAGAGTGAGGAAAGGGCTACCGAGGCGGAAGCATTTTGTCTTCCTGCCCTACCGTCTCCAGAAGCTGCGGCCAGCAGGATGGTCACAAGGCAGGAGCTGGTGGACTGGGCCTGGGAGGTGAGGACACGTGCCCAGTCTTGCCTGCTCAAGCCAGGCTCCCACCTCCGATCCCATGGAGGGCTGGGTCCTAGACAGGGCTGCTGACGGCACAAAGGTGCTGGCTGAGGGGGTGGGTGGGACTGCATCTGGCCCCAAGGGGCTTTTTATAAATGCACATGCAGCCATGTTCGAGCTGGCAGGGGCTCAGGTCCCAGGTGGCCTCCCAGGAGCCACCAGCCCCGCCTTTCTTTGGCTTGGAGAGGCTTCTCTGGAGCTGCCCTCTGGCTTCTTGCCAGCCTCACCCCTCCAGGGAACCACCCTGGCCTGGCTGATGCCTCTGCTGCCGTCCTGTGTCCCCGCAGGCCTGTATGGCTACCATGTTTCAGTGTGTGCACTTCTGGGGCTGGAAGTCCCTGGAGCATCCCTCAGGGCCAACTGATACCACTACTGATGACAAGATGACCGTTTTCCAGACAACCATGTGCTCCATCCTGGTGAGAAAGCCAAAGGGGAAACCAGCCCGTCCCAGGTGGCCACACGCTGCTTGGAGCTGGGGGTCTGAGATTGCCAGAGCTCTTTCTTGGGGCCCTATGTTTAGCTTCTACACGTGCAATGTTGAGACCGGCACTGTGCAGCAGAAATAGAAGGCAAGCCATGTGCCCATTTCAGCTGTCTGACGTTTTAGTAGGCACATCCAGAAAAGTGCAGAGGTGAAACTAATTTTAATATATTTTATTTCACCCAAATGACTAAAACGTGATCATTTCAACATGTAATCAATATAAAAACTATTATTGTGACATTTTAAAATTTTGGGGGTACCATCTTAAAGCCCAGGGGGCACTTTACCTTAATTCACCCCAGTCACACTTGAAGTGCTCCAGGGTTACACGAGGCTTGTGGCTACCACGTTGGACAGCACAGGTTCTCTGGTCAGATGGGATATGAAAAATGCAACAGGGGGCTGATGGTCCTTCATTTGCCAGCTACTCATCTGCTGTGTGATGCTGGGATGGGAGCTTGCCCTCTCTGATGCATCTTGGTGATGGGAACACTCTTGGTGAATGACAGCCCATTGTCAGGGTCTCATCCTCCAAAGCTGTGTGTATCACTTACTTTTTGCAGACTCAGAAAAAGCCAGCTATTCTCTATAGCTTCTTGCTAGAAACAATGGCCTATGTTAAAAATAACTTGTCAAGAATTAGAATCGCTGCTTGCAACTTGGCAGGTGAGCAGACAGACGTTTCCTGACTCAAGATGGACTTTGAAGGCCCTCTGGTCCACCCTGGAACTCCGGGGGAGGGTGGATCATGGGTGGGAGGCATGTGGCAGAGCTGGGACCGGAGCTCAGGTCTAAGCCCTGCACTGTGCTTTCTATCCCGTTTTGATTTTGGCTTCCTCCTTGCCAATGTGGACTCAACATCTTTCATCAGTGTTCTCATAATGTAAACCAAGTAAACCACAGAACAACTTGCCTGCTGACCTAATACTCGCGTGATGAGCATTTCTTTGGCTGTCGTTTTAGGAATTATTATGAAGCAGATGTCTACACACTATCTGAAGAAGCTGGACTTCCCAGCATTACGGAACTGTAAGTAGTGGAGAGTGTTAGATGTTGAGTCTACGACTCACCAACTCACTAGAGGAGCTTAGAGAAACCGCTTCAAGGGAAGAGCCAGAGGACCTTTTGCTGTGGGGTTTTGGGGGGCGGAGTGTTACCAGGGCAGAGAGATGCACCTGGGGAGGCCTTTCCAGGACGACAGCTATTGATGGGTGCAGTCCCTTTCATTCCCTGGGCTGTTTCTCCCATTCATAGCTTCTTATAAAATGTTTCTGCCCTGATGCTGCTATCAGGTTCTGTGGATGATTTCTGTCCCTGTTAGGGTGGTCACTGAAGCCGAGAGCTGCGATGTGTGTGGAAACAGCTCCACCTGCAGTCTTCTGCTTTCCCACACAGGAGCTTCCCCATCTGCCCCTGCCCACCTTCTGCAGCCCTTGCCTGCCATCACTGCCAAGGGCATGCAGCACGTGGTACTGACTGGGCGGGGCCTGAGCCTTCCCTCTTTGTGTTCCCTCTCAGCCCTCCAGGAACTACAGCTGGACCCGGATCCCGAGGTCAGGCGGGCAGCCCTGGAGACACTCGAAGTCTTGGATAGCTGTAGTCAGCATGGGCTTCTGGCTTCACCCCAAGGAATGTCCTAGCTGGTCCAAACGTAAGATGTAAACTGTCTTCTTAGTGCCAAATGCCAGCCCTTTTAAATTTAGTTTGTAAATTTAGTCTGTAGGAAAAACACTATTGTAAATAACTAGTATCCTTTTCTTTCCTTCTGTTGAAATAAACCTCCATTCTCACTGGAGTACAGATGTGTGACTGTAAGGTGGTGACAGCCCAGAACCAAGACAATAAGGCAAAGGGAACTTCAGCCTTAATGAGCCACTTCATTTCCGATTTCCCCCCAATTATGCATGTCTGACAGCCCCTTGGCCCAAAGCGTCGGAAACTAGCTTTGTCTTCACTCGTAGTTCATCCACACACAGGCTGACAGTGTGCCTAAGGCCAGGCACTCTGCCAAGCGGTGAGGGGAGGCCTAGAGTGTCCCGTCTGTCTCCAGGGACTTTTTTTTTTTTTGAGATGGAGTCTTGCCTGTCGCCCAAGCTGGAGTGCAGTGGTGTGATCTCGGCTCACTGCAGCCTCCGCCTCCTGGGTTCAAGTGATTCTCCTGCCTCAGCCTCCCGAGTAGCTGGGTGGTGCGTACCACCACGCCAGGCTAATTTTTGTATTTTCAGTAGAGATGAGGTTTTACCGCGTTGGCCAGGCTGGTCTCAAACTCCTGACCTCGTGATCCGCCCACCTTGGCCTCCCAAAGTGCTGGGATTACAGGCTTGAGCCACCATGCCCGACCGGGGCCCTTCTTAAAGGGAAAGGCACCTGACCACAACACACATGAGGAGGAGGACTGCAGCCAGGGTGGAAGTGCTACAGTGGCACAGGAGGGTGGGTGTGGAAGTCTGGAGACAATCCAGAAAGGCTGTATATGGAGGAAGTGACATTTATTCCAGGCCCACCATCATCTTTCCCTTTGAGGTCCAAAGTTTGGATTGTTGGAACCGGAGCCCAATGAGGCCTGCAACAGAATTTGGCTGCTGGTCAAAAAGGAGAAATTAGCCCCATGTCTAAGAACATGTAGGGGAAGAGAGGGGCAGTGTGGCCAAGGCTTTTGCTATGCTCAGGCCATCAGAATAGTCTAGGTGTCCCCAGAGCAGGTAAACCAGGACTTCCAAACTGTTTCCAGTACAACTGCCGAAGGAATTCACCATCTGGGGTCCCATCAACAGGAGAGAGCTGCTACGCGGTCCAAAAACCAACCCGTGCTAAAGCCTTCTCTGGAATAGTGGTCTTCAAACTGTTTTGTGTCTCCCACGGAGCAAATGGTGAACTGATTTCCTGCCAAGTGATGAAGAGTATTGCTGCTAAACAGGCTTGAACACCACTGATGGAGTGGCGAGGGTGCAGCATTCAATACGGTACAAGGAGGCAGCTGTATGTCTGTACAATTGGCTCTCTCTCCATGCCTGTGCAGAAACATTTCCAGATGGTTTATAGACCTAAATGGAGACAGTAAAATTTAAGACAGTACAGTATTTTTTATCCTCAGAGTATGGTAGTTTTTCTTTCAAAAGTAACAGCAGAAGCCAGAAAATGAAGGAAGTTATCCGCCTTAGTATGTTCAGTGTTGCTAAAACAGAATACCCAAGGCTAATTTATACAGAAAAGGTTTGTTTAGCTCCCAGTTCTGGTGGCTGGAAAGTCCAAGAGCATAGCGTTGGCATCTGCTCAGCTTCTGGTGAGGGCCTTGTGCTATCTCGAGACACAGCGGAAAAGCAGAAAGGCGACTGGGCAGGTGCAAAGGCAACCCGCTCTTGCAGAGAGTGAGCACTCACTCCTTCAAGAGGGCATTCATCTATTCATGGGGTGTTCACTCCCATGACCCAGAAACCTGCCACGAGGCCCTACCCCCTAACAGTTCCATCTGCAATTACATTTCAAGACAAATGGCATCCAAACCATAGCACTGTGTTAAAATGTAACTTCCATACAATAAAATACCACAAAGTTAAATGACAAATCACAGAGAGAAGTTGCTTGCAACTTATATAAAACTGGATTGTTTCATATCATTGGATTCCAAATACATCCAAATCAGGAAAATAGAGGCAAGTATAAAACCAGTGTCCTGAGGACATTTAAAAAACCAGGACTCACAGGAAGACATGCTCAACAAGTCATCAAGAGAAAGCAAACTGTGAAGCAACACATGTTACACCTGCCAGAGCTCAGACTGGCAGCACCTGGCAGCGATAATGTGGGGAAAAGGTACCTCTTATGTTGCCAGACATTGGGCAAACTGGAGCAGCCCTTTGGGAAAGCAATTTGGCAATAACTAGGGAAGTTCAAGGCACACCCATCCGTGACCCGTAATTTGCCTCTCGGTGTGTGTGTGCGCCACAGATAGTTGACACTTATGCATAAGGATCACGGGTGGGTTTTGCTCCCATCTGCAGACATCCAGGACAATAAACCACCTACAGAACTCAAAATGAGATGCCCACATCTATTAGCTCCTGTCACATTCAGTCTTGTGATGAAACAAAACTGTAGCATACGTACAGTATTAATGTACTCATCTAGTTTGAAACAGGGAGACTATACCATATATAGTCTATGGGTCCCTTATTGGCAGATCCTGTAAGTTGGCCAAGACCCATGCCCAGGTCCTTCTACCTCGCCTTCCTCCACTGGATGACAGAACACCAGCCTCTCTGGCAGCCAGGCCTGGCCCTGCCAGCAAGGTGTCAGCAGTCTGCTGGGTGTCGGGGGAGGAGAGGCACAAGCACTTCTGGGTTGCAGTGATGGTTTTCCTGAAGAGGAAAGGATGGGTCATGTTGTCCTTAGGAAGCAGCAGGCCTGAGGGAAGGCTCTAGATCTGTAGGGACCATTCTGGCCCTGGCCCAGCCTGAGCCAGCATTACACTGCCGGCCTGTTCTTCGAGGAAATGAGCCGTCTGTGAGGTCTGCAGCACCTGGCCCGGTTCTCAGCTCTCAACAGCGTGCACCCTCCTTACTGACTCACAGGCAGTGGACTGAACTGGGTCCCTCAGGTTCATATGATTAAGTCCTAGCCCCTGGCATGATGGTAGTATTGGAGATGGTGCTTTCTGGAGGTGATTAGGTTTAGATGAGGTCCTGAGTGAGGGGCCCTTATGATAGGATTAGTGCCCTCCTAAGACACCAGAGACCTTGCTCTCTCCAGCATGTGGGGACACAGCAGGAAGACAGCTTTCTGCAAACCACGAAGAGTCCTCACCAGAGCCCGACTATGCTGGCTCCCTTGTCTTAAACTTGTAGTCTCCAAAAACTGTGAGAAAATAAATTTCTACTGTTGAAGCCACCTGGTCTCCAGCATTTTGTTATGGCAGCCTGAGGACGCAGGCGTGCGTGCGTGCACACGCACATAACGTGGTCCCAGTATAAGACGTAGGGGGGAAGGGATATGGGGTGGGGTAGGGAGGTGATATCTGACATCAGGAGAGTAATCGCCTGGGGAGGCAGGCAGGAATGAAAAATGTGTAACTCAATCTCATTTTTAATCTTTCATAAAAAAGCAACCCCAAACTCATATGGCAATATATTAACTATTTACTCCAGCATGAGTTTCACCAGTGTATTCTGAATATGTGAACTATTTCACTACAAAAAACGTCACCATGATATCCTGTCATCAACAGCTTCAATAAGAATCGTGAGGAGTCACAGGCGCTGTGGCTGCAGGAGTGTCTGGGACCACCAGGACTGTTAATTTTCCCTCAAGGGTCATTGCATGCAGGGCTCAAACGTACGTCTCACAAGCAAACAATACTCTCAAATGACATGGGAAACAGGAGATTCTCTGGACATATCTAAATTTAAAAAAGAACACATGGCAGGGCGCAGTGGCTCACACCTATAATCCCAGCACTTTGGGAGGCTGAGGCGGGCGGATCACGAGGCCAGGAGTTCAAGACCAGCCTGGCCAATATGGTGAAACCATGTCTCTACTGAAACTACAAAAATTAGCTGGGCGTGGTGGCGTGCGCCTGTAATTCCAGCTACTCGGGGGGCTGAGGCAGGAGAATCGCTTGAACCGAGGAGGCGGAGGTTGCAGTGAGCTGAGATCGCGCCACTGCACTGCAGCCTGGGCGACACAGAGACTGTCTCAAAAACAAACAAACAAACAAAACCCCCAAAAACGCACACATTAGAAAAATAGGCCTATCAAAGAGAACCCTAAGAATTCTAACTGAGCAACTTTATTCACATAATTTCTACACCGAGAATTCGAGGGTCATCTCTGATGGAGCCAATTTCACTAATATTTGCTTTAAGGGTGGAGAAGTCAACCAAGTCCTTACAGTCTCAAGAATTAAAAACAAAAACACAAACAGAGAGCAAGTGGGAAGAGAAAGAACACTCAAAATTACCTAGCTGCACACTTTTAGTTTGGATTTTTCTGGCACAAAATCACTTCTCTTCCATCCTGTAAGACGTGTTCTTTCCTCTAGGGAAAAAAAAAGACAAAGAAAATGATGTTAGCAAAATTCTAGTAGAATTCCCAACGCCAGCCACTAAAAGGTTCACTGTTTTCCACTTATTCCATTGCATGTATAAAAATACTTACAGAAAATGGCATTACGTTAAATAAGTTATGTTAAAGAAACAACAAAAATAGAATGACGACCCCCCCCCCGCCCCCCATACTCCCCCAGGGAACACAAGCTGGTGGGGAAGTCCACAGCCCACACCCTGGCCCAGCTGGCGCCACTGCACGAGTGAATTTAGGAGTTCTAAGATTTAAGCTACTTTTCCGTATCTATTAAAAGGAGACAGCCTGCCTACTGGACAGAATCGATCTAATCAAGGGGTTCTGGTGGGGATTAAAGAAGATAAGGCGTAAAAATGGTTCAGCATGGCCTGGCACACAGAGAGCACTCAGATGTTAGGCATGAAAACTCCACGTGTAGTTGTAGCTCATGAAGATTTGGTCTCTTTCCTCAAGAAATGTATCATTTAAGCAGGAAAAGCAGAAAAACATAGGCAACCAGTTAAACATGTTTATATTGTGGTTTAAAACGAAACCTGGGGTGCTCATGATTTGACTTGCTGTCAAATTCCAGGGCAGCTGGGCGCGCCCTGCTGGGCCACCAAGGGCCGAGTCGCCAGGATGGCCTACTCCCCGGCCCCACAGTAATGCAGCCTCACACCATTCTCTGCAAGGCTGAGGTCCCTCCTGTGTGGCTGGGCCAGAAGAAAGCCCTTTAGGCTGAGCAGGTGAAAACACAAGACAGGAGCCTCTGCACGGAGCACTGGGGCAGGACATCACACATGGAAAGGGGTCTGTAGGCGACTGGCACGGTGCCAGCAGATCACAGAACAAGGTGGGAAAAGGCACGAGACAGAATCCCAGGGGCAGGATGATGGTAAAAGGAAGAGCTGGGGCACTACCTGAGAAAAAACTGTTAGGTTTAGACAAGCAGGGCAAGCAGGGCAGAGGCGCTCTGATGTGCGGGAGGCAGGAGAAACCTCGGATCACTCTCTGGGCCGGAGAATTGTTTTTGGTGAAATGCTCCCCTTTCAACTGAGAAAGAGACTCTTGAGAGGTCATCTGTGAAAAAGAATGCATAAGCTTCACTTTCAAAGCAGCCTCCGTGAAGTGTCTGCCATGAATATGCGGCTGAGATTCTCGAAGGCTTCACTAACCATGGCTGAAAGCCACCCAGCCGGTGGTTTGTTCTGAAAAAGCCATGTGGGCACAGGAATGGGGCATCAGGCACACAGTTGGAGACCAAGACCCAAGGGAAAGACTTGGCTGTTTGCCATGCACTGCCAGGGGAGGAGCTCCGAGGGCCCTGCCCACACAGTGCCCCTGACCCTAGCCGGGCCCTGCAGAGAAAAACCCTTCCCATCACCCGAACACATATGTATGTCCATCCTCAACTGGGAAGACAGATGACAACACAGGGCTTGTTTCATCTGCTTCTGGTTAGTTCACACAGTATGACTTTATACATGAAAATAACTTTGAAAACCAAAACACCCAACAAAACCTGGGAGCTTCTAGAACTGAGCCAAGGAACCTGAGCTGCTAACCTACGAGACTGGCCCGTGTCCAGACGGCCCCTCACTGCAGCACCCACCATGTGCTGGGAGGGTGGGGGTCGCCTGCACGGAGCAGGCAGCTGAGCGGTGGGTGGAGTCTGGGGAGGACGTCTGGGGATGCAATAGCAAAGAATTGGGGAGTAGCGGGAGAATGCCAGTGAAAGTTCCCTGGAAGGGAAGGGCTGTCCCACGGCAGACCCTGGAGCGGGTGGCCCTGCAGCAGTCCAAGGGCATTGGGAAGACAGTCACAGTGAGAAAGGCATCAGGCAGCTCAAGTCACAGGAGGCCGCTGGTGGTCCGAGTGTGGTCTCTGCCATGCACAGGCTGGACTGCAGGCATTGAAGGCAGGTGCCACAGAAGGAACAAGGCATGCCAGACCTTGGTTCTGAGCTGGATGGACGGCGGGAGCCAGCGGCTGAGAAGGGCTCACAGACCAGGCGGGCCCAGGTAGGAGAAACAGAAAATGGGACATTTATGGCAGGCAGCGTCCACCCAAATGACCTCAGAGAAGAGGCACATCGCCAGGGTAGGGCACAGGGAAGAGGATACTGGAGACACAGCCTCACCTGCTGGAACCACAAACACACAAAACCCAAAGGAACTGGCCAAATCAAACCCACAGTCAAGTCCCGTCCACCTGTGGGTGAGCTGTGGCACTGAGCTTAAAAAGTCGCATCCTCTAGATCCTGGCTGTGGACACACAGAGAAGCTGTGCTGGGGAATCCAGCCCTTAATGCCAACAAAGGGATCCACTCACACTGACCTACCCCACCCCACTGTCGCTCGAGAAAAGGGCACACGCAGACTCAAACTCTAGCTGACATGATTCGCACAAATGAAGCTGCAGAACGAGGTGCAGAAGTTTTAACACCGAGCTCTGAGACGATCTGCAGGGCACCCCTCACACCTGTGAGAACACTATGCTCATGGCTCTCCCAGGCCACTCTTGCTCTGTCCCTACCAGGAATAGACAGGAAGTCATTTGCTTTAGATCACTTTTGCCTTACAACGCTATTTTCTGAGTGTCAGATGAAGAGGTTAGCAATCAACGTTCGACAAAGATGAACAAAGTGTAGTAAGTGAGGATTTGTAGAAAACAACCTCTGAATGCATTCTAATGGAAAGCGTGTGAAACCTCTGCAAGAGCATCTTCTGCTCAACCTCGATGCATCTTACATAGGAACACGTTCTTGATATAGACGATTTTACAGGAAGGAAAAGCATTTGGGAGAATGCTCGGAAAATGATCACAAATGTAAGAATTTGGTTGAGATTCACTAAAAGTGGCACAAATGTTCCTACCATCAAAAGCCTCTGTCCAAAGAGTAGTCACTCACATAAAACACTCACGTTCAACCAACAGAAACGCACCTTCCTCTCTTCTGAGTTGGGCTGTGAAGAGCTGCCCTGGTCTCCCGGTCTTACGGTGTTGCCTACCCCATCTGAGGCACCCTGGGAACTGGCCTGGCATCCGGAGCCCTGGGGGTCTGATAGCCTGGGTCTTTTTGCAGGGAAATGATGGTTCCTCTTGGTGGCATGAGCAACACATGTAGATGAATGAGCCTCAATTGCAGTTGAGCCCAGTAGACTTTTTCTGCACCCCAGGGGTGATGATGGCAACTTCTGGAAACCCTGGAAGTGAGGGTCTGGATTTAATTTTCCTTCTGTTTGATATCGAACTTCCATACTTGCTTTACCTGTAGACACTCCAATACACGAAGGCACCTTCATCTGCCCAGGAGATCTGAGGCAATACTTTTGATGAAGCTTATCAAATTCTTCTTTAATTTCATCATAACGATTCCTTCTGTGGCCTAGCACTTCTTTATCTGGGACTGAAAGAGTTTTGATGGGTGACACTGACTTTCTAAATATTCTAGAACTGTTTCCTTGAACATGAAGATCAGAGGTCTGCTGTGGGCGAGCTGGGCTGTGTGTGGGGTTGGCCTTTGGAAGTGAAGAAGAATTGCTCTTGGGCAGGCACCTACCCGCTTCCAGAGATCTTTTGGCCAGGTTTTCAAAAGCCTCACTTAAACTTGCTTTTGCTTTGCTGGAAGGTAAACTCAGCCTGCAGGTTTCTAAGCCCTGAAGGCCACCAGGACTCACAGGATCCCCTTGGTACGCATTCATGGCCCAGGAGTCTGGGAGGCCCATCCAGCAAGGCTGGTTCCTGGGACTCAGGCAATATTCCCGATGAAGCTGATCAAATCGCATTTCAATCTCCCTCTGATGGTTCTCTCCATGGCCCTGTCGTATTCTTGGTCTGGAAACTATTTTTACAGGAGAAATTAACCATTTTAATGTCCTAAATCTATTTTCCTGATCAAGATTATACATTGCACTGGAGTTCAAATAAATCAAGGAAGAATACTTCGAGGGTGTCACTTTCAGCTCCTTCCAACTTGGATCTAACTTATGGATTTGGGGTTTATTGACTTCAAGAAAAGCTTTTTCCAATTTTAAACCTGTCTTATGGCAAGGAACATCTAATACTTTCTTGCAATCTCTTAATGCTCCTGTGTCTTTCACAAGCTCACAGCAGGGTACAAAGTTCTCCTTGGAGCTCCTCTGAGAATGTCTGGCTCCTTTGCAATACGTTTTGTTCATCCTGCTCTTACATCTGTGCCTCCTCCTGGAGTTCCAGTTTTGCATGATGAACGTTTTGGTGGAGATGATGCTTGATGGCTTTGTGCTCAACAGGCGGCTCATGGAGTGCAGCATCCCTGCGTACAGGTCACTGATGGTCACGTTGCAAATGTCATCGTCTTCAAAGTGCTGACTGCTTAAGAAACTGCTGCTACTGGTCTCTTGTAGGGAAAGGCTGTCATTTCTAGGTACTAAGGCCATGTCTGTGGAGGAAGGATGTGAAGGATCCCATTCTCTGGGAGATGAAGCTGGTTTTGCTGGGTCACCAGGACTGTTTCCAGAGACATGACTGCAGTATCCTGGGAGAAAAGATACACATAAAGTAAAGGTGTGTTACCATTCTAAACCATCCATGTGCACAGATGACAGAACTTAAGATTGGATCAGGACTATGTGTTTTTAAGCAATAGCAAAAACAAAAATACCACAAATGTGTAGGAGTAGACTCTTCTCAGAGATATTTTTTGCTATCAAAATTTGATTTCTACTCTCCATCGTACATGTCCCAAAGGTGTCTTCCTTTCCCCTCTAGGCTGTTTAGAAGATGGATGCCTTTGCAGAAGCTAATTAGAAACTGAAAAATGATAACACCGTTTACCTACAGGGATGGGAAGGGGCGTAAGACCGCTAAACAAATGTCTTCATATAGCTTTGACTTTTGCATCATGTTAAATGTTTCCTGTATTTAACCAACAATGATGGGGAAAAACCATAAAATTGAACACAAACAGAAAAAGAAAATTTGTATGTTAAATTGATAACTGAAAGAGAAAAGAGTCCGAACACGCTGAATGTCTGCCTCTTAAAGAGATATTGTCTAAGGATAAAAAGAGCTGCTTGGAAATGTTGAAGCTTACTTAGTACATGGTTGTGAAGAGTGGTAGCAGGTGCCGCAATGCTAGAGTTATTTTGTGCTGCACGATTGACCAGATAAGCGCGTGTTAAATCACTGTGGCTGGTGAGAACAGGGAGAGGAAAATACGGTGTCAGGGCAGGGGTGAAGAAGTGCTCAAAAAAGCATGGGGTTGCGCCACACGACACAAACGCCAGACTGAAAGGGGCTCCCCGACAGCTAAATCTGGGACTACTTGAGCATCAGATTGAATACTGGCAATGGATTATAACATGAGAATCAAAGAACAAGAAGACTTGATGAATTCCTACTGATCCTACAAAGTAAAAATAAATCAAAGCATGAGAGGGCACTACAGGAAGCAAAAAAAAAGAACCAGAGGGGAGATAGCTCTTTTCAACAGAAGAATGCCAGCTGACGTGTGCCAAGGAACAGCAGAGACAGAAACAACCTGGGCGGGGACCTCCACCCAGGCAATCCGCATTGCTGGCTTCTAAGTCACTGGGTGAGAAGTTTTTAGAGAAAAGGTTCCTAGGAGATCTCAAAGAATCACACAGATGACTCCAAGGAAAAAGGGCCTGTCGCAATGAGAAATATTGAATTAAGGTCTTACCTGAACTCAATGACCAGCCTCAAAAGTCACCAAGAATGGGACAGACTGACCAAATGTTCTGAGAGGACAAGTCATCCCTGTAGTAATTTTGCCAAATATGTTTAACATGAACCTAACCATGAGGAAGCAATCAGGTCCAAATTCGGGGACATTCTGCAAAACTACTGGCCCGGGCTATTCAAGAAAGGCAATAATATGAAAGGTGGCCACGAGGGAGAAAAGGTCAAGGAGCTACTCTTGATGGAGGGAGACTAAACGCAACAGTGGTACCAGCCTGAATGGGTCTGGAAATGGTCAGGCAAACCAGAAAGGCTGCAAAGGCCATCACTGACACAATGGGTAAAACTGTACTGCATCAATGTTCAATTTCTGGCATGTGTTAAGGGTACTGTAGTCATAAAGGAGAATGACCCGATGTTTGGAGGTATGTGTGAGGCATTTAAGGATAAATGCATACACAAATAAATACACACTGTGTATGCACACGTGTGGGGGGTGATAAAGCAAATATGACAACATGTTAATTGTGAAACAGGTGAAGCGTGTTCACTGTACTAGTCCTGTGCTTCTGGAGATGCAAAACTTTTTAAACTAGTACATTGGAATAAAGAGCAGACGCGCAGAGGAGAAAACAGCTCATTTCAAAACATCTTATCTTCCAGTGAAATGCAAGTGTATCTCTAACAATTTATGTTGATGAAACACGCCAGGAAATGATGGGGTGAGCAGCTCTGAAGGGCCACACAGCTCCAACGAAAGTGAAGGAGACACGCACGGTTCATACAGTTTCTTTGTTGCACTCACCAGGGGCAGGCATGGCAGGCGAGGCCAGTGAAGGCAGCGGAGTCACACGTGCGTCCTTTCCAGCTCTGTTACCTGCATACTGAAATCAGAGCCAGTGGTTACAAGAAAAAAGTTGCCAGGTGTCAACTGGGTGCAAGGAGCTGGGTTCTCCCCTGACAATGGGGACTGTGCATCTTAGCACAGCTGCACCGACGAGCGTGGGAATGTGGTGACAGTGGCCAGCTAGGCTTTGGGCAGTGGGAAGAAAAAGTGTCCTACTAAGATCTGGACACTTGATGTGGTCTCCAGGACAGCTTCCAGCCACAGTCATCACTCATCTGCTAGTAACTTCTTACCCCAGGGGCGCTGGTAGCTTTCTTGGTCTACCATTATACTCGGACTGCAAGAACACCTAAGGGCCAGGTGGATGGTGGACAAAGAAGACCCGATAGATCCATTCGTTCCTAACCATAATCTGTTCCCTGGATCAACACAGCAACTATGATACCACTTGCTGCCTTGGGTTAAAGGAAAAAGCATTTCAGGTACATCCACTAAGTCAATGGTTCCAAACACAGGCTTTCCACTGGTCAGCAGCACAGTAAGAAAACACATACACCCCTGTGAGATTGCTGCCTTTTTCTGGAGATGAATTTTTATTCTGCAATGTGTACTTCCTAGGTATTTGGTGTTGCAGTGTCCCTTATTCTATGGCAGACGGCACTGACCTTAAGAGAGGGGTTGGCAGGTGAGCGTGCCCACCTCTCAAGCCACCACATCCTCCCCACAACGTGACCTCTCAGCAGGCGGGACAGGTGCCGAGGGTCAGCCACCTCACCTTGCAGCTGATCCTAGCCTGATCACACCAGAGAATGTGGGGACTACTGCTTCCCTAACTATGCAGCTTCAAATCCTGGTCCAGAGGTTGGGGCTGCTCTTAGGAGTCTTGTGTGTGGCCCCACTAGTTTTTTTTTTTTTTTTTTTGAGACAGAGTCTTGCTCTATCACTGTGGCTGGAGCACAGTGGCACAATCTCAGCTTACCGCAACCTCCGCCTCCTGGCTTCAAGCGATTCTCCTGCCCCAGCCTCCCGAGTAGCTGGGATTACAAGTGCCCGCCACCACACCCAGCTAATTTTTCTATTTTTAGTAGAGATGAGGTTTTACCATGTTGGTGAGAGCCACATTGCCCAGCTGCCCCACTAGATTTTTCTGTGAGCTATCCCAGACCAGTGGGCAGAGCACCTCTGCCAGGGTTCCCACCTTCCTGATGGCGCTGCCCTGGGGAACCTAGAGTGTTTATTCAAGAAGAGCAAGTATGTCAGCATGTGAATAAACAATTTGGAAATCATTACTTCAAATGCTCTTTACAGGTTCTGCAGAAAGCAAACAAAAAGCATAATAACATCACACCTCAATGTGTTTCTGATCTAATTATGTAAAAACAAATACTGGGAAACAGATTACCTCAAAATACTCTGCACTTTGTAGGAGTATATCCACTTGGGTCAAGTATTTCCTTCTTAACTCATTTTTCAAAGGGCTTTGAGGCACTGCAGGCTGATCAAAAAAGATAAGTGAGAATTTTTAAGAGCTTCTGAGTACACCTGACCTTTTGTATTCTGGAACAAACTGGCAAAGTTCACTAACGTACAAATCTTTACATGATGCTACTCAAAGTCACTTTTGCCTCCATGATGTTATTCAAAGTCACTTTTTTACCTCTTGCCGTGTTAATAACCCAAAAGAATGTAAAAAGACAAAACAAGAATAAAATAAAAACCATGTCTAGAGAAGTTTATGACAGCATTTCTAGACCAGAAAAAAAAAAAAAAATCATCCGAATATTCATAGGTGAGTTCAGGACTCAACTACTGGTAATAACCTCAAACTGGTAAGTTTATAAAAAATTCAGTGCTCCTGGCTGGGTGTGGTGGGTCATGCCTGCAGTCCCAGCACTTTAGGAGGCTGAGGCAGGTGGATCACTTGAGGCCAGGAGTTCGAGACCAGACTGACCAACATGAAACTCGGTCTCTACAAAAATTAGCTGGGCATGGTGGCAGGTGCCTGTAGTCCCAGCTATTTGGGAGGCTGAGGCAGGAGAATCGCTTGAACCCAGGAGGTAGAGGTTGCAGTGAGCTGAGATAGCTCCACTGTACTCCAGCCTGGGTGACAGAGTGACACTCCATCTCAAAAAAACCAAAACCAAAAACAGAAATTCAGTGCTCCAGCTCAGGAGGCTCTCCTACCCCTCCCCTGCCAGACACTGGAAATAGAGGGCATCACCCTCCATCCTCTGCTGCATGGGGCTGGCACTTTGGTTCTTGACTCTTGGCACCACCCCCTTCCCCTTTGCTGCCAATCCCTACACAGTCTCTCGGCGAGCACCCACTTTCTTCCCCAGGACCACTGCCTCCTTCTTTTTAGTCACTGAAAGTTACACATGGGTGCGTGGGAAACCCTCTGCACAAAAGCAGCAATTTTAGAGGAAAACCGTGCACCAGCTATTCTAGCAGGCGACAGGGTGTGACACGGGGGCCAGGAAAGACACTGGAGTCGGTTAAGCTCTGTGTAAATTCTCATCTATCCCAACCAAGGAGGGTAAGAGGCACATCCTGTAAGAAAACGGGTGGTTTCTGTGACCTCGGGGCACTCTGGGAAACAGACATATAAATGATACTTACTGTTTAGGTTAGTGACAACTGCCCAATGAGGTGACCTTGTGACACAGGCATTTGAGGGCAGACCTGGAAATACTTTCTAGAACACCTCTCTTTTGACCCTGCCCCTGTGGGGGAGACTGACCAAGAGCCCAACTTCCCTGTCGTGTGCTCATCCGAGCAAATGGCGCCCTGCCAACCACACTGACAGCTTTATCTGCAGAGTGAAAATCATCATGAATCAGGCTTGCACTGGGGGTAGAACTGGCTGCCAAGTGCTAGACTGAGAGGAGGACCTTACCGCTGAAGGGAATCTGGACATGAGGAAACCTGAGACTTGGACGTAACAAAAGCCAGCCTCAGGAGAGGACTTCCAGAAGGCTGCAGGCAATGCTGCCTGCCGCAGGCCACAAGGGCTTTGCTGGACCCACCCCTGAGCCTCCAAGCGCCCCCTCGGTCCATTCATTACTAAAAGCAGTACTTACTGCTAAGGCCCAAGCAACGGACTCTTCCTGGTCTGATGTGGCATTGATATCTCCGTTTTTTGAATCTAAAAGTCAAACAAGTAAATCTCAATCAGGATTTTCAGGAAAGAGTGCATTTTCCTCTCAAGGATGGTTTTGGCATCACTTCGAGTAATTTCTACAGTAAAAATCCCCATTATTTCAAGGGTGCACCTACTGGAGCCATCTACGGCTGCCCATGCTTCTTAGTAACTCAGAGAACCTCTTAGAATGGGAATCTGCCTGGGGCCATGGAGTGAGGAAAGGCAGATTCTGCAGCACCTCCAGCTGTCCATGGCCTCTGAGCCTGGAAGTTGAGACACTCAAGCCCAGCACCGCTCAACAGAACTTCCAGTGACCATGGAAAATTGTGTGTGCTGTCCTAGGCCAGCCACTAGCCACATGGGGCTACTCCAGCTGGGATGTGGCCAGTAAGGCGGAGGAAATGGATTTTAAATTTTATTTAACTTTCAACTAATTTAAATATCATTCAGAGAGGGCTGGTGGGTGCCATACCGGGCAGTACAGCTGTCAAATAACTATTTCCTGTGATTTCAAGCAGTCAGGGAAATTCACGGATCTAAGGATTTATAGTTAAAATCTGGATTAATAGCAGTAAACACATTGCACCACAGGTAAATATCCTCATGAAGAGCTTTCCAATTCTACTCTGAAAGACCACCAGCTTCCTTTTAGTGACTCAACACCCATCACTAACTGTAGGTGCAAGCAAGGTGCCAGGGAAGGGGTCGGGCAGAGTTCACAGAGGCTGCAGAAGGCCAGTGTCCAGGTGTTTAAAGGCTAGTGACAAAACTGTTTCAGCGAAGGAACCCAGGTCTAAAGAGCTTAGATAAGACTGGGGGTCTGTTTTTCCGGGGGCAGTGAGGAGGCCATGTGGTCAGGCAGGCCTTCAGGCCCCATTCTGGGTTCTGGCCTTTTACCCCAAAAGCAATGCGAAGCCATGTGTTACATCAGAGAAGCGGCCTGACCACATTCACAGGTGCGTCAGTGGGGCAGAGGGAGCCCAGGTGGGGGTGGGGGCTGGTGCTTAGCGGGGGACATGAGAGCTAACGGGGCACAAGGCACAGGACAGGGATGCCTTGGCCATGAGGAATGAGGCAGAGGCTGAGATGAAGAGGACCCTGGGTTTCTGGCTCACACTAGAGGGAAGACAGTAGGGCCCGTAGTGAGGCGCAGAGCAGAAGATGGGGAGCCAGTCTGTCCGGCTGAGTCTCAGCTGTGCCAAGTCTGGACATGAAGTATTGAAGCAGAGGGGCTGCTAGGCAGTATAACGCCTCCATCTGAGGTCTGGCTAGAGGTTATAGTCAGGAGGAGCATGGGGCCGAGGAGCAGGGGGCCACAGAGGCCCAGGCCAGAACTTCCAGAAGGCTTAAATGCTTTGGAGAGGGCAAAACCCAAATAATAAAACCCAAGGAATGCCAACAGGATTTAGCAACAGGGTTGCGAGAAATCTCACCCAGAGACGGGCTTTAGAGATGGAGCCAGGATGGAATCGGGAGAGGAGGAATGCATGGGGTTGGTGGGGTAGGGAATCCATGACAGCAAATGGAGCAGGTTATTTGACTCTGGTTGTAAACGGAACTGGGTAAAGGGAGGTGGCGAGGAAGGGGCCCAGGACAGGGGAGAGCCACGAAGGGTCTGATGTGTCTAAGGTGAGGCTGGGCGCATCTAAATACCAATGGATGGATCCAGGGGACAGAGGCTAAAGACAGAAGGAAGGGGTGAGGGACGGATTCCTGAGAAAAGAGGACAGGATGGGGTTGGGCAGTGAGACTGGCCTGGGGAAAAGGAAGGAGCCTCCTAGGAGGATGAGGTGGGAAGTTTCCCTATAGAAGTGAGAGTTCACTCCACCACCTTGTAGGGGCAAATCTTAACTTATTAAATCTACATATTAACTTTTCACATGGAGGGGCACGTTTATTTACTCAAGAAACACCTGAGTACCATTCATATGTCAGGCACTGGATGTAACTGTGGGGAAGGAAGGCAGAGTCAGAAGAATCAACAGTGTACATGAACATATTTTAGTTTTTAAGATGTACCTTAGAAAAAGTAAAAACTTTATTACTGAGGAATCTAGGCTTTCAGCTGTTTTAACAGGTGCATGAGGCCTGGTCCCCCGACCTCAGTTCTCTGACGAAGGCGACACTCACCGGCTCCCAGGACTGTGTGGTGCGAGGAAAACTCAGGACCCCGGGCTGCAGGTTGCACAGAGCCATCTGTCCTGTCCGCAGGCCTCATGGGGGAGTCCTCCAAGTGCAGAAGCCAATAAAGACATGGTTGTTTGAGTGACAGCACATTTCAAAGCCACTGTAAATAAACCTGCAATCCTTCCGTTAACACAGGAGACAGCAAGAGCCTACCACAAGGCTTCTCTTCTCCCTGCATGTCCACTTTATAAGAAGCCTCAAGAGCGCAGGAGGGAGCTGAGGCTCCCTTCAGTTGCACCGGGAGCTGCTACTTAAAAAGCCACTTGGAAGGTAGGGAAGGAGCAGGGAAAGTCAGGGGCCCAGGCACAAGCAGATAAGCCCACCCCTCCTAACACTGGCCCAGGGATGACAGGGTCTGGGGCAAACCAAAAAACAAATAGGAACAAACAAAATTGTCCTGAGGTCACCAGTGAGAACATAGAAATAGTCGAGTGGCCCCCAGGGGACTTCCTGTGATCTTTAATGAACGTGCTGGAGTATTTAAGGTGGGGAGGAGCCAGTTTCAGCCCAAGCCTCATGCACAGAGGCAGCTGCTGTCCCGACCAGGAGCTCACACCTGGCGGGCAGGGCTGGTCGGGCGGCCACACTCCTGGTCCGGCCTGCTTCAGCTCTCCAGAGCCTGCTCTACAGCACGTCCCACGAATAATCCTAGCGAATGGCATCGGTGGGTTCTCAGTGAAATTCAAGCATTCAAGATACCAGATTGGCTAAAATATTAATATTTTAGGAACCACCCAGCCTTATAAGAACAGGGTGGGAGAAGGTGGTGAGGCCTATACCATTAGGGATGGTCCTCAGGTGTCAACTCTGAGGGTTCAGAGGACTTGGGGCTACCCAGGAGCACTACAGGGTAACTGAAGCCCACTTCTAGAGTATCAGAACCTTTGCTTCCAGTGAAACCATCATGTAAGGTGGAGTTTACAGAGTTGTTTTGTGGCTGTGTCTGAGGCAGAATCTGGTTTGAGACTCACAGAGAAGCAGACGATCTACAACAACCCCAAACTACTTGGTAGCTCTGGTAGCTACAAAGAGAACCCAGGGATTGTGTTATAACTAACCCAGCACAGGTCAACGCCCGGCCTGCTAGGGCCCACAGCCTCCCCCAGCACCCAGGGCAGCAGGAGCACCAAGTTGTCTGGGAAAAGGTGAAAGCAGATCTGGGCACTGTCACCAACAGCAATTACAGTGAAGTCAGAGATGTCCCAGCTGAAATCTCAGGCTACCCCCAGTTTCCTAATCCCAAGAAAGGGTCTGAAGATTCTGGAGACCCAGGTAGGGGTCCTCCTACATTTTAAACAAAAACCTTAAATAAATCAAATGAAAACTTGTTGCCACCAGGACCATATAAGCACTGGTCTGATGAGTGCTCATCTCTATTATGTATAATTCAAAGAGTATATATCCTTTAAACCAATAATCCCACTTCTCAGCATTTACTGAAAAGGGAGAATATCAGTATTGGGAAGAGACAAGGACCAGGATTTTCTCTGAAAACCATATCTAACAGAGGCTTTATAAATAAAGTTTTATTGGAACACTGCCATGTACACTCATTTACCTATTATTTTCGGCCGCTTTCCCCCTGCAACACAGAGCTGAGTAGTTACAGCAGAGACCATACAGCCAGCAAAGCCTAAAATATGTACCATCTGACCCTTTGTGGAAAAAGTGTGCTGACCCTTATTTATTAATAAAGGAAGCCACAAATAGCTAATTGCTTATCAACAGGAGAGCAGTTTAAAAAACATGATTTTTAAAATAATTATATAATTTTATAATTATACAATAGTTGATGAAGAGTTCGCCATATGTATTAACTGGAAAAGTGAAGGAGAAAAAAATGCATTTATGAAGATGTGTATTATAGGGAATCACATTGTACTAAAATAGCATTAGGGACCATCTTTGCAGAGAGAAATCAGCTCATATATGTAGTTGTATGTACTTTTAACATTTCCATGACTAGAATAATTAATCAAGAAGATTTGATTTCAAATTTGCTGTTAATATTATGTCACCTTGACCTTGATGTTTTCATTCTTGGGTACAGGTTCCTTGACCTGTGACCACGGGGAGGAACCACGTGGCATCTGAGAGGCAGTGATTAATTGAATACCAGACAACCTTGCAAAAGCCACTGTGGCAAAAGGGCTCCTGGATGTCCCCATAGAAAGGCCAACAGCACCTTCCACTAAAATAACCGGTCTCAGAGCTGCAACACCCTCGGAACAACTAGGCAGGGAAAGGCGGGTCTTCGGAAGGTAGACAAATGCAGAGGGAAAGATGTGTGATCCTCCAGGCCGCGCCTCCCCTCATCTCTCTTCCTCCCCTTTCAAAACAGGAAGAGAGACATTCTTCTTCCCTAGAAGGAACTGGATTTGGTCTTTTCTATGAGCCCCTCGTTGGGCTGGCACGTGGCCTTGGGGAGGGTTACCCAGCTGGCCCAGCCTCTGCATGTGTGTTATCAGAGCCCCTCAGCCTGTGACACAGGAAACACAGGGTGACAAAAAAGGCCAAACATTACACAGTGCCTCCTTGCACTTGACAAGCTACAGAAGAAACGCTTCTAAATCCTTAAAAACAGAAAAAGAGTATAATCAAGGTGAGAAGTGCCCTGTGGTGGCCTCTGCATAAGCTCAGAGGTTGGGCACACCCACACCTTTATTCACATCAACGCTCCTCCACGGCAAGGTTATTTGGCAATAAAATTTGACACTAAATACCTGGATCTCTCCTTCGTTTCTTTCCTTTATTAGTCTTCCACCCCAAATTCTCAATCCTGAAGAAAAGAAACAAAAATGACCATTGACATAATCCTGAACGCTGAACTTCTGCTCAATCTGTGTTCACCGGAAGCCAAAGTGACAGGCAAAAAAAAGGTACAAAATTAAAACCAAGCCAGGCTTCTGATACCCTGCTGTTGTTCCTCTTTGTAAAGTTTCAGGTTTTTAAGGCAAATTTGTCATTGATGGAAATCTCTCTTACCTACTAGGCAATGGCTCATCAAATTACATCATTAGCCCAAAGAGTTACATGAAAACAAGGAACATATGTGACAGCGCCTGTCCTTAAAATACATAAAGAGAGGACAATCTGTATACTATTTAGAGGAGTAAGCACTTTTCGCAGGCAATCTCTACATCCCATATACGGAATGAATGCTTTCTAAGGGCAAGCTACATGTTATACAGACACCTGCCACTGGAAAATTTTAGTTTCTGCCTATGTAAACTTTTCACCCAGGATGCACCTGGATTGGCTATAAAGGCAGAAAGGTAGGATTTAATTCAAGGAGCAGATCTTGTGAACCTTTTGTGCCCGTCTGTTTAATGCAACACAGAACGTGCTGTGCGGTTTGTTTTCATTAAGTGATACTGAGTTAGTTATAAAGCTATATGGGAGGAATTGACCCCAGCCAGTGTAAACTGTCACCAGCTATTTACCAAAAAGAATCCACAAGATTTCAGTCCGTTTACATGAACTATTAAACGGAATGCCTTCTTCTCCCTATTCAAGTACTTGGAGCCTCAAGGAAGACAGTTACTACTCCAAGTTAAACAGGGCAAACAATAGTCAAAGTGAGTATTCACAGTGGAGGGTGGGTACTGTTCCCAGAGTTTCACAGGGATTGTCACGCCCAGGAGACATTATTGTCATCATCCTTCCCATTTCACAGATGAAGACACTGAGACCAGTCCAGCTAGGCAACTGCCCCAAGCTGCCATGGTGTGGAGGTGGCCAGCGGGGATGCCAACCCGGCAAGCCGGAGGCGTGCGAGCCAGGAGGCACCTACGTCTCTTCAGGAATTGCTTTAATAAGTAATCCAAGTAATTTACAGGTTTAAGGGCTCCAGTGTTTTGGTTCCTATTAGGTGAACAATGTTTACTTCCTAAGACAGCAGTGACAGCATTTCAACTACTCCATTCGCACTCTTCACCCGAATACTCAGAAGGGGAGGATGACACTTACCCTGTGGCGTCTCGTAGGTCAGCGTGGCCATTTGCACCACCGGGGTGTCCTCGAAGGGCTGGTTGTACTGTGGAGGAGGAAGGGGTTTCCTGTCAGGTCCCAGGGGCCTCAGACCCGGGCGGAGGCGGCGCCAGCCCGCGAGAGGCCGTTAGTCTGGCCTGGGGCGCCCCAAACGCGGTCTCTGCAGCGGAGTCCCCAACCCCGCCTCTCTCGTCCCACTCAGGAGCCCCCCAGCCCCACCAAACCCTCCTCTCTGCACCCGAGCCCCAGTCCCGCTTCCCCACTCCCCGCTCCGGAGGCCCCAGTCTTTCCTCCCCGTCCCCGCTCTGAAGCCTTCGGCGCTGCCTCCTTCTTCCGTCTCCGGAGCCCCCAGCTCCGCCTCCACCTTCTCTCCGCACCCAAGCCCCAGTCCCGCTTCCCCACCTCCCACTCCGAGCCCTCAGAGCCCCTTCCCTTCCCGTCCTACGTCCCCTCCCAGCCTCACTCCGACCCGCAGGCCTCCCCTCCTGGCGGACCGGCGGGGGCCGCACCTTCTCTATCAGTAGCTGCATGCGCCTCTGGAAGCGGCGGCGACTGGCCCTGAGTTTCTGCAGCAGCAGGTCGTCTTCCACGTCCTCGCTCTCCATGTGGCGCAGCAGACCCAGAATCCGACCAGGCCGCAGACTTAGCCACTACCCCAGAGCCGACCCGGACCGCAGGGCCGGGCGCGCCGCACACTCAAATAGGCGACTCCGCCCTTCCTGCCTTCCTCTCGGTTTTCTATTGGCCAGCGCGGAGAAGCCGGACGCTGATTGGGCCTTTCAAACAAATTTGCATCCCTCCTCCCGGCCAATCCACGCCCGCGTTTCCAGCCACGCCCCAAGGAGCATGTCCGGCGGAAGGGAGGGAGGGTCTCTGGTAGCCCGGTCTGTGGAAGTTGCTCCAACGGCTCCGTGCTTATTAATCAGCGCTGCTGTGCGAGATCCGGTGGGATGTGTGTCATCTCCCGGGCTGTGCACCGGAGATAAGTACGGCCTGGAGATTCCTGCGTGACTTGCTCTAGGTGTCGCCGCCGGGCGGGGGCCGCCTTCCTCACTTGCCCGCCTGGGATCCCGGCGCCATTTTGAGGGCAGGGGCCTAAGAAAGACAACCCCAAATTACCAACCCAAAAGGAGGCAGGATAGCGAATATTCATCTAGAAAGAAAAAATAAGTCTCAACGAATGACACATTTAAAGATGCTGACAAATGCCATATATATCACAAAATCCAGGAAAATACTTGTGTTAACCCACCTTTTTCCCCATGTATTTCTGATTGCATATTCTGCTTCTTCATTGATATTAATCTTGTAATATTTTCTCCAGAGAGAAGAGCAAGATAAATCAGTCTTTAGTATGGCTGATGGAATTTGTGATTGACATCTTAGGAATGTCAATCCTAAGGAAACACAGGGTGTCTTAACCACATTTGTGTGCTTGTGCTGATGTGATTACCATAGTATGTGATTGAAAATAAAAGCATTACTGAGCACCAGGAGGTCCCTTAGAGGGGGCTCTTCACCTCCGTTCAGCCTGCAGGGCAATTCTATCATGATGTCCTGCAGAAATTTAGGTGGAGGTGGGGGGAGCGTGAGAACTTCGGGGTTCATGTAGTGTGTGTGACCACAAAATGTGTTACGTTGTGCCGGACACAGAGATGTGCTGGCCTGATTCCCCTTAAGATGCCACAGCTGCTGGGAGGGCAGTTGGCCGGGGCCTTCAGTTGTCAGCCTATTCTGGGATGATTCAGTCGCAGAGAACTCCCTCACCCAACATCCTGCTGCCCCAGGGTGGCCCAGCGCCAGTGACTGATCCAGGTGGGAACAGGAAGGCTGTACCATTTCACTCTGATGGAAGAAAACCCTGGGCCACTTTATCTTCTGAGCTCTCAATTCCACGGAATTGGATGGGGTAACCTACCAATCCTGTTTATTTCCCCTCCTTCCTCCCTATGTAAACATCCTCTCAGTCTTCTCCAGTGGCAGGATCTACACATTTAATTTGTACCTTTTCCAATTTTCACAAACAGGCTGAGGTGTCTTCCTTCTCCTTCCTTAGGAGTGTTCAGAAACTTAACATGTTCTTCCTCTGACTCTGTGCTTCCACACATAATTTACTCTTCAAACATCTAACTGGGCCCATTTAGAGACTTGGGACCTTGAATAAGATTTTTTTCTTCTTGGGTTTTGGACAACTCTTCCATTGTTACCAGATAGAGCTGTCCAGGTTCTTGGCTATTGAACAAAGAATTGAACAAAACACACAAAGTAACAAAGGAATGAAGCAACGAAAAACAAAGCAACAGGAGAACGGAGTAAGGAAAGCACAGATTCATTGAAGAGAACTCAGAGTGAGAGCGGGCTGGAGCACCCGACTCAAGAGCCTCTTCAATTAGGGCTTTTATAAAGCCAAAATAACTTGGCAACACCCGGGGGTACCCTTTAGAGGCCTCCAATTGGTTACACCCTATGAAGGATTGGTCTGTGACCAATCAGAGCCTAAAGTGGAAACTTGGCCTGCAGTCATTCAGGGGCTGAAGTGGAAACTTCTTTCTTGTTATCACAGGAGTGAAGATGTGGCCTATGTCCTGCCCAATCTTGCTTAAAACTGGCTGCACCTGCTGTTCTCTTGCTTCTGTGAACTGGCTGCATCTGCTATTCCTTTGCTTATGCCTCAACCCTTGGCTACCCCAGTTCCCTATTCTCCGGCCTCACCATGACTCTCTAACAAGCACAATAGTACCAGTTTTCAAAACTGGCGTCTCCCAGGGCTTATTCTCTATTCCTGGGAAACAATTCCAAGGTTTCCCTTCCTGGCTTCACTGACAATCCAAGCATCTGCCTCTGTCCTAGGAGTTTGGGGGCAGCTTCAGCGGAAAGGTTTCTCAATCTCAAGTTCAAGTCTTTAATTGAAGTCCAAAACATACTTGCTTTAGCCAAACTCCTTCTGAGTCAGCCAGAGTCCATGCATTAACCCTTATTGTTCTGGCCTGCTGGTCTTCCAATTGTCTCTGACTGGCTTTCCCCATCCCATGGTCCAAAGTGGTGCTCCAGCTGAGGAAAGAAGAACCCTGCACCATGCTTCTCATGTGATGCTGTAGCAGGACAAGCCGCAGACAAAACCCCTCAGACACCGAGTTAAAGAAGGAAGGGCTTTATTCAGCCAGGAGCTTCGGTAAGACTCATGTCTCCAACAACCGAGCTCTCCGAGTGAGCAATTCCTGTCCCTTCTAAGGGCGTCCGTGTGAGGGGGTTGTGATCAATAGATCATAGGGTACGTGAGCTGGGGGCTGCATGCACTGGTAATTAGAACGGAACAGGACAGGGATTTTCACAGTGCTTTTCTATACAATGTCATCTATAGATAACATAACCCATTAGGTCAGGGGTTGATCTTTAACTACCAGGCCCAGGGTGTGGCGCTGGGCTGCTTGTGGATTTTATTTCTGCCTTTTAGTTTTTACTTCTTCTTTCTTTGGAGGCAGAAACTGGGCATAAGACAATATGAGGGGTGGTCTCCTCCCTTAATGCCATTCTCTATAATACCTCACCCCACCACCCTTGGCTGCCTAACCATATTACTCCAGACCCGCTAAGCAAACTCCTTCCCCACCACTTTCCACTCTCACGTAACAGGGAAGGATCACAAGTCAGCTCCTTCCCCAGCAGCAGTTTTCTGGGTGCAGCATCTTGGAATCACGGGTTTCCAGAGATGAGGGTGGGTTGCTCTGGCTGCACCTGCACAGTGCCCTCTACTGGCCAGGCTGGGATTTCCAACCCTCCAAGTGCTGTTTAAATGCCTAGGAAGTAGTGCTTATTAAAGTTGTATTACGGCTGCTCTTATAAAATGTGCCTGAATTTTGCTTCAAATAAAAGAGATGGAGACTTATTCTGCATGGAGCTGTCATGTAAATATGTTTCTGTTGGAAAGGTGTGGAAATGTTACCACCAGTCTGTGGTTGGAGAAGTGCAGCTTTTGCCTGGTCCCAGCATTGACACAGAAACTGCTATGTAAAGGTGAGAATGTCAGTCTGGGATACATTATCACAAACATCAGACCCCACCCATTAGGCTGCTAAGACAAGGGTTTGCTGTTTTCTGTTGCCCTGGAGCTGATGCAAACACAGAGACTGTGAAATAGGCAACAAGCGAACTTTCCAGGAGGTGTCAGTCAAAGCTCACCAAATGTGTTCATTGTTTGATTTAACGAGTCTCACATCTAACTGAAGTAATTAAGGATGTTGGCAAGAAGTTAGTTGGAGGATCTTTCATGAAGCAGTTTATAAAGTCCAATACTAGAAGGATGGCAAAATAAATGGTGATACTTGTGTTTTATTGGCAGCAATTTTGAAGAAGTGTAATTATTGATATCAAAATTCTATATGATCTTTTTAATACAAAAAGGTTATAAACCTGTATTATACATCTGCATTTAAAAAGTATATATTATATAATTTAAAGTATGATTATACATGTTTTAAAAGTGTGAGTATATATGTCTCAGAATGTTTCCAGGGCCATCTCTGGATGATGGTGTGATTAATTATTTTTAATATTAGTTTTCCTTAGCTGCATTTTCTAGAATGAGCATTTGTTGTGCAATTATGAGTTTGCATTACTGATGTAATTAGAAAACACAGAGGGCCAATTGTCTTAGTTCATTTTGTGCTGCTATAATAAAACCTGAGAGTAATGAACCTGTAATTTATAATGAACAGAAATTTATTTCTCACAGTTCTGAAGACTGGCGAGTCCCAGACTGAGTGATTGGCCTCTGGTGAGGGTCTGAGTGATTGGCCTTTGGTGACGGTCTTCTTGCTGTGCCATCTCATGGTGTAAGGGAGAAGAACAAGAGAGGCCAAGAGAGAGCAAAAAGGAGCCAAACTCTTTTTTTTTTTTTTGAGACAGAGTCTTGCTCTGTGACCCAGGCTGGAGTGCAATGGTGTGATCTCAGCTCACTGCAACCTCTGCCTCCTCGGTTCAAGTGATTCTCCAGCCTCAGCCTCGTGAGTAGCTGGGACTACAGGTGCATGCCACCACACCTGGCTAATTTTTTGTATTTTTAGTAGAGATAGGTTTGGCCAGGCTGGTCTCAAACTCCTGACCTCAAGTAATCCACCCACCTCGGCCTCCCAAAGTGCTGGGATTACAGCCACTGTGTCCAGCTGTCAAACTCATTATTTTATGAGAAACCCACTCCTGTGATCATTTCCACAATAATGGCATTAATCCATTCCCTCTGCCCTACGGCCTACTCACCTCTCATTAGGCCTCACCTCCCAACTCTGTTGCAAGGGAGATTAAATTTCCAGTACATGTTTCTGGGGGACACATTTAAACCACAGCACCCCGCATGTGCTTTTACCTTGGCTCTGCAAAATCAGGGGCCATTTATCCAAATGAGGCAATGGCCCGGAACATTCTAAAGCTGCTATTGTACAGCAGGTACAACACATAGCTGGTAGCAATATATTCAGCTTTGTCTTTTCAGTTCAGATATTAAGGGTGGTCTTATCATTCATTCTGTGGCAAATCTGAAGTTTCTACTGAGGTCGTTTCAAGGACTCTGACTTGGAAGCATTCTAGGTCATTCTAAGGCCAACAGGCATACTCACTGGGCCTCTTTGCCAAACTCCATTTATCCTTCATATCTGCTGCCAGGTAATCCAGCCTCAACACTGAATTCTTGCTAGTTTCATTGAACTCTCATTGCTGAATTTGTTACCCTAGGATTTATAACCAAAGGAATTAGATCTAGGTGTTTCTATAAGCTCATTAGACCTTATGATTTGGGGATAAAAGACTTAGTAAATATCTTTGCTTATGCTCCTGCTGCTTGCTGTGTGTGTGTGTGTGTGTGTGTGTGTAGGCAGTCTTATTTCAGCTGTCTTTGTTTTGTCCCAGATTATCTTGTTTATTGATTGTATAAGGAAGTGTTCCACAAGACAGATGCATACATAAGTTGATTATTTTCTGCTTCAATCTAATCCAGTCTTGAAGACAAATTATTAGAGGTTCCTCACACCTGTGACAATTATGTGAAAAGGCAATTAGTTGAACTTAGCTTTGGGCCCCCTATAAAACCTTCATAATGACATTTACACTTCTGTCAACTTGTGAAAGAAGACCTCTTTGCTCAGTTTATATTTTAGGTCAAACAATTGTTGGGTCATTGGCAATCTCGCTGATTTCTTCTCGGCCTAACTTCTGCTTGGCCTAACTTCTGACACCACTCATGAGCGCACACTGTAGCACAGTTGACTGCAGTGACACATCTTCTTTACGTGGATTTGTCTGTATCAAATTTTCAAACTCCTGCAGAAATTCTTCTTTGTATATAAAGTCTTATTATGATCCTTACTCTTGCATTCTTTTGGGTAAAAGGCAAAAGATGGCAAAAAAACAATGAACATTTTAGAGAAAGTCTGCTGTGTCAAAAATCAATTCATATTTTAGGAGGCAGTCTAGAAAAATTGGGAGGCAAAGACACCAATCTTTCAATAATCAGTTTTTTTATTTGGTGTGGTAGAGCTGAAAACACAAGTCGTCGAAGGACACTAACCTTCTGAGACCCACCCTGTTTGGATCTAAGCAACTTTTCACTTGTACCTCTTCTAGTCTTTTTATTCCTTCCTCCAATCTTCTAAATGAGCTAGTATTGCCTTGAGATTTCTCAGGAAAGGAACATTCATGTAAATGTGCAAGATCAGAAGGCAGATATATAGACGTTGAATTTAAAACCTAGTGTAGAGCTGAGTCAAAGACAGTCTGTACAGGCTGCTATAACAGGATACCATAGACTAACCAGCTTATAAACAACAGAAATTTATTTCTTACAGTTCTGGAGGCTGGGAAGTCCAAGATCAAGGTGCTAGCAAGGTAGGTTTCATTCTGAAGCCTCTTGTCTTGGCTTGCAGGTGGCCATGTGCTCACATGACCTCTTTTTTGTGCATGTGGGGAGAGAGTGTGTGAGAGACAGCAAGTTCTCTGGTATCTCTTCTTATAAGGACACTAACCGTATTGGATCACAGCCCCATCCTTATGACCTTATTTTACATGAATTATATACTTAAAGGCCCTATTTCCAAATAGAGTCACTTGTGGGTTAGGGCTTCAACATATAAATTTTGGGGGGACACAATTCAGTCCATAGCAATGCTATAAATATTTTCTTATACTTCAGGAAGATGGACAGATATTTGCAATAGGATCGTTGTTATGTACTATTTTCATGAATGACTAGATGTATATAGACTAGTTCATTTTAGCCCCTCATGAATGGGGAAAGTAGTTAAAATAAGAGGTTAGGAAAAGGAAGATTTGAATAATCCATCTGGAAATTAAAATACAATTCTTAGAGACAAAAAGAAGGAAGCTCATTAAAGTTATTTTAGAAATCTGTCTCTTAAAGAGTAAATTGGACAAAGATTAACATTTTCATAAAATAAACACTAGATTTAAAAAATGGATTCCAGGAACCTTTTGAATATTATTCTAGGGTAGGATCAACAGCTGAAAATGAACTCTGATTTGAATTAGGAGCCTTAAATGAAAAAATATATATAGAAAATTGTTAATTTAGAAGGTAACAGAACATTTTCTAATAAGTAACTGAGCCCTAGGAAAAAAAAGAAGCTAGAAATAAAAATATACAGCTTTATAAATGAAACAACTGGTCCCCCAAATAAAAACAAGAATCATGAAGGTATAAGTAAGGACACCTGTAGATTTCAAGGAGCAAGGCATTGGAAGAGCCAATGCCCTCTACTGAGGGTGCTACTCTTGGGGAGCTATTAGCACCCCCAGGTTCCCTGTCCTTTCTCTAATCTTCTAAGGAGAATTGTTTACAGATGGACAATGACATAGTTCTTCTTTTGATATGCATGGCCCTGTACCTACAATAAATCCTGCTTCCATAGAACATCATCCCCTTCAGAATCAAATTTTCAAGTTGTCTAAAAAGAATAAGGAAGGTACATTGACGGAAAGCAGGAAAAGAAAAATGAGAAATTTGGTCTTAAACTAAAAATGCCTTATTGTGCCAGACTGTCAAAGAGACAGACTTGAGGTATGCAGTAAATTGTAGAAGCCTTGAGGGCAAATAAACTTTGTCTATCTCGACTTACAAAAACCATCCAGGTAGTGGACATTTGTAACAATACTAAGCCCTTTCCTAAATTCCAACATGGCATCTTCATCAGATGAATACTTTTATTTTTCTTTAGGAAACAATTTCTACATATTAGCCAGAGTTCTCTAGAGAAACAGAACCAATATGAGATAGATAGATAGATAGATAGATAGATAGATAGATAGATAGATAGACAGACAGACATATAGATAGACAGATAGATAGATAGAAAGACAGACATTTATTTTGAGGGATGGGCTCACATGTTTATGGAAGCTGAGGAGTCCCATCATCTTCCGTCTGCAAGCTGGAGGTCCAGGAAAGGTGGTAGTGTGGTACCAGTCCAAGAACCAGGACCTCTGATGTCCAAAGGCAGAAGATGGATGTCCCAGCTTAAGTAGAAAGCAAACTCACCCTTCCTCTACCCTTTTGTCCTATTCAGGGGTTCTCAACAGATTAGACCATGCTCCCCCAAGTTGGTGAGGGTGATTTTCTTTCCTTGCCCTGCCTATTCAAATGCTAATCTTTTCTGCTGACAGTAGGTGGAGTTTTGAAGAGTGTGGCGTTCAGGATTTGTGAAGTTTCGGTGGTGTTGGGCTGGTGCAGTCTGTGTAAGTGTGGGTACTCATATGAGACTGCTGAGTCCTCGCAGAGGTCCATGGAACCCTTTTTCTTCTCAGTCTCCTCTTTTTGTTCTCATTCAGCCAAAGTTACAAGAAAGAATCATAAAGAATTATCCACATCTTTACCACTATAAATGATTCTTTCTGAAGAAGAGATTTCATTTGCAAAGATCGTATTTTCAGTCCGAACACTGATCAGCAGAATTTCATTCTGATTTCATCTTTGAATATTTCATTGAATCATCTGTCAGGGCAGTAGCTGCACAAAATCATTTAAGACTCTGAACAACAGATCTCAAACAATTGTGAAATGTAAAAAAAAAAAAAACATATAGGCTGGGCGTGGTGGCTCACGCCTGTAATTTCAACACTTTGGGAGGCCGAGGTGGGTGTATCATTTGAGGTCAGGAGTTCAAGACCAGCCTGGCCAAAATGGTGAAACCCGGTCTCCACTAGAAATACAAAAAAAATTAGCTGGGTATGGTGGCACACGCGTGTAATCCCAGCCATTGGGGGAGGCTGAGGCAGGAGAATTGCTTGAACCTGGGAGATGGAGGTTGCAGTGAGCTGAGATCACGCTACTGCACTCCAGCCTGGGCAACAGTGTGAGACTCTATCTCAAAACAAACAAACAAACTTAGGAATATTATTTTAAGAGGGGATTGGGAGATTTCCTAAGAAAATAATTCTCATCAACTCTGTGAGAAGCTCACCTTGCCTTTCTTTTAGCTTTGACATAGATTGGTCCAAGTCACACAGAATTACTCTAGATACAGGAAGTATTATACCGGAAGTATTATAGAATTACTCTAGATAGCAGGAAGTATTATTAGCGATGGCCTAGACTCTCTCTTAATTGGCCCAAATAAAATCCAAGCTTATTCTATTATACATAGCTACTATTTGGGCTGAGGAATTTAAACTGGTTTTATGTAGCTTGATCAAATTCACACTAGTAGCATTAATTATAGAAATGGCTATTATTTGGGTCTTTCTAAGAGTTGGGAAGGCAACTCATCCTTAAGTTCACTTCAAATTGTCCTTCAAATTGGCTGCACAAGCAACAGCTTAGGAGAGCTGTATTATAAAATTCAGCTCTCTAGTAAAGCCTAGAATTGGTCAAGAAAAGTAATTATCACCTAGACTTCCTGGTATTATCTCTTTATTCATTTTTAAGATGACATGAAAAAACCATTAAATTGGGATTTTGTATTAGACTATCCAAAGATTGGTTGTGGGCATGGATACTTTTTGAATGAACGGAACACAAGTACGAGCTTCTCCTTCATTGGATAAGAGTAACAGAAGGCTGCCAGACTGAGTGTGTTACATAGGAGTATGGTAATATGTGAGGGAAAGAGTAACAATCAAATTAGTAAACAGCAGAAAGATGTTGGGTGGTTTCTATTAACAGCAGGGATTTGCTGCATATGTTAACATCAGATTTAAAGGTAATCCTAGTACAAGACCAAAAGATGCTTTGACTAATTTAGTGGAGGCCTGTACCTGCTTGGACACATGAAGCTAAACCTTCGATATTGGATCAAAGAATAGCTAAAAAAGACCATGAGTTTTTGACGTATGCCATGCCATAGAGGTAATACTTTTAAGAGCATCATTGTCCATTAAAAATATAATGTGAGACACATTGGTCATTTTAAGTTTTTAAAATATTAACATTTTTTAAAAGTAAAAAGAAATAGGTGAAGGTATTTTTAAAACATTTAACCCAATGTATCTAAAATATCGTCAGTTCAACATTTAACCAATGCTGAAAATTAACGAGATATGTTACATTTATTTTTACATACTAAGTCTTCACACTCCAGTGCTCTAACCTCACACTTAGGAGCACATCTCAATTTAGACTAGCACAGTTCAAGTTCTCAGCCTTGTGACATAGCTTATCCTTTCATGGACATGAAAGAGAATTATGATAATCTAGGAAGAATGCATCTGGACACTTACAGGTTTGTAATTAACTAACCAAAAATACATCCAGCTTTGTCTTTGTACTTCAGATATTGTGTGTGGCACGTCATTCTCTCACAGCATTATCACTTTCCTATTTGATGCTACTGAAGCCACAATGGGAAGATATGCCTCTGTGGGCTTTCTGTTAGGATCGCAGAAAGTGACATCTTTTCTGTTTTCTCTCATGTAGCAATTTGTGGGCTAGCACCTAAGGAATTTCTGACTCTAAAGGCTAAAGCTTATGTGGTCTAAAATTTACATTAAAATGTCAGCATAGTGTGCAATAAATATGTGAGTTAGTTTTAATTTCTACCTTTGGGGCTGTCAGGTGCCACAATGAGGAATACCTACTTTTTCGGGGGGAGCCAGTTTATATAATATATATTTTCCTAAGTAATCATTCATTTTTGTCAAGAGTTTCAAATTTACTGGTTTAAATGAATATACAGCATTCTCTTATATTCCAATTGTCATTGTATTTGTAGTTATGGCTCCGATTTTTTTTTTTTTTTCAAACAAAACAGGCTTTATTTAGATCACCAAAAAGAACATTTTACAGAAAGAGAACCATTACATTACACAAAAAAGTATAGCTGTAGAATTGCAAACAAGAAAAGCAATGCTTTCTTTAGCTCACCAAAAATAATGTTTCACAGAGAGGGAACCGTTAGAAGCAAATTATAGTTGCAAATTTTCTTTTGCCATCAATATGGATTCCCTCTAAAATACTTCAAGACTACTTTGCGATTTTCAAGCACAAACTAAACCTTGTTGGACAGAGTTGCTCAGCATCATCAAGAGAATGAAACCAATTTGCAAAAACAACTTTGTTTAATGCTAATAACGAAACAATGTGGTTCTTGCTAACTAACTGCAATGTCTACTGAAATGGCCTAACCTATGTATACTTCCATGAACATTTCACTGTGAACACAGTTGCTTTTTTCCTGCCATCACAGATGGCCTACAACGTAGCAAGTGTCATGTCAGAACACTTTCAGGCACCTAGGAAATAATTCTAAACAGAGTAACTACAGTATATGGGGAACTCAAACAGGGCCACCTCTGTCAAAGCCCCCAGGGGCAGTGTTTTGTGCTCTGGGTAAAGACCCACCACCTTGTTAGTTGTTTACCTGGAACTCAGAACGCCATGCTAGATGGAGCAGTTGTTCTTACAGAACTATCAACGCTTTTACAGACTGCCTGGGAGTTCCTGGTGCTGTAATGCACCTCAGAGGCAGCGACATAAGCCGACTCTGGGAAGAAGTCATCGTGGTATTCTGCTAAAAACCTCACAAAGAGATCAAAGTGCTTCAATAAAGCCTTCAGATTCTTCTCAGTAAAGGACATTTTTCCAAGAATTTCTGGAAGTTTTACAAACAATCGCAGCAAATGTTGCGCCCCGTAAATGTAAGAGGGTGGAGGCGCCTGGTCACCTGGTGGGTAATTGTCAGGCACGAGCTTCCAGGAGAGGACCTCATTTATTTCATTAGTTCTTCTCCCTTTGAAGCCAGCAAATGCAGCACTCCCTTCTATTCCCTGACTCTGGTTAGGAGTCAGAGGACTAGGTGAAGATGATCTGCTATGCACAGGTGTCTTCTTTTCCAGGTGCAAGAACAGCTTGGGCATGCTGGTGGACATGTCCTGCTGCCAGCGCTTGGGCTGAGGTGAGGTGCTGCTCTTAGAAAGCCTGTCACAGTTGGCGGTGTGGGGCGAGGATCGCCTCAGAGACCGCACTGCTTCCGGCTCGGCTTTGCGCCTTTTGGGGGTGGCTGGTTCACCAGTGGTCGACGGACTCTCTGTAGACTGCGGCCTGGACGGATTCAACAAACGTGGGCTGGGAGAGAGCTTCTCCTGGCTCCTACTAGTATTTGTGGCACTTTCCTTAATTGCAAGTAAAACCTTAGATGCAGTCACCTTTTTATACTGAGCTTGTTCATAGGGATAGAGTAAAACCAATGGGAGAGTGTAATCAAAAGTTATTCTTAATCCATCCACCATCTCCTTACAAAGGTCAACATTCTTTTCTGCTGGGATATAAGGCACATTCATGTTGGCATGTGGCATAGCATGATGGTGACAAGGCCTCTCATTGGCTGAAAAGGCTACACTGATAGCAAAATGTCTCACATAGGATTCCAAAATCGTTATGATGTTGGTGTGGCATGGAAGTTTCACTAACCGTTTCCTCCGATTAATGTAGTAACAATCATCCTCCAGCTGCCTCTTCAAAACTTCAGGGATTTCTAGAGTTACTGTTCTTTCTTCCATTTCCCTTTTTGTTTGAAGCTCCAGTTCTTCTTTCACTTCAGTCTTTTCTTCAGTATCACTTTCTTCACTTATTTTTTCATCCTTGTCTTCACTATTGTCGGAGGAACTGCTTAATGAGTTTTCATCATTTTCATCTCTTTCTTCGATGGAAAGGCCTTTTAAAAAAAGACAGAGTCAGCACCAGGCAACCTGGAGGGGCTGCTTCTTTCTCTCTTGCTCCTCAGGTGAGCTACAAATTTTCTTGCCAATTTATGCTGTAATCTACGATTTTCTTTTCTTTTCTTTCTTTTTTTTTTTTGTGACAGCGTTTCCACACTGACCTCCACCTCCCAGAGTTCAAGCAATTTTCCTGCCTCAGCCTCCAGAGTAGCTGGGATTATAGGCGCCCACAACCATGCCCTGCTAATTGTTTTGTATTTTTAGCGGAGACGGGGTTTCGCCATGTTGGCCAGGCAGGTCTTGAACTCCTGATCTTAAGTGATCTGCCCACCTTGGCCTCTCAAAGTGCTGGGATTACAGGAGTGAGCCACCGTGCCCTGCCCCTAATCTACGATTTTCTTTTCTTTTTTTTTTTTTGAGACAGAGTCTCACCCTGCCAACCAGGCTGGAGTGCAATGGCGTGATTTCGGCTCACTGCAACCTCCGCCTCCCGGGTTCAAACGATTCTCCTGCCTCAGCCTCCCGAGTAGCTGGGATTACAGGCGTTCGCCACCACGCCCAGCTATTTTTTATATTTTTAGTAGAGACAGAGTTTCACCATGTTGGCCAGGCTGGTCTCCAACTCCTGACTTTGTGATCCGCCCGCTTCGGCCTCCCAAAGTGCTGGGATTACAGGCGAGAGCCACCGCGCCCGGCCAATCTACGATTTTCATTGGGCTCACAAAGCACACGATCTTCGGCTACCCATCTATCCCAACTTCCGTTCCAGCCATTACAATGACTCTGGTATTCTGGGATCTCGCTGCCTTTTTCGCCTTTCCCAACAATAACATTAACAATCTAGGTCGGACGGCGTCCGACGGGAGCGTCCCACGGGAGCCCAAGCGGCACCGGGCCGCAGAGCAGGAGAGATTTAACGCGAAGAGAGAAACCCACCGTGCTTAAGAGGCTGGTTAAAGCGGCCTTCTCCGCTGGCGGCTTGCGTCTGCGTCCCGGGCGCACACGTACCGCTGGCTACGCGACAGGGCGCGCGCGACGCTCCCGACGGCGCATGCGCAGTCCGGCATGCCGGGCGGAAGTCCCGTTTAATTTCTAATGCTATTTATTTGTGTATCCCTTGTCTCTCTTTTCTTAATTATATTGTTGAACTTTATCTGTTTTACTGGTCTTTTAAAGGAACCAGCGCTTAATGTTTCTTTATCTACCGTACACGTTTTTGTTTTTATGTTCCTTAATTTCTTGACTGTATTCTTTTCTTCCTTTTAACTTAGGTTAAACTGTTCTAAAATCATTTCTTGAATTGAAAGCATAATGAATTTACTTCCACTTACTTTTGTTTGCTAATAAATGCATTTAAGGCTATCTATTCTTTGAGTACCAGTTAGTGATTTTCCTTTTGTTTCCTTCTTTGATACAAGCATTATTTAGAAGTTTTTATTACTATTTCTACTTGCAAAGATAAATTTAATATTATTCCCTACTTTAAAAATCCTAAGTATAATACGAAGAGATATTGAGTATTAAAATAATCAAAATTTATAGTCCTAACATTTTGCTTAATGATAAATACTAGAAGCATTTCATTTGTCAAGGAAAAAATCATTTTATATTTAATTTTAAAATTAAATATGCAATACGTACAAAACCTTGTGTGGCATGCATAACATATAATGAATAACAATAAAATATCACTCATGTTACTCATGTTGGTATTTGAGTTCTTATGCTCTTGCCAACACTTAGTATTGTGATTTTGCAAATATTCCCAGTGCAAAATTGAAGTAAAATTTGTATTTTTCTCCTTTATGATAGGCATTTTTGGTGTCTTATTTAAGAAATCCTTTTATGTTCCATGGTAATAAAACTTACCTGTCACATTTAAACTTTTAATTCACTGGAACTGATTTTTGTATTTGCTTTAATGTAGAAGGCCAATTCTTTCTCCTTTCCTTAGTGTGGATAACAAATTGTCTCAGTAACATTTATTGAATAATTCATCCTTTCCTCACTGTTTTATAATGCCACCCCGAGCTGTGTCTCTTCTATGTGTACATTGGCCTGTCTCTAGATTCTATATTGTATTTCACTGGTCTTTTTTTTTTCTACCTTTGCACCTAATCACAGTGTTATAGTAACTAGCTGCATAACTCTTCTCACCTTGTTCGTTTTCATTAGCTGTGTTATGGCCATTGTTGACCTTTGATTTTTCCATATACATTTTATTACCAGCTTGTTAGTTTTACCAAAACTCTTGGCATTTTGATTAGAATTACTTTGAATCTATAGATCAATTAGGGGGAATAATTGATATCTTTATGATGTTGGGTCTTCTAATCCGTTAACATGGAATATCTCTCCTGTAATTTAGGTCTTCTTTAATATCTTTCAAAAGATGGAATAAATTATATTTTTCTTTATAGTTATAATTTTAGCAGTATACATTTTATGAATTATAATTTTATGAGATATTCACATTTTGTTGGATTTTTAGGAGTCTTTTGTAAATTATGTTGATTTAAAGTTCCATTTTTCTACTGTTGATGTATGAAAATGAAATTAACATTTTAAAATTAGAATTTAATGAAATAATTACAGATTCACATGTAGTTGTAAGCAATAATTCAAGATACTTCTTTTATACCTTAAATAGTTTCCCTGAAGGTAACGTTTTGCTTGTGTTGTCTTTATTCTGCTCTTCTTTTTCTAATTTTTTGAGCTAGAAGTGTAAGTTATTGGTTTATAGCATTTAGTGCTATAAATTTCCCTCACATAATTGTTTTAGCTGCATCCCACATATTTTGATTATGTTTTCATTTTCATTCAATTCTATGTATTTTTAAAAGTTTCCTTTTATACGTTGTTGATCCATGGCTTATTCAGAAGTATGTTGTTCAATTTCTACATGTTTAGAGATTTTCTTGTCTTCCTGTTATTGATTTCTAGTTTGATTCTATTATCATCAAAAGACATAATCTATATTATTTCAATACTTTTAAACTTGTTGAGACTTGTTTTATGGCCCAGAATACTGTCTGTTTTGGTGTACGTTCCATGGGTGCTTGAAAAAATGCATATCCTACTCTTGTTGGGTGGAGTAAAAGACTCCACAAGTCACTGAATGCTGTCAGTGGTATCCTCTGACTGAGATATTATTTGGCAAATAAAAATGAAGAGTGTCAATGTCTTGTCCTATATATAGTAGCAAGATGGTTCTCCAAATAAAACAGATGAAGAAGATTCAGTTGAATATTTACTTCTGTTGTAAAAAATGTATAATCAATGACAAAGTAAACAATTGAAATATTGAGAAATATAGTTATATCTGAAAGTTAAATGAGATCTTTCTTAATCTTTAAAAAAGTGAGATCAAAGTGAAAGGAATTACTGTGGGGTTACTCAAGAAACTTACATAATTTAAAAATAACCCTCAATGTTTCATCTTTGTGGCAGACATGTAAGGATAGGATTCAGGATGATGATTTGGAAACACGTTATGCTAATTTAGGTTTTATTAAGAATTATATGGTGACTACATTCAAATATCTGTATAATCATGTGAGATTAGATCAGGTTGGGCAAATTAACCTCAGCATTAACCCACATTTCTAGGAGGAATTAGTTGAGCTACTAAACAATGACTTAGAGGTCAAACTTGACTTAATCTAATTACAAAAACTTTTTGTTCTAGTTAAGACTTTCATATCTACTGTGTAGCATAAGTAGTTTATTATAGCACTTTTGGCTACACATTCAGGTGGAGTGTTCAGAGCAATAATTCAGTTATTGCAAAATATTGCTCATATATAAAAGAACAGATTTGAGACTTGAGAGACATGAAATGCAGGGATCTCACTAAGTTTTATTAATGAAAGTTATTTTAAGACATTTAATACTATTTGCAACCTACATACTAGAAATAACTAGAACGGTTTTGTAATATAATGAGAAGTTTTTATCATGAAAATTAAATATTGAAATAATGTACTTTTGGATTGCTGGTTCAAATCCACTGTACAACTTTGAAACAACTGCCCAGTGACCTACAGTATAACTTATCTATGTCCTCTTGGATTCTGAGTTCTTTTTCCAGGCTGTTCTCTGTGCCTGCCACCTGTTAAAGGATATGGCTCCAAGGTCTTTCTATTACAAATGCTTAGCATTTAGTAATATTTCAAGCCTGTGCCATTGTTATTACTCCATACTATGTCCTAAATAATCTGCACAAATATAAAGCTTCCTAATATTTTCCACTTTATCCCTCTATAATTTGCCTTGTCATCTTATTCTTCCTTCAATTAAAATTATTTCCCCTTTTTCTTATCTTCACATAAATATGATCTACCATTACCAAACACTAACTCTAAATTCTTATGTTTATTAGTACTTCAAATTTTTGGTTCTAGTATTTATTAGTACTTTGTTCATTTTTCTGTATCTTTCATACAGAATGGCTTTTAATTTTCTTTCATGATGTTTTTATAGCAGCTGAGCTTAAATATTTACGTTCATGATCACTTCAATATTGTAAAGGGGTCAGGAAAGTCTTTCCAAGAATGACATCAAAGGCAAGAAATAGAAAATATGTTTAAAACTGTGAATACATATAAATGAAACATTTCTTTATGACAAAATAAGACACATTTAATAACCAACAAAATGGAAAAAATAGTTACATTCTGTATTACAAAGGTTTAATAAGAAGAACATATAAAGAAAAACATGAAAACTCCAAAAAGAGAAAGGACAAAGTTCATAAATTGGCATTATTAAAAGAAAAACTTCAACTGAATTAAATTTAATGGAGTTTAATTGAGCAATGAACCATTCATTAATTGGGTAGCTCCCAGAATCACAGCAGATTCAGAGACTCCAGGACAGCCACATGGTGGAAGATTTATAGACCAAAAAAGGGAAGTGAGGTAGAGAAACAACTGCATTGGTTACAGCTCAGCATTTGCTTTCTGTGAACACACTCTGAACACTCAGAAGTGTATGAGTGATTGAAGTATGGCTGCTGGGATTGGCCAAGACTCAATTATTGTTACAGTCACATACTCCTAAGTTAGGTTTTCAGTCTCATCTGCCTATTAAGTTGCAGTTTGTCCACAAGGACTCAAATATAGAAGTACGGAGTCCTTCTCGGGCAATATTTAGTCCGGTTTAAAAGCATCAACCAACATGGAATACAATGGCTCAGAAATGTGTGAAATTTTCTGCCCCCCAAACTAAATTAAAATCCATGAATCATCATTTGAAGTCTATCAAATTAGTAACACAAGGAACAATAACAAATATCAGTGAGGGTGTGAAGAAGTGAATATTTTCTTATATTTTGCATTAATTTGTATAATGTTTCCAGAGGTCAATTTAGTGCTATGTGTGAGGATCCTTTAAAACATGTCTGTTCTTTGATTTAACGAAGTCTACTTCTTGAAATGTATTCACGGTAATTGTGGATGTTGACGAGGATTTAGCTGGAGGACGTTTAGTGAAACACTGTTGATAATGTCCAATACTACAAGGATGGCTGAGTAAATGGTGATAGATACTGATTTGTGTTCCATTAACATGCTTTTGAAGAACTGTATTTATTGGCATCTAAAATGTATTTAAACTTTTTAGGACAAAAGGAGATTCCAAACATATGTATTACATACATGCATTTAAAAAATATACATTGTTTTAAAAGTTTGAGTGTGTATATATTAAAATATTTCCAGGGTTATCTCTGGATAATGGTGTGATGGGTTATTTCTAATGTTAGTTGTCCTTAGTTGCATTTTCTAGAATGAGCATGCATTATGCAGTCACGAGAGTGCATTTCTTATGTAACTAAAAAACACAGAAGACCAATCATGTGTTTTTCACCTTGGCTTGACAAAATTAGAGCCCTTTTAGCCAAATAAGACACACACAGCTCCAAACCTTCTAAAACCGCTGGTGTACAGTGTTTTAGAAGGTTTGGAGGGTGTTTTATCATCATTATCCCTCGTCTCCCAGCTCTTACCACAGCTCTCTTTGGTGATGTTCCTGCCCTAGTTTCATGTGGTGGGGAATTGCTTTTTATTCCTCACCTTAGGCTTTTTGCAATACAGGTACACTTTTAGGGTCACGATTAATGTATTTTAATGGGCTATCCATCTTAAAAATCAATGAAAAGAATTTACATTAAAAATAGAAAGCAATTAGGCTGATTTGCATGACCTATTTTTAATCAACCCCATTATTTATGGATCTGAAAACTCTCAGAACATCTCTCTTTGGAACATTGAAGGATCTGTCCTCTGTTATGATGTGTGAATAATTTTAAAACAGGAGGCATGAGGTTAACTGATAACTTGGAAATCTTTTTAAATTACCCACCTTAGAAATGTTCCAGGAGGCCCCCTTCCTCTTTCATCGGCCCTTTGCCATTCCTTTTACCTCCCATGGTTTACTGGGATAAGTTTGACAGGTACAGAAGACACTGTGTTCTGTTTCTTGAAAAGTTTTGGGGCATCTACTCCTTACTTAGAATTAGCGTTTAAGTCAATAGTGTTACATCTTCTCTCAGCTATCTTCGTCCCTTTATATTCAACTATTTTCACCATTGCATCTAATGTTCTTATTTCTTGCAAGAAATAAGATTTATGTCACTCTCATTTATCAAAATTATTTCTTAACATTATTATAAAATGCACAGAATTTAAGCTGTTTAGAAATTCTTGCTCTCTTAACTTCTGTATTTAAACTTTTAGCTTATACCCCAGATTTTTTTGTATTGCTGAAGGGGATATGTATTTTAGAACTCTTGATGAATTTTCCTAATTTTACAGTTTTGGAAGCACTTGACAGAAAACAACTGATGACTGACATTTCCATTCCTGCTCATTTCTCTTGTTTCTAAGTAGTATTTTTACCACATTCTTGGATTTAGTATGAAAATGATGCTCTCCATTTGCAGCCACTCCTCAGAAATTAATATAATTTGCTAGTGTCCTGCAGAGAAGTTACAGAAACCAATTATAATTGTTAATATTGAGTGTCATCTTGATTGGATTGAAGGATGCCAAGTACTGTTTCAGGGTGTGTCTGTGAGGGTGTTGCCAAAGGAAACTAACAACTGAGTCAGTGGACTGGGAGAGGCGGACCCACCCTCAGTCTGGGTGGGCACCACCTAATCAGCTGCCAGCGCAGCCAGAGTAAAGCAGGCAGAAGAATGTGGAAGGACTTGACTGGTTTAGTCTTCCAGCCTACGTTTTGCTCCCATGCTGGATGCTTCCTGCCCGCGAACACTGGACTCCAAGTTCTTCCTGCCCTCGAACACTTGGACTCCAAGTTTTGGGACTTTTGGACTTTTGATCACAGACTGAAAGCTGCACTATCTGTCAGTTTTCCCACTTTTGAGGTTTTGGAACTTGGACTGGCTTCCCTGCTCCTCAGCTTGCGCATAGCCTATTGTGGGACCTGTCCTTGTGATTATGTGAGTCAATACTCCTTTTTTTTTTTTTTTCTTTTTTTTTGAGACGGAGTCTCGCTCTGTCGCCCAGGCTGGAGTGCAGTGGCCGGATCTCAGCTCACTGCAAGCTCCGCCTCCCGGGTTTACGCCATTCTCTCGCCTCAGCCTCCCTAGTAGCTGGGACTACAGGCGCCCGCCATCTCGCCCGGCTAATTTTTTGTATTTTTTTAGTAGAGACGGGGTTTCACCGGGTTAGCCAGGATGGTCTCGATCTCCTGACCTCGTGATCCGCCCGTCTCGGCCTCCCACAGTGCTGGGATTACAGGCTTGAGCCACCGCGCCCAGCCGAGTCAATACTCCTTAATAAACTCATGTATCCTATTAGTTCTGTCCCTCTAGAGAACCCTAATACACCAATGAACAACAGCTCCTGTCCCAGGAGCAATGAGTAGTGGTTTGCTGTAAGTACCATTGAGTCTGATAGTCTCTGAAGGAACCATGGCCCTTTTCTAGTCAGGAGAGTCCTGGAGTTTAAGTTAGTGTACTTGAGAATATGCTCTTGTAAATTAAGACTAAGCCAATGCCAATCATGAAGCGGCGATGGCCATAGCTTTTCCCTTCCCGCTAATGTTTACTGCAGGCTTACAGTTCACCAGGCTGGCATATCATGTACATCATGTTGCTTCATCCCTATCACAATTCTGTGAGGTCAACACTTATTATCCACATTTTACAGGATGGAGACTGAGGCTGGGGGAAGTGGGGTGGTGGAGAGGTAGCTTGTCCAGGGTCACCAAATAACTAGTGCAGCTGGAATTTGAAACCAAATAGAATAAGAAAGTTGGCCAAAGATCTGGCAGGACTCTTCTTCTTGTCAGGCCCTGAGTCACCTTTTTAAATGATTGCATTTATTATTTTTTAAATTTAATTTTTAAAATTTTTATTTTACTTTAAGTTCTGGGATATAGAATGTGCAGGTTTGTTACATAGGTACACATGTGCCATGGTGGTTTGCTGCACCTATCAACCTGTCATCTAGGCTTTAAGCCCCACATGCATTAGGTATTTCTCCTAATGCTCTCCCTCCCCTTTCCCCCTACCCCCTGACAGGCCCCAGTGTGTGATGTTCCCCTCCCTGTTTCCATGTGTTCTCATTGTTCAACTCCGACTTATGAGTGAGAACATGAGGTGTTTGGGTTTCTGTTTCTCTGTTAGTTTGCTGAGAATGATGGTTTTCAGCTTTATCCATGTCCCTGCAAAGGACATGAACTCATTCTTTTTTATGGCTGCATAGTATTCCATGGTGTATGCGTGCCACATTTTCTTTATCCAATCTATCACTGATGGGCGTTTGGGTTGGTTCCAAGTCTTCGCTATTGTAAGCAGTGCTGCAATATATTGCATTTTTTAGAGCAATTTTTGGGTTACAGCAAAAATGAGCAGGAAGTATAGAGATTTTTTCCATAAGGCCCCTGTCCCCACACATGCACAGCCTCCATTGTCAACATCCCCAAGAAGGCACATTTGTTGCAAGCTATGAACCTACATGACACATCATTATCACTTGATGTCCATAGTTTACATTAGGGTTGACTAAAACAGTTGTACATTCTGTGGGTTTGGACACATTTATAATGACGTGTTTCTACCATCGTAGTATTATATAGGGTAGTTTTACTGCCCTAAACGTTTTACGTGCTTCACCTATTCATCCCTCCATTCTCCTCAACCCCTGGCAACCAATGAACTCTTTACTTTCTTCATAGGTTTGCCTTCTCCAGAATGTCGCATAAATGGAATCATATAGTATGTAGCCTTTTTAGATTGGCTTCTGTCACAACTAATTTCACAGATAATGTGCATTTAAGTTTCCCCTATGTCTTCTCATGGCTTGATAGTTCATTTCTTTTGAGCTCTGAATAATATTGCATTGCCTGGATATACCACAGTCTATCCATTCACCTACTGAAGGATATTAAGTTGCTTCCAAGTTTTGACAATTATAAATAAAATTGCTGTAAACCTCTGTGTGCAGGTTTTTGTGTGGGCATAGGTTTTCAGCTCCTTTGGACATATACCAAGGAGTGGAATTCCTGGATTATATCTTAAGAGTATGTTAGTTTTGTAAGAAACTGCCAAACTGTCTTCCAAAGTGACTGTACCATTTTACATGTTCACCAGCAATGAATGAGAGATCCTTTTGCTCCACACTAATTTTTTTCAGCATTGAAAGATTTAGAATTCTAAGAAGCAGCCATTCATCAAATGATCTTTCAGAACAAAGTTACATCTATTTTCTGTTCAATATATTACTCGAGATTCAGGTATTGCCTGTACTAGTTTCTCAGGCCTCAGCCAGTGAGCAGAGTTTTATTTGTCTCAAAATCCACACAGCAAAGACCCCTTTTTGTGGAAGGAAGGGCATAGAGAGCTTTGTTTATTGGGATCAGTCTCTGAGGCATCATCTGGTTTACTTCCAGGATGGGAGAGACCTATGATTTGGTTTTTTGTTTTCCATATTTTAATTGAAGCTCTTATTGATGAAACAAAATGGGAAAGCATGCTTCAGATTACCAAGCAAAAACACTTTATTAAACATAAAGATTAGTTTTCAACAATTCTGGAAATTTCAATCAAGAAAGAGTGGATATTTTCTAAAATGGTGTTGAAAATTGTGTTCGTTGTATACCTTCATGATCTAAGGAGCTGGATTCTCTGTGCCCCTGACATTCTCTTTCCCTGTGTGCTCCTTGGGTGGTTCCTGTGTCCCTTGACAGCCCCTCAAGTTCCTCCTCTCCAGTATCCTGTGTTCATTCCTACTCACTTGCAGCATGGCATACAGGACTCACGCCACACGCCTTAGAGGATGCTGCCTCCTGCACACGCTTTAGAGCATGGTGCTTCCTGGGGTCCTTCCTGGGCTCTTCTCTTTGAGATGAAGTAAACATCCTCCTCACTCAATTTTTTTAAAGTCTGTACTTTATTCAGTTATCCTTAGTTTTTACCTACCATCCTTTTTCTATCTCTGGATTCTGCATCTAAGATATCACATTAGTTGGGTATCCATTTACTTCTCATGTCTGTTTGTCCTCTTGGCTCTGACAGTTTTTCTGATTTCCCTTGTTTTTGATGATCTTGATAGTTTTGAACAGTGCCGGTTAGATGTTTTGTAGAACATTCCTTAATTAAGATTTGTCTGATGTTTTTCTCACAATTAGACTTGGGTTGTCACCTTTTGAGAGGAGGACCACAGAGGTAAATGGCCATTTTCGTCATGTCACATCAAGGGTACACACTATCAACCTAATTAATCACTCACTATTGGTGTAGACTTTGATCACCTGGTTAAGGTAGTGTTTGTCAAGTTCCTCTGCTGTGAAAGTACTTTTTTCCCCCCTCCCTTTTCTTACTGTACCCTTTGGAAGGACATTCCTATGCACAGCCTACACCTCAGGAAGTGGGGAGTTATCCTTCACTTTCTTGAAGGTGGGGCATTTACATAAATTCCTTGGAATTCTTCTGCATGGGAGATTTGTCTGTTCAATCCCATTTATTTAGTTAGTCATTTGTTTATATCAGTATGGACTCATGGATACTTGTTTCATACTTTGAGTTGTAGTCCAACTTTATTTGTTGCTCACAGTGTTCCAGTGTTGGCCCCTGGGAGCTCTATCAGTGGGCTCCTGTGTTCCTTTGTCATACCTCCCCATCCACAGGTTTTGTTTTTGAACACTTCCTGACTTTCTGGCACTTCGAGATGTTTAGTCCCGTTGTGTATATTTCCTGCCCCAGTCCTAGAATCAATCACTTCTCCAAGGAGTTCTGGCTACTTTTATTGGATAATGGTAGCAGAAATCAAGATCTGGGCATTAGATGTGCTTGTTGCTGTTGGGATGTCATTCCTGCAGGGCCTCTCAATCAATAGAGCAATGAAATATATGTGTGTATGTACTGTAGATATGTATATGTATATATACATGAATATCTATATTTATAGATATTTATATATGTAGCCATCTGTTTCTATATTAAGTTAAGCATGAGTCCTTACTGATGTCTCCAATTCTAATCCATTACTACATGGCTCATTCCAGCCTCTTCCCTTTGCTGATCTGTAAGTTCCCACCCAATAATAAGAAGCCTGACTTCCAGCACCCATCCTCTGCCTACTCAATTGTTCAATTCTGGTATACACATACAGTAAAATAACAATTATTAATCTATACCTCCATAGAAAGAATGTGATCAATGAGAGTACAATGCTGATGTACAGTTCCTTTTGCCTTTAGTCTTAAAAATGCCACTTATGACCTCGTGCTCACGCCACTGCACTCCAGCCTGGGCGACAGAGCGAGACTCTGTCTCACACACAGACACACACACACACACACACACACACACACACACTGCCACTCATTTACAAAGTTATTTAGGTCAGCACTTTCTCCTCCATCCCTTTCAGTGAGGCTCTTTCATACATTTTTAATAGTGGGATTGTTTTGTTATGTCATCTGTTCTATCCAGGTGTTCTCCAACGTCTTAATTTTTTTTCTAATTTTGCATACACTAGGATTCATTCGTTGTGCTTAAAGTTCTATGGGTTTTAACAAATGCTTATTGTCATGTATTCATCATTTTAGCATCATACGGAAGAGTGTCATTGCCCTAAATGATTCCCCTTTGTTTCACCTTACTGTTTTCAGCTCCTGCTAAACTCCTGGCATCCACAGATTTTTTTTTTTTTTTAAACCATCTCTATAGTTTTGTCTATGACTTAACATAAAGAATATTGACTCCCAAATCATGAAAATATAACCTTTTAAAACTGGGGTTTGGAGAGGTTGGTTGTCTCTTTTTCTTCATAGAATGTTATAAGTGACCTGCTTGCATGGTTCTCAGAGTGTACAAGGCAGAGGCTTTTCAGGAAAGCTCAAGCTTTGGTGTTCTTCCTTCATGGGAGCACAGTCATCGCCCACTGGCGATGAGAAGGCCCAGAACATTGGCACGTGTTTCCCAGTGACAGTTTATCTCGCCCATTTTTTCCAAATGAAAGGATTGTCATATGGCAAATGGCCTGCCAAGCCGGATTTCCGGAGGTCTCCTGGCATACACTCTAACTAATTATCCTAGACACCTGCTCTCTTAGGTATTGCCTCAGGAGATGACAACCATATACCACAAAAGGGACAGTCCTGATTTCAAATAACCTAACTTCCACATGGAGGATGTTTTTGTCTTAACTCTGAAAAATTCTGAATGTGCAGAATAATACTAAAGATCAGAAAGAAAATACTGATGCTCAACATGCTGTATCTTAATATTTAGAAGCTTTTTTTTTAGTTTTTCTATTTCTTTTAACTTTTTCATAAAAAATATTATAATATCCCATTTTACTTACTATTTCAAGAGCTTATCTTTTTTATTTATTTAGTCAGGTGTATTTATGTATAATTTATATATAATGGCATTATCTATTTAGTGTATAGCTCTATGAATTTTAACAAATGCATCGAGTCATGTGATCATGCTCATAATTAAGACATGGAATAGGCTGAGGTTGGTGGCTCATGGCTGTAATTTCAGCACTTTGGAAGGTGGAGGCGGGCAGATCATTTGAGGTCAGGAGTTCAAGACCAGCCTAGCAAACATGGTGCAACCTCATCTCTACTAAAAATACAAAAATTGGCCAGGCATGGTGGCTCACACCTGAAATCCCAGCTTTTTGGGAGTCTGAGGCAGGGGGGTCATGAGGTCAAGAGATGGAGATCACCCTGGCCAACATGGTGAAACCTCATCTCTACTAAAAATACAAAAAATTAGCTGGGTGTGGTGGTACATGCCTGTAGTTCCAGCTAGTTGGGAGGCCAAGGCAGGAAAATTGCTTGAACCCAGGAGGCGGAGGTTACAGTGAGCCGAGATCGTATCACTGCATTCCAGCCCGGCAACAGAGCGAGACTCCATCTCCAGGGAAAAAAAAAAAAAGTACAAAAATTAGCTGAGGGTGGTGGCGCGTGCCTGTAATCCCAGTTACTCTGAAGGCTGAGGCAGGAGAATTACTTGAACCTGGGAGGCGAAGGTTGCAGTGAGCTGAGATTGCGCCACTGTACTCCAGCCCAGGTGACAGAGCAAGACTCTGTAAAAAAACAAAAAAAAGGACATGGAATAACTTCATTACCCCCCAAAATTCCCTTGTGCCTTTTGTCAAACCCTTCTCATCCCCAGGGCCTGGCAAACATGCTATAGTTATTGATTTCAAGCTCAATTCTGTTACAATCAGAGAACATTCTTTGTGTGATTTCAGTTTTTTTAAATTTGTGGAGGATTTCAAAATGATCCAAATATGGTCAATATTGGTGACTGTGCACTTGAAAAGAAGGAATATGCTCCCATTGTTTGTGTGTCAAGTTCTTTGATGAACTTGTTGTTTAGGTCTTCCATATCCTTACTACTTTCTACTTGATTTTCTTTCTACTTGTTCTATTAATTACTCAGAGAAGAGTTTTGAATTCTCCAACTTAAATTGTGGATTTGCATATTTCTTCATTCAGTTCTATTCGATTTTGCTTATTGTATTTTGAAACTTTGTTGTTATTCGTGTTTAAGATTGTTATATCTTCTTGGTGAAGTGACCACTTCACCATTTTGTGATGTCCCTCTTTATCACTAGTAAAATTCCTTATTCTGAAGTCTAAGATGTCTGTTATTAATAGAGCCACTCCATCTCAGTTTTTTTTTTTTGGAGACAGAATTTCGCTCTTGTTGACCAGGCTGGAGTGCAATGGCACGATCTCAGCTCACCGCAATCTGCGCCTCCTGGGTTTAAGCAATTCTCCTGCCTCAGCCTCCCAAGTAGCTGGGATTACAGGCGTCTGCCACCAAACCCGGCTAATTTTTGTATTTTTAGTAGAGACAGGGTCTTGCCATGTTGGCTAGGCTGGTCTTGAACTTCTGACCTTGGGTGATCCACCCGCCTCAGCCTCCCAAAGTGCTGGGATTACAGGCGTGAGCCACTGCACCCTGCCCCTCTTTCTTTAACTGACTCCTTACTGATGAGTAGATGGTTCTCATCTCTGATTTCTGACTATTGAAGAAAAATGTGTGTTCTCAACGTCCTCATGTATGCTCACAACAGGAATAGGTGAGTAGGATTAATTCAGAGATAGAAAATTGTGGCATTAAAGGGCATATCCACATAGTATTTGATAGACATTGCCGAACTGCTCACCTTGGGGATTTGGGAACATGAAGTTTGAGAACATCATTGTTGTGCAGCTGCATCTTTGAATGATTATAGGGAAACCTGAATGGATGATCATTCCTTCTTCCTGCTTATTGAAGGGGACAGAAAAATGGCCACAGAATTGATAGTGACAATAGTGGTGACAATAAATATACTTTTATTTTGTTAAATCTTCCCCCTCTTTAATGCAAGATTTATCATTAAAGAGGACTACACAAAACATTAAGAGAACTCCGAGATAGAGTTTAACACAGGATGTTAAACAAATTTACAGTCCTGTAAGCAATGTTCTCATGTTATCGCAATCTTTGATCTTTGCTAATCTGATAGGTAAACTGTTATATCATTTTAGTTTTCCTTATCATCTTGAGCATATTTTTATATGTTTAATGGCCATTAGTTTTCTTTTTTCTGTAAAATATCCTTTTTTGTCCTTTGCCTATTTTGTGCTCTTCTCAGGGTATTAATGGACCTTATGGATGCCCTTGACTGAACAACTCTGTCTTGGGTAATGTAATGGAATTGGGAGCTGAATCCCAGGGCAATCCGCTTCCTGCAGCTGATAATAAAATGAGTAATAACAAAAACCATTTACTGGACAGAGACTGTGCTTAGTAGTTTACATACATTGCATTCTCCCATCCTCCCATGAAAGGAGGGAGACAACCTGTGTTGAAGTCCCAATTCTGTAATTTGTAACCAAGTCTACATTGGGCAATATATCTGAGCCTCATCTGTAAAATGTGGATAGTACCTCCCTCATAGAGTTATGGAGATTAAATAAAATGAACTAGGTAAAAACACCTGGTGCCATGCTTGACATAAGTATAATGGGTGCTAAGGAATGTTGATTTTCTAACCACGCTGGCATGAGGCTGAAGAAAAGACAAGAGAGGAGGGCTACTTCCAAATCACACTGCAATGATGTGAGTAGGCATAACAGGGGGTGTCCTCCTGGATATGTTGGTAGGAAAGAAAGCTGGGTGACAACAGCAACATTTTTCAATTAACATCCCAAATCTCATAGTTTCTCTGAAGTCTGGAAGAAAACTATTAACTTATTTCAGAGCATGACTCTTGGATCTATAAGAGCTTTATATTTTTAAAAGGCCAAATGGGAACCCAATAAGTATTAATGCAAATACGAGGGCAGAGATTTCTGAATGGCTCTGGAATAGACTTTAGCTAAATAATTTTCCTTCTCTTCTTTTTGGAGGGCCATGTTTTTGCATTTTCCAGGTGCCTGCTTAGCTCTCTCTTGGCTTTCACAGCATACCTAACATGTTGTGGATGGAACCTAATGGGCCATTCTGCCCCAGAGGGGTCTAATAATATCACACTTCTTTGAAATGACCCTGAACAGGGAATATTGCCTTTAGGGTTGTGGCTTTCCTCTTTACCGTACTGTGAGGCTTTTACTAACCTTTCTGATAGGTTTGAGGATTATGGCAAGGAAACTTCTAAACCACTCTGTTTTCTTGAGTTGAATTCCCTAAGGCAGCTTATTTATTGAAGAGTTGAAGTTCAGCTCTAAGTCCCATTTATGTCAGGGGTTATACATTCATTTCAATGTCTACTTGTTCTTTAATTGAACGCAAGTCTTAGGGAAGGGAGCATGTCTACCAGTGTCACAGGGAGGGTCATTTGATGTGAAACCAACATTCTGAAAGTTGGGCTTATATATTCTATTGCTAGGAAGAGCAGGTAACAGATTACCTCATTTCATCATTAATGCAAGTAATTAGACCTGTTGCAGGTTCAGAGGGGAGCCAGTGACTTGGCTTGACCATCTGCAACAACCCTCACCACTATTTACCCACATTAATCTTATCTACAATTCCACTATATTGGGAAACGTGGATGAGAAAGTTTGAGAACATCATCGTTGTGCCGCTGCATCTTTGAATGGCACTCAGAGTTTATGATTATAGGGAAACCTGAATGGATGATCATTCCTTCTTCTTGCTTATTGAGGGGGACAGAACAATGGCCAGCACTACCACAGAAATGATAGCGACTATGGTGGTGACAATCAATATACTTTTATTTGGTTAAATCTTTCCTCTCTTTATTTTATTTTATTTTATTTTATTTTTTTTGAGACAGAGTCTCGCTCTGTCGCCCAGGCTGGAGGGCAGTGGCCGGATCTCAGCTCACCGCAAGCTCCGCCTCCCGGGTTCACGCCATTCTCCCGCCTCAGCCTCCGAGTAGCTGGGACTACAGGCTCCCGCCACCGCGCCCGGCTAGTTTTTTGTATTTTTTTAGTAGAGACGGGGTTTCACTGTGTTAGCCAGGATGGTCTCGATCTCCTGACCTCGTGATCCGCCCGTCTCGGCCTCCCAAAGTGCTGGGATTACAGGCTTGAGCCACCGCGCCCGGCCTATTTTATTATTATTATTATTATTTTTGAGACGGAGTCTTGCTCTGTCGCCCGGGCTGGAGTGCAGTGGCGCGATCTCGGCTCACTGCAAGCTCCGCCTCCCGGGTTCCCGCCATTCTCCCGCCTCAGCCTCCGAGTAGCTGGGACTACAGGCTCCCGCCACCGCGCCCGGCTAGTTTTTTGTATTTTTTTTAGTAGAGACGGGGTTTCACTGTGTTAGCCAGGATGGTCTCGATCTCCTGACCTCGTGATCCACCGCCCTCGGCCTCCCAAAGTGCTGGGATTACAGGCTTGAGCCACCGCGCCCGGCCTTCCTCTCTTTAATGCAAGATTTATCATTAAAGAGGACTACAAAAAACATAAGAGAACTCCGAGATGGAGTTTAACACAGGATGTCTATTTGGGGATGCACTTGCAATCAAACCCTTAGGAAGAAGATGAAAATGGGAGCGGGCAGAAGGTGAAGTCAGGCTGGGATGGAGACCCAGTGACAGCCTCGGACAACAGGAAACACTCAGACTAGATGGTTCTTCAGAGCTTCTTGCACTGGACCAAGAAGGTCAGTTCTTTTGACGCTTCTATCAGTCAGTCACTGGCTGTGGGCCACCCTGCGAAGGGGCACACTTTAGGCCAGGGCCCTGAAGGGGCTTCCTCTGGCACCATCTACACTCTCAGCAGCTGGGCAGCTGCTGCACATTCAGGTGGGCTTCTCCATGGCCACAGGAGGCAGTGTTGAGGCAGATGATAATTTTAGAGGTCATGAAATATTTTAATTTCTTTTAGAATCAGAAGAAAAAATGGATGTAGCCCCGCCTGGATTATATTAGTCTTTATACAATGCAGGGATAAAACCATAATTTTCTATGTATTTGTATTTCTTCACGGAGTTAGGGGCCCATGAAGGCAGAAGTACCCAGGGCTCATGGAAGTCCTAAGACAGCCCTGATGAGTCCTTCATTGAAGGACAGCATCCTTCACGATCACTGGGTGTGGCATTTGCTTTGGGACCAGGTTGTTATTTTTATCCTCTTAAGACATTTCCTTTTTCTCTTCCTAGTTCATGAAACACTTTGATCTTTAATTTTATCAACTGCCATTGTGGCATTTATCAAAATGATGATACTGTTTTTCACCTTTGCTCTTCTGGTATTATGAATTATCTTCGTGAATTTCACAGCACTAAACAATCTTGGAATATGCTCCACTTGGTCAAAGAGCTTCATTCCTTTTCCTGCTACTGCATTTTATTTTCATTGCTTATTTGAAGTGAGGCTGATGCATGATTTTCTTCCTTTGCCTTATCCTGTTCAGGTTTTCGTTGTCTTAGCAACTGCTTGGTTGGTACAGTGAATTGGAAAGCTTCCCATGTATTTTGTGTGTATGTGTGTTTTGAAACAGTTTCAATATCATGAAAATAATTTGTTTAGCAAATCAACAAAACTTTCTGATAAAGCATCAGTGAAATTGGAGACATATTTATCATGTAATCAATGCTTCCCAGCTTGTCCTTCAAAATTTGTAAGTTCACCTCAGCGTTTTCTAAACTGTGATTCATGGAAAATTTTTTTGCAAGATTTTTTTTTTTTTTAATTTCCCTGATTGAAAACTCTGGTTAAAACTAAGTTAAATCACTTTCTTTACATGATTCTCAGAGCATTTGTATGCTAATAAACTCTTCAAAAAGGACTAACATATTTACATCACTTAAGCTTTGTAACAGCCTAGTGTCCTACAGAATGCAATCTAAAGAATACTATACAATATTCATTTTTCTGTCTCTTTCTTAGCTATCATGTTATAATTTCACTTCTTCTTGTTGTCAACATGCTGACTTCCATCTCAAAATTTTAATTTGCAGCTTTTTTTTTTGATGGGCTGGAAACCATGTAACAAAATTTGTTGGAAGTGTGTAAGAAATAATCACACACAGATTCTTTACAATCTCCGTGAAAGCTGAGGGACTTTTTTTTTATGAGGAAGGTGGGTTCTATACGTACATGTTGTAATTCTAATTTAGGCTACTGAGAGATCACTTTTGCCCCCTCCTAGGTTTTCAGCTATGTTCTAGACCTGAGATTTCTGATACTGTTGCCAATAGCCATGATGTCATTAAAATTAAAGTCAACTAAAATTAAATACAATTAAAATTTCAGTTACTTGGTCACACCAGTCACATTTCAAATGCTCAGTAGTCAAATGTGGCCAGTGGCTACCATATTGGATGGAGCAGATAGGAAACAATTCATTGTTATAGAAAGTTCTACTGGACAGCATTATTCTAGACAGTTGTTTCCAACAGGCAACAGATAAATCTATATTTTAAACCAGAAGGTTATCTAGTTTTTTACTGGACAGTACTGTTCTAGATAGTTGTTTGTGACACGTAACAGAGGAATCTGCATTTTAAGCCAGAAAGTTATCTTGGAAGGTTACCTGTTAATGATCTTACATTATAACTAATATTTCTGCCTCACTTATTGACCTGTGTTGAAGTGAGATCTCCAAGTAGAAGTAGGCAGTATTGCTTATCCATTAAGGGATGATGTGCTTTAAATTTCATACTAATGTTTGATGTGGATGGATTCAGCCTCAGTAAGAATTTGTTTTCTAAATGCATCAGGGGTGTGAACTTTATCTTCCCACGAGACTGTGAGTGCTTTAAGGACAAGGGCCATGTAACCCCAGGGCTATGCATGTACTAAAAACACAATTGGTACCCTAATCATTAGTTCTCAGGATGATGGAGTTCAGAAATAGGGTCATCTCATTTGAACCAGAGACAACAGAACTTCAAACAATAATATGAATGCATAAATGGCAGGCTCTGTTGATGCACTTTGACCCAAGCCATCATTATCAGCATCAGAACGATATAGCTCATTGCTTGAATGACAAAAAATCCAAAATCCTTAACATGGCCTCAGAGATAGTGTGTGATGTAGATCTGCCCACATCCTATCTCATCTTGCAACACTCTCCTCTCTTTCTAGACCAAGCATGTCCAACCCATGGCCTGCGGGCCACGTGCAGCCCAGGATGGCTTTGATAGTGGCCCAATAAAAATTTGTAAACTTTCTTAAAATATTATGATTTTTTTTTGCAGTTTTCTTTTCTCCTTCTTTTTAAAATTTTATTTGTTTATTTTTTAGCTCATCAGCTATCATTAGTGGTAGTATATTTTACATGTGGCCTAAGACAGTTCTTCCAGTGTGGCCCAAGGAACCCAAAAGATTGGACAGTCCTGTTCTAGACTATCCCAGCCACACTGGCCTTCTTCCAGTTTCTTGAATGTCTGACTTCTTCCCCTGGTTCCAGGGGACAGGCTCAGCATTCCTTCCTTTTAAAGAAGGAAATGTCATTCCATGGGGCTGTTAGTTATGTAGCCACACCTCCTCTGCCAAAGGTGAGGGTGTGACCTAAAATGGGTTAATGAGACTCTTTCTAGGGATTTTATGTAAAGATGCCGGGAGAGAGAAGCCCTCTTTCCTTTGAAGATGCCAGCCCCAAAGACAAAGCTTCAAGCTATTTGTGGTTCACATGACCCCAGATCTCTCTCTCTATGGCATCTAGAAAATCATGTGCAGTAGGGGAGAAGGAGGGTATTACTCAGAGAGAAGCAAAGCTGGGTGACACAGGGCAGAAGGGTTTCTTAAACCAGGCATGAAAACATTACCCATAAAAAGAAATTGGTAAGTTTGAGACATTAAAAATGAAGAACTATCCTTAAAGATAACATAAGGTAAAACAACAACAACAACAACAAATAGAGTCAGGAAAGACATTTGCAACTTCCAGACCAATATGACTCAATCAATAGGAATATGACAGACAACACAAAAGAAAAATTGGGTGAATATTTGAACACATCCTTCTCAACAGCGGAACTCTAAGTGACAAAAACATGTGACAAAGTGTTCTACATCATTAATAGGCAGGGAAATATACATTAAAACAATTATGTGCCCTTGGGTTGGCAAAAATGTATAAGTCTGATAATAACACCAAGTGTTGACAAGGACATGGGACAATTGGAATTTGAATACCCTGCTGAAGATAATGTAAATTAGTTTAATTACTTTGGAAACACTTGAGCAATATCTAATAAAGTGGCTCATCCACAAACTTTTAGCCAATGATTTACTCCTATTTAAGAAGTATACACCCCAGAGATTCTGATATACCAGAGAAAACCTGGATACCTTTTCTCTGATACCAACATGGTACCAACATGGTACCAACATGGGTATCAACATGGGTATCAACATATGAGAATGTTAACAGAAGCCCCAAACAGGAATCAGACTTTATTAGTTTGCCAGGCCTGCCATAACAAAGTACTCCAGACTGGATGGCTTAAATAATCGATATTTATTATCTCACAGTTCTAGAGGTTGGAAGTCTGAGATCCAAGTGTCAGCAGGATTGGTTTCTTCCAAGTCCTCTCTCCTTGGCTTGCAGATGGCCGTCTTCTCCCTGTGTCCTCACGTGGTCTTCCATCTGTGTGTGTCTGTGTTCTAATCTCCTTCTTACAAGGACACTAGTCATACTGGATGAAGGCCCACTCCAATGACCTCATTTTAACTAGTTACCTCTTTAAAGACCCTATCTCCAAATACAGTCATGTTCTGAGGTACAAATAAAAACAAATTTTCTTAGAGGGGGAGGAGGAACACAGTTCAGCTCATAACACAAACCAAATGTTAATCAACAGGAGAATGGTTAAATACATTATATGTTTAAATAAATTCATAGAATGGAGATGTATTGCAGTGCAAACTATAGGTACTGCAAGGACATGAATGAATCTTACAAAAACAGTACTGAGCCAAGGAAGCTGTGTTGGGCACCAATATGCCACTCAGATTCCTCTTCAAGGAAGGGCTCCATTGCACCAGCTGCTAGGAGTGCTGTTGGCAGCTGCCGTCAGCTGTCAGCCCCTCTAGGGATTGCTTCGGTTACAGAAAACTGCTTCACCCAACGTCACGCTCATACCTTGGTGGCCTACACCCACGACTCATCACTGTGGCCAACTTGATTCAAGTGAGGGCAATTCTGGAGGGTGCCATAGATCAACCAAGGCTCTGGTTGGACCTGAACTGCAGCTCAGGCTTTCCTTTTGCTCACTCCTTCTTTCTCCTACCCTTCTCCTTCCCCTCCTCTCCAGCTTCCACAGGTGTTGGTCCCAGGGGAGTCATTCATAAATGTCCTGTCCTCCAAATGTCATCTCAGAGTCTGGCTCCTAGAGAACCCAACTTTGAATAGTTGGTTCTGGAAGTGGTTCTAAAAGGGAGATTGCATTAGTTTCCTAAGGCTACTGTAACAAATTGCCACACACAGGGTGGCTTAAAACAAGATAAATTGATCTCTTACAGTTCTGGTGGCCAGAAGGCTATAATCAAGGTGTCAGCAGGGTTAGCTCCTTCTGCAGGCTCTGAGGGAGAACCTGTCCCATGTCTCTCTCCTATCTTCTGATAACAGTGGGCAATTTGTGGTATTCCTTGGCTTGTAGACACATTGCTCTAATCTCTGCATCCATGTTCACATGGCCTTCTCCTTTATGTCTTCTCCCTTTCTCTTTTCTTATAAGGACACCAGTAGTTGGATTTAGGGCCTACCCTAATCCAGGATTATCTCATCTTGAGATCTTTAATTACATCTGCAGTGACTATTTTTCCAAATAAGGTTATTTACAGGCTCTTGGAGACATATCTTTTGGTGTGGGGGAGGCGGTGGGGGGGGGCTACCATTCAACCCACTGCACAGATGATAAGATGGGGTTTTGAAGCTGAATCACCCACCTTCTGGCTGGCAGTGAGGACCCTGTCCTGAGCAAAGCACGGAGTGGAGGTCCAGTTGTTGCCACTTGTCTGGCAGGGAACGGATGGGTGGCAGAGCGGTGGGAGGGAGTGCATCAACTGGTCAATGTTTTGGGCAGTTGTGAAATATGGGGGAAGTAGTAGCTCTAAGGACAATTGAATTGGTGACTTGTGTGAAGCTTGATCGATGGTTCAGGACATAGGAAACAAAAGTACGAGGACAGAGCAAAGAAAAGCCTAGAAAGAGCTTCATCTTCTGCCGGAGGAAGGCAGAGAGGCCCGAGGACAGGCCCAGGACCGAATACTCAGCATGGCTGAACTCCTGAGAGGATGGCATTCCCAAACAAAGCAGATCTTTTATGCCAAGTTCAGGGTACTGACTGGGAAAGAATGGGACTCTGACACATGAGATGAGGATGGCTAGATTGGTATCTTCAGCAACCTGGGGTTCCCAGAACCTTCCACAAGAGCCCATTCCTCCTTAGGAGTCAGCATCTCTTCCTGTACCCCACTTGGGGATGATACAGAGACTTCAGGAACAAAATAACACGCGTTCCCCACAGCATCTGCTCCCACCCACAGCTTGCTGCTTCACTGTAGATAAGGATAAGTCTCCGGTCTCCTCCTTTGTCCATTTCTCTACTGGCCAGCTTGCCTATCATTATTGATTCATAAAAATTCTTTATATATTAAAGCTAAAACTCTTTTCACAAAGAGACACAAACACACATACCCACGCAAAGTTACCTTAGGGGTGTTTCAACTTATCCCTGTCTACAGCCAAGCAGCCAGCGGTGGGTGGAGGGGGGACAGTGCACTGGGCCTGCTGCACACCCATGACACCAAGGCAGCGTGCTCCAGCAGGAGCCCAGAGCAGTCAGTTGTGATGACAAAATAAAAGGGACCTTTCTATTTACAGAACAAGACGAGGATGTATCTTAATAACACTCTAACTCGACATTATCCTCAGAGCGGCCCAGTGTCCTAAGTGTCTAAGAAGAAGAGAGTTTAAACTTCAGAAAGAATACACAGACGATCTGCAGATTGTCTACCAAGACAACTCAAGAGAATAAATCAACTGAAAAACATTTAGAATTAATTAAGGAATTTTATTAGGTGGCTGAATTGAAAAAATTAAATATATAAATCAAACTTTCTAGTTTTCCCACCTATCAAAAGTGACTATAATAAGCAGTGGAAAAATAGAAGCATAGGAATTAGGAATACAAATAAGAAGAAATACAGAGAGCATATACGATTGTAACAGCAGTTTTTTTCTTGCGGAAGAAAAAGATTTGAAAGTTAGAGAGTTATATCATGTTTCTGAATGGCAAGACAAAATAAAATATTGCAAAAAGTCTAATTCAAGATTACTGAATTAATTGGTCAATTAAATATTTAGCTATAGCCTTTGGTTTTTAATAACTGAGTCACTAATTGTAAAATATCAGTCAAGTAATATAGAAAAAATGCAAAGAAAAATGAATTGACAATAAGAATTGTACCACTTAGAAATGACTATACCCTTTGGGGTAAGTCTGTCTGGAAATAACACACTTAGGTCTATGTTCACAAGTTTACATTAAGGGAATAATGCTAAACTTCATGTGTCAGAACTTATATTTTTCATGTAATAAAATATCTGGGCATTTTCCAGGTCAAATAAATATATACACATCCTCATAGAGATCCACCTGGGACGTGCCGATACTTACATAACTGGTCCCCATTGTTACATAACATGCCCCAACCCTGGGCTCCTGTTGTCCTTCTTCTCCATTATTAAAACAGCTGCAAACATCCTGAGTAGTTTCTACATTTAACATAATCCCAATAAATTTTCTAACAGTTTTTTTTTCATTTACACCTTATTCCTGCAAGAATGACCATAATGAAAAAATAAAAAAATATAAAATGTTGGTGTGGATGTGGTGAAAAGGGAACACTTTTACTCTGTTGGTGGGAATGTAAACTAGTCCAACTACTATGCAAAACAGTGTGGAGATTCCTCGAAGAACTAGAAGTAGAACTACCAAATGGTAGCATCCCATTAGCGATCCCACTGTTAGGTATCTACCCAGAGGAAAAGACGTCATTATATGAAAAAGATACTAGCACACACATGTTTATAGCAGCACAATTTGCAATTGCAAAAATATGGAACAAGCCCGAATGCCCATCCATCAATCAACTAGTGGATAAATGAATTGTGGTGTATGTGTGTGTGCGTATATATATATATATGCACACACACACACCAAATTGTGGCTGTACATATATATACACCATAATTTGGTGTGTGTGTATGTGTATGTGTGTGTATGTGTGTGTGTGTGTATGTGTGTGCGTATGTGTATATGTGTATGTGTATGTGTGTGTGTATGTGTATGTGTATATGTGTGTGTACGTATGTGTGTGTGTATATATATATATAAAATAGAATATCACTCAACCATAAAAGGGGACAAAATAATGGTATTCGCAGCAACCTGGTTGGTTGGAGACCATTATTCTAAGTGAAGTAACTCAGGAAAGGAAAACAAAACATTGTACGTTCTCACTCATAAGTGGGAGCTAAGCTATGAGGACCAGCAGCTAAACTATGAGGACAAAGGCATAAGAATGATGTAATGGACTTTGGGGACTCGGGGCAAAGAGTGGGAGGGGGATGAGGGATAAAAGACTACACATTGGGTAGAGTGTACACTGCTCCAGTGACGGGTGCACCAAAATCTCAGAAATCACCACTAAAGAACTTATTAACTCCTAGGCAACATGGTGAAACCCCATCTCTACTAAAAATACAAAAATTAGCCGGGCATGGTGGCCAGTGCCTGTAGTCCTAGCTACTCAGGAGGCTGAGGCAGGAGAATCGCTTGAACCCGGGAGGCGGAGGTTGCAGTGAGCTGAGACAGCGCCACTGCACTCCAGCCTGGGCTACAGTGAGACACTCTGTCTCAAAAAAAAAAAAAAAACTTACTCATGTAACCAAACACCACCTGTTCCCCAAAAATCTACTGAAATAAAAAAAAAAAACACTAAAAAAAAAAAAAAAGAAACTCTAAAATGCATCTGGAAGTATAAATATATGAAATTAGGCAGTAAATTTTTGAAAGAGAACAATGTGAGATATTTGTCCTAGGAGACGTCAAAATACTTTACGAAGCGATAATGACTAGAAAATGAATAGACCAAGTTTCAGAAACAAAGCAATATAACTAGGAAAAAAGTGAAGTATATTCCAATCTCTCATTACAAGCAAAAGATAAATTTCAAATTAAGTAGACAATTAATTTGCAAATGTAATATGTATTAGGACAAATTATAGATGACCATTAATAAAATTTTGGGGTGTGAAACACTTTCTAAGCCTGACACTGAAGACCAAAACTATAAAGAAAATATCAGATAGATTTTACTTTAGTAAAAGAAATTGAGAACGTACACATACAAAACATTATAATTTTATAATAAAGAAGAGTACTGTTTAATAGAAATATGATGTGTGAAATAAATGTGAGCCACATGTGTAATTTAAATTTTTATAAATGCATTAAAAAACTGAAAATTATAATTCATGAAATCAATTTCAGCAATGTATTTTATTTAATTCAATGCATCAAAAACATTATCATTTCAACATGAAATCAATACTAACAATTATTAATGGGATATTTTACATTCTTTATTCTCATGCTAAGTCCTTGGAATCTCACATGCATTTTGCTTATTACAGCTCATCTCAAGTAAGATCAGCCATATTTCAAGTCTCAGTAGCCACATGTGGCTAGAGGTGCTGTCTTAGCACAGATACAGACTATCAATAATAAAAGGCAAATAAAAACTTGAATAGATAAGGTATTTACCTTGTGTGTATATGTGTGTCTGCATCTCTTTGTGAAAAGGGTTTGTAGCTTTAATATATAAAGAATTTTTATGAATCAATAATGATAGGCAAGCTGGCCAGCAGAGAAAGGGGCAAAGGAGGAGACCAGGCAATTCACAAAAGAATCAATAAACATATAAATATATCCAGGTATTATCAAATACTGAACATTAAAATACAAGAAATACATAGTTTTACTTATTAAACTGTGAAATGTTACAGAACAAATTCTGAATTCCTGTGTTAGTAAGAGTATGATGAAATGGGCCGGGCGCGGTGGCTCAAGCCTGTAATCCCAGCACTTTGGGAGGCCGAGGCGGGCGGATCACAAGGTCAGGAGATCGAGACCATCCTGGCTAACATGGTGAAACCCCGTCTCTACTAAAAAATACAAAAAACTAGCCAGGCGAGGTGGCGGGCGCCTGTAGTCCCAGCTACTCGAGAGGCTGAGGCAGGAGAATGGCGGGAACCCGGGAGGCGGAGCTTGCAGTGAGCTGAGATCTGGCCACTGCACTCCAGTCCGGGCGACAGAGCGAGACTCCGTCTCAAAAAAAAAAAAAAAAAAAAAAAAAAAAAAAAAGAGTATGATGAAATGAATCCTTGTATATACTGCTACTGGGAGTGCAGACAGGTACAACCCTTGTGGATGGAAATATGTATCAAAAGGTTTAGTACATGTTTCCTTTTGAGGTAGAAATTCTACTTGCAGGAATTTACCTTAGGGGGTGTATTAGTTTGCTAGAACTGCTGTAACAGAACACCACAAATGTGGTGGCTTAACCAACAGAAATTGACTGGATCATAGTTCTGGAGGCCCGAAGTCCAAGAAGAAGATGTGAATAGAGTTGGTTCCTTTTGTGGGCTTTGAGGACAAATCTATTCCCCTGCCTCTCCCTTAGCTTCTGCTGGTTTGCTCACAGTCTTTGGTGTTCCATGGCTTGTAGAAGCATCATCTAATCTCTGCCTCCATCTGTGCAGGACGTTTTCCCTGTATACTTGTCTGTCTCCAAATTTTCCCTTTTTGTAAGGACACCAGTCATATTGGATCAGGGCCCACCTTATTCTAGTATAACCCAATTTTAACTAATTACATCTGCAACAACCTTATTTCCAAATAAGGTCACATTCTAAGGTACTAGGGGTTAAGACTTTAACATGTGGGTTTTTGGGAGACACAATTTGATGTGTAACAGGAAGTGATAAAAGATGTGAACAGACATTTGGTTACTAGAACCACTTCTCACCACCTGTCCTTTCCATCCTTGGCTAAGCCAGCGTCATTCTCACTTGAATTCCGCCAGGCAGGCTGAAGGGAGTGTGCCAGGTGGGCTGGAATTGAGCATTCTGAGCCAGCCTGGCACACAGTTTTCCCAATTAGTGGGTCCATGTAATTTAGCTCATCTTGAAGTTAAAGCAATTTTTGCCAATGTTGCTAAGGCTACTACTTCTGTCATTGAGCCATCTTCATCATTTTTTCACAATTCTTCTTCCTTGACACTTAGGAAGTTTCCATTCTGTGTAGAGCAGTCGCCTTTGTTATCATTGAAGACTTAAGAACAGAAAACCACTCAAAAGTAAAAAGAGAATAAAACAGCGGTATGTTAGCTGTCACCAGCTGGATCTGAGTGTTGAGTTTGTGTTGCTAGGAACTGAAGATCCTCCACATGCTTTTGTGACCAGATGTTGTGAAGAAACCTGGAAAGCGTCTGATCTTATAATTATGCGTATGACTAGGACACCCAGGAGGTCATCTAATCAGGAATATGCAGACATATGAGTCAGGACAATTCCTAAGACAGCTATCATTTGGGACCACCAAGAGTTTTCTTAAGAATAGCATCATCTATGGAACTGGAGAAGCTACTGGCAAAAAACAAGTTGTAAAAATTCTCACCATAACTTTAAGGGTGGTGGAAATCGCTTCATTTTAAGGATTGGATTGCTTTTGATCTCAAGTTTTTATTCTTTCTTTCCATATAAGTCACAGGAGAAAAAAAATCTTGAGGCCGGGCGCGGTGGTTCAAGCCTGTAATCCCAGCACTTTGGGAGGCCGAGACGGGCGGATCACGAGGTCAGGAGATCGAGACCATCCTGGCGAACACGGTGAAACCCCGTCTCTACTAAAAATACAAAAAATTAGCCGGGCGAGGTGGCGGGCGCCTGTAGTCCCAGCTACTCCGGAGGCTGAGGCTGGAGAATGGTGTACACCGGGGAGGCGGAGCTTGCAGTGAGCTGAGATCCGGCCACTGCACTCCAGCCTGGGAGACAGAGCCAGACTCCATCTCAAAAAAAAAAAAAAAAAAAAAAAAAAAAAAAATCTTGAAACGGAATTTATAATCTGTCCCTTTAAAGAACACATTTGAGCACCCAGTCCTAAGTGGTTTCAAGCACACAACATCACAGGACTCAATAAATAATTGATATAAATTAATGGCTGATGAAAGAAACATATCCACACTGATCTATAATTACTGGAAGCCACCTCATATATTTTTCATAAGAGTGACGTTTCATTGCAGGTTTTTTTCCTCTAAAATTCAGTGTATTTAGAATTTAAATTGCTTCAATAATTGCTTTTAACTGCTTTCAGTGGCAGAACTTCTCTGTCAATATGGGCATCTGAGAAGCTTGGGATTCAGTGCTTCTTTTATATCTTCTGGTTCTGCCTGACTTTATAACCTTAAATGGTGACACCAAAGAATAAGATTGGGATGACCAGGAACACCTGTTGGGACACTTCAACTGCCTCCCATTCTGAATGTGGCTTCCACAGAGCCCCAGCAGAATGTCCTTCTGAAGCTTGCAGGAGCAGAAGCCAGGTCCAGATTGGCAGGAGAATGAGCTTACAGCCCAAGCCACCTACAGTGTAGGTGTAGGCCATTGGGTACAGTGTAGACATATGATGCCACACGGAAATGAACTCTGTAAGCAAGGATGGAGATTGCAGCTAGTATTCTGAATTCACTTCCCCAAAACAATCATTCAGACAGATGACAGGAATAAGCAAATCATCAGTGACAGCAGCCAGTACCATCCCCTGGTCCTAATCAGGAACCTGACTTTTGTTACTAAGAGCATGGGTTGTGGAGTGTCAGATAAACGGTGGCACCATTTTTGGCTCTGACACTTGCTAGCAAACTGAAACTTGGGCAAGTTACTTTATATTTTTGAGCCTCGGTTTCCTCATCTGTGAAACAGAATAATGATACCTACTCCACAGGGTGATTTAGAGAATTAAGTGAACTGAAGTCTAGAGCTTTTGGTACAATTACCAACAGCATTTGAAAATTAATTGGTACAATCTAAGTTGGTAAGAGATCTATCTCCAAGGTGTGTGTGTGCCCTTTGGTTCCTCTGTGTTGTGTGGGGAGAGTAGTAAAGAAGGAAAGCTCTCTGGAAAGCTTAGGAAATCATCAGAAGAGTATGGAAGCTTTGAACATTACACATACCAATGAAGAACTAGTTCATATAGTGTTTTTCTTCCAGTGTGTTTTGGAATATACAAATTGCCTATTTTCTGTTAAATATTGTACATTGGCAAATTCTACTTTATTATTTTTATTTTTTTAATTTTTTTAATTTTTTTTTGAGATGGAGTCTTGCTGTGTTCCCTAGGCTGGCGTGCCGTGGCAGGATCTTGACTCACTGCAACCTCTGCCTTCTGGATTCAAGCAATTTTCTTGCCTCAACCTCCCAAGTAGCTGGAATTACAGGTGTTCGCCACCATGCCTGGCTAATTTTTTGTATTTTTAGTAGAGACGGGGTTTCACCATGTTGGCTAGGCTGGTCTCGAACTCCTGACCTCAGGTGATCTGCCCTCCTCGGTTTCCCAAAGTGCTGGGATTACAGGTGTGAGCCACTATGTCCGGCCTTCTATTTTCTGTAAATAAAAATGATTTCTTACAATTAAAGACACGTGATAAGCAACATCCAATATTATAACTTTAGCCAGGGGATTTGGCTAATACAACTATATATAAGAATTCCAGAAAACACGTGGTTGCGGAACAAACTCACTTCTACTTCTTTTTCCCATTGCCGTTCCTCTTCCTTCTCTTCTCTTCTTTCCCTTCTTTTTCTTCATGATTGGCCTGAAAAATTGAACTCTTTGTATCTTAGAATGAAAAAGGGAAATTTTTCTTATTTGATTTTTCCATGAAGTGCATTAAATGTCATATCAAGGCCTCCAGGATAAAGGTGTGGAGGCTGTAATCAAAGGTGAATAAAGCCCTTCCTTTGACTTATAGCTTTGGTTAGAGACTGGGTAGTTGTTTATGAACCTCATTTTCTTTTCTTCCTGGTCACACAGCCAGACATTTCCCAGTCACTCTTCAAGGTAGGTGTTGCCACAGGGCTGAGTTCTGGCTAGTGCAATGTAGTTAGAAGTAATAGCTGTCACTTCCAGCCCCAGCCTCTCAATCTCTCACTCTTTTCCCTTCTCTGCTGGATTTAACGGATGATCTCAGAGGGACTCTAAAGCCTGGGGGATACCAGAACTACAGAATGGAGGAGATGGGCCCCTGAGTCCCAAGTGAATAGCTGCCTGCTGAACTCCCACATTCAACTGGGCATGAGCAAGAAATAGACTTTTTTTTGCATGAAACCTCAGAGATAAGGGTTGTTGGTCACAGAGTCCAGCCTGCCCTCTTACAGATACAGCCTTCGGGTACTTACATGGGCACATAATTCTTTTTATCTTCACTGTGTCCTTCTCAAGCACAGAGATTTGCCCAAGGCCTATGGTTGATGTTTGATTAAGCTGGAACTAATCCCCCAGTCCCATAGAATCTCTGATTGAGAAGTTTTGTTTTTTTGTTCCGGAGACAGGTTTTTCTCTGTCTCCAGGCTGGAGTGCAGTGATGTGATTATAGCCCACTACAGCCTGGGCTCAAGCCATCCTCTCACCTCAGCCTCCTGAGTAGCTGGGATTACAGGTGCGAGTCCTTGCACCTGACCCCGTGATCAGTAGATTAATGAGTATAATTCTATAAGCACCTTTGCATGACCTCTGTGGGTGCAGGTACTGTGCTAGATACTGGGAACGCAGAAGTAATTGATCCCCAAAGATCGTTTAGTTCAGCTACACAGCATTCTTTTTTTTTTTTTTTGAGACGGAGTCTCGCTCTGTCACCCGGGCTGGAGTGCAGTGGCCGGATCTCAGCTCACTGCAAGCTCCGCCTCCCGGGTTCACGCCATTCTCCTGCCTCAGCCTCCCGAGTAGCTGGGACTACAGGCGCCCGCCACCTCGCCCGGCTATTTTTTTTTGTATTTTTTTAGTAGAGACGGGGTTTCACCATGTTAGCCAGGATGGTCTCGATCTCCTGACCTCGTGATCCACCCGTCTCGGCCTCCCAAAATGCTGGGATTACAGGCTTGAGCCACCGCGCCCGGCCCACAGCATTCTTAAGTTACATCTATAATAGTGTGCAAAATTAAATACCTTCCCAAACCAGGCAGTAATATCAATATGTAAATCAGGCTGAGCATGGAGTAGGAAGGTCTTCAGGAAACTGAAGAGTGGAGACATCAGCCAAAGGTGTTTAAATAAAAAATCTGAAAACACCATGCTGGCCTAGCAAAGCACATCTCTGGGTTGGATTCAGCCCACTGGCTCTCAGTTTGTGATCCCTGCTCTGCAGCACCTCTGGAATAGTCCTGTGGTCATTGAGTTGCATGCCATTATAACAGCAACTGCTTAGAGTAGATCTGTGATCTCAGGCCAATTAGAAACCTCAAGATTCAATTCTAAGACTTTTGTTTGTGCCGTCTGAAAAGCGGACAATCTTTTCCCCATTTTTGTTGCATGTGAGATGATGATAGTTCTGGCTGCTCTGACCATCTTGCAACCATGAGTGGAGGCAAGATCCTTATGTCTGAGAATAAAGCCCAGATGGAGAAGGCTGAAACCAAGAAGCACAGAGGCAGAAGCCAAGTCTTGGTCACCTGAGCCCTTGATCGAGCTGCTGCTGAATACAATATGCCCCTACTATTTTAAACTTCCTGAACCGATAAATCCCTTATTAAGCAAACTTGGGTTGGATTAGGTTTTTGTTTACTTGCAAACTGGTGCACAGTTCTCTTTAAAAGGGGATCTGATGAATACAATTTCTCCAACTCCTTAAACACAACAGATGTGCCACAGGGTGGGGGGAAGATCTAGCAACTTCCAAGTCTGAATATCCATGGTGGGGCTCAGTGGTTACACTAGAATTACCAAAATCCTTTCACATTACTGAAAGAGAAGGTAGCCTGTTGTGAAGAAAAGCCCTTCCTACACATTTCTGTTCCATCTCTGCAGCATGAAAAGGATGAGACCTCTTGTATGTCCACATTTAATAACTTTCTGTTACTTGATCCTAGAAATAGAGTTGTTTTCAGACAAGAGTCTCCCAGTAAAGGAGATTTCTTACCTTCAAAAGACGGCAAGAAAAGAACTCAAGATCTAGCATACTGGCAGCACAGGCAGAAAATCTGTATTTGATTTTAGGTCTATGTCATCGTCTGCTGCATAGCCATTGAAGTAACCCTGGTGCTGTGCTACTCATCAATCCACCAATATTTACTGGGCACTGGCTGTATCAGGAACCATGGGAGGCACGGGGATCTTGCAGATTATACCCGTCTCCAAGGCTGTTGGGCACCAAAGACAAAGGTTGTTTACTCCTGAGATACAGCATTATACAGGAACTAATTTTCCATTTGTTTATAGTTTATGGGAAACAAGAAAGCAATGAATATATTTGAGCCTGGATTATGCATCCTATTCCAGGATTAAGAAAAAGGTACTCAGAGGCAACAAAAGTAAAAACACACATGAATGCAGCCATGGTTCCCAGGACTCCATGCTGATGTGCGTCCAGTCTTGGTTGTTATGAGTTGTAACTTTTGTATGTGTGTGTAAGGGCTAAAGATGTATAAATTGGGGCTAATCCTTAATCCACAGTCTGTGATTGATCAAAGATGATAGGTTCAAAACAAAGCTCAAAGCTTTCTTGTACTGTGTTTTGTGCTCTGGATACTTGGATTCCTTGGCCTTTGTGACACTCTACTTATAACATGCCCACTTGTGGTCAAATGCTACCTTTTATACCCTTTGAGGGAAGAGTAGTCTCACTTATTGTTGTAACTTCCACTGTGTCTAACATCAGGAAGGAAAAAAGAAAAGAAGTAAAGAAGAAAGGAAGAAAGAATGGAGGGAGAAAGATAAGGGTTTGGAGATCATTTAAATAAATATTCTTGCCATTAATGAAGCGGCTATCAATTTCCTTACTTGTTACATTCAGAATTCAAATAAAAGAAAATTCTCATCTTGCATTTGTCCACGTTTTGATCCACAGAGGTGGTTTTCGGTGTGAGAACGTCACTCAAGATAGGAGAAGCAACACAGGGCAGAGGAAGGGCCCTACACAGGCCCGGAACACAGTCCCTGCTCCAGCATATCATTGTTGAGAGGTTTTGAGCAAGTACCTTCATTTCTCTGAGCCTTCATTTCTTCATTTATAAAATAGGGGCCATAAAACTTGCCTCACAGCATTGCAGAACCAAGTGAGCTAGCATATGTGAAATTGCTTCATAAATGGTAAAATAAAGTCCCCCATAATCATGAAATTGATTTAACGCAAACTTCTTATCTTCCAATTGTGTACTTCAGGAGTTCAGCACGGGTCTCACTGGGCTAAAATCAAGGTGCTGGCGGGGCTGTGTTCCTTCTGCAGGCTCTAAGGGGGAATTGATTTCCTTGCTTTTTCCAACATCTAGAGGCTGCCCATATTCCTTGGCTTATGGCCTCTTCCTCTGTCCTCAAAGCCAGTCATGTTGCATCTGTCTGATTCTGCTTCCATTTCTTTCTCTGATACTGAGTCTCCTGTCTCCTTTTTCCATTGTGATTCCATTGGACCTACCCAGATGGTCCAAAATAATCTCCCTGTTTTAAGATCTGCTGGTTAGCAACCTTAGCGCCGTCTGCAACCTTAATTCCCCTTTCCATGTGACTTGACATATTCATAGGTTCTAGGAATTAGGATGTAAATGTCTTTTGGGGCCACTATTCTGTTTACCACAGCAATTTAAATTGAACCTTCTCAAGAGTCTTTAACTTTCTTGATGCTCTTCAAAGAAACTGACTAGCGGTTCTGACGGTGTTGGTAAGAGTTTCTACTGCAATTGCAGTGAGCGCAGCGATAGTGAGTTAGAAGGAGTTGCAACTAGTCTCCCAAGAAAGAACTAGGAAGCTCAGCTAATTCTTCCTTTTCTTTCATATCCTATGTCAATCAATCATCCAGGCCCCCTAATGTTTAAAAAATCATCCCTTCTCTCCATCATCACTATCACTCTCCTCACCTCTTGTTGGGACCATATTGTTCCTTTGTTTCCATTCTTGACTTGACCACCAGAGAGACACAGGGCAATCTCCTAAATCCCAAATCTGGCATTGATCTTGTGATAAGGCCATTCAGTGCTTATGTGCTGCTTGCAAGATGAGTTCCAAAGTCCTCTGCCAGGCCACCGAAGTGCCCCTGCCCACCTACTCAATCTCCTCTCCTCCACATACATCTCACTCCTTACTCCAAACTCTGGCCACACGCATCGATTTGCTGATGCTCACCCTGTGTTTTGGTTCATGCTCCATCTTTTCTCATTCCCCTGGGCCATGTGCTGTCCCTTTTGGGGACTCCTATAAAAACAGTGCCTACCTCCATCAGTAAACCCACTGCGTTTTAATTCTCTATTTCTGTATCTTCCTCCTTGGCTATATTGTAACTCCTTACAAGTAGGCACCAATTCGCATGAGTCTTTGTAACTTCAGTGCTCTGCATTAGGCCCATACATGGTTGGCACTCAATCAGGGCTAGGTTATTGAATGAATTGAGTAGTAAATTAAAGAAAAAATCAATGAATAAAAGGAGAAGGTAAATATGAGAGGGTGTATCTCAGCACATGAGCCAAGGGAGAATTGCCATTGAGGTCCATCTTCTATGCAGCCAGCTGCTCGAGCAGCAGCAATTTGAGAACAGCAAAATGCACTTAGGGAAAAATCTTTGAGACCTTCCATTAAGGTTTGATGTGCAATGATGGGTGGCCATGAACTTGCATAGCAGCATAACAATCCCAGGGAACAGCGTCCTCGTGCAAACAGAACCTTTCCACACAGGAAAAATGTGGCGGTTGTTCATTTGACTTTTATTGAGTCCCACCATGTTCCAGTCTCTGCTTCTGGCACTGGGGACACACTGGTGAAAAGGCTAGAAGGGGAGAGAGACCATCAGTGATGTGTAGCACTGTACTGAAGGTACTAATGTCAAGGAGTGGTCAATGCAATGATGAAAAACAAGGCAACCTGACATGACAAAGTGGCTAGGGTGATGAGCAAGGGTCTCCGGATGATAGAATGACTGAACAGACACCTGGAAGAAGATAATAATAATCAGAATATAATAATGATGGTGATGGGGCAGACGCAGTGGCTCACGCCTGTAATCCCAGCACTGTGGGGGGCCAAGGAGGGCAGATCACCTGAGGTCAGGAGTTTGAGACCAGCCTGACCAACATGGAGAAACCCAGTCTCTACTAAAAATACAATAAATTAGCGAGGTGTGGTGGCCCATGCCTGTAATCTCAGCTACTCAGGGGGCTGAGGCAGGAGAATCACTTGAACCCGGGAGGCGGAGACTGCAGTGAGCCGAGATCATTGAGATCATGCCGTTGCACTCCAGCCTGGGCAACAAGAAAGAAACTCCATCTCAAAAAAAAAAAAAAAAAAAAAAAAAAAAAAAAAAAAAAGGATGAGCACTTCAGAATGCTTGCTGTGTGCCATGCACTGTTTTGAGTGCTTTATCTGTATTAACTAATTAAATATCTCCAAGGATGACACAAATTTCCATTTGTTACATTTACATTTGTCAGATTTCTACTTAACAAAGAAGAAAACTCTATTTTCTATTTGCACAGAGAGGTCACCAAGTTCACATAGCCATTGGTGAGTGGTGGTCTGACTCTTCAAAGTCCAAGCTCAAATCATAATTTATTTGCTGTTAATAATAATATTGATAGTATTAATAGTTATAACCACAATGGTGAACAGTTCTTAAGAAAAATATTGCTAGGTGTGCTTTACATGGGGTGAACTCATTTAGTTTTCACAAGAACTCTGGGTAGACACTATTACTATTTTCATTATTTTCTAGATGAAGAAACAAGCTCAGAGAAGTTATGAAAGTTGCTCAAGATTACACAGGTAAAGTGGTGAATTTGGAATTTTCACCCAGGCAGTCCTCTTTTGCACCCTCTGCTTTATACATTTTTAGGCAGCCAAGTACTAGAAGATCGGGGGGAAGGAGTTGTATATATAAAATGAAAAGCACTAAGAGCCCAAGAAGGAATCAAGGGAGACAGCATAGGGAGACAAGATCATAGGTTGTTGTAGACAGGGTCATAGGTTGTTGTAGATCATCATTTGGAGTGGGTTGTTGTAGACCATCATGAGGAGTGGGTTGTTGTAGACAGTTGTTTGAAGTGGGTTGTTGTAGACCATCATGAGGAGTGGGTTGTTGTAGACAGTTGTTTGAAGTGGGTTATTGTAGACCATCATAGGGAGTGGGTTGTTATAGACCCTCATAGGGAGTGGGTTGTTGTAGAACATCATAGGGAGTGGGTTTTTGTAGATCATCATTTGGAGTAGGTTGTTGTAGACCATCATAAGGAGTGGGTTGTTGTAGACTATCATTTAAAGTGGGTTATTGTAGACCATCATAGGGAGTGGGTTGCTGTAGACCATAATTTGAGTGGGTTGTTGTAGACCACCATAGGGAGTGGGTTGTTGTAGAACACCATTTGAAGTGGGTTGCCATAGATCATCATAGGAAGTGGGTTGTTGTAGACCATCATCTGAGTGGGTTGTTGTAGACCATCACAGGGAGTGGGTTGTTGTAGACCATCATTTGAGTGGGTTGCTGTAGACCATCATTTGAAGTGGGTTGTTGTAGACCATCATAGGGAGTGGGTTGTGGTAGACCATCATTTGAGTGGGTTGTGGTAGACCATCATTTGAAGTGGGTTGTTGTAGACCATCATAGGGAGTGGGTTGTTGTAGACCATCATAGGGAGTCAGTTGTGGTAGACCATCATCTGTGTGGGTTGTTGTAGATCATCATTTGAAGTGGGTTGTTGTAGACCATCATTTGAGTGGGTTCTTGTAGACCATTATAGGGAGTGGGTTGTTGTAGACCATCATAGCGAGTGGGTTGTTGTAGACCATCATAGGGAGTGGGTTGTTGTAGATAATCATAGGGAGTGGGTTGTCATGGACCATCATCTGTGTGGGTTGTTGTAGACCATCATAAGGAGTGGGTTGTTGTAGATAATCATAGGGAGTGGGTTGTTGTAGACCATCATTTGGAGTGGGTTGCTTTAGACCATCATTTGGAGTGGCTGTTGTAGACCATCATATGCAGTGGGTTGTTCTGACTACAATGGGAAGCCACCTGACAGTTCTGCAAAGGGGACTGATATAATCCAAGAAGTACTTTAAAGGGATGACTTTGGAAGAGGGTGTGGAGAATGGATCCTGTGAACAAATTGGAAGCCAACAGACAACTAGGAGCTGTCACCAACTTCTAGAAAAGATATGGTGGCACCTTGGATGAAGGATGTCAGCAGCAGTGACCAGAGAAATGGTCAGATTTGGACTACACTGAATCAGATTTGGAGGCAGAAATGACAAGAGTTACTGGTGGACTGGGCCAGGGAAAAAGAGAAGAACCAAAGATGACTCCAGGATACCGGTCTGAGCAATTAGTTGGCCAATAGTGTAAAGAGCTGATGTGGGGAAGAGATGCAGGTTTGGAGTGAGGGTGTGGCTTGGAATCAAACACTCTGGGACCTATTAAGTCAGAGGTGCTTATTAGACACGTGAATGGAGACATTAAGGATAATCCTTGGAGATTCCTTAAAACATGACTTCTCCCACCTTAAGCTTAAGGGATAACTTAAGAAGGCTGCTGGAACAGCCCAACTTCTCTTTGAGCTTCATCTGGGCCAACCTGTCTCCCCGTGTCTCTTACTCTGAGTGACTCTGAGTACGTGCATGTGTGTATGTGTGTGTGCATGTGCACACGTGCGCCTCATGAGGTTCAGCAAAGACGATGAGCAAAAAGACCCTGGAACCAGATGGTCTGGATTTCCAGCCTGTCTCCACCACTTGCTGGTTATGTAACCATGGGTAAATTACTTAATCTGTTTGTGCCTCAGTTGTAAAATGGGGATGATGATACCAGTAGCACCAACTCACAGGTTTCTTGGAAGCTTCAGTGAGTCAGTACAGGTAAAACACTTAGAAATGTGCTGACATATACCAGGCACTCAACAAAGGCTAGCTAATGTCACGGGGGAGTGTGCACCCATGCACATAAATGGAGAGAGTGTTTGTGATTGGAGAAACATTAAAAATAGCATTTCTTTATTGGGAAAATGGTCAAACACCTTCCTGCTTCAGATATCACTATTACAGTATGGATATAAGGGGCAAAAGCTGAACAGATCCTTGTTTGTTGGATACCACATCAAAACAGACTCGAACCTCCTAATAATAGGTATCTGTTTCTTCCTTAGCTAACAGTCTCAATTTTTACAAGACTGAATTCCTTGCATGTGGAGTTTTGCCTTAATCATGTCTGAATTTGCAGTCCGCAGTCCAGAGGCTGGCAGCCAGCTGATACCGGACAGGGTTCCCAGGGGCCAGCTCTCTGTGGAGCCCGTTCACCCCTTGGAAAACATCTTTCCCGTCAGGTTACTTTGGGGGCAAATATTCAATTATCTGGGGCTGCTTGGCTATTTTTGTCTCTGACATTTGAACCCATCTCCACTCAGAGACCACTCTGCGGGATGGTAATATTTCTAATAATCCTAATTGTTCATTGCTTTTCATGTTCCCTTTTCCATTACACCTCACCGCCCATAGCCTTCACGCTTTTAAGTAGCACTCGGCATCTTCCCTGTCTTGGGATGGGTTTTTCGTCCCCCAGATTGGAAGGAAGATGGAGCAGCTCTGCTAACCCAAGTGGGCCTGGAATGTGTTTTTCTTCCCATGCCATTACCACATAAAAGTGGTCAGAAATCACTCAGAACTTATTTCGTTTTCTCAAGCAAAGTTTCGGTAATTCAGATAAAAGGGAAGAAATAGGTTCTTACTGCCCAGAGCTCTAAACTGGGATAGAGGTCATATAGGCCAAGGTCATATAGGCCAAATGGACAACTATGTGAATTTTTAATATACAAAGTAGTTTCATTTTCTCCCACACTCAAAAGCTGAAGCACCCTTGGGCTATGCAGTCAGGACAGAAATATTTCCCCAAAAGCCCAGTTCCCCTCACCTCGTTTGCTTTGTCTAGTATTTGAATGCAGATATTTAAATGCAGTTTCCTTTGAGTCTCTTTGAAATTATCTACTTTACATTTCATCTCCTCTTTCTAATTCCTTGCTCATCGACATCATTGACAAGCTTGAGTTAAGGAATTTGTCTGACAGTTGAGAGATGTTAACACAGTGCTATTGGAACACAGTCTTGTATAAGGAGTTGACCTCTGTCTCAGCAGTGGTTCACATTTACTGATTCTTTACTCTTTAGGATGCCTGTGCTTTACAGATCTCTGCAGGCAGTATTATTGTCAGAGGCAAAGACACTGGGCTTATAGAGGTCAGGAAACTTGCCCAGGGTTGCCCTGGAACCTGGCCTTTAATACAGGCTGATGTGCCTCCTGAGACAGAACACTTAATGACTATGGCATTCTGCTTTACGCTGAAAGATTTAGTATAAAGGTATGAGGCAAATTGTCATTGTTTACATTTATGTAGGTGGACATCAAATACTTTGGTCTCGGAGCCTGTGTTCTTCTTGGTCTTTGTTAATTGACATCTCTATTCTCTCTCTCCATCCCCAACTCCATCTCCACCTCCATTCTCATCTCCATCTCTATCTCTGACTCCATTTCTGTCTCCATCTCTATTTCTGCCTGTATCATCTACTGTTTATTCTTGTTCCAAGTTCTAGTGTGGGTTCTTGCATGCGAAGCAATTGGATACCTGATAGAAAGTTCGCTGAAAAGCTTCATGTGGCCCCTTGCACCTGGGATGACTGAGGAAAGCTCCTCACGACCATGAAAGAGTCAAAAGCTCCTGCTTTGTCCCCTGGGTATCTTGACTCAGCTCTGCTCTTCTTGCTGCTCTCTTCTAGGCCTCCTGGCTGAGTGACATACCGTCCTCCATGAGTCATCCACGTGTCCTTCTCCAACTCATCAGCAAATTGTGCTGACTCTTTACCATCACAACCACCCTAAATCTGAGGACATTTCATCACCTTCATGGCCCCATCCTAGGAAGTCCAAGCCACGCTCATCTCTAGCCTGGACCACTGGGCAACACAGAATCCCACCAGTCCCCCGGTCACCTCCCAGTCACTTGTGTGTGCTGCAGCCAGAAGGATGGTTTCAAAGACTCACAAAATCACTCCTTTCCCTGCTTAAAACTCCAGGAGGCTTCCCATGATATGCAGAATAAAAGCCAAAACCTTTATAAGGGCCTACAAAGTCCCATATAATCTGACTCCCGGCTATTTTCCCACTCATTCTTTCCTCTCTCTACCGCCTTCACTCAGTCCTGGCAAGCTCACTCCAGACTTTCGCTTCTCCTGTCTGCCTGGGCTGCATTTGCTCCCCACCAGGCCCTCTTTTCTGGCTCTCTTGTTTCACTCAGGTCCCTGCTCAGTTCTTACCTCTGTAGAAAGACTTCTTTGGACCGTAGATCTGAAAAAAAAAACCATCCTGCCACTGTCTATTCCTTTCCCCTGTTTTATTTTTTATATTACTTGGCACTGTCTGGCATTTTTGTTTGCTGTTTTTCTGTCCCCCTGTCTGGGATGTGGGCTCCCTGGGGAAGGGGTGTGATCTGCCATGTTCACTACTGTAGTACCGTGCCTGAAACAGTGTCACAAAAGCTGTGACATCAGAAGGACTCATCAACATAGGGCCTGGTAACTTACATTATACAACACATCAAAGAGAGCCAAAACTCTGCCCTGGTTCCATCAGTGACCCACTAAGATGCCAATTGCTTAATCCTTTGAGCAATATGTTAATTCTTATATAGTGAGGTCATTGGGATACACACCTTAACATTCACCACAATTGAGTCTGTTCTGTGCAGTTTCCTTAATATGCTTAAGTACAAAAATGGTATGTTCCCTGAATGTCTTCTGGATAACTGAGAAAAGAGGTGTTTTTCCTATAGTAACTAATCATATCAGAATAGAAACTGAGATCTGTGGTTATTACTGCAAGGCCCCATTCATTCTCTCATGTTCCATTCTCTTCCTTGGAGAAAGATGACAGTGGGCAAGAGAAGATCAGCTTTCTTTCACATTTAATGAAAGGATGAAAATAATTCTCTTAAGATAGAGTTCAGAATGGCAACTATATCAGGTTAAAAAGAAAGAACAATGATGATAAAAACATTTATGTAAATACAATAGTAGGATTCATTTATAGTTAGAAAAGAGTAAATCACATTGGTTGAGATCGAACAAGAGAATAAGAATTGGGATGATCTTATAAAAACCCTCACTTGAATAAAGCAAATTGTGGAAAACTCATTAAAATTACAGCCATTGTAATAGAATAAAAGCATCTATCCCCTTCATATACCCATTAAAATGTCATGTTTTATTACTCAGGCTCATAGACAGTTCTTTGAGTTTATAGTATTGGTAGAAGGATAGTTCCCTGGGAGTGGTACTGATATTTTGACATTCCCAATTTGTTCAATACAAACTTAATCTCTAAAGAGGCATGGAGCTTGATAGGATGCCTGGTGAGGTCACCCACAAGGGATCTGGGAAGATGTGAAGCTTAAATAAGGGGCCAAGGACAATCCAGCCTGAGGCCAATGGCCATCTGGCCATTGAACCTTGAACTCAGGACTGGAGAAAGAACTTCTTGCTTGAAGCCAGAAGAGACACAGAGAGACCAGAGTCTGAAGGAGCTGGTTAGACCTGATTCCATCAGGTAGGGGAGAGTTCCAGGGACTGAGGAGACTTCTGAAGGGCACCAAATCTAGAGGGACCTCTTATCCCCTAGACATAGAGAGCCCTGGCTTTGCCTGGTGAACATCTTTAGGTGAGCGTTGTCTGGGACCACTCTTGTGGTTCTTGCCTTTCTCCGGGTTGCTGGCCTTGGAGCTGACCATGGTTCTGACAGGAGTCTGACACCTCCTGTGCCCTTGCCATCAAAGTGTGTACTGTAGACCTGCAGCACTGGCTTACCTGGTAAGATCTTGTTAGATATGGAGCGTCGTAGGTCCCACCTTATATCTGCTGAACCAGAATCTGCATTCAACTAGATTCCCAGATGATTCACATGTACATGAAAGTTTGAGAAGCATTATTTATCACTTGTTATTACTCTACTGCAGACTTACTGGGGATGTGAAATGGAGGGCTGAAGGCAGAAAGGGGTTGTGAAAAGTGGGTAGAGTTGCATAGATTTGGTTTATATTAGGATCGATCACTTGAGTGGCTGAGAAGGGTTCCATGGTTGTTTGCAAGTGTGGGCTATACATGTTGAAAGCACAATTTATGCTAGGAGCTTCCCATCAGGTCATTGCTTCTGGGACATATAAATGCATTATTTGTACTTTTCATTTATATGCTAGAGGGTCCTACGGATCTCTATGTTAACTTCTACCTATATCAGCTAGAAGCTTGTCCAGACTCGAAATTATATCAGAGAAGTTGAGGTGCAGGCAACAGTTCCTATGGAATGGTGTGTTCTTGATGGACGAGTTGCCTAAGTCATAAGCAATATTGACTTGCTGAGGTAGTGAAGCAGCCGTGCTGTTGACATACGAAGTGTAACCAAGGATCTGGCTTCTTTTTGACTGACAGTGTATAGGTCACAGGATATTAAGAAGTGGAGCACTTTCTAGAACAGAGACGGTGAACTGAAGGCTGTAGTCAGAGAGCAAGGTCGTTTTTGAAGACAGCCAGGAAAAGGGTTGGAGCTGCAGTTTTGGGACTAAAACGAACAAGGAGTAAGGGAGGTCTGGGCTACTGAGAGGCCTGGAAGGTGTTGTATGCATGGGAGGGAGTAGCTCAGAGGCTGGATACAAGGGCTGTGCACATGTACTGGAGAACTCAAGGGCTTTGGGTGGATGAGGTGCCACAAGCCTCCTTCTGGGCCATGGCTATGCTTTGGGACCTGTCTGGGTTGCCCATGAAAGCAGTGGACTAGCACTGTGTGCAGGCTTCCTCAGCCAGCCCACTGTGGAGGAGCAGATGCCCTATATTTGCTGCCTTCAGAGCTTTCTTAGCATTTGATATGCCAGGAGCTGGCATGGTCAGCCCATGGTGTTAGGGTGAATACACTCACTGGGAAGGACCAGGGTCTTGGCAACAGATTCATTGCATATTTGCACCTCTGGTGCCACGGTAACCTTTCTTCTTCCTGATGACCTACACCTATATCAAAGTTTATAAAACAGTGGCTGGGATGGTTGGAAGATGCAGGGAGACAGAAGCTGTGGAGTCTGCAGAACTGAAGGGTAAGTTATTAATTCTCCTGGAAAAGGTGAGATCTTGGGTCTCCTACCAGGAAAGGCCAAAAGACAGGGTTATGGGTAGCACCCATTCCACCCTTTGCACAACGGGAGGAATGATGTATGACTTGATGGGCCTCCCGGTTGTGTGTTCATCAGTTACAATCTGCTCTTCTCAGGAGTTAGTTTGTGTCAGGGAGTGTCTCTGCCTCCTGTACAAGGTTTGTTATAAAAGACACCTGATGTCCTTGAGTGACCAGAGTTCTAACTTGGGAGTATGTGCCCACCTCCATCAGTTGCTACCAGTGTGTCAAATTCTCTTCTACACTTGGCTAGGACTTAGATTTAGTGAGAGGAGCAGAATGAGGCCTGCCGGTCCTCCTTTTTCTAGTAGTGGGAAGCAGCCTCTTCTTTGCAGTGTGGGCCAGTGGCCCCTGAACCCTCAGCTAGTACCTGAGGCTTCTCTCCTCACTAAGGCCTCAGAGGGAGGCCTGGGCTCCTGCCAATAAGTAAGATCAGGACACTCTCAGAACTCCAGCTTCTGGCATATGGTCAAGAGAAGGAGGCAGGCTCATGGGTGGCTGCAGTGCGGCCTCCACAGGACTCTTCACAGGGGCAGACCCTTCATGGAATGCCCAGGGTGGGAGGCCTTCCACACTGACCAGAGAGCCATGTCCCTTCCACCAGCTCCAGTGGAGCAAACTCAGCCAGAGAGGGCAGAACTTCTGTACACTGCCTTGCACCATCTCCAGGGGAGGGGAGAGCCCAGTCCAAGTGCCTGGGAGAGGAGGTGAACTCCAGCAGGTGCAAAGCCAGGGGTTTAGAGTGGGAGGAGGAAATCTGAAATCCAAGGGAGCAGCTTGGGGAGATGAAAGGGAGCCCAGTGAGTGCCTTACTCTCCTGCTGGGGTCTGGGCTCCTTCTATGGCTCAGGTGTGGCCCCAAGCGGGCTGGAGGCATGGGGGCTACTGGGCCCTGGGGTTGCCCATTCTCTGGAAGTGAACAGGCAATTCACTGCTTTTTAGAGGGATTCTTTGAGGACACAAGTGGCTAGCAAAGCTCTCCTGTAACCCAGGGGATCTCGGTAGCTCAGAGCCAGTATGGTGCAGAAGGAGCCCAAGCTCTGGGCAAAATTGCTTGTGTTGACCTTTTATGTTTTTCCTTCTCGCCCTCCTTGTGTAGACAACACCAGGCAATGAGCCTTGAAGATGAAATCCAAGAGTCCCCCCCGGTGGTGTGACCACTTCTCTGTGTCTTTGCCAAGTTCCTGCCTGTTCTCCTTTGATCTCAGGACAGCACATTCACCACCACCCAGCAGGCTGTGTTTTTACCTTGTTCCTGCTGGGTGACAGCATTTCTTCTACCAGCACTTCTTCTCAGCTGGAGAATTGCCATGCTCTTCACACCCACCAAGAGATCCTAGTTCAACGGTCTAGGGTGGGCCCTGGAGCTTCATTTCCAGCCTGTGCTCCCGGAAATGCTGGTGCAGGTGGGCAAAAGCCACACACTGGAAAACACTATTGGGAACATATGGTGGAGGCTCACCATCGGCAGGGGAGGCAGGCACCCCACTCTCATTGCAGGGCTGGCAGCAGCAAGAAAGACCCCTTCCCGCTGCCATCCTCTGCAAAGCGAAACCCCAAATTTGTGGACGCTGAATTGGAAGGGACTAAAGGTATTGGAGGGAGGAAGGATTCTAATTGGGTTGGTACATCCAGCATGACTGGTTCTTTCAGGATTCCCCCCATAAAATCCAAACGGGTGATAAGGTCCCACTTTACTGAGCTGGGCTGTTGGGTGAGGAGTTTGCTCAAGGTCCCATAGGTAGCCAAGTGTCAGGGACCGTGTTCAAATCCAGAGCCGATTTCACTGAATATTTTTAAAAATTATTTTTAATTGTGATGAAATACACATAAAGTAAAATTTGCTGTCTTAACCATTTGCAAGTGCAGTATCCGTGGCAACAATGCATTCACACTGCTCTGTAACCATCATCATCGTCTATCTGCAGTTTGTTCAGTTTTAACGTTTTCTCATGGCACAAAAAATTGGGAAGCGGAGCTGAGAGTCTGAGTCTACACATTTAGCCGGATGTATGCAGAATGGCTCTGCTCATCTTAGTGGGGAAGGAAGGTGTTCAGGGATGAGCAAGGACAATGCCGTTAATTCACCTTTGAAACCTGCTTTGAGAAAGTAAGTGGCTGAAAATGTCTTTGTGTGACTGAGGTTGCTCAGGGCAGCCACCTTCTGGCATTAAAAGATAGTGCAACAATCCCGCGTCTTAAAAAAAAAAAAAAACTTCAAGAAAAACCCAAAACAATTTCTATCTACCTTGCTAGAGGAATTGGGCATTTTGTGGCGTCTTGGATGAAATGGCAAATCTGTACATTATATGTGTACACCTCTACTTATATCTCTCTATCTCCATCTCTCTCGCTCCTGTTTCATGAGGATGCTTAATTACAGCCAGGATCCATTCACGTATGATTTTAAGGACTTGCTAAAGATATTTGAATACAACTTGTTCAGGCCAGATCATACATTATCTGTTGTGGATAAAACAAGTTTGGATTTGGAATACAAATTGAGATAGAACAAAATAATTGCTTAATAACCAGAAAATGAATGAGAGAAGTCCACATGAGCTTAATTAATTGGCTCAATATTTCTCTCTCTCTCTGTCTCTCTCTCTGTCTCTCTCTCTCTCTCTCTGTCTCTCTCTCTGTTGAGACAGAATCTCACTCTGTCACCCAGGTTGGAGTGCAGTGGCATGATCTCGGCTCACTGCAACCTCCACCTCCCAGGTTCAAGAGATTCTCATGTCTCAGCCTCCAGAGTAGCTGGGATGACAGGCACATGCCACCACACCTGGCTAATTTTTGTATTTTTAGTAGAGACAGGGTTTTGCCATGTTGCCCAGGCTGGTCTAGAATCCCTGACATCAAGCGATCGGCCGGCCTCAGCCTCCTAAAGTGCTGGGATTACAGGCATGAGCCACTGCCCCCGGCTGGCTCAATATTTCTAACAGCTAAAAAGTTCATTTTGCTGCTCCGCTCCTCAGATCGACCTGCTCCCCTGTGCAGTGCTGTAGATGTGCTTAGGGACCATGCTGGGTGTGGTAGTTTTTAGTCCTAGGACCCACATGTAGAGTGATTCTGAGATTTCTCTGATTCTCTCTCTCCATTTCTGGCTGGATCTCTTCTCACACAGGTCCTCATTCAAACCTATCATTTCCAGTTTTCCACAGCCCCCACCCTTCCCTACTACCTTACACTTGACGGCTCCCTTCATCTTTATGACCTGTCTGGGGCTTGGAATATTTGAGTTTGAGACTTCTGTCTGAAGTCTTTTGTCTCTTTGTCAAGGGGGTTTTCTTCGTGAATTGAACATGCTTTCTGCAGGAGTTATCACTACAACTCTATCGTTCCTTTCAGATCTTGCTCAAATCTCTCTGCCTTTGCAAAAATCCCCTTCACGCTGCTTCTCTTTCATCTCTAACCTTTTTGCAATTGTATGTCTTTTGCAATCAGTTCCTAAAATACACTATCCTATTTGTATTTCTCTATGACATATGCTTCATATGAAAATAACGTAATAGAAACAACGGCCAGGCCGGGTGTGGTGGCTCAAGCCTGTAATCCCAGCACTTTGGGAGGCCGAGACAGGCGGATCACGAGGTCAGGAGATCGAGACCATCCTGGCGAACATGGTGAAACCCTGTCTCTACTAAAAAATACAAAAAACTAGCTGGGCGAGGTGGCAGGCGCCTGTAGTCCCAGCTACTCGGGAGGCTGAGGCAGGAGAATGGCGTAAACCCGGGAGGCGGAGCTTGCAGTGAGCTGAGATCCGGCCACTGCACTCCAGCCTGGGCCACAGAGCAAGACTCCGTCTCAAAAAAAAAAAAAAAAAAAGAAACAACGGCCAACACAAAGGAACATTTGTTATAATATAATTATTATGTTTGTGGCACATGATTTAAGTAAAATGACCGAAAGTTGCCCACTGACAATTGTTACTTATTTCTTCTAGGAGAGTTCTTCCAAAGTAGAATTTCAAGGGGACAGGAAATAGCTGTGAATTAATAAAGTTAGATTTGCTCACCTCTGTGATGCCCTCTTGCCTGGCTCAATACTGCATTTAGTTGGTATGAGGAAAGTTCACAAAATCTGCGAAAAAGCAATGTTGGTTAAATTTCTTCTAATAGTTTTTTTCTAATCTTAATTAAGAGCTCTTAATTTATTAATTAATCATCTTTTCATCCTTTCTATAATGAGCATTTCCCATTTTATCTGCGGTTTTAAAATGTGCCATTAATTGCAGAAATTAAATATTAGAATGATTTTATACTATGGTGTTATTGTCAAGCTAAGATTGGGAATTTGGTATCATTTCTTTATTAGCATTTAAAATATCATGTTCACTAATTATCCATTCCCTACTTGTATTCCATTGCTAAATTGCTACTGTGCGTGGAGGCTGTAGGAGTCTTCTTGCAATTTCAGTGGCTTACGTTTTTTGTTCCTCTGCTTAAAAGAACCTCAGAGAAGAAGGCGGAGCTAAGAAGATTCCAGTTATAAAAGCTTTCCTCCCCCTGTGAGGAGAGACCAGCAGGATCCTTGGGTGAAAGAAAATCCTGCTTGATAAAAACCATCACGGTATGTCATCAACTTTTGCTTTTTGCTTCTCCTTAAATGTTGCCATTACTTGTAGAATAGTATGAGTTTGTGTCTCTGGGAGGGGCATCATTTAGGTTTTCTATGAAGATTTGAAACTAAAGGAAGACAAAAATTTAAATTCCTCAAAGAGTTGTGAGCATAAGCAAAATGCTGGTTCACAGATATATCTAATCCTCACTCAGATTTATTTAGAAATGTAGAAATCTTTGCCGGATTTTTGAATGACTTTAAATAGAGTTACAATTTTCTTTTTCTGATTGAAAGAGTTAGAAACTCCCTAAATGAGCTTTAATGAAACATTCACTGGCATCTGAACTTTGCAACTGACTATCTGAAGCAATCCTATTGGGAACATAATAAAACAAGTTTTTCTTGAATCAAGACTACGGTGAAATGTAAATTAACATCAAGAGATAATGCATTCAAAGAGTAAATATTCTTTGATAATGATAGGAGAGGGTATATTTGGCTTGTTTTTACATACAGTGTTTCCTTCCGTTCTTCCAGCCCGTTGAAACATGCTCATCATTTGTATTATTTAGAGGCAAGAGAGAAACACTGAAGGGCTGCATGAATAATTAAAGATTTTATTTCCATTTAATTTTCAGCCCACTATTGCCAGTGCTGACTTTTTCAGTGTTAGAATTTTTGAGCTGAACGTAAGGAAGTGGTTATTGCTTAAGTCTATTCTATATGTGCTAGTACAAAGATACTTATCATGATAGAAGTTTTAGCTTGTCAAAATCTTGACAGTGCAAGGGACTTACTTTCAAGGTTGTAACTTTGGATGCATATTTCTTTATAATTTGGAAAAAAAGCTGTTTATTACTATTATGAATATATTTATAATTATATTACAAATAATATAATTATATAAATAATATAATTACATTACAATTTATAATAATAATAATTATTATCTTTGTCTTGCCTAAGAACTGATATCATTCTTGGCATCTGTGAAGACAGTAGGGGTCCAGGCTCCATAGGGACTCCCACCTTTCCTCTTGTTCTAAAAGGCTCTCAGGGAATAGCATCTTGGAGCATCACCTGCTGCTTGTATCTACCTCCTGTTTCTCACTTCTACTTTTTGGAGCAGGATACCTTGGGGTCAATGACTTTGGGAACCTCCACTGGCTTTTGCTATTTTCCTAGTTTCCATCCATCTATTCAAACTTAAAAAAAATTTGGCAGATAGAGGCAATTAGAAAAACAGGATAATGCTTATAACAAAATAAATCTCAGCTCTCTCCTGGTGGTGGCTGAGACGTGGAAGCACAGGTGCCTAGTGACTCTTTCAGGTTATTTATTTATTTATTTATTTATTTATTTTTTGAGACAGAGTCTCGCTCTGTCGCCCAGGCTTGAGTGCAGTGGCGCGATCTCGGCTCACTGCAAGCTCCTCCTCCCGGGTTCACGCCATTCTCCTGCCTCAGCCTCCCGAGTAGCTGGGACTACAGGCGCCCGCCACCTCGCCCGGCTAATTTTTTGTAGTTTTAGTAGAGACGGGGTTTCACTGTGTTAGCCAGGATGGTCTCGACCTGCTGACCTCGTGATCCGCCCGCCTGGGCCTCCCAAAGTGCTGGGATTACAAGCATGAGCCACCGCGCCCGGCCCTTTCAGGTTATTTTAACCCTTGCTTGTATGCACCACTGCCATGCCCCTGCCAAAATAAGAGTGGAGGAGATCTCTCTTCATGGTGTCATTTATGTTCGAAGTCTCTGCAAGTGTTATACTCACCATTTTCATGAATAATTGATGGCTCAAAGAGTGGAGATGGCTGGGGTTTGGTGTGGGGCCCTTTGGAGCATTTTCCTTAGAGCATGAACAAGTTTTTCCTCTCTCATTCAGTGTGCAAAGGAGAACATCTTGTTTCTTCCCCCACCCCAAGTTTTTTTAATCAGAAAGAGACTTAGAACTAGACAATCCTGCTTGAAAATGACACTTTAGGACTGATTTGACCATGGTGATAGGTGGGCTAAAAAGCAACTTATAAAACATGCCAGAAGCCTTTTTTTCTTAGGATAATAAGATAGCACACTATTTTTTTTTGCATTGAGTTCAAAGGATGCATGAATATTCTGTTGTTCGTGGGTGACTTCTAGACTATTTAAAATTATTCATAACCATTGATAATAAAAATAGTACTATGGCCAACCTCTCCCCTCAAGAAACAAAATGGAGTTTGTAATCCTTTGTTTAAATTTTGGCAGTGTACTCACGTTGTTAAGATGACCATCTATTTCTTCCCAAAGCTGTATTAAAGTGGCACAGATTAGCTTAATGTTTAAGATTGGGCTCTCAGGCCAGCTTGCTTGATTTTGAATTCTGCATCCTCTACTTATCAGCCGTATGACTTTGGGAGATATCTAACCTCTCTGTGCCTTGGTTTGTCATCCATCTAAAGGAGAAAATAGTAATCTAATACTACTACTACTAATAATCTAAATACTCTAAAGAGTATTTACATGGATCCATCTTCCCATGAGTTACATGGATTATTATTTTATTACAAGTACAGTGCCTGGCACATAATAGACATGACACAATACATAGCAGCTATTTATTACTGACATTTGGATGGTGTTCCTGGTCTGATGGAGATGTATGTACGTGCAAGCAGGACAAATTGTAACGTTCAGATGTTCAAGTTGTGACTACACAAGAACACAAAGCCAAAATTGACATGATATCGCCTCTTGAACAGCCCATCAATTACATGCATGTGTTTTGAAAAGATTTGATTACACGCTCTGGAAACATTTTATTGTAGTTTAAGAACAAGGGGGTCCTTGGTGTGATCTGTGGCCCAGTGGTCCTCTAACTGTGGTCCTGAGGCTACCTCATCAGCACCTGGGAACTTTGCTAGAGATGCAGAATCTGGGGCTCACTTCAGACATCTCACGCTCTTGAGGTGGGGCCCAGCACTCCGGGTTTTAATGAGTTCAGTGAGTCAGGCTGTAGGGTGATATATAGTTTCCTGTGTGAGAAACTGTAGGAACTGTTGGTCCTTAGTTTGTAAGTGCTGTCTCTCCTGTAGGTATGGTAAGTCTATTGCGAAGTTTTGAAAAAATGTGAACGGTATTTCAAGAGTCCATTTTGATTTTAATTTTTACTGAGGTTATCTCTATGGTGGTCACTAAGAGTCCATTCAATTCATCAGGCCCATTTGAAATTTTTGAGAGTAAAGACCATAAATGGAAATAATTGAGATTATTGATTAAGAACACGAAAGCAAAGTTTTACGTAGTTAAACAAGTAAATCCTAGAACTGGACAAATCCTTAGCTCTCTATGAAGGTCCCGTCCTTTGGGACTGCCATGGAGATAACTCCATTGAATTGTGCTTTAATGGCATAGCTTCAACTTGCATTCAGGACATTCTAAGAAATAGCCAGGCTAAGTTTAGTGCCTGAAGTATTGCATGGCTGTGCAGGGATATTTACCACTATGTGGCCCAGTGTGCTTTTGGCATAGACATTTTTCTTTTAACTTATTATTTTGAGATAATTATAGCTTCACAGGAAGTGGAAGAGGAAAAAGTGTAGAGAGGGTCTGTGTACTCTTCACCCAGTTCCCCTCAATGGTGACATCTCACATAACTATCATACAAGATTAATACCAGAGAATTGGCATTGGCACAAGGCAAAGGCTTTATCAGATTTCACATTTTTTTTTTTTTTTTTGAGATAGAGTCTAGTTCTTGTCGCCCAGGCTGGAGTGCAATGGTGTGATCTTGGCTCACTGTAACCTCCGCCTCCTGGATTCAAGTGATTCTCCTGCCTCAGCCTCCTGAGCAACTGGGATTACAGGTGCCCACCACCATACCTGGCTAATTTTTTATTTTTTTGGTAGAGATGGGGTTTCACCATGTTGGCCAGGCTGGTCTCGAACTCCTGACCTCGGGTGATCCACCTGCCTTGGCCTCCCAAAGTGCTTGGATTACAGGCATGAACTAACATGCCCGGACCCAGATTTCACCACTTGGACATGCATTCATTCATGTATGTATAGTTTAATGTAATTTTATCACATGAGTAGATTTGCGTAACCACTGCCACAACCAAATTTCGGAACTGTTCCATCACTGGAAAAGCCCCTTCACCCTGCCCCTTTACAGTCGCCCTATCCTCCCCAGCCTACTTGTCCCCAAATGCAAGAGCTTTTTCACCCTGGCCTCTGTATCAGGGAATGTGGGTTTGAAGTTAGTTTATGGATGCCATGAAGCTTGTAATTGACTATGTTCATCCTGTCAACCTAAAATAATCAAAAGGCTCGGGATCCAATTTAAAAAGTTTATTCAAGTGCAAAGATGAGGGCAGCCATCCAGATAGCAGACTGACAGCTAAGGATGGTGATCACTGCTCCTGGGATGGGGAAAAGGGAGGATCACTTATATAAGCAAAACCAGAGGTGCTGAATAGAAACACATTTCCTTTTTCTTTTTATTTATTTTGAGATGGAGTCTCACTCTGTCACCCAGGCTGGAGTGCAGGGGCGTGATCTCAGATCACTGCAACCTCCCAGGTTCAAGGGATTCTCGTGCCTCAGCCTCCTGAGTAGCTGGGATTACAGGTGCCTGCCACCACACTGGCTAATATTTTTGTATTTTTAGTAGAGATGCGGTTTCACCATGTTGGACAGGCTGCTCTCGAACTCCTGACCTCAACTGATCCACCCACCTTGGCCTCCCAAAGTGTTAGGATTACAGGCGTGAGCCACCATGCCCAGCCAGAAACACATTTTCTGTATGAAGGCTACCGTATAGATGTAAGATTTGATTGACTACTACTGTTTATACTCTAAGGGGGTTGCTTAACAGTCAATTGTAAAGAGGTTACAGTCACAAGGATCTCTGTCTCTAATATCAGTAAGTCTAGGTTAAAATGAAGGACAGGGAATCTGGTTAAGGAATAACATCATTTGGTTTCGCACAACCCTTGCAAAGGTCAGTCAGAAAGGGTTGTGCAAAAATAGCCGTGTTACGTGACTCTGTTTTCAGAGCTTCACTTTCCCCCTTGGCATAATCAACCTGGAAGGTCCTAAAATTTTATTTTCTTTTTACAGTCCCTTTACTTTGGCCATTAGTAAGTTTACGGCATGATTTCTAGTGCCCCCTGAGGACCTCAGAACAGGCTTCCCCTGTGGCTGGATAAGCCCCTCACTTAACCAGTCTTTTTCTCTTATTTTATCCTCAGCTCACTTATCTCTCTTTGGTTCCTTTGTTTTATGTAATATTTTAGTAAGTTTCTTTAATTCTTTGTGCACTGAGATAAAATATAAGCATTTACACTGAAAACAAACGTCTACCACGTCATCTCTACTTATTATTTATATCTGATATTTTCCCTCCAGCCTCTGTCTCCCTTTCCTGAACTGCCTAAAGTTATGTGAGTGTTTGCCTTCCTTGTTCCCCATTCCTGGGTGTGTCTTTCTACTGCACTCACAGTTGAATGGACTCAGGATACGATTCCTAGATCACAATCTTTTCCCTCTTAAAAAAATATAAACACTGTTCCATTTTCTTCTAGTTTATAGTATTGAAGAAGAGAAGTTTCATACCAGCTTGGTTTTCTCCTTTAGTAATTTTTTTCTGCTATATTGCTTATATGTTTTTATGTTTATTCTGTTTTTTGTGAGACGGAGTCTCGCTCTGTCGCCCAGGCAGGAGTGCAGTGGCACGATTTCGGCTCACTTCAAGCTCCACCTCCCGGGTTCATGCCATTCTCCTGGCTCAGCCTCCCGAGTAGCTGGGACTACAGGCGCCCACCACCACACCTGGCTAATTTATTGTGTGTGTGTGTGTGTGTGTTGTTGTTTTTTTAGTAGAGACAGGGTTTCGCTGTGTTAGCCAGGATGGTCTTGATCTCCTGACCTCGTGATCTGCCTGCCTTGGCCTCCCAAAGTGCTGGGATTACAGACGTGAGCCACCGTGCCCGGCCGTTTTTATGTTTATTCTTATACTTAAATGATTTCATCTGGATACCTCCGGCCCTATTAATTTTGCTTGGTAGCGGACCCAGTGAGATTTTTATTGTGAAGACTCAAATCTTTCTTTATCTCAGGGAAGATTTATTCTGTTGATTTTTTGATGACTGTGTCTCTTGTAAGTAGAACATTCTCTTCTTCTGAAAGGCCTGTTACTGACATGATGAATCTCCAGTATTCTCCATGGCTCCTCTAGCAATGGCCACAGCCAGGTTTGGTGCAGCTGTACCAAGGGATTTTCCTTCCTTGGTGGGGTGGGTTAAAGTGGAGAAACACAGCCCCATGTCCCCTGCCGCCATGCTCTGCCTACCCAATGCTGCTGGCACCAGGTTACCACACGGGGCTCCTTGGGCCGGCATCCACTGCACATCTCGAGCACATTCTCTGGTTTGACGTTGGGTCACACGATGCTACCAGTCTTTGCCACACCTGATTAGGGTGCCAATTTCATTAGAAATAAGGATGACTGTCAATTAAACATTTCACTGGTGGGTCTTGAGACTTCTAGTCTCAGCTTCCATCGTGCCTGGGGAAGCACCTCATTGTCTCTTCTGCCTGTGGAGGCTGTAGCCAGAAAACAATAAAACAATGACAACAACAAACTGTCCAGAGCTGGAAAAAAACAAAAACAGCCACAATTGAGTATGCATGTAAAGAGAGCTTATGATCGATGTAAAAATTGTGGGCCAATATCTGGTTAGAATCAGTAAAATACCAGGACTTCAGAATAAGGGGAACGCGCTGGGTAGAAAGAAGAGCAGGGAGGCTGCCATCAGGGTTTTCTTGATCAGGTCAAAACTCTAATAAAAACAGAACCCTTTTTATGGTGTTGGGGGGAAAAGTGTTGAATGCAATAAAAAGACATCTCCATGGATGAAAAGCTTCTCACGGGTTCCTCCTCGGCTTTGCTGTGCTCAGATCATCCCCAGGGACCTTCTCCTGACACTGACCAAAAAGTCCAAGGTGGGCGAGTCAGGAGCAGAAGGACTCATCCCAGCCCTTTGCCCATTTTGTCCAGGGAATTTTGGATCACTGGATCTGGCGGTGTGATTTTGTTACTTCTCCCTGGCACGGGATGCACCAAGGGATCGGCTTTCTCCCCCTGCCTTTCCCGTTCACTCTTTTTCAGGGCCATCTCCTTTTCAGCAGACCCCTTCCCTCACTCTCCAGGGCCCCAGGCGCTCTCTTCCCATTTGGTTCTCTTGGGCCTCAGGCCTTAGGTTCCTTCTTCCAATGCTTCTTTCACTTCGGAGACTGAAGTCCTGCAAGAATGTGTCTAGAAGATCAACAAACTTGCAGTCCTGGGATAGCTGTTTTCTAAGACTGTATGCCAAGACCCAGAGTCAACCAACTTGAATATCAACTGGTCTCAGAGAACCAGTTGAGACTACCAGCTGCTGAGAAAGGCATTCGGAATGTCAGAGGAGGGCTAGTTGTTGCATCTCTTAAATGACTTCCCAATGTTTTGTTTGATAGAAATGTGATTTGAAGGCAAAAATACCCCCTTCCTGCTGCAATGAAATAAACAGTTCTTCATTTCAAGGCAAATGCAGTCACTTCCTAAGCATTGGTGCCCTACTTAGAAGCAATTTGCTGTAAGGGAATAATAGTGAATACCTTGCAGGATTGATTTGTGGTTTTGCAATAATGTATGTAAAGTGCCAATTAATACTCTCAGCTTCTCTTTGAAATGCCTGGGGAGAGAAGTAAAAGAAGTGCTTGTTGTTTTAAACAGTCTAGACCAACCATTTGGAGGGCGTTTTAAAGCAGTGACAGTCTCTGTGGTGTGGGAGGCCTGTGGCTGGCCTGGGATGGGCGATCTGGACGGAGGAGTCATGGTCGCCGGGTTGAGGGTCTGAGAGCAGAGTGTGGCTGAGTGGTGGGTCTGCTCTGTGTCTTAGACATTTCTGCATTTGGGAGTTATAGAAGGTGACGTGGAAGTAGTTTGCAAACTGAAGGAGGATTTGCGAGGTGGTATCGATTCAATCAAATTATTCATCCAATAAATATTCATGCAGCTCTCCTTTACGCACTGTGCCAGGCCCTGAAAGTCTAGTGGTGAACAAGATACAGCTCTTGGCCTTAGCAAGTTAATAGGGGTCAAACAGACCATTGAACAAATCATGATGCCCGCAGCTTGGTGCAGGTTGAAGGGGCTACAGAGGCAGGTGAGCGCTTGCCCAGTGTTGTGGGGCATCTCCCTGAAGAAGTGATGAGTGAGCTGAGCCTAGAGGATGAGCAGGAGATGACAGCTGGAGGGGTATGGGGAAGAGGGCTCTGGACAGGGGGTGGGACCCCAGATAGGAAAGGCAGGCCCAGAGAGAGAGGGAGGTGGGCACAGCCAGGTCGGAGACGTGGAGACCAGCAGGGCCCCTTGCCAAGGGCAGAGACAACGTGAGAGCCTTGGAAGGGGTGAGGAGGAAGGACTGCCGCTGGGATGTGGTGGGACAGACAGGGAGGAGCTTGGAGCCAGGAGGAGGGGACTCAGGGAGACACGGTGTACAGGATGGTGTTTTCATTTACTGTGTCTGCAGGACAGCCCTAGAGGTTGAGTAGACATTGATGGGTTTTGTCTCGAGCTTGGGATATGGGTCTGAGTTAGAGTTTGGGAGATGAGGAGAGGGGCCTCCTGAAATATGGGGTGGGGCCATCTTAGAGTGAGAAAAACAGAGCAGGGATCCCGGGAAGCATTGCATGACAGATAAGGTTTTGCAATGCCCAAGTGAGCAGCCTGCTCCAGAGCCCAAGAGGGAAGTCTTGGGCATTAGAATTTCAGGATGACCTGGCGCATGCTGACCCCCAAGCCCTACCCACCACCCTTCAGGGGCAGGGGTCTTCTTTTCTGCCTGAGGTCCAAGTCCTCTGGCCAATACAGGCTGCTAACCATAGTCTGCTCTGTATATTCTCTTCATCCTCAATTTATTACTTAACAAGTAGCTATTGCAAGCCCCTCAGATGTAGTGCAGTGTGATGCATGTGGTACAGACTGCCATTTCAGAGCTTGTAGTCTGGTAGGGCCATGCACTCGGCCACTGCAAAGAGGGGGCGCCCAGGAAGGGATCCTGACTCAGGAATGAGGGGCCAGGGAGAATGGGCTGAGGGGTGGAAAGGCCATCTGGGTCTTGGAGGGTGAAGAGGAATCAGGGGCAGGGGCACAATTACTGTGATGAGCTGAATGGAGTGTGGGACATTGCATGTGGCAAAGGGGAGAGGGTGGAGGGAAAGAGGCATTGGGGTGAAACTTTGAAGGAAGCCCTTTTACTGTTTGTAACCCATACTTATCCCCTCCACCCATCGCCACAGAAAAGATGTCCTTTGGGGGAGCCAAGCTGAGCATGAGGAACAGAAGGAACGGCATTCTGGACAGCACCCGGACCCTGTACTCCAGCGCGTCTCGGAGCACAGACTTGTCTTACAGTGAAAGCGTAAGTCATGCGCATCACCTGTTTGAAAGGTTTCACTGTAACCTTCATAAGGCGTTAAATCATGCATTTGCACATTGACTTTTAGGAAACTTTAAATGCCATGTCTTCACAATTCCTTTCACTACTTAATGCTCAGTGCTCTTGCTTCTGGTCTGAGTCTTGAATCTCAGTCCCTTCTCCAGCTCCACGGCCAGGGTCTCAGTTTGGGTCTATCTGCATTTGTTCTTGCGATGGCCTCCTAGCTGCACTTCTTCATACTGTCTCTACTGGTTCCAAGGCAGCTTCTACGCTGCCTTCAGGACACAGACGTGCCCAGTCATGGCTTCTTGGGTGAGCTGGAGTTGGGTTGGGTGCCAGCGGGAGGTGTGTCCTTAGCACCTCTCTGCCACTCTCTGCCTGGCTTTGCTGACACTGGGCTTGTTCCCTCCTGCGGGTGTTCCACCCACTCTCAGATCCTGTCCAACACTCTCATTTGTCAAGAAATTAAGACAACATTCCAGCCTGACATCCAGTTCTCCCGGACTACAGTGTTAACAGTCAGGATAGTGGCTAGCTTTGGAAAGTAGGAATTGGTGGTGGGGGGCGGTTCTGGGGTGTTGTTTTGGATTTTGATCTCACTGGTGGGTTCCATGGGGGCTGACTTTGTGATCTATCATTGAGCTGTAAGAAAACACACACACAAACACACACACACACAAACTTGCTCTCCCCCAGCTTGGGTGTGCCTCCCAGGGCCCGGACTAGGCAAGTGAGGCACCCCTGATGCAAAAGTTAAGGAGGTGCCAGTCCTCAGGGGCGGCCCCTGCACTTGCATGCCTGGGGGGGACTGACCACCTCCTTACACTTGCTCCCCGGTCTCACCTCAGTCCTGGCCACGGGAGAAGCAAACAGCGGGCCAAGGGCAGTGGTAGCTTTTCCAGTGTTTACCCCCTTGCTCTCTTCCTTCAACCCCAGTGACGAAGCGCCTCTGGGAGGGCCTTTCTGGAGGGATCCACCTGGCCTCAGCATCGGAGCCCTGGGAGATGGACAGAGGCTGACTCTTTCTCGAGCCTGCTGCTATGACCTCCTGCTGGATGGGTCTCCTCTCCTCAGCCCCTGCGGGTCACCCCCTCCCAGATGCAGGCATCTCTATGGGTAGAACTGCTGAGGCCACGCAGGAGCATCTCAGCTCTGGGGGGTTCCTTTTTGTCCCCTAAGCACATGCACACCTCTGCAAAGTGTATTTTCGGAGGGTTTTTTAAGCAACAAAGCAGTTTTTAAAAATCATCACCCTTCCTCCATGATCATTGATTACGCAGCTTCCACAGCTGTTTTCTTCCTTCCTGTTAAGTAGACTTGAAATTAGTTAAGTGGATGAGAAAATTACAAGTAAAAATGGGCATCACAGACTTTCAAAACTGTACAGGTGAGCATTGAAGTTATTTTTGCTTTCAAAATGTTTGTGTTGAAAGATACATAGAAAAGAATGTATACAGGTGAATTTCCAACTTAAAAAGAATATTGAAGCGAATGCTCTTGTGCCCACCACCCGCTTGAGAAATAGCATATCACCCCCATGTGGCCGCTCAGTTGGCTTTCCTCTCTCCTATCAGAGGTTATAACCACTATCCTGAATTTTGTGTTACCCATTCCTTGCTTTTATTTATTATTTTATGACTTGAGTATATGTATCTCTCTAAACAATACATTGCTTAGTTTTGTTCTGGTTTGAACATTCATGGAATTGTACTATGAGTATTTTTTTGTGAGGTTTTTTTTTTTTTTTTGCTCAAAACTGTTTTTGAGATTCATCCACGGTGAGATGTGTAACCATTGTTGATTTATTTCATGGCTGTGCTGTGCCCCACTGTGTGCTTATGTTTATTTATTCAGCCCAAGGGGGATAGCATGTGGGTTTCTGGGCTTTGCTATTAAGAGCAACACCGCTTTTAACATTCTTCGATGTGGAAGCCATGTCTACCTGGAAAATATTCTTTCAGTTGAGGCTTGGTGGGTGAAGGTAAACATCTCTCTTTCAGGAAGTCTGGGTTTAAGACACAGGACTTATGGGGAAGCTTATGTTCAAAGGATTGGGAAGATAAGGCATGTGGTCACCTTTCTCTGATACCGTAGGACTTGCAGGGGCAGAGGGTGAAAGGGAAGGGGGCACATTGTGAACTTCATTCCAGGAGAGGGGACTTCCCCCTTTGCAGTGCATGGCTGGTGGCAGCCTTGCTGGGGGGATAAGAAATCAGGGCTGGCTCTGGTGCCAGTGGCATGTTCTTATGAGGCCAACTGTGTGTAAAGCTGTCCGAGAACTCCAGCTACCAGTCATCTGGTGACCTGTGGGAAGTGGCATTGGATTGCCAGGGAGAGGAAGCTCCTAGCAGCCCCACCTCCCCAGGGAAAGGCAGCCCTCTGAGGCTGAAAATTTATGGCCAGGCAGCTTTGCCAGCCATTCTGAGTGTGCAAGTCATTCATGGGACAATCCTGCCTTTCTCCACCAGGGACTCCTTTTCAGGGAGGTAACTTTACTGGCAATAGTGGACAATGTTCGGGAATGGCTGTCTCTGTTTACATACCCATCCGTGGTGGGCATGAGTCCCACTGCCCTCCCTTTCAACCATGCTGGGTGTTTATTGCCTTTGATATTTTTGTAACCTGGTGGGTGTGAAATGGGATCTCACTACGGTTTTCCTTTGCATTTGCTCATTCTGAATGAGGTTGAGCTTCCTTTCATATGTTTATGGGTTATTCTCTTTCAATGAATGCTTACTCTTGTCTTTGGCCGTATTTTTTCCATTGGATTGCCTGTCTCATTCTTACTGATGTACGGTGCTTATATATTCTGGCTACCAATCCTATGATGTTTCCTACATGATGCAAATACCTTCTTCCACTTTGAGGAGTGTAGGTATTTTTAAAGGAGTTTTCATTTGTTTCCAAATAGTTTGCTTCTGCCAACTTAAGGGAAGCTTTTGGTTTATAAAGGCTTTTGGTTTTTTGTCAGAATTAGGTCCCAGATGTGCCTAACTACCTCGCTCATGGAGGGATAAATACAATTATGAAGGGTTTTTGGAATATGTCTTCTTTTAAACAGCAAGCGTAAGAGGAATGGGAATCTGCATTGATATATTATTTATGAAAAACTATCATCCAATGCCTATATTCTCCATGGTAGCCTTAGAGGTGGAAAAACATAGTTTATATGTTTTTATATTATGTTTAATTATGTTTTTAAAACATAATTTATATTTATTTATAATACTGTTTATACACAAGATAAGCCAAAAATACTTTTAGAAAGATTTTCCATTTAGTTATAAAAATTATAATGTATGCATCTTTAAAAAAAGCTTTGTGTATTCTAAAGGCACGAACAAATGCTGGATGCTATGAATATGTTGTAAATTCTTAAAGCCTTTGAAGTGGGGTTACATCATATTTAGTATTCATTAATATCAGCAAGGGGTGAGAATGAATTAGTAATGTGTTATTCAATGTTCTCTCTCTGAAGGACTTGGCGAATTTTATTCAAGCAAATTTTAAGAAACGAGAATGTGTCTTCTTTACCAAAGATTCCAAGGCCACGTAAGCTACTATTTTCCCTCCATTTTTGCTTTCCACATTCAAAAAAATTATCAACCACCATTACAACAAACAAACAAATGCTCACTGGTTCATTGTTAAAGATGTCTTCATCTCATAATTCTCAGAAACATTGTGTGGGCAGGAAGGATCTGGCAAGGAGCTTGTAGTTGTTACTTAGAGCTATACAATTCTGTTTGGTATTTTCAACTTTGGCAATAGTTGGAAAAGTCACTGAGGGAGGCTGTCACTCTCTTCAGTATTCCCATGAGATTGGGAACTGACCTGAATGACCTTGGTGAGGAAAGTTGTTTTACAGCAGTTGGTTGGCAATACCATGTATGTGTACATATGTCCATCTTACTGGCTCCTCCGTCAGGTTTTTCCTTCCCGCCGTTGACTTTGGGTCTTTCCTTCTAACTGAGTGTTCATCTACTCTAAGTCTCATGTGTTTTGGAACATTAAGGCTGGGTTACAAAAGCAGGCTTCACCAGCCCAGCCTACAGGAGATCTTCAATAAATGTTGATGAGCAAGTGAGTGAATGGGTCGACTAGTGCTCACCTCTTGTGCAGAAGATGCATTTGAATCTAATTAAACAACTTTAATCCTACCTCCCACTCTCCTTATTCCTCTCTGCTCCTTCTTTTTTTGTTGGCTGGCAATGCAATAAACAGTCTAGCTATTAATTGGAAGTTGCTGCTGTAATTTATAATGAAAAGACCCTCTGTTGAACAGAGGCAATGAACAGAGGAAGGATGTAGAAATAAGGAAAAAAGCTTTAGAACCAGCTTTGGTTTCGACCTTGACTTGGCTGGCTCCTCACGGTGTGGCCTTGAGCCACTTATTCTCTTTACTAAAGCTAATTCTCTTATCCTAAAAATCTAGCAAAAGTATACCTCATGGGTGGTGGTGTTCAGTGACGCAGCATATAAAATACCTACCATAATGCTTCAGAGCATAATTTTTACTCCATGTGAATTAGAAAATGAACATCAGAAAAATTAAGAGATCTCTGCTTTGTCACTGGTATAAATTTACGCATCATGAGGCATTCTGACAAAGTATAAGCTCTATAAGTCCACTATTTATCCCCTGTATGTTTCATGAATGGGACTCACATACTGGATTGCTAATACTATCAATCTCCTTGCAAGGAAGCTGTTATTATCTTCAAGGCAAGTGAGGCCCAGAGAGGTTCAGTATTTTACCCATGGTCACATGTCCAGTGGAAGAAGGATGAGAGACTTGAGCCCAGGCTTTCTGATTTCAAGGTTGTGCCTTTTCTATACCCTCAGTTGCCTCCCTTTCTAAGAATGACATTGGGCAGAACAAATTCCTCAACACGTTCTCAGTTACAGATGTTCAATCTAACTGGCATAAGTGGAAGCTGGAGGGGGGATTCTGTGGGGTGTGATCTTGTGGCTGAAAAGCACAGCCCGATCCAGGGCTTCAACAATGTTGCCAAGACTCTGTCTCTTTCCACCTGTTGTTTCTGCCCTTCTCTGATGGACAGGCTCTTCACTATTGGAGGCAAAATGGTCATTGTTTGTTGTGCGTTATCAGCTTTCCACGTGCCAGTTAGAGCAAAGAGGGCCTTGCTCCTAGCAATTCCATCAAAAGTCCTGGGCTGATGTTCATGGCTCTTAATGGTCTGGCTTGGGCCATGTACCTATCTCTAAACTAACCCCTAGGGCTGGAGGATGGATTAATTGTATTGGACAGTGGAATATGTTGATTGGCAAGCCTTGGGCGATGTGTCCAGGTGAACCCAGTGCAGAAAGGGATGATTCCTCATGGGAAAATCAGGGCGCACTTACTAGCAGAAGGGGAAGTAGATGCAGGTTAGGGGAACCTATGGCTGTCCACCTTACAGTGCTTGATTACACCTCAAGTCTGGGTCAAAATGAAGGGAGATGTGGTGGGCAGCCACAGCCCTCAGCAACACAAGCAGAGCACAGGAACACCTCAGTTCCCGTCTCAGAAGGGATGCAAGGATGCAGGATTCTATAATCTTTGAATCCCCCATATTTATTATTTCTCTTTCTCCATAGGTAGTGGGAACACTCCATGCAAATCTAAGTTACCCATCAGACAAGGGCATCAACTGAAGTGATGACTAATTATATTGATACCCTGGTTTTGCTGTTACTTGCCACACTAGATGACATAAGCCGCCAAAGTCTCTCCTGAGAGTTCCCACGGTTGCCACCCTGGTGCTAAGCCCAATGCACCCTTGCCTCTCTACTCTGACTTCTTGTGGATGCCACTGCAAGATGGTGCCGCACATTTGCCCCTGCTGCTGTGTCCTCTGAGATGTGCTGCCAGCTTAGGAGCCACCTTCTGGTACCCTATAGGTAGTAAGCTCCTAGGTCTGGATTTGCTCTAGTCACTTCTCACTTCCTTGGCCATGCTGGGCTCCAGGTAGAAACAGAAAGAATGCTACCTTCCCAATAGCAGCACTGTGCAACAGAACTTTCTGCCATGGTGGAACTATTCTATGTCTGCACCATCCAATTCAGGAGCCGCGAGCCACGTTTGGCTGTTGATCATTTGAAATGTGGCTGGGACAACCAAGGAATGTTTTTAACTTTATTTAATTTCACTTAATTTAAATATAAAATTAAATCGCCACGTGAGGTGAGTGGCTACCATACTGGACGGTGTAGTACTACAGGATTCAGACTTGGTCCAAGGGGGTAGAACTAGGGTCCTGATGCTTTCCTGTCCTCTTCATTTCTCCTATCTGTCATCCCTATTCCTCCTTCAGGTATCTACACTCCTAATGCCTTCCTGGCAATCTCTCTTCTCCATTTATAAACCAGTTCATACAAATTGGTGCTTAGAGGGCTACCAGCCCATAGACCAGAGCTGCTAGGCAGCTCTCTTGGTCAAGGTCACCTGTGACACACCCTTACCCTTAGCAGGGAAAAGGGCTCAACAGTCTGTTTTCAGTTATAGCAAGAACAGGTGGGTCAGGGAATTCTCTCCCCCATCCTCCAATCAGCTTGGGTGAGTGGACAGATCCCAAAGGATGGTGGGACAGTGGAGGCCATGGAGAGAGAAGAGGAACATGAGGAAGCAGCCTGGGCTCAGGAAGTGCCCTAACACTTAGGAAGAGAGAGGGCTGAGAACATTGTTCTCAATTCTGGTTGACATTTTCTTGGCCACACTGAGTGATGTCCTGGGAACTGTTCCAACACAGAGGTGAGTTTGCTGCTGGAGGGTGATTTTGGATCCAGTCTCTAGCTCAATTTTTATAGCTTTAGAAAATATTAAATGCCTTGAGAAATACTTTGAATAGGGATCATTTTCATACTGTGTGGTAATTAAGACTTTTGGTTACAAGGAGCTCAACTACCTAAACCTAAAGAGGGATTTACTATAGGGAAAAAGAAATGCCACCTAAGATCAGACAGTGGCCAGGCCTCTGGAGTGGTTAGAAAGAGTGACTGATGAGGGAGTACTCAGCAGGTCTCCTCTGCCCATTCCTGACTTCACCTCTCCCTACACACCTGTTCTCTTCTTTCTCAGAGTAGCTATGATTGTGTTGTGGTACCTGATGTTCCACGTCACAGGCCCAGACCTACAGAGAGAAGGGAGCAGCTCTTTTGGTCCTAATTTCAAATTCTTAAGAAAGGGTTGCCTATGTCAATCCTGGATTAACTTCCCATCCTTGGGCTTGTCAATTATGAACATTTCCACAATTCAGTTATATGTACAGGCTCATCTTGATCCTACTGTGTAGACGAGGTTGGAGAGAAGAGACAGTCTCACTGGAGCCCATGTCAATGCACCATCTCTAGCAGGGACCTGCCCTGACGTATCTCCAGCAGCATCCCCAACCCTCAGGAGAGCAAGCTGCTCGTGAGGATTGCTGCTGAGAAGCATTTGTTCCTCATTATAGAGTCTCTTTGTTGAGTGGCTTTGGTAGTTACCCTGGGTTTCCAGTACTTCAAGAAGATCACTATTAGCAGAGCAGCTCCAGCTAAGCCAATTGCTTCCAGGCAGCAGAAACTTGGCCACAATTTGGCTGGGAATCTATCTGCTTCTGGAGTGGTCATAAAATTTGCCCATAAGGCAACTCATTTCTGTTCCTATTGTGTTTTTAGAAACAGTCATAGAAATGCATATCACTATTACCAGCTTGTAAACGAAAATGTGACCTCCCGCCACAGAGTGCTTTTAGAATTAATCCTACATTTTGCCATATGTTAAATAAGGTGAACAGTGAAGAAGACTTTGAGAATACAGCTTTTCTCTGGCCATGAACAGTTATTTATACTTAAGCTTGTATTCTGGAAGGAAAACATATCTACTTTACAAAAATCGTTGAGGATACAAACTATTTAAAAGAAGATCAATTGATGTATCTATTCACTCATTCATTTTCATTCATTCAAAGGACATTTGCTAAATGCCCTGATGTGCCAGAAATATGAGGACAGAGAATATAAGATAAAGAGTGCAGCTGGAAGCAAACCCTAACAGGATTTCCTCAGTTTGTATATCTTTGACTCAGCCTGTGCAGGGGATCCTTGCTCCAGAGTCACCATGTATGGTTGCCTGGGCTGTGCACTGCACAAGGATGCTGGGGGTGAGTGGGGTTGAATCTTGTTATCTGACCCTGCATCCTGGTACTGACCCACATCTGCAGAGGGTTATCCTTTTCTGGTAGGTGAGTGGTGAATGGGTGGCTACAGACTTTATTGTGGGGTCTAGGATGTGGATAAGAGTGATGGAGGCACCGATCCTACCAGGACTTTGGCAACAGGTGTAAACTGGGACTGTCCTGGGAAAATCAGGACATTGAGTCACCCACTGATAAAAGGAGAGCTGTGCCCTTGGGGCCTGTTTCAGTGACCAAACATGTCTCCCACTTTGCTGCTCTCTAGCCTTCTCGGGACAGAACTCTCTGTTCTCCTTCTCCATTGGCCACGGCCCCTCGAATCCCTAGCACCCTTGGATCTTGCCCAAAGATTGGTCAGAGAGACAGCAGGGAGCAATGCAGAACCAAGTGGGTGGGGCAGGCAGAAGGAAGCTGGGAGGAGGGTGAACAGTGCCTCACTGAGTGGAAGTTGTTTTTGGGTCAATGGGAATCTTGGTTGTTGTTGTTCCTGTCTTTGGAGACCACATTTCTCAGGATGCCCTGGATAGACAGGTCAAATAGTCCTAGAATGTATTTTTAGATTTTTTTTTAACTGCATTTTTGCTTCTTTTCTGTTGCCACTGCCTTCATTAATCCTTGATTTGCATGTATGGCACCACCATAACCTAAGTCACCTTGATGGAGCAGGTGCCACATTCCAGGCCCAGCGAAACACTCTGCATCATTTCCAACCCTCATGGCAAGCCTGACAGGGGAGGGACTGTGCGAGAGTGAAAGGAGGTGTTTTGTTTGTCCCTCTGCACCTTGCCAGGTGTCGTGCTTAGCTGTTCCTAAGAGACCAACTTAAGCGCAGGAAGGACATCCAGCTCGTCTTGGGCTGCTGTGAAGCTCAGCCCAGGGCTGACTCAGAGTGGATTTTCAGTCAGTATCCATCGAGTGACGGTGGTGTGTTGGCGAAGGCACAGAGGAAGAGGATTTACCACTGACTGCATATCTTTTTATCCTGTTCCAATTTCCTGTTATGCCTCTGTGTCACCTAATGGATGAATTTAGTTCCACTGCATTTTTAATGAGAAGAACTTGTGTTCATTTACCGCACAGTTTGTCCTCATCTACCCCAAATTATTGAAAGTCTCTCTAGCAGCTAATGTCCAATAAGGAAAGGATGATCTCTCTAGAGTCTGGAACATTTTGGGTCTCTGCCAAAGGAATGCATCTTCCCGGTGAGTTCAGCCCATGGGAAGGATGTCTCACCTCGCTTCAGAAGAGCCTTACTGGCTGGGTGAACTGGCAGGGTTGGTGCTGAGGCACTGAGGCCAACTCAGGGCTCCTGTGTTATGAACTGTTTGAGAAGCTGAACAAAGTTTCCAGATTTCTGAAACTCAGTCTCATAAGTCCCATGGACCGAAGCTAGATTCCATGAGGGCAGGGGTCTGTTCTGTTCTATCACAGAGCCAGCTTGTTGGTGAAGGGACAGTAAACATCAGGGATAAAACATTAAACTAGTTTCTTTCTTTCTCTTTCTTTCTTTCTCTCTCTCCCTCCCTCCCTCCCTCTCCCTCCCTCCCTCTCTCTCTCTCTCTCTCTCTCTCTCTCTTTCTTTTTTTTTTTGAGATGGAGTCTGGCTCTGTCGCCCAGGTTGGAGTGCAGTGGCGTGATCTCAGCTCACTGCAACCTCCACCTCCTGGGTTCAGGCCATTCTCCTTCCTCAGCCTCCCGAGTAGCTGGGATTACAGGCGCCTGCAATATACCCAGCTAATTTTTGTATTTTAGTAGAGACGGGCTTTTACCATGTTGCCCAGGCTGGTCTTGAACTCCTGACCTCAAGTGATCTGCCCACCTCACCCTCCCAAAGTGCTGGGTTTACAGGCGTGAGCCACTGCGCTGGTCCACATCAAACTAGTTTCTACGCAAGCGACTGAGATGATGAAAACGGTCTGAAAATAAGACTTGAAGGTATCCTTTGTGTGTCTATTTAACAATGCCAGTTTCCATAAGCAAGCTCAATGAAATCCTTCCTTCCTGTCCACATCATCGTGCTTATCAGGGAGAATGTGTGCAGGTGTGGCTATGCCCAGAGCCAGCACATGGAAGGCACCCAGATCAATCAAAGCGAGAAATGGAACTACAAGAAACACACCAAGGAATTTCCTACGGACGCCTTTGGGGATATTCAGTTTGAGACACTGGGGAAGAAAGGGAAGGTAAGCAGTGGTTTTCTACTTTGGTAGCTAATTCATAGGCCAAAATGACCTGGGCTACCTTGATTTACTTGGAATTGTCTAATAAGATGGAGGCAGGAGAGATGGTTAGTAAACACCAAAAAAGACTGCAGAAAAAGATACATCTTGTAAAAGCCAGACAGCAGTTATTAGGCTATGCTCAACAGGAAAACTCAATAGGTAAGGACTGGATTATCACCTAGCCTCCCGTGTCCACACACAAAGCAGGCATCCATGTCACACCATCTTGAGCCCCGCTGCTACCCTATGAATGCTTTTGTGAACCCTGCTGTTCAGCTCTGTGTACTCTTGAGGTACATACGGCCCTGAATATGCATTCCCTCCATACTCACCGGGCAAGCTCTCCAGCAAGGTTTTGCAAAGGTGTTCAATGATCGGAAACAGCCTCTCCTGCATCCTCTGTGCTCCCAGTCTCAATGAAAGCACCGTCCACAGGCTGCTCCTGCAGGGCCCGGGCCTCTCATCTCCCAAACCTCCATGGCATCCCTGGGAGATGACCAGCCCCATCCACTGCTCACTCTCCCCAGGGCCTCTGTCCCGGAATGGGTCGATGCCCTCTCTTGCTGCCCGCAGCTCTGCTCACCTCCCTGTGGCCTCAGCATGGCTGCTGGAGGACTCCCTAAACGCAAAGCCCACCCTGTTTTTACCCTGCCTCAAACGCCTCAAGGCACCCCTCTGCCTTCAGGACAAAGTCCCAAGTTCTCCACGTGGCCTATGGGGCTTTTCCGGGCCCCTGCAGCGCCCCCCCTCCCCACAACTCTGCTTTCCTTCTGTGAACCCTGAATATCTGAGACAGGTCTCAGTTAATTTAGAAAGTTTATTTTGTCAAGGTTGAGGACGCACGCCCATGGCACAGCCTCAGGAGGTCCCGACAACATGTGCCCAAGGTGGTCAGAGCACAGCTTAGCTTTATACATTTTAGGGAGATATGAGACATTAATCAACATATGTAAGATGAACGCTGGTTCCTTCTGGAAAGGTGGGAAAACTCACCAGGCAAAGGTGGGACAACTCGAAATGGGAGGGGCTTCCAGGTCATAAGTAGACAAGAGACAAATGGTTGCATTCTTTTGAGTTTCTGATGAGCCTCTCCAAAGGAGGGAATCAGATATGCATTCATCTCTGCAAGCAGAGGGGTGACCTGAATAGAGTGGGAGGCAGGTAAGCAGTCCCTAGCTTGAATTTTCAAGCTCCAAGATTTATTTTCCTTTCACACTTCCATTCCTCGTGGGTCCTTGGCACGGCCCCTGCCTGGGACCCCCAGCGCCACGATCCCTGCTGCTCCCACCCCCTCCCCCCTTCTAGAAGCAGGCAAGCGTGGGCGGGGTGTTGGCGCGGATGCTAAACCCCGACCTCAGAAGAACACAGGCTTATCTTGATGCTTCTGCTCCTCTCCCCATAGTATATCCGTCTGTCCTGCGACACGGACGCAGAAATCCTCTACGAGCTGCTGACCCAGCACTGGCACCTGAAAACACCCAACCTGGTCATTTCCGTGACCGGGGGCGCCAAGAACTTCGCCCTGAAGCCGCGCATGCGCAAAATCTTCAGCCGGCTCATCTACATCGCGCAGTCCAAAGGTGGGGGTCGGAGCAGCGACCACGGTTCTTCCATTCGGGCTGCGCCAAGTTTGGGGAGCACAGAAGGTAGTTTCCGTGTGCAGTTCCGGAGAATCCGGATGCTGCTAGAACCATCTAATGAATCGTTATTTTATTGAAAGCAATATCCTCAAATGGACGGGGAGCTCTGGCAGATAGTGGGGGAGCTTCACAAAGTAACTCGAAATCAGCGTGAAGGTGCTTCCTTAGGGGAATTTTTTAAATCTTGTAAGATTTTCATTTTGTTATTAACACACGAAAAATTTTCCCCAGAATTTCGGTTCTGGCGAATTGAAAAGGACAGTTGTAATTTGTTTGGTCTGTAATTGTGAGATCGGTGACGCACTTTTGAAAGTAGTGATGGTGCCTGAGAAATTGTAAGCACCCTGTAAGTGTCTGATTGAGGTCAAAGCAACTAAGGCTTTGTTACTTGAAACACTTAGCATTTTCTTTCTTTTTAACTTTATATTTTAAAAAGTTTTGAATCTACAAAAATGTTGCAAGAATAATGCAATGAACATCTGTACATTCTTCACCTAGATTCACCAATTGTTAACGTTTTCCCACATTTGTCTCATCTTGTTCCATAAATATCTACGTATGATTTTGGGGGGAACTATTGAAAGCGGGTTGCAGGAATCATGATCCTTAACCCCCTAAGTAGATGAACATGCCCCTCCTGAGGACAGGTTTTTTTTTCACATAGCCCAATACAATTTTCAAACCTGAACAGTTACCATGGACCAATACTGCTATCTCACAGTTTACACTCACATTTTGCTAATTATGTCAACAAAGTCCTTTAGAGCAAACATTATTTTTTCTCAATTTGTATTCCAAATCGATTTAGCTTTGCTTTTTTTTTTCTTTAGTTTTCTTACATCTGGAACTGGTTCTTAGCCTTCCCTTGTCTTGCATTACATTTTTTGAAGAGTATAGGCCAATTGCTTTGTAGACTGTCTCTCAATGTGGATTTAGTTGATGTTTGTTCATGATTAGATTCAGTTTATCCAACCTTAACATTTAAAAACCTCTTTTATGCAGAATTAATATTGACTGATAGAACTAAGGAAACGTGTCCTAATCTAGATGTGGGCTTTTTTTGTTGTTGTCAGGAAGAAACTGAGATGTTTTGTTTTGTTTTTCCCATTTATTTTTCTCAGTTTCCTGACCAACCAGAGGGGACACTGTGGGTTGTCACTTTGATACAAAATTGAGCAACTCAGCTTCCTTGCTACTAAATCCTGAACACACCTTGTTCATTCACTAAACAGACACTTACTGGATGCCTATAATGTGTTAGAAATTGTTTTATGTGCTAGAATATAGCAGAACAAAACGGACAAAAAAAATCCCTGGGCTGGGATGCCTGTTTCTATGTAGATGAAGTGAAGCGATTGAAGAAGTTGAATAGTTTCATTGTTGCTGGTTGTTCACTTGGAGTGCTACCTTCATTTCCCATTGTCTCATTTTAAAAGGGAACGTTAATGGCTGAAATGGATATGAAGTCAATCACTGTAAGCATGGGTTTTGCAAAAGAGAAAAGGGTTGCCCAGTGAGGAGATGGGAGAACAGTTGTCAAATCTGCTTCCTCAAAGATAAGGATTAGGGATATTTAAGGAGTGAAGAGGCAGTTGTTGTATGGCCTGGGGAAACGTGATAGACAGTGGAGAAGGAATGAGGTAATTGGTGGTTTGTGCAGGTGTAGTCAGGGTTCATGACTCTTCATAGGACACCTGTTCAGAAAATGGCAGTGTTAGCATGATCTGAGGGAGGAGTTTTGGCCCTCTGACATTGAAAGGTCATCTCTTGGGCATATGTGCACGCCCAGTTGAAGAGTCAACGGTCTCAGCTGTTTTGAACTGGGTAAGAGCAGCTCCCTAGTTCCTGAAAAACAACTTTAGCAACTATTATCATAGTGACGTATATGTCAGAGATGTTATCTAGAAGGAAACTAGTGGTGATTTAGTTATATATTGTTTGTCTACATGACTTTTAGCTACATGGGTTTTAAAATCAACTAGAAGGAAGCAGTTAAAAGCAAGCAAGGCAGGTGAAGTTTGGCGGGCTTGATTAGGTTAGCTCTCGGTGTCAAAATCTATCTAGAGGAAGGAGACCGCATGCTGAGAGGCTGGATTTATATCCTGTAAGAACTGGTTAAAAGAAGTAGGTGTAAAACTTCTAAGGATCACATCATACTTACCTGAAAATATTGGAAGGACTTTGATGTGGAGATGACTAAAATTGTTCCTCATCGCTGAAGACTGTAGTAAAATTAGAGAATGTAAATAGTCAGCAGAGGGACTTTCTAACGATTGGAGGAGGGGGCTGCCTCTCAGCTCCTGACGCTTTCTTACAAGAGCTAATCCAGAGAGGCCAGTGACCGCTCTGAGGGTAGATTCCTACGTGGGCAGCATATTATACTAGGGTCATTTCCAACTTTAGATTCTAGTTTTATGCTAAATAATATTTTTATAAGTATAGTATTTATTTTACTTTGCCCCTCCCCAATAAAACCCTGTATAACCCTTAGCGTCGAGAAGATAATCAGATCTAAACCTTAAAAAGACCAGCATACAGAATTGTGTTTTATAAAGCAAAGTTATTGACACAAAGGCCATCCAAGGAAGATTCACTAGAATCCAACCAATATGGGGGTCCAGGAGCAGAGTGCCTGACTTACCATGGTGGCATTGCCTAATTTGTTTAGAGGCTCTGGTTAGACATTCATTGTCCATGAGAGTCCTCTAGAGTCTGGTTAAAGATACGGACAGATTCCCTGGACCCACCTCTCAGAGAGCCTGATGAGGTAGATCTGGAATAGGGTCAATAATCTGTTTTTTTTGTTTGTTTGTTTTGTTTTGTTTTGAGATGGAGTCTCATTCTGTTGCCCAGACTGGAGTGCAGTGGTGTGATCTCTGCTCACTGCAACCTCCGTCTCCCAGGTTCAAGCAATTCTCCTGCCTCAGCCTCCTGAGTAGCTGGGATTATGGTCGCCCACCACCACGCCTGGCTAAGTTTTGTATTTTTAGTAGAGATGTGGTTTCACCATCTTGGCCAGGCTGGTCATGAGCTCCTGACCTCGTGATCCATTCGCCTCAGCCTCCCAGAGTTCTGGGATTACAAACGTGAGCCACTGCGCCTGGCCAAGAATCTGTATTTTTAAGTGAACACTTCTCAGCAGCACTGTCTGAGGTCCCCTCTTCTTCCTGGCCATACAACATAGCTGCCAGTGCTGTATCCTGACGCCTACAGGGATGGGGACTTTATTTTAGGGGTCTGTGAGTCCAGAATGGAAACTTTGCCCAGTGCCGGTTGACCATTTACTCTTCCTATTTGTTGACAGGTGCTTGGATTCTCACGGGAGGCACCCATTATGGCCTGATGAAGTACATCGGGGAGGTGGTGAGAGATAACACCATCAGCAGGAGTTCAGAGGAGAATATTGTGGCCATTGGCGTAGCAGCTTGGGGCATGGTCTCCAACCGGGACACCCTCATCAGGAATTGTGATGCTGAGGTACGGGTGGGACAGAAGGAGGTCTGCTAGGTCACATGGAAGAAAGACCACGGCATGAGCCAGTGGCCTGAACCCCGGGGCTCTGTGATGGAGCCAGACCATGGGGATGTCTGCCTTTCAAGGAGTGTCTTTGGGACCTTAAAGGAATTGAAAACAAGGATGACGTACGTCATTAACTGCTGGGAAAGAGTTAACAGTGAATGTTGCTTTTTTCATTAAAATGTGTTCTCAGCAATCTCATATCACAGTCAGGTTCTTTATTCTTTATAACCAAGGCTTACATCCATTTCAGGAGGGCTCAAGCCCAACCGCAATATCTTGATTGCTTGGCTACACTCAGAAGAATACAAATCAATAGATATTGTCCTTGGTTAATTTGGAATTAGAAGGTTGTGAGACAACCCCCAGCCTCCACCCCGCAAATGTTTCCTGTGAACATATTTAGAGAATAATGAGCCTTTCATGTTAAAAATACAAGGTAGACATGGGGTTTTATATCAAGTGTAGCATTTTGAAAACAACATTTCTAGTAGTTGAGGACCTTCTTAAGCAACAGGTGTTCTCTGCCCAGAAGCTTTGGGCCAGATGTTCAGATATCCACATTTAAGCTACACCTTCTCCCATCTGGACTCCTTAGAAGCAGCAAATGTTAAGGATTTTTGGAATTGCTGTGATTCTTCTTTTAGAATTATTTTATTTTTGTGCCTTGGTTACCATTTTTGAGATATATAAGGGGCAGGGGAGAGTGGGAGGTGTTTTTTTGTGCATCTTCAAGGAGGAAGCATGGTAGAGGGGGAGGAGGGTACGTTTCGAAGACAGAGAAGTTGGGGTTGGAGTAATCAATCTTTTTCTAGTTACATAGTCTGGAGCCAGTTCCCTTCTTCAAGTTTTTTATAATAATAACCTGTATTGTTATGGGACTGATTTATCTAATTGCGCAGAGTGAATGATAGCTTCTATTATTATTATTAGATGCTCAAGAAGGGATGGCAAAATGGTTTCACATAAAATGCCAACTTCAGGGATGAGAGTGGCCTAGAGCAGGCTTTTGAGGACAGTGGCAGGCTAAGTGGGAAAGAATACCATTATCAATTAGCAATATTTTTAATGGACACGGGAGTCAATGCAGTGTTGTGTAATTATCCCCATGGTAGATGCAGTACATGTGTTAATTCACAGACTCACAAAAAGCCTTGAAAATGTAGGTATTTTTACCCCTGAATGGGAATGAGAAAAGACTTCAAAATCTCCCTAGAGGCTGCTTCTAGGGCCCATTTCCTGGCAACAAGTAAAACTTGAAATGAATATGTAAAGATTAAAGAACCTGCCAATCATTTGGAAATTAAGAAACAACCAACTATCCCAACCATCTGGTAAACAAATGCAGGATCTAGAATGATCTTTCAAAAATATAATATCAGATAACTTAGAAAGCAATGCAAGTGAAAACATTACCTATTAAGAATAATATATATTAATATGTCAGTATGGCCAAAGCCGCACTCAAAGTGAAATGCATAGCCATATACCTTTATTAGGAAAATTAAAATTAATAAGTAATTCATTAATCATAATAACAAAACCTAACGTTGATACAATAGCACTTACTATGTACTAGGTTCTATTCTAAGTGTTTTACATATATTAACTCATTTGATCTTCATAACAAAACTATGAGGTAAGTACTACTGTTCCCCTCTCATTATAAATGAGAAAAGTGAGGCATACAGAAAGTAAGAAAGTTTCTTAGTGCACATATCTAGTTAGTGGCAGGTCCATGGTACCCAATCTTTTAATCACTACAGTATTCAAATTAATAAATTTTAAAAATCATATCACCAGCAAAACTCTGAATTCTTTCTGAATACTATTTTTTCCTTCTGTTCTCCTTGAGTTTTGGTGGTGATATTATTTTTCAAACTTATTAAATTCTATTCTTGGAGTTAAGATTGAAAACCTTTTAATGCAACCCTAATACTTTAAAAACTAAATGCCTTTGAATGGAGCTTGAGAGTGAGGAACGTTTTTGGTAAGGATTCCTTTCTTTATGTTCCTCAAGCAGCTTTTTATTCTCTGGTATTTTGGGGACAAAGTATCCATTTAATTACTTCTTTTTGTGGTCCTGTTGCTGTGAGCTTCTCAAGTGCAAAGACTATTTCATTCATTTTCTAATCCCTAGATCCTGGCATGGGTTATGGCATATGATAGATTCCAGACAACTATGTATGTGTGCAATTCAATGTCTGCTTCTACCTGTATCCACACACACACAAATACACACATACACACACACACACATTTGCACATACGCAGTTTCCTGAATGCTGAATTTCAATTTCGTTGAATATTTGCAAAAGAGCACAGGGCAATGAACCAAGAATGGGACTGGGAATCTGATCCTTACATTGTCTCTAGCCATTTATGAGAAAATGAGCACGTGACACTACCATTTTGAACTTCCATTTCCTCATATTTAAAAGGAAGTCTGTGCTGTAAGATTGCTAAGACCCCTCTGAATTTAAAAATTCAGAATTTTTAAATCTGAGAGGAGGCATAATATAATTGAACCCAAAGTATTAGCTTTCGTATGAATGTATAAAAATATCACCATGTATCTTGACTGATAATACAATCTCAAAGACAAGCTTCCCTGTACTTTTCAGGGCTATTTTTCAGCCCAGTACCCTATGGATGACTTCACGAGAGACCCTCTGTATATCCTGGACAACAACCACACGCATTTGCTGCTCGTGGACAATGGCTGTCATGGACATCCCACCGTGGAAGCAAAGCTCCGGAATCAGCTAGAGAAATACATCTCTGAGCGCACTATTCAAGGTCAGTGGTTAGGAAGTAGTACACCCAGATGTGTACAATAACCACAGCAGCCATAGCATCAACAACAATCGCTACCAACTACTGAGTGATGCATGAGAAACACGCCTGATCAGGTATTTTTATTGCCAAAGAACTGTTATTTCTCTTCTTTTTTCAACGCACCAGGAATGCTTCTGCCAGGGTCATTGTGGTATGTACCCTTCAACATGCTGAAGGCAATGATAAATATGGCCATCTTCCACTGTAGTTTGTCAGTATGAAGAGCTGGCTGTCTTCTTCTGGTAGATACCATTTAAGAACAAATATGATCTGCGATGACAAATATGAGTTTATGAAACAATGTAATTAGCTAGGAGAGAAAAGATAAAACCAGCCTACTAGTTTAACAATGGTATGGTTTACTTTTTTGAATCTTGGCTACTTCTGAGTAACAGAAAACAGTGGTCTCAAGAGAAGAATGCAATAGTTGAGTGAAAGCCATTATTTGCCATGGTTAAGTGACATGTACTTTCTCTCTTCCTGTGGACAGGGTATTGAGATGTGTCCTGTCATGGAACAAGATTACCTTGTGATTTAGTGATAGACATAATGGCAGGAACTTGTTGGAGATGTTCTCAATTATTTTCCTTTCACAATTGGACATACACGAAGGAAGAAACTATATATGCAATAAACTCTGTTGAAAGACCACTAGTTATGCCAAGTTCTCACTCACTCAAGAAAGCATAGGATTATGCAAATGAGTGACAGCATCGTTATTATAAGGATCAACTTAAACCTAGTTTAATTTATAGGTGCAAAGGTAAATAATGCATGGGCTTTAAATATTTAAATATGTATTTTAAGTATCAATGACAAATTGCAACATGACCCATGTCATGCTATTACTAGCGTGGGGCGAAAACACTCATCCGTCTTTAATGAGTAGATAATGTTCAAGTCCGTGAGATGTGAAGCTATCTCTCCACACCTTGGCTCACAGGGCAGAAGCTCTTGGTCCAACTTTTCACAGCGGTAGATGAGTATTTCCAATGAGCTCAAAATATCCTTTACTTTTTATGTGTTACAGATTCCAACTATGGTGGCAAGATCCCCATTGTGTGTTTTGCCCAAGGAGGTGGAAAAGAGACTTTGAAAGTGAGTCCTGATTTAGTTTTCTAGAAGGTTGGTTAATAAACCTATCCAACAAATTTGTGTTTTCAGGGATTTGGGCTCATCTAATCTAACCTAGTTCATTTTACTGCAGCAAGTAGGTAGTGGTTTCCCTCTACATACTGTTACCCTAACAGACTCCGGTTGTTCCTCAGTCAAGAAGATTTGGGAGGAGAATTTCAGTGACATGAATAACCTGTGTACTTAGTGTTGGCCCTGACAATCAACCTGCCAAAGAGAAGAGGTGACATTAACTCGGGAGACTTAAAGATTGTAACCAGCATACATATTAGAAAGCTATGGCCACCCCATCTACATTGAGATGAGCTATGATCATACACACACAGATTGCTCCCAAATCGAATGTTTCCAGACCACCTAAGGCCCATTTATATGCCGTGTGGGGATACAGGTATGTCGCATGATGGAATCCCAAACCCTAAGTGATTCTGAGATCATGGAAACTTCTTGAATGTTTCTGCACCTGCAATATTGAGCAACTGAGCAGGAATCTGACTTCCCAGCCAATCTGTATGGACTCATTACTGAGTTCATCTTGCCTGCAGCCAGGCTCCTGTTTGACGTTTTTTGTTTGTTTTTGTTTGAGAATCCACTTGAATCAAAACCTTTTATTTATTTATATTTTTATTTATTTGTTTTTAACTTTTTGGTTTAGGGGTACATGTGTAGGTTTTATGTGTAGGTAAATTGTATGTCACGGGGTTTGACATACAGATTATTTTGTCACCCAGGTAATAAGCATAGTACCCCATAGGTAGTTTTAAAAAACAGTTAGTGTGACTGCATTTTAGTAAGTATTGTAAACAATTTTCGAGAGCTCATTTTTCTAGGAATAGCACAAGAAAGTCATTTTTAACTCATCTTTTTCATGAATTTCCACAATGATTTGCATATTCCTCCTTGTACACATCCTATTTTACCTCTAAGACGGGGAATAGATTAAAGATACCTGTGACTCTCGATCTTCACCACTCTCTTCATCAGAGTAAATCCCTAGAGCTAAAAGTAAGTGCTGGCAAAGTTACCTGGAAACATCATCTAGTACTTCTCATTACTCTTTTATGTAACAATGGTCTTTTTCTTCATCCATTCAACAGATATTTATTGAGTATCCACTATGAGATTTACAATTGAGACCATGGTTAAATAAAAATCTTCAAGGAAACATTAAAATAGAGATTCTTATCAGTGTGTGTCAGTGTATTAAAACCTTTTTATGCCTAGTGTTCCATTATTGGAACGCTACGCATGTGGGAGTTATTTATATCCTACTGCTCAAGGTCATCGCCAAGGTGATCACCAAAAAATCAAAAAATTGCAACTTCCAGCATAAATGGCTCGGATCTGAAAAAGCAGCCACATCAAAGAGGAAGAGGGGTGGAGAAAAAGTCATTGAAATATGGTTACATTTATTATCTTACCAGAGCAAATATTAGATTTGGAATGAAGATTTCTTGGCATAGGGTGTAGGGGGAGACTGGAGAGCTGCTGCTGGTCTAGGGCACTGCATTTCGACGGCAGTTTCCAGTGCCGTCTGCTCAGCCAATTAACAACCTACAGTAGCAGGGATAGGAGAGGTGAGGGGAACTAGGAGAAAATACCCAGCCAGGGCCGGGCACTGTGGCTCAGGCCTGTAATCCCTGCACTTTGGGAGGCTGAGGTGGGTGGATCACCTGAGGTCAGGAGTTCGAGACCAGCCTGGCCAACATGGCAAAACCCTGTCTCTACTAAAAAACAAAAATTAGCTGGGCGCAGTGGCAGGTGCCTGTAATCCCAGCTATTCAGGGGGCTGAGGCAGAAGAATCGCTTGAACCCAGGAGCCAGAGGTTGCAGCGAGCCGAGACCGCGCCATTGCACTCCAGCCTGGGAGACAGAGCAAGACTTAGTCTCAGAAAAGAAAAAAAAGAAAAGAAAAGTAAAGAAAAGAAAAAAAGAAAATACCCAGCTGGTGCCTCTGCATCCCTTCCTGGTTCAGCCCCCATCAGCACACCCATAACCACCTGTGGTACAGACACTTGAGGCACACAGAGGGACCCCAGCCTGCTCTGTGACTCTCACACTCTGTGGTCTCCAATCGTGGCACCACACATCTGGCTTTCTGTGTGATGTCTTCTCTAAGGAAAGCACTCAGACCTAAAAACAAGTGCTTTTCAATTTCTTTTGTACCTCCAGGTAGATCACTGTATCTTGCTGTCCAGTGATTAAAATCCTTAATTTTCTGCTGACCTCTGCAGTTATTATAACGGTCATAAAAGTGTGCTAGATGTTTATCCAGAAAGAAGATATATTTTTATTCATTTTTAATAACAGGGTCAGGGGAAATTATTTGAGGAGGGAAATGTGTGAGTAAACATCACATAAAATATGTGGTTGCTGTTTTTTTTTTCTTTTTTTGATTGTTTTTTGTTTTTTTTTTTGAGACGGAGTCTCGCTCTGTCGCCCGGGCTGGAGTGCAGTGGCCGGATCTCAGCTCACTGCAAGCTCCGCCTCCCGGATTCACGCCATTCTCCTGCCTCAGCCTCCCGAGTAGCTGGGACTACAGGCGGCCGCCACCTCGCCCGGCTATTTTTTTGTATTTTCTAGTAGAGACGGGGTTTCACCATGTTAGCCAGGATGGTCTCGATCTCCTGACCTCGTGATCCGCCCGTCTCGGCCTCCCAAAGTGCTGGGATTACAGGCTTGAGCCACCGCGCCCGGCCGTGGTTGCTGTTTTTAAGCTATTTTCATACCTTAAAAGTATGAGTATTGATTACTACTAACCTATTTCAGATAAGCTATCAACAATAATGCTGAATACAGTCTTAGTACGTGCCACTCAAATCTATTATGTCAGTACTTGGAATGAGCGATTTTGTGTACAGGGATATTTTAAAGCACTTATCCATGGAAAACTTAAGCTAGTCATATGTGTTCTTATTATGGAACTCGTTGTGGGTACAAGATTTCATAAAGCAGATTACATTTCTCATTCATAAAGCAATTGCCAACTTTTGATTTGCTTCTGAATTAAAATAAAAACCCCAAAGGAAAAAATGTAGGGATGGGTCCATGTGTTTTCACCAGCTTGGCTCAGAACCTTAGTCCGGAGCTGGGTTCTGTGAACCAAGGTCTCTTTGATCTGCCTGACTCTGTCTCCTTCCTCCAGGCCATCAATACTTCCATCAAAAGTAAAATTCCTTGTGTGGTGGTGGAAGGCTCGGGCCAGATCGCTGATGTGATCGCCAGCCTGGTGGAGGTGGAGGATGCCCTGACATCTTCTGCCGTCAAGGAGAAGCTGGTACGCTTTTTACCCCGCACCGTGTCCCGGCTGCCGGAGGAGGAGACTGAGAGTTGGATCAAATGGGTGAGTTGTTGGGACCATGTCTGGAGGCTGAGAAAATGAGACTAGTTTGTGAGAAGGGAGAATGCCTTAAACGCCCAACTCCACCAGCAGCTGCACATATTCGGTGTTTTCTCCGTGCCTTTCAGACTCAACAGGTGTCTTGCTGGAAACTGAAGTTCAGTAAGTTACGTGGCTCACCAAGTGTATAATATTTCTACTTGAGATATTGCATTTTTCAGAGTTTACTGAAAAAGGGAAAACTGATGGTTTTATATGAATGTTCTTATTGGGACATTGTAATATCTTATTCAAGTCCAGGAGAGAGACAGACACAAGACTCTGGCAAAAAGAGATAAACATATCAGCTTACTGATGATGAAGGCAAAGTTGAAAGAGGTGGCTTGAGGTGCAGAACATTGGACCTGCATATGCTAAGTCTCAGAATAAGACAGATGAGCCCACCCTGACACAGGCAGCCCCGGACACCTGCTGACCTCCCTGCTGGGCTAGACGTGGAGGCTGCAGACCAGGGCACTAGTGCTTTGCAAGGAGCAAAGCCCAGTGACAGAAGGAGAGGGCTGGCTGGGCAAAGCCAATATTGCTTCCCAACCCTGAGTAGGGCTAAGTGAAAGAGTGGAGATTGACCAGGCAGCTAATTGTGATGAGGCCCCTCCCTATGGAACTCTGTTGTTTGGGAAAAGCAGCACTCCCTTTCCAAAGTGCTTCTATATTTTTGGTTCTCTAGGCATTCATACCTAATTATTTTGAGTTAGTTCTGAACATGTAAACAGGGCTGGGTGCAGTGACTCTTGTCTGTAATCCCAACCCTTTGGGAGGCCACGGCCGGAAGATTGCTTGAGGCCAGGAGTTCAAGACCTGCCTGGACAACGTAGTGAGACTCCATCCCTACAAACAAACAAACAAACAAACAAAAATTACCCAGACATACAACTGTAGTACCAGCTACTTGGTAAGTTGAGGTGGGAGAATCACTTGAGCCAGGGAGTTTGAGGCTGCAGTGAGCTGCTAGCCATTGCACTCTAGTCTGGGTGACATAGTGAGATCCCATCTCAGGAAAAAACCCAAAACAAACAATCAAAAAAAGCATATAAACAGGCCATTTCCGAAGTATACATATCAAAGTAAGACACTGCATATTGATTGCATGTTGATTACCACTCTCAACGTCATTTCCTGTGATGGATGGAATAAATTCAGTGGTCAGTTCAGGGATCCCTATAGAGGAAAAAACAGATGACTCCTAATTTATCCATCAAAGATGGCCCCAGGTCCACTTCAGTGACTCTCCTGTCACTCCTTGTACAAGTTGGCTTACCAGGTCTTGACCAGGCCGTGTCCAATGAACAGAGGCCATCTGAAGGGTTACCACATCCTTTATAAGGGATTTTGATTTCTGCTTCATGAAAACTGTTACAGGCGACTCATCTGAAATAGGCTAAAAGGCATATTGTACCTTCTTTGATTATATTATCCTTTCTGCAATTCAAAGCTAATTCATATTCATACTGAATATGCTAATGATATGTCGTAATTATAATCACGTCACTCAGAAGATATAATCAATAATTAGTCTGGAATTTTAATTAGGCACTCATATAGGGCTTTGCAATTGGTACAGATTTCCCAAAAGACCAAGCTCAAGAGTGGGATTATTAATTAATGAATGTATACATTCAGGCAGGTATTAATTAGGCAACTTTCCAGGGCAGTCCTGGGTGACCTCACTGACTGTGTGGACAAACAGCCCCAAACCTGGACTCCCAGTTTCTTGACCACTCTAAGCGACGCATTATACGTCTTCCACTGGGCTCACACCTTCCTCTCCTAAAAGCCGCCACGGTTATTCCCCCATGCCCTATTCCTCAACTTCTCGAGAACTTGACCCTTCATAGTCTTCCAATCTATCAACCGATCTAGATATCATTCATTCATTTATTCATCTTTAACTCTCATTTATTAATTTATTCAGTAGATATTTGTTGAGCACATACCGCGTGCCAGGTTCTGAAATAGGCACTTCAGAAAGAATTGCGTACACAACAGAAACGGTCTGTGTTCTGATAGACAAAACAGAAGTTGAGAAAAGGTTTATGTCGAGGGATGACAGTACAATGCATTCTGTAATTGCAAGCTGAAATGGGTGTTCAGAAGAAAGGTAACATGGATACAGAAAGGCAGGTGCTGAGGGAGCCTGGACTGGTGTGGGGCTTTCTGGAAGGCTTCCCGGAGGAAGTGACGTGGGAGCCAAGATCTGAAGGATGGAGAGAGTTAACGACGCGGGGGCTGGGGTTGTGGTGGTGGTGGGAACTGCATGTGCAAAGGTCCTGAGGTAGGGGACATGCCTGAGGAGTGAAAGACGGCCATGAGGGTGGAAATGGTGAGTGGGAGCTAAGAACTTGTGAGGGCCCAGCCCAGGAGGCTCCTTGGGCCCTGTTTGGTCTTGTTCAAATGTAATGGGATATTGTTAAAAGGTTTGAAGCAGGGAGAAAACGAGATAGGAGTTGTGTTCAGGAGAGCTCACTCTGGCAGCAGTGGGGCAGAGGATGGAGGAGGCAGGAGTGTGCGGGATGGAGTCCCAGCTAGGAGGCCCCTGTGGCCGTCTCTGGGGTCCATCGGTTTACTTGATACCCATATTCATTTTCTTCTTCTTTCTTTTTATTTCAAAGGAAAATAAAAATAACTCCTTGGTACTGCCCACCTCCACTTGTGCCCCAGAATTTGGGGACCTTCAGCCCTCTTCCCTGCCTGTCAGTCCTAGCTGGACCTCTATTCTTCAGCCTGAACAAAGGCTGCAGACAGATGAAGAGGGCCTTTCCTTCATGCTATCATTCCTGTCCATCCTCTCCTTCAAAATCTCCATGGTTTATCTTTTCCTGCAGTTTTCATTGATTTATTCATCAACTACCTGGGTGCTTTGAACTAAGACCTCTATCACCACCTTTCCTAGGCAGCTGCAACCTCAAAAGTTCGCCTTCTAATTTCCAAATCCAAGGGCTCTTCTTGCCATCTTCAAACAGCTAGATCCTGAGACTTCGTCTCCCACCCAGCGGAGCCTCTGCAGTTCCAGATCCTTACTTCCAAATGTCGCCAGGGAAGCCCACCATTGCCTCAAACTCAGTCTAATGGAAACCAGACTTGCTCCCTTGGCTAGAAGGGGCCCTACTCACCAAGCTCCTGCTGGGCTCGCCAGTGCTCGTAACCTTGGAATTACGGGGTTCTTTACTTTTTAAAATGTCTTAAAATTAAACATTACAGAAAAATAACAAAGGACAATGTAGAAAATTCTTAATCTTTTTCTCCAGTTTCCAAGTCTTCTTTCTTGTTTGCATTTGAGCTTTTATTTCCTATCATTTAAATCTTTATGGGCACACTTGGATGGTGTCTACAGTCTTCTATTGTCCCTTCATGACTTACTGGGTCATTTAATAACTGAGCATCTGCCATGTGTCAGCTTTGTGACACACACACACACACGCACACAGACGCACACATCTCTAGTCAAATGAGGCTCTCAGCTTTTTGATGCAGGCTTCTTGATACGTGTGCTCTTCTATAACCGGTACTTTATTCTCACTGTAGTCAAGGACTCATTACAATTCCGAAATGAGAAGCTGATCTGGAACTCCACTACAGGTGGTCTTTTTTTTTTTTTTTTTTTTTTTTTTTTGAGACAGAGTCTCGCTCTGTCGCCCAGGCTGGAGTGCAGTGGCCAGATCTCAGCTCACTGCAAGCTCCGCCTCCCGGGTTCCCGCCATTCTCCTGCCTCAGCCTCCCGAGCAGCTGGGACTACAGGCGCCCGCCACCTCGCCCGGCTAGATTTTTTTGTATTTTTTTTAGTAGAGACGGGGTTTCACCGTGTTAGCCGGGATGGTCTCGATCTCCTGACCTCGTGATCCGCCCGTCTCGGCCTCCCAAAGTGCTGGGATTACAGGCTTGAGCCACCGCGCCCGGCCCAGGTGGTCTTTTTAAAGAAGGTCTCTCTCAAAAAGAAAGAAGTTTATGCTCCTCATGCCTAACATCTGTTGGCTGACAACTTTGTTCTTTAATTTTACCAGCTCAAAGAAATTCTTGAAAGTTCTCACCTGTTAACAGTTATTAAGATGGAAGAAGCTGGGGACGGAATTGTGAGCAATGTCATCTCCTACGCTCTGTATAAAGGTGAGTAAAAAATAGCTCCTTTTGAAGTGTCAGCTTTGTGTTGTTTTCTGTGGCTTTTCGTGAGGTACATTTCTTTTATAAAACAGCTTTATTGAAAGGCAAGCTTGTGCTTAATTTTGATGATTTTAGATTGGAAGCTAGAATAACTATGCTTGCCCTCGTGAGGTGAATCTCCTTGGTTGTATGTGTTTGGTAGAATAATAATTTTTATGTCATTAAAATACTGGTCAAACACAATCACAGTGGTCTCCAAAGAGCTTTTTCTAACAGTGGTTGAAAATATGTTTTTATTGGGCCTCAGATTCCTTTGAGAATATGGCAGAACTATGGGTCTTTGTCCTAGCAGTCTACATATTTGTACACATATGCACACATACTTCACACATAAGTAATTTTGCATTTAATTTCAGGAGTTTACAAATTTCCTGAAGCTTACGAATGAAACTCAGGTTAAAATATTCTCGTTCAGGATCTTTGCTGCTTTAGTATTCCATAAAGTGGATGTTACCCATAGTAAATAGATCCTGGATTGTCTAGACTTGAATTTGTGACTGGTAAATGTAAATTAGCTAGAGTAGAGCTAGGCACATTGGAAGTGCAATTAAAGCATTAGCAATTTACTAGAATCATTCTTATTGTACTTGCCAGACATTTGGTTATAAAGGTATTTATTAAAATGGAATTACATCTGTACAGATACATAGATGCAGAAAATATTAGCTCTGGAAAAGACAAGAATAACAATGTTGTAAGGTGGCTTATTGTTTCATAGATTTAGATGTAGCATAAGTCAGAGATGGCCCCTTGAAATATAATGCTATGGAATCTGAATCTATGGAAAAAACCTTAATATACTATTATTACACCATTAGGATATTCAATGGAAAAACATTACTGTAGCCTGAGTTGATCCCCATTATAAACTTTGGGACATACAGGATGTGGTTAAGAATGAGTGAAGATAGAGTGAATGACAGTTTGAGTGTCTGAATGTAAAAGAACATGCTCAGCATCACCTGTGATAAACAGCTCTGATAATTGCCCACACTGAATGGTTCTGACTCTTTCTGGGCCTTTGGTGAGTTGAGTCTTTTCCTGCCCTCTTACAGCCTTCAGCACCAATGAGCAAGACAAGGATAACTGGAATGGGCAGCTGAAGCTTCTGCTGGAGTGGAACCAGCTGGACTTAGCCAATGATGAGATTTTCACCAATGACCGCCGATGGGAGGTAAGCACGAAGCTCTCCTGGGTTTTTCCAGTGTTGGGTCTGGACAGTGGTCTGGGCAATGGCTGGTCCATTTCCAGCGAGATTCAATGCTGAATCTCTTAAGGGATTGTTCTATTCCGGAATATCAGGTTTGGTGAGCCTTTATTTCCTTGTCTGCAGCATAGGGTCATAACATTGACTTAGTAGGTTTGTTGTGAAGAGATAATAAAAATAAATGGTCTAAAATAATATCAACTCCACAATGCCTTCAGCCACAACGTGAGGCTGATTCCCCATATGGGTGCAGAGATGCAGATCTCCTCCTGGATGTGCGTGGGCAGAAGTATGGGAAAAATATATGTTGGATGATTGAAAGTAGCTTAACTACAGATCAAGACGGCAGCACTCTTGCTCCATGCCCCCACCTGCCTAGCCAAGTTCTGATTAGAGAACTATCTGTAATGAGATGCATAAGAGACAAATAGAACAACCTGACTGACACTCCCTGGTGAATGTCTTAGAGCAGGGTTACAGGTCCATGGCCGTTAGGAACAGCAGGAAGTGAGCAGCGGGCAAGCAAGTGAAACTTCATCTGTATTTACACCAGCTCCCCATTGCTTGCATTCCTGCCTGAGCTCCGCCTTCAGTCAGATCAGCAGCGGTGTTAGCTTCCTATAGGAGCACGAACCCTATTGTGAACGGAGCATGTGAGGGATCTAGGTTGTGCGCTCCCTATGAGAATCTAATGCCTGATGATCTGCCACTGCCTCCCATCACCCCCAGATGGGACTGTCCAGTTGCAGGAAAACAAGCCCAGAGTTCCCACTGAGTCTACATTATGGAGAGTAGTATAATTATACAATGTAATAATAATAGAAATAAAGTGCACAATAAATTTAACGCTCTTGGATCATCCCAAAACCATCCCCCCAGCCTGGTCAATGGAAAAATTGTCTTCCAGGAAACTAGCCCCTGGTGCCAAAAAGATTGGTGACTGCTGTCTTAGAGCTAGAAACCAGGACTCCCCTAGCCACATGAGCAGCTTTAATATGGAAGTTGCACATGCAATAAAAAGCGTTTTTTTTTCTTTCCAGCAGACTGCATTTTCTCACTTTTCAATGTGATTAGTGTTTTAGGATTGCATTTTCCAGCAGTATCCTCCTGTGTACAACTAAAGTGCAGTCAGCCCTAGGAGCCTTTTTCAATGACAATTATTGTGAACCATCACACTCAGTTTTATAAGGCTGCTTCTTTGTTTTCGGCTTTTCCAAATTAATTTCAGTCATTAGGGGGCCATGATAATATATGTACTTTTATACATGTATGTATAGATTTGAAGGTGCATATATTTCATAACTTTCATTCTTGGCGGACAGGGTCAGAAAACACTTTCAGGCCTATTGTTGTGTAATCAAAGAATAAGACTCGATTTATATTAACATACTATCAATTTTAATGAGAACAGCATACATAAAGTCATGGCTTATGAATTTTTAAATTATTCATTCTTTTAGCAAACATTATCTTGTGTATCATGTTTGCAGTACAATGAACCCTGCTGCACATTGCAAGGCTTTAATTAGTGGAGGGAAAGTGGAACTGTAAGTAGATCCAGTCAATTGATTCATAAATGAATTACTGTGTGTGAAATGTTCTATTTAAGTGAGGTCAGATGGTACAAATAAACTTAGGCATGTCATGAATGGTACATTTAATTTTATTAACTCAGCTAAAGATGGTTAAGGGTTAAGGGCACAATGGCTAAGGAAATGGACTCTGGAGTCAACCCATTTGCATGACTTTGGGCAAATTATTTAACCTCCCTATGCCTCAGTTTCCTCCTACAGTGGCATGTTAGAGCCAGCTTGTATTGGCTGGCAAGAGCCAACTGCTAAATTTTTAGAGATTTTCTGAGTTGGTTGTTAAATACAGTCATTATTAATCAGTTATCTTTGGCTGGTCATAGTGGCTCATGCCTGTAATCCCAGCACTTTGAGAGGCCAAGGTGAGAGGATTGCTTGAGTCCAGGAGTTTGAGATCAGTCTGGACAACATGGCGAAACCCCATGTCTACCAAAAAATATATATATATAAAAATTTACTGGGTGTGGTGGCACACACCCGTACTCCAGGCTACTTAGGTGGCTGAGGTGGGAGGATTGCTTAAGCCCGGGAGGTGGAGGTTGTAATGAGCTGAGATTACACCACTGCACTCCAGCCTGGACAACAAAGCCAGATCTTGTCTCAAAATAAACAAACAAAAAAACTCAAAAAACAAAAACCAAAAAAAGTGAATTATTCAAACTTAGAATTACATAGATTTTATAGAATTCTATAGAATTATGAAGGTAATCAATAATCAAAACATATCGTTTTCTAATTATTTGATTACATTTACTGTTACCTTTGCTCTGAAGGCCAACTGTGTGTATTGTATGTGGAAGCTGGAGACGCTCTACGATGGTCAGCCACTCCACATCTCTTCCCGATTGTGTTTAGTGATGTCACATTGGTAGCTGAAACTTGGCCACAATGGAAGTATTTACACCATAGAAATCAGAAAACATTACAAATCAGGGCTTCTGTTTTCTTTGAGAGAGCCAGTGGTTCAGTGTTCACCAGTACCCAACTGCTCATCCGAAAATGGAGATGACGATAATAGCAGTACTTATCTCCGTGGGCTGTTACGATGATTAAATCAGATAATGTTTCTAAAGTGCTTAGAGCATTGGCACATATGAAGCATTATTTGTTTTAAAACAAAAATCTCTGGAATACTGATAAATTGCCCCAAGCAATTTCCCTTTGTGTGTTTACTTGCCTGTCACAGCAGTCCACAGCATGGATGATCCCCTTTGTGGTTGTGAAATCAGGGCCTCATCGGTATCACGGGAAGGGGAGTTGCTGATAGTTTTTTGAAGGCCTGGTCTGAACTCGCATCTCTGAGAGGAATTTGACCTGTGTTAGCTTATTTCATCCTCGCAACCATCTATTTCTTAGAAGAGCAAACTGAGGCTCAGAGACACAATATTCCAGGTCACATGGCTGGAAAATGGTAGACTCAAGGTTTGAAAGCAAAGATGTGACTGGCGGCAAAGCCTCTTCCCATATGCTGGTGGTTCTCAAGGTGTGGGTCCTGGACTGGTGGCAGCCTGGGAAGAACCTTGGCACTTGCTACCTTGCAAATCACCAGGCTCCACTTCAGACTTGCAGAAATTCCAATATTGACTCCCAGCATTCTGCATTTACCAGGCCCTCCAAGTAGTTCTGATTAAAGTTTGAGAACCACTGCCCTATGCTAGCGAGTGTGTGACCAGTGGAAAGGCCAATGGATTTAGGAAAGAAAAGTGAAATGCTGGACATGAGGAACACTTCCTTAAAGGACAGAAGAGAAATTATAGCTGCCATCTTTCCAGAGGTAGTCCCCTCTTCCCCTGCTGAGCCCTGCAGGATCCATAATGTGGGAACTCAAGGGACCCTTGACAAGTCCTTCTCTAGGCAAAGTGTGATCCCCATGAGACCAACACTAGGCAGGAACAAAACTGATTAATGCTGCCGTGGGCAGAAGACATCCACCTAGACCAGGGATCAGGCATGCAGTGTAAGAGAGTAAGTGGGCCTGTAGGTCCCAGGGAGGAGTGGTGAGGACTGTGGGGAGCTGGAGATCCAAGGCTCCGGGAAGCAGCTGCCCCTTGGCTCCCACTGATGGTTCCCATGTTGTTGGAGCTGCTGGTTTTTACTCTTTTTTTGTTGGGGGTGAGGGATGGAGTTTTGCTCTTGTCGCCCAGGCTTGGAGTGCAGTGGCACCATCTCGGCTCACTGCAACCTCCGCCTCCTGGGTTCAAGCGATTCTCCTGCTTCAGCCTCCAGAGTAGCTGGGATTACAGGTGTGTACCACCACGCCAAGCTAATTTTTGTATTATTAGTAGAGATGGGGTTTTACCAGGGAGGCCAGGCTGGTCTCAAACTCCTGACCTCAGGTGATCTACCCACTTCAGCTTCCCAAAGTGATGGGATTACAGGCATGAGTCACCACGCCCAGCTTATTTTTTTATTTTTATTTTTATTTTTGAGATAGAGTCTCAATCTGTCACCCAAGCTGGAGTGCAGAGTTGCAATTTTGGCTCACTGCAACCTCTGCCTCCCAGGTTCAAGCGATTTTCCTGCCTCAGCCTCCCAAGCAGCTGGGATTACAGGCACCTGCCACCACACCTGGCTAACATTTTTATTTTTAGTAGAGATGTAGAGATGAGGTTTAACCATGTTGACCAGGCTGATCTCGAACTCCTGACCTCAAGTTATCTGCCCACCTCGGCCTCCCAAAGGGCTGGGATTACAGATGTGAGCCACTGTGCCTGGCAGCTTTTACTCTTAACTTGAGCTTTTAATGCTAGAAATGTGGATTTTGATGAATTTTCTAATTTGTAAATGTTGGCAATGGAATAAAATTGTGAGAAATGCTATGGAGGACACACAGAACACGACTGAGAGCTGGAGTGGCCTGTAGTCCACTGGGTTGTGTCTGAAGGAAACATTGATGATCCTTTTTTTTTTTCCTTGAGATGGGGTCTTGCTCTGTCACCCAGGCTGGAGTGCAGTGGCGTGATCTCGGCTCACTGCAGCTCTGCCTCCTGGGTTCAAGCGATTCTCGTGCCTCAGCCTCCCGAGTAGCTGGGACTATAGGTGCGTGCCACCACACCTGGCTAATTTTTTTTTTTTTTTTTTTTTTTTAGTAGAGATGGGGTTTCACCCTGTTGGCCAGGCTGGTCTCAAACTCCTGACCTCAAGTGGTTTTCCCACCTTGGCCTCCCAAAATGCTGGTGATCTTTCTTAAGATTCTCTGTAAGTTCCTATGGGCTAAGTTTTGTCAGAAGCCCAGAAAGTAGAGCTAGAGATAGATAACAATCAAGTATTATTGTCAAGTGTTCCAGTGACTTATTGGTATGTAGCATGACCAGACATTGGCTTGGTGATATGTGGTTTGCATATAGTTTGATGCATTCTATTTTAACACCTGTATTTGAGAACGCAGTCCCCATAATAGAAGGTTCCTGGGCATCTGTGAAGGGCAGCAGATCCCACAGTGCAGTGTAGAGACAGCACTGGTGGCTGGGTCATAACTGGTATCTACTGTCGACTTCAGCGAGGTGGTTCCAGCTATACTACTACCCCCACACTCCCACCCCCTGATCGAGTGTTTCCTCTATGTCTGATACTGGGGAAAATTTTTGACCAACGTCCTCTCTACATGGGTGTATTTATCTCTACTTTAGCAAGGAGGTAAGTCACAACCAAATTCACATCTAGCTGATGACAAAGATTTCACCATGCCATTCCCCTGTTTAGGGGTTTGAAATGTAATCCTCTGTTGTGTTAAAATGGAAAAAAGATAAATTTTATTCTCAAGACAGGATTGAAAGAGAAGTTGAAGATATTATTACTCTGTGACTGGAAATATGGTGCTGCTGAGGAAGAAAAATGCCTAATGTTTTCTTTACCATATTTGTGTAGTATTGTTAGTACTGTCGCTGTTCTTTCTCCTTAGTCTGCTGACCTTCAAGAAGTCATGTTTACGGCTCTCATAAAGGACAGACCCAAGTTTGTCCGTCTCTTTCTGGAGAATGGCTTGAACCTGCGGAAGTTTCTCACCCACGATGTCCTCACTGAGCTCTTCTCCAACCACTTCAGCACCCTTGTGTACCGGAATCTGCAGATCGCCAAGAATTCCTATAATGATGCCCTCCTCACGTTTGTCTGGAAACTGGTTGCAAACTTCCGAAGGGGCTTCCGGAAGGAAGACAGAAATGGCCGGGACGAGATGGACATAGAACTCCACGTAGGTACTGGGAGAGTTGCCTGCTTGAATTCTCGGATATTTTGAGGCTTCCCTCACAAGATAGCTCCATTTTCCCTACTCCCTGTCTTATTGCCATAAAATACTTAACACATTGACATTGTTAATTTTTTTTTTAACTCCGTTTACTTAAGATAAGGCGTCTGTCTATAGGGTGAGTCTCTGCTATTTCTAATGTCTTGCTTTGTGTTCTATACTATACTATATTTCAGACTAGTTGCAGTTTTTCTTTTTTCTTTTCCTTTTCTTTTTTTTTTTGAGACAGAGTCTTGCTGTGTCACCAAGGCTGGAGTGCAGTGGTCCAATCTCAGCTCACTGCAATCTCTGCCTCCTGGGTTCGAGCAATTCTTCTGCCTCAGCCTCGCAAGTAGCTGGGACTACAGGCACCTGCCACCATGCCCAGCTAATTTTTGTATTTTTAGTAGATACGGGGTTTCACCATGTTGGCCAGGCTGGTCTCAAACTCCTCTCCTCGTGATCTGTCTGCCTCAGCCTCCCAAAGTGCTGGGATTACAGGCGTGAGCCACCGTGCCCGGCCTCTTTTTTCTTTTCTTTTCTTTTTTTTTTTTTTTTTTGAGACAGAGTCTCACGCTGTTGCCCAGGCTGGAGTGCAGTGGCCCGATCTCAGCTCACTGCAACCTCCACCTCCCAGATTCAAGCGATTCTCCTGCCTCAGCCTCTCAAGTAGCTGGGATTACAGGCGTGAGCCACCCATGCCTGGCTAATTTTTGTATTTTTAGTAGACATGGAGTTTCACCACGTTGGCCAGGCTGGTCTTGAACTCTTGACCTCAGGTGATTTGCCTGCCTTGGCCTCCCAAGTGTTGGGATTACAGATGTGAACCACCGTGCCCGGCCTCAGGTTTTCTTAATTCCAGAGCTTGGTGTGGTATACTTTCTGAAGGTATCTAATAGGAAATAGGGGCAAAAAAATAGCTGCATGCTCTTGTCATCCTTCACGGGCCATGATCTGCTTAAAATAGCAGCTCGCATGCTCTTTTGTGAGTAAAGGCGGGAAGTGCATATTTTCAAAGGGATAAATCTGGATATTCACTTGAGACAATTTTGTGGCTGTAACACCTATAATCCCACAGGACTTCTCATTTACAGGTGCTGGCCCAGTTCCCAATTGCCCAGTTCCCAATTGCCCAGTTCCCAATTGCTGGCACCTGGCCCAGTTCCCAATTGCTGGCACCTGGCCCAGTTCCCAATTGCCAGCACCTGTAACTCTTTGCTGAAAGTTTGTACTGATCCGAGCCCAGCAGTGTATAGATACACCCACTTGAAGGAGCTGACTTGAAGGTTTGTGCCCTACTCTGGCTCCTAGAGTTGGCTAGTGGGGCTAATCTCTAGTTATCCACCAATATAATTGGCTTGATAATGCACCTTTTATTGGGTTCCCTTTTTTTCTGATATCATTTCCTCAGGTCTCCACTGGTTTCTTTGAGATCACGTCCAAAATAAACTACTTGCCTCAAATCTTTGTCTCAGATTTTTTCTGGGGAAACCCAAACTAGGTCATTATCCTTTGTAATTATGGAATTTTTAGAGTGCGTGTATGTGTGTTGCAAAAATCTAAATGCACTAGGTGTTTGCAGGAATTGGAAGTGTTTAAAGAGCTTCTGTTCGACTATATTCATGTTAAATTTGTCTGCAATATGCATAATATGCCTCATGCATTTTATTTTTTGGTAAAACCTGTAAAGAAGTTGAAAAGGAATATATTACATATATCCATTTAGTTGTTTTTCTATCTGAAAAGTTTCCCTTAAAGGTATAGAATGCTGAATAGGAGCTGGGATTCTGTGATAGGTTAGGCACAAATCTTGAATAACCGTCCAAAGAAATAAGCCACAGTTTTATGTTGGGATAATTGAACTTAAGCCATAGGAAAGTTGGAATCTAGTTTGAATAATTTTTTTCTAGAAGAGAAACAGAGTTACATGATGAGAAGGAATTGCTTTCTGTCAGCCTGTCAGGAGTCATTCCGTTTTCAAATTGCTCTCAAGGCTTTTTTCACCCTTTATACCTTTTCATCTAGTTGTACTTTGTCTTTTATGACAGATAAAAGATTTGGTGTCAAAATTAGACCACCCAGTGAGTTGCAGAGATGAAAATCACATCACTGTACTGTGAGAATGGAGTCATGCACAAAGCCACAGAGCCCTCCAAACGTGGGCTACTCTTCTAGGGCTTCCTGATCCCAGAACAGTTACCATTTGCACATGCTGACCACATGCTCTAATCCCCCAGGACGTGTCTCCTATTACTCGGCACCCCCTGCAAGCTCTCTTCATCTGGGCCATTCTTCAGAACAAGAAGGAACTCTCCAAAGTCATCTGGGAGCAGGTAAGTGCCCAAGCCCACAACAGATTTACACCAAATGTATGCTTTGTTTTAACAGTTCTGATCCTCTCAAAATTCGCATGCTAATAGAAAACATCATCAGTGAAATGGGATGTCTGAGGTCAGATGAACATGGCCTCTGTTCCATGTTGGTGAAGGAGTGCTTGGGAGGGACAGTCCCTGGAAAGTAGTCAGGCTTGGGGGGCAGTCCAGTAGGCACCTGCTTCTCAGGTGTGTGTGGGTGTGTGATTATTTTCCAAGTGGATGAGGTATTCACATTTGATTTTAAAAATTAATTTCCAGCTTTATTGCATTATGGACAGGAGATAGGCCCTGTGAAAAATTCCGCTTTGGAAAGTTTATTGAGAATTTTCCTAGTGATTTAGCGTGTAAGAACTTTTGTAAATGGTTTCTGGACACTCACATTATTTTCTTTATTTTGAGAGATAAGCTTAGATATTGAATATTGAATTCACATACTCGGTCTTAAAGTTACGTTGTTCAGGTCCTCTGTGTTCTTGTCCAGGACCCACTCAACTTTTGAACTATTCCAGTATGAGAGTGAATTAGACCTCCCACTATCATGGTCTTACTGTCAGTTTCTCATGGCATTATTCTTAATATTTTTATATGCTAATTCTATGTTCAAGACTGTGAACATATTCAGGTTCCAAGTTATTTTGTGTTCATTAAAAATTTTACTTTGAATCATTATGACTAGTTCCTAGGGAGAGTTTAGGGCTCCCTGATCCCAGAGCAATTTCCATTTGCACATGTCAACCACATTCTCTAACCCCTCCCATCAAATTAATTCTACTATTTCCTGCTTTTGCCATGAATACATTCTTGTTGGACATTAACCTTAACTTGACCACTTCAGGGGATTAAGAATTAACCTTAAGCTGGGCGAGGTGGCTCACACCTGTAATCTCAGCACTCTGGGAGACCGAGGCTGGTGCATCACCTGAGGTCAGAAGTTCGAGACCAGCCTGACCAACATGGCAAAATCACGTCTCTACCAAAAATCCAAAAATTAGCCGGGTGTGGTGGTGGGCACCTGTAATCCCAACTACTTGGGAGGTTGAGGCAGGAGAATCACTTGAACCCGGAAGGCGGAGGTTGCAGTGAGCCAAGATTGCACCACAGCATTCCAGCCTGGGCGGCAGAGTGAGACTCCATCTCAAATTAAAAAAAAAAAAAGAGAGAGAATTAACCTTAAAATTCTCCATCGCCCTAAAAAGACCAGGGGCTGCACTCTGGCAGCCTTGGGAGCCAGCAAGCTTCTGAAGACTCTGGCCAAAGTGAAGAACGACATCAATGCTGCTGGGGAGTCCGAGGAGCTGGCTAATGAGTACGAGACCCGGGCTGTCGGTGAGTCCACAGTGTGGGATGTCGCAGTGGGTGCAGATCTGCAATGCAGCGTAGACCTTGCCAGTGGCACTCACAGGCCAGGTGGTGGAGGTCCGTGGTATATCCAAGCTCCCCAGCCTGATTGAGGGCTGCAGACCACAAGGTCCGGATGCCACAAGTTCCTTGGTCCTGGCACATACGGAATTTTCCAAGAATGAATGTGGGAAATCTTGGGCTCCCTGATCCCACGGCCACCCAGGGCCATACCCAGGCCCAGTTCTAAGCAACTCAGGGAGCATTGGAGTACTTTTTTGGGGGTTGGGGGGCGGGTTCTGGATGCCATTACAACACTGTGACAGGGCTGAGATTTTACCTGACTTGCACACTAACCAGTTAGCCTGCCAGTTTCATATGCACACACTGCCAGAGGACCCAGCCCCTGGGCCTGCGACACTCATGGTTTGTCACTCGTAGCAAAAGCAGCAGCCTGAGTAGCATCTTGGGTTGCTTCTCCTTGCCTCGGTTCCCAAGGGGTAACTCTAATAATGGTTGCACTGCAGCTCCCTGAAGTTAGGGGACACGGAGCTTCTATCAGGGCTGCAACTGAGATTACTTATTGCCTGGAGTGGACGATACTCCACTAAGCATTACTCTCCTGGCATGTCTCAGGACGCCTGACTGCTGTTTGCTATTCAGTCCTCGAACAAAGCTTGTCAGTACCCTTTGCACAGAGGCCTCAATCATTCAGGAATGTGAGAAATCCGGAACTGACTGCCTCTAAATATCATTTTAAATGAGAATTTCAGGACTGCTCAGTTTTTTCCATTTTCACTTGACAGTTTTAGGTTTGCAACATGGTATTTGCATCCAGGTTTGTCTAGTGTCTTATCAAAGGTTAACATGCTCATGAGTTTAGCTTGTCCATGTTGGAAAAAAGGTGTCTATTTCTTTTAATTTATTAAAATTTCAAAGCAGTTCATTTCTGGATGACCTCAATTAGGCAATGGCTCCTAATATTTTTACTTTTAAAAAATTTCCTCTCAGGATCTACACTGCAATTTCTTTGTCATTAGATCATGAAATGTAAGCACACGCTAATGCAGTAGGTCAGTGGTTTTTGTTGTTGTTGTTGTTGTTATTGAGACAGAGTTTCACTCTTGTTGCCCAGGCTGGAGTACAGTGGCATGATCTCGGCTCACTGCAAGCTCCGCCTCACAGGTTCAAGCAATTCTCCTGCTTCAGCCTCCTGAGTAGCTGGGATTACAGGCGCCCGCCACCTTGCCCAGCTAATGTTTTGTATTTTTAGTCAAGACGGGGATTTGCTATGTTGGGCAGGCTAGTCTCGAACTCCTGACCTCAGGTGATCCATATGCCTTGGCCTCCCAAAGTGCTGGGATTACAGGTGTGAGCCACTGTGCCCAGCCTTTTTTTTCTCTGTGCCTTATCTGCCAAACAACCTTGCCAAGAAGACGTAGAGTTCAGATGAGATGGAAGAAGGGCTGCTCTGATTACGGGGGGATGGAAGGAGGGGAGGTGCAGAAGGTCTAGATCCCTTCTCAGTGGCTGAGGCTCTTCTGTCTGAGCCCAGATGGAAGCCCATCAAAGAGAGGGACTCCCTGTGTGCAATGCAGCGCAATCCAGTGAGCAGGTGTTGCCACCTGCTGCCATCAGGAGCTCTGCTGGGTTTGTTGTGCCTTAAGAAAATCCTGCTATTCAGTAACGAGTTGTGTTGTGATGGCATTTTCTATGCCTTTTATAAGAATGGACTCACACCCAGGCTATTCTTGGATTCAGGAGTTGGCTGGGGGCGGAAGCAGCACAGTTTCGGTCATGTGCGGCTCTGACACCAGCTTCTCTCTGTGCTGATATCGCTGTAGAGCTGTTCACTGAGTGTTACAGCAGCGATGAAGACTTGGCAGAACAGCTGCTGGTCTATTCCTGTGAAGCCTGGGGTGGAAGCAACTGTCTGGAGCTGGCGGTGGAGGCCACAGACCAGCATTTCATCGCCCAGCCTGGGGTCCAGGTAAACCATGCTCAGCCACCAGACCATGTGGGGCTTTTATGTCAGATGCTATTAGCGGCATTAAAAAATATTAAAAACAAACCTTATTCTCCAATATAAAAGCCATAGAAGGAGTGGTTTGGTGATGATGTGGGAGATGGCAGAGTATAGGCATTGGTTGAAATCCATGCTTTAAGAGATGGTGCAGGACAAAGAATATTCTTTGAGTTTCCACTAAGCAAACAACACAGCATCGCAATTATGAGCTGTGTCTCTGGATCCCACTGCTTGGGTCTCCATCCGCTGTACCCCCAATGGGGTGTGTGATGATGGGCCAAGTCACATGAGCTCTCCGAGTCTTAGTTTCTTTGTCTGCAAAATGGTGAGAGTAGCAGATAAAGGGTTATTGTGAGGATTTAAGGAGATAATACGTGAAAGGCGTTGGTCCTTTATTTAGCTATTGCTACTGCAGTTATTATTAGTAGTGATAGCAGTAGGGAAACTATTGTGAAATGGGTAAAAGCAGTCTTGAGGTTTTCTGCACTGAAGTGAATGAATCGTAGTCTGCACCTGGTGTCTCAGGCTGCAGAGGGGAGCTTTTCATCCACAGTTCCAGTTGTAGAAATGTGGGTGTGAGAAGAGGAGGGGGAAGGGAAGAGATGGAGGGACCAACGCTTGTCAGCCACAGCTGTTATACACAAGGCCACGTTTCATCTTCACAGCACCTGTGGGGATGGGTGCCTTCCCATTTCACTGAGGAGGATGCAGGAGCTCAGAGAGGTTCTGGAATGTCCTTCTAGCTTGCACTGCTGGGAAGTAGCAGCAGTGGGATTGGCTCTCATGTTGATTGCCTGCAACTTTCTTGTCATGGACTTTCCATGATATCACATAGCCAAGTGTTTATGAACAAAACCCACTTACTACTGCAACTAAGCTAGGTTAAATGAGAGCATTGATCCATGACAAGGAGCACACAGAGAGGGTCTTACTATTGCTCAGTTTTAGCCTCTGCTGCAGTGTAGTGGGTAGAAGTAAGGCTGGTGCTGGAGTCGGGGTGTGCCTGGGAGGCTGGGCTGGCTTCCCAGGTGGGCCACACTCTGCTTATGGCTTCCTGGGCCCCAAACCCCATCTTGCGTATGTCCCAGAACCTGGGGCCCTGGGGAGGCTGGCTTTTACTCCTGCCCAGGTTCACAGATCCTGAGGTTTCAATCAGATGCCAGGTCATTCATTTCACTGAAAATCTTACGACCAGGCCACAGGATCACCTGTGGGCCCGGCCAGGGAGTTTCCTTTCAATAGTCAAGGTGCTGTGTGGCATCAGAATGCTGCCAGTGACCATGGAACCCAACCCAATGCTGTAATTTCTGTGACTGGGGCCTGACAGTGACACTCAGTGATGGCCTGGTGTCTGCATTGCCCCAGCAGAATAGGAGAGTGAGGAAGACTAAGCACTACCTGTCTTCCTTGCCCACGACCCCCGCACACCCTCCCAAGAAGACCCCAAAGTGAGGATTTCAATGCAGGGAGTTTATTCTGGAGGTGAACCTGGGAAGCACAGGAGGCACCAGTGAGGCAGGGAAGGGACAGGGACAGACGTGTTGTGCTGATGAGGAGGTTGCCACCGTGGGCACCGGGGCTCGGCCTGCCGGGAACCTCTGGGAAACTGTAGAACCTGCTTCATTGTCGCCCGGCCCAGTGCAAAGCAGCCGACCATTTACCCACCAACTGCAATTGGTTGTTTGTTGAAAGCTGACACCTTGTTCCAGGACACTAGTCCTCACGGGTCAAGCACGCACCTGGCTGGAGCAGCCCCAGGCAGGGGCCCTCAGAAGCAGCCATCCTCCTCCAAGGGGCAGGTCAGGTGCCTAGGGCTGCAGGGGTGCATGTCAGTCCCAGCCCTCCAAGCCCACACTGAGAAGGCCCTGGGTTTCCCTTTTCCTCTGCTCCTGAGACACACCAACCTCCTTCTGCTTGACGGGCTATTTTGTGAGAGATGTGGATCCTTTGATGTGGTCGAGTCTATGCTCCCTGCTAACTCTCGGAGCTACTGTGAGTTTTCTAACTTCCATCTTAGTGGAAGTTCCTTCTATCCCAACGTCAAGGGTCGATTCAGTCTGGGGAGAGCTTTTTCATGCATTTCAGCCTGAATTGACGTCAAGACACCAACAGTCTCCCCCTTCCGAACTTCCTTTTAGTTTCCTGACAAAAGCATCACCTGTCTTTCTCCAGAAATGAATCCTTGGGGACTCTGCAGGTAGTACTGACTGTGCCTGTGAATTTGTGATCATTGAAGACAAAGGAGCCAGAAAGATACTTGTTTAAACTTATGTAATAAAAATGTGAGTTGGACAAAAAATGTCCTAGGCTTATTGAATTTGAACATACACAACTATTACTTTGAAGTGCATGTAATCCAACTCACAAAAAGAGTTAAAATAAAACCAAGTTTGGCCAGGTGTGGTGGCTCATGCCTGTAATCCCAGCACTTTGGGAGACCGAGGCGGGTGGATCACCTGAGGTTGGGAGTTCGCAACCAGCCTGACCAACATGGAGAAACCCCATCTCTACTAAAAATACAAACAAACAAACAAACAAAATAGCTGGGCCTGGTGGTACACACTTGTCATCCCAGCTACTCAGGAGGCTGAGGCAGGAGAATCGCTTGAACCCAAGAGGCGAAGGTTGCGGTGAGCCAAGATCGGACCATTGCACTCCAGCCTGGGCAACAAGAGTGAAACTCCATCTCAAAAAAAAAAAAAGGGCATTAATTCAAAGAGCTGTATATTTTTGGGGAAAGCGTGGGGCAGGAAGACAGTTTGCATGCCATCCTGCATATGATTGTGTTAATAAGGACTTGTTCTCTGTCTTTCTTTCCCTGTAGAATTTTCTTTCTAAGCAATGGTATGGAGAGATTTCACGCGACACCAAGAACTGGAAGATTATCCTGTGTCTCTTTATTATACCCTTGGTGGGCTGTGGCTTTGTATCATTTAGGTACAAACCAAGGCACATAATTGTGTGTGTGTGTGTGTGTGTGCGCCAGTGTGTGTAGATGCATCCACATATGTGTGTTCTCATGTAAATGATTAAAAAGCCTAGAACTTAGGATGTTCACATGGGTGCCTATGAATTTGGTCTGGTTTCTCCCCTGACTTTTCCTGGGTTCCCTCTTAAGTGAGTAGAGGTGGGTTGTGTCTTTAATATCTGGGGCAGAATGTGGATTTGTTAATTGCAAAATGCCAAGTATTGAATTGGGGTTGGGTCCATCTTAGGACAGTTTTGATCCCGTCTCTTCCTCCTGGCTACGGTCTGTATTTATCTATGTTTAGAAGGAGGGGAGGGCTGTGCCAGTCCCATGCTTGCAAGGACGCTGACGATGCCCTCATCTCTGGGTCCAGGAAGAAGCCTGTTGACAAGCACAAGAAGCTGCTTTGGTACTATGTGGCCTTCTTCACCTCCCCCTTCGTGGTCTTCTCCTGGAACGTGGTCTTCTACATCGCCTTCCTCCTGCTGTTTGCCTACGTGCTGCTCATGGATTTCCATTCGGTGCCACACCCCCCTGAGCTGGTCCTGTACGCGCTGGTCTTTGTCCTCTTCTGTGATGAAGTGAGACAGGTAGGGCAGCCATGACAGCAGGAATCCCCTTGCTTCCTTGGTGGGAGGCATCTTTCTAAAGCCAAGAGGTATAGCAGTTGCTTCTGAAATTCAAAAGTCATTATCTTCCCAGAATAAATGTTCTCTTTAGGTGCTAATCCGTGAGTGTAAAGGTGCGTTTTCACACCCTTAGTAATTCAGTAAAATCTCCTAGTACCAAGTTTATTCTGTGCTCTCTAATGAATGTTAATTGATGGAGATGTATTAGTTAGGAATGGGGGAGTGTTGGAAGAGAAGAGAGACCCAGGATGGTAAATCCACTGCCGTCATCCGGAGTGGTTTGCCATTACCGTGGCATGATAAGTAGCAGGGAGCTGGCAGGACTTTTGAGCTAAGAGCATCTTAATGCCCAGCATGTCAGAGTGACGATGTTTTAAAGTCATGTAACTCCCTGTGGGTTTCAGGGAGCTGGTGTGAATTATTCATGGTACTTTTCTGCAGTTTCTTGGGACCTTCATTTTTTGCCATCCTTTCTCTACTGTTGAACCCAGAAGTGTAGCTCAGGACTCCTGTGTAGCAGGCGCTTGGTTAGTAATTGTTGAAGAAATAAAGTTGGTGGTGAAAGTAGTGTTATCCCTAAACCATTATGAAAAGTCATCCCAGAAAATCCTTTCACACTTAGCAGTTTACAAATTGTTTGAGAACTGCTGTTGTTGTCACCGTTGTCCCCTCTGAACCTAAACACAAAAATACATCAATTCAGCAAGTGCGTGCTAGGCACTGACGGTTTCCGAGGTACAATGCCATGTGCTGCAAGAGATCTGGAGGGACAAAGAGTGTTGTTCTTGCCCTTATAGAGTCACTGACTCGTATAAGAACCCTATGTTGGCTTAAACTCTCACGCCAACTCTCACAGACTTTTTTTGGTGACTCCCAGCGGTCCTGGGTTGAGAAAATTCCAAGGGTCTGTCTGTTCTCAGCAGGAGAGTGTTTTGATTGATTAGTGATGTCTGCCATGGGTATGACCTGTGGGAAGAGTCCTGGCACCAGTGCCCTGTATCTGCCTTTCCTTGCCTAGTAGGTCTGAGGTGCAGATGGGGAATAGAGCTGGGATGCAGGTGGAGGAAGCGTAAGCTAAATGATTCATGCCAGTGTTGAACAGCAGGATTATCAGGCCTCACTTACCAGCAATTCTTCCCCCAGGACAGGGCCCTGCTATGCGCAGGGGATTTCCCTAGCTTCGGATCAGCCCTATGGGAGTCCCATGCACTGCCCTGGGAAGTCACAGCCCTGCCCAGGCCATGCCCTCAGTATTAGTCTATAGGGCTGCCAAGATGAAGCACCATAGACCATATGGCTTTAATAACAGAAGTTCATTGCCTTATGGTTCTAGAGGCCAGAAGTCTGAGATCAAGCTGTCGGCAGGGCTGACTCCCTCTGAAGGCTGTGCGGGAGGCTCTGTCCTAGCCTCTCCTCCAGCTTTCGGCGGCCAGCTGGCAAGCTTCACCATTCCTTGGCTTGTCGATGCATCACTCTGATCCCTGTCCTCAGGGGTGACTCCTGCATGAGTGATTGTGTCCAAATTTCCACCCTTCCTGGGGACATTTGTCGTACTGGATCAGGGGCCACCCTACTTCAGCATGACTTCCTCTTTACTTAATCCTCCCCTGTTTCCAAACAATGTCACATGCCAAGATACTGGGGCTTAGGACTGCCATGTGTGAATTTTTGGAGACACAATTTAACCTGTAACACCTACAACAAGTCTCTTTCTCTTAGCTGCCATCCTACTTCCTTGCTCTGTGTTGTGATTTGCTAAGTATGTGTCAGCAGCAGCGAGGGAATGGAAATATTCTATTTGAGGGAAGCAGAGAAAGACTGAAGGAGATTCATCATTTAGAACAGGGTGGGCCCAGACCAGAGTGAGAAAGTGAGAGAAGCAGCCCTCATCCAGCTAGGAGCCCTGGAGCCATGGTGCGGGAGCTCACTCTGGATGAGGTCCTGCGTTTTCCCTTCTCCTGAGCTGGCGTGGTGTCCTCCACTCTCACTTGTAGTTGACCATGACCAAGACCCTTTTCAAAGGCACTTCAGGAACAAAAAGACAGTATTCTCAGCTTAGCTTTTGCAAGAGGGAGGGGCTGAAAGGGTGAAATTGGGGGCTTTGTAGCACTGGAGGGGGAAGAGCCCCAACACCCTCTACCTCTCACTCCCTCTGAGGGGCTGGCTGATGTCTTATTATTACTGGAAACAACTGGACAGTGTCTGCCCCAAGAGTAGGGTAAGTACCAATTTTTTTTTTTTTTTTTGAGACTGTATCTTGGTCTGTCGCCCAGGCTGGAGTGCAATGGCATGATCTTGGCTCACTGCAATCCCCACCTCCCAGGTTCAAGTGATTCTCCTGCCTCAGCCTCCCGAGTATCTGGGACTACAGGCACGCGCCACCATGCCCAGCTAATTTTTGTATTTTTAGTAGGGATGGGGTGTTACCATGTTGGCCAGGATGGCTTGATCTCTTGACCTCATGATCCGCCTGCCTCGGTCTCCCAAAGTGCTGGGATTACAGGTGTGAGCCACCATGCCTGGCCACCAAAGGGTTTTGCCTGGTCTGTGGAAATTGGTAGCCTTGGAGGGCAGCCCGCTGGTTCCTGGCAGGCCCTTTGTGGCACAGCTTACAGGAGAGGCAGCTGGACCACCTGGGAAGTCACACAGGCCTCCAACCCTTGGTGGTCACTCACAGGCAGGAACTTGAGCTCTGTGGGGGCAGCAGAGTTTGCTGGAAGAGGCACAGGGTCTGTAGGAACTGGAGCAGCACACTGCATGACTCAGGTGACCAGCCTGACATCTCAAAGGTAGCCACTGAGTAGAATCAAGTGACAATGGATTCATAGCCTGATAGGGAAATGAGTCATGAGCACAAATTAGCAGAGAGAGAGAGAGAGAGAGAGAGAGAGAGACAGGAGAAATGTGGAGGTGGGGAGGAAGAAAAAACCAGCTGGAATTACGAATGGCTGGTGCAGTAGTAACTTACTGAATTTTTTTGACCTGCAAGAGGTTATTTAGAGAATAAGAGGATGGACGTCTGGCATGGTGCCCTAGTGCATCTCTTCTTGCATCAACTCCACTGGGAGGTTCCTTTGAGCTTTTCCAGTTCCTAACACATACTCTGTTGTTGCTCAGAATTGCGTGGCATGGGAATGATTTGATTTAGGTGTTTATTTCTTATTCACATTTGGTCCTCAGGGGCTGGCACAGGAGCTGGCACTAACATGTTTCTGACAAGCGTGTGTGTTTTTAGTGAAAGGATTTTTTTTTGTTTTTTTTTTTTTTTGAGACGGAGTCTCGCTCTGCCGCCCAGGCTGGAGTGCAGTGGCCGGGTCTCAGCTCACTGCAAGCTCCGCCTCCCGGGTTCACGCCATTCTCCTGCCTCAGCCTCCCAAGCAGCTGGGACTACAGGCGCCCGCCATGTCGCCCGGCTAGTTTTTTGTATTTTTTAGTAGAGACGGGGTTTCACCATGTTAGCCAGGATGGTCTCGATCTCCTGACCTCGTGATCCGCCCGTCTCGGCCTCCCAAAGTGCTGGGATTACAGGCTTGAGCCACCGCGCCCGGCCGTTAGTGAAAGGATTGATGAAGCAAGGTCTTCATAGTTCAACCCAAGGGCTGTGTGCCCTGGGGTGGCCATGGTAACACTCAGGAGACCAGCGTTGGGGAGCTGGAGAGGAACCCTGCCCACAGCCCCACAGGCAGGAGCTCAAGGGTGTTCTCTGGGAGCAGAGGACGCTTTGGTGGCCTCTTTTCAGAATGGTTGATGAAAAGTCAAAAGTCCTTTTTCTGCTACTTTTCACCCCTCAGGCTCCCAAACATTTCTCTACCTGTCCCTGACCCTGCTTCTCTTGCTGCATTAAGGCTCAGAAGCTGCTGTGCAAGTCCAGACATTGTTTGACTCCTTCAGGCATCTAAAGAAACCAGAGGCTGGGCGCGGTGGCTCACACCTGTAATCCCAGCACTTTGGGAGGCCAAGGCGAGCAGATCACCTGAGGTCAGGAAGTTTGAGACCAGCCTGGCCAACATGGCAAAATCCCATCTCTACTAAAAGTACAAAAATTAGCCAGGCGTGGTGGTGCATGCTTGTAATCCCAGCTACTCAGGAGGCTGAGGCAGTAGAGTCGCTTGAACCCTGGAGGCAGAGGTTGCAGTGAGCTGAGATTGCTCCACTGTACTCCAGCCTGGGTGACAGAGCAAGACTCCATCTCAAAACAAAACAAAATGAAACAAAACAAACAAATAAAAAACAGGAATGTGAGAGAGAGGACTCGTTCTGGGTTGCTTTGGAAGCAGACCTTGGCCTCTATGGAAGCTGCAGGGAGATTTGTCTTGGCTTCATGCAAGTATTTCATTAATGCGTTCTTCCTTTCAACAAATATTTCACACCCCTACTTTGTGCCAGGCACTGTTCTAGGCAGCAATGCACCAAACAGACGAAGATCTCTTCTCCCGTGGAGAGTTCTAGCAGTTCATGATGATTTCTGGGAGCTTTCAAGGAGAAGAGATGAGCATCGACAAGCAGCACTAAGTGGGCGAGTCTTACATTTACTGGGAGGTTGGCCCAGAGGACTTGTAACAGAAAAATCCAAAGTCTGTAAATCACAGACATCTCTGTGCCAATTTCCTATGTGCATTTAGCTACTAAGTCACCTGTTCAGGTCATGCAGGAGGAGACTCAGGAGAAGTACATTTTTCTTGGAGAAAGGCCCTGGGCAGAGTTAGCATGAGGTGTTTTTGCTCAGGGAGGACACAGGGCAGGGTCGTGGGGTGGGAGTAGACAGGGGCAGGTGTGCAGGAGAACTGGGGAAGGACAACGGGCTGTGAGTAATTCCCTGGGCCTGCGGGAGGAAGGGTAGGGGTCTGGCTGACCCCTACCTATTCTGTTTGCCTTCATTGTGGGTGATGCTGGATATGGGGGGATGCGTACTAAATATCTCTTGTTGTTATTTTTAAGAATTATCTTTGAATGGGCCACTTTTAACTCAGCAATCCTGGGTATGAAATCAACAGTATGGGAAGCGCCCTGTGCTTAGGGTCAGCAGTGTGTGTTCCAGGTGACTCTGCCATCCGAGGGCTTTTCCGGCCTCACAGCTGTGATTCTGCAGCATGAACGGGTCTGTAGAACATAGCCATGGAGATCCTTATCGTTAAAAGAATCCAACACTCGGGGTCGCTGTTTCTCTTCTGGTCTGCAGACTCATGCATTTGACGTCCTAAATGGGGTTGCTTTCCTCTGAGAAACAGTTCTGCTGGCCTGGTGCTGTCTTAATTAACCTAGTTTACAGTTGTTAGGAAAAAAAAAAAACCCAAACACCCAAGCAGAGTGTGACCTGATTTAGGCTGTGTCTGGGTGTCAAAAAGTCATGCCCTTCCATATGTACCTGTGTCCCTTTGCCTGAATGCAGATGTCGAAATGCTAATTTGGAATTTTGAAACGAGGCAGTCAATAAGTGCAAATACAGTTGCTAAATAATCCTGGGGTCTGCTAAACATACATTGGGGATGTTTATTTAAAAAGGGATGAGTCCCATCATGCTTTCATGGAGGGCACCGTTCAATCTTGAGGAATGCTGAATCACCAAATCCTGACGGATAGGATGACATAGTGTCCTGGGATTTTGTGAATACAGCCTCTCTCTGGCATTCTGCTGAGAGAAGAGGCCTCTTTTCCTTTAAAAACAGGTTTTCTCCCTGCGATGGTAACTTGGAGCCTCAGAATTGACCTATTTCTGATGTCTCTCTTCATGTAGGTCAGGCTTCTGAAAGTCTCCCGGGCTGAGATTGGGCTGGGGCAGTGCGAGTCTCCCGGTGCCTACCTGCCTCCTATTGCAGGGCATTAAGCGGGGAGCTAGCAGCAGGGAGGGACATTCCCAATCCCCCTTATCTTACCAGGCACCAGAAGAGCAAAAGGTTGTTGGTGAGGGGCCACTGGAGCTGCTAGCACCAGCAAAACGGACAGTTCCTGTGGCCTCCCCCAAGGAGCCTGCCTTGGTTTCTGAGCCCAGGCAGAATGTTTGAACTGAGTGAATAGGGTGACAAGAATGTTGACAATACATTAAGAGATATAAACCATGTGGACTGCCTAGTTGAATTTTGTCATTGATCACTGAGGAATTAGCAGATCTCTTGTCCTTTATTATGGTCCTGATAATAATGGTTATTGGCAGAGACAATTGTAATACAAATGAAAATATCAAACGTATTTTAGCTATATGGCAAGATGTATCTGTTTCCCCTCAATTTTTGTCTGTTTTTATTTTATTTAGTTTTATAAAATCACAAAGTAATAATGCTCAGTCTAGAGTATAATCTTCCACAACCTTCTTCATGCCCATAAAGAGAGGAATGTATGCAGGTGTTCTGTTTGTTTTTATCCAAATAGAATCATACTGTGTTCATCACCCTACAATTTGCTTTTTTTTTTTTTTTTTTTTGAGAATTTCTCATGGGCTTTCCTGCAAGTTAATCTTAGGCATAGATCTCTTTTTCAACCTAGTTTCTTGTAAACACATATATTGCACAGAAATGGAATATTATATTGTGTGTGTGTGTATGTGTGTGTGTGTGTGCTTGTGGAGCCTTTTTTTCCTTCTTTGTTAGTCTCCCTACGGACTTTCTCAACCTTTACTCTAAAGACAATGCCCTCAAGCTATGTTAATAAACTGCTGTGTCTCTTTCTGCTTTTATTTGGTCCATGTGCTATGTACACACGCTGCATTACATCAAATCTGAGATGTCATTTTTTTTCACATTTTAACTTCTCTGAAACTGCAATTTCTTACAATCTGAGGTTTAATGAAATAGAGTAGGCATGTGTATGTTTGGGCGCTTTTTTCTTCATTCTTTGTTTTACAAAAACAAGATTCCGTTTCCCATACTTTTCTGCATTTTGCTTTCTCTTTTACTTTGTAGAAATCTCTCCAAGACAAATGACATCACTCTGTTCCTTTTAAAAAACATGATTGTAATATATTCAATATTTCTTTAATGATGGACCACATATTTTTCCCAGATTATACTTTTCCCTGCAACAAAAATGCTGCAATAAACATCCTACGTACTGATTTTAAAAAGAGAGAGTTTAGTCTTCACACAGTGAGTGGACTGTTGACACACCCCACGGTGTTGCCCCAGCCTGGGGGATTTTAACATTTTCTGGGTGCTTGATTTCATAGAGCCCTCACCCCTTGGCCCACTCAAGTTGCTATTCAAATGTATAAATGAAGGAAAGGAAATGCTTCTTGAGAAATGAATGGTGTGTCTTGAATCCCTTCCACATCTGAGACTGTAGGATTTCTGTGGGATCTGAAGAAGCAGAGTGATGTGGGAAGAAGCAACTGACTTGGGTTCAGAATTGTGAGGTCTGCCACTTGCTGAGTGAGTTCCTTAGCCTCTCTATGCCGTGGTTTCAGCAACAAAGTAGGAATATAATATCTAAATATCAGATGGACTCCTATTGGTGAGTTCATTTAGTAACATTAAGAAGTGCCCTGTGGCCTTGCTGACATTTCTTTGGTGTTGTTTTCCCGCCTTGCACAAGTGTTTGATTTCCTTCTTTGAATTCACCTGGGGCCTCAGTCTCATCCCCATACCGATCTTCGTGTCATTTCTTGTCAACATGTTTAACATCTGTCTTTCCCACCAAACAGTAGATTCCTTGAGAATTAGCATTGCACCAATGTTTCTGTGCTCTGGGAGCCTGGCACAGGTGTTTGGAATTCCATGTGCTCTCCGTAAATATATTTTGAATGGATGGACAAAGGAAAGGATTAGCTGGTCACTCTGGAATTGCCCAAATCCAGTTTATGGATTGATATAGGAGCCATCCAGATGTGGTCTTCTCCTTTCCCTCTTCGGGAAAATGAGAAAAGAGAAAGGATACTCTCTGTTTGTTTCAGTATTTTCCTGACATACTTTCTTCCAAGAATCATGACCAATACATACACATCAGTCCCTGAGGCACACTGTTCCTGTCAGTCATTGCTGTGACCACATCTGTCCTCATAGATGTTATATACAGCACCTATGTGCACATTTTTTAAAAAAGATTCCTTTTAATCAAGATGTTTTACTGCCATGTGACAGAACAATTATACAGTAATGACACAAATCTATGATGACAACAATATGAGTAATTCCCTCTAGGACTGTGTAGTGCACAGTCTGTACCACTGTACATGGTGACCAGACAGTCTACATCGGCCTACAGGGGGTGTACTCACCCTCTGCAGGTTCCTGTTGAAAAAACGGTGAGGATACGTCAATCCTTTTTCTTGACTTTGCCAGCAGACATGAAGAGCAGAACAGCCAGTGTGCAACCTACTTTCCAATCCTCCTGGATTAGCGTGGGGCATGTGGTAGGGCTCACTTGGCATATGAAAGAATAAACAAACACGTCATTGGCTCAAAAAGGACCTGGAAGAAAATGAGTGGACATTTAAAAATCTGGAAGTGGTTGATATTTCCAAGCTGCTAATGTCCCTCTCTGTCCTTTTCTGTACACAGTGGTACATAAATGGGGTGAATTATTTTACTGACCTGTGGAATGTTATGGACACGCTGGGGCTTTTTTACTTCATAGCAGGAATTGTATTTCGGTAAGTACTCTCTTCGCTTTTCCTATTTTTCTGTGTTTTGAGTACAAAAGTGGAGAAAAGCTCTGCAGACATTTCAAACCCAAGGGAAGTCTATTACTCATTAGAGATTATTACACAAGATCACTGTGTCTGCTTTATAGAGATGCAGCTTGGTTGGCATGAAGTTGAGTCCCCTCTCTTCCCCCTCCCACTGATGTGTAATTTAAAAGGGGTCCTGTATGATTTTTCTCTTTGTTCTTATAGACTTTGGGGAAAATTATTTTTTTAAGTAGAGATGAGGTTTCATCATGTTGTCCAGGCTGGTCTCAAATGCCTGGGCTCAAGCGATCCACCTGCCTTAGCCTCCTGAAGTATTGGGGTCACAGGCATGAGCCTCTGTACCTGATCATGGGGAGAAATAAATAGAAATTGAGAAATTCCACTGATTATTGTGTATTGATTTTGTATCCTGAAACTTTACTGAAGTCACTTATCTGTCCTAGGATCCTTTGGACAGAGTCTTTAAGGTTTTCTAGGTATAGAATCATATTATTAGTGAAGAGAGATAATTTGACTTCTTTTCCTATTTGGATACCTTCTATTTCTTTATCTTGTCTGATTGCTCTGGCTAGGACTGCCAGTACTATGTTGAATAGGAGGAGTGAGAGTGAACATCCTCGTCTTGTTCCAGTTATTAAGTGGAATGCATCCAGCTTTTGCCCATTCAATATGATGTTGGCTGTGGATTTGTCATTGGTGGTTCTTATTATTTTGAAGTCTGTTCCTTATTACTTTGAATTCTGTTCCTTCAATGCTTAGTTTGTTGAGTTTTTTTTTTTTTTTTTTTATCATGAAGGGATGTTGGATTTTATCAAAAGCTTTTTCTGTTCCTATTGAGATGATTGTGTAGATTTTGCTTTTAATTCTGTTTATGTAGTGAATCACAATTATTGATTTGCATATGTTGAAACAACCCAGTAGTGAGCCTAGTACCCAGCAGGTAGCCCCCTCTCTCTCATTTCCCCCTTTTGGAGTTCCCAGTGTTTATAATTCCCATCTTTATGTCCATATGTACTCAGTGTTTACCTCCCACTTATAAATGAGAACACCACGTGGTATTTGGTTTTTTGTTCCTGCGTGAATTCACTTAGCATAATGGCCTCGAGCTGCATCCATGTTCTTTCTTTATTGCTGTGTAGTATTCCATGGAGTATATGTATCACATTTTCTTTATCCAGTCCACCATTGATGGGCATCTAGGTTGGTTTCATGTCTTTGCTGTTGTGAATAGTGCTGCAATGTACATATAAGAGCATGTGTCTTTTTGGTAGAACGATTTATTTTCTTTAGGTATGTACTCAGTAATGGGATTGCTGGGTCAAATAAGAGGAGAAGATGCTGAGAATGTTAAATATCATACAGCATTGTTTCGTGTTGGGCCATATGTCTTCTAATATGCACTTAACTTTGATTTGAATGCTGGCTGTGGAGCTGCCCTTCCAGTTACAAGCATATTTCCTCAATGGCACAGCCAGAGTGTGGGATTAGAAAAACCAACCACAAATTACCACCAAAAAAACAATGTGTATTCCACATCATAGAGAGATCAGGGTATGCCCCAAACCATGGTTTGCATTGCCTAGCCTGCATCCCAACTGGCCTGTTGTCCCCAAATAACTTTTAAGATAAAGCTAGCAACTGGGCCATGGTGGCTTACACCTGTAATCCAAACACTTTGGGAGGCTGAGGTGGGAGGATCACTTGAACCCAGGAGTTTGAGACCAGCCTGAGCAACATAGCGAGACCCTGTTTCAATTTTTTTAAAAAAGATAAAGCTAGCAATTATATATGAGTAGTACTTTCAAATGATGTCATTTTGTAAAGAAGCTTAACCATTCATATTTACACTTATACAGAATGAGATGGTTTACAATGATTGTTCACTCTCCAATTTGAATGGGGTAAAAATGTCAATTTCCTCATCAGATAGCCTCCCTTTCTGGTTGGGTTTAAGGTTCCAGCATTTGAGCCACAGTTGGTTGGACATGATTCTAGATGATTCCAGTTAGAAAGCACAGATGGCTTTCAATGAGCACATTAGCAGGTGGTTAGATAATCAAATGATCTGGTGCAAATGAGGTAAGTTCCATTAGGGGAAAGCTGGCAGGGTGAAGTCCCAAATGGTCATGGGGATGGGCTGGGGGTTGGCATCATTATAGAAGCCTTGTGAGTCAGGGAAGTTAGCAATAGCATGGTTAGGTTCCTGCAGTAGTGTGTGAGGATGGCGGGCTAAAGAGACAGGAACCTCTGAGAGCTCAGTTTGGTGAGATGTCTTTGCTTTTCATGTCTTTTCATGTCCTTGACTATACTTGAGTCCATGAAAGCAGAAGATCATGGCCTTTGCTGGGTGGTGTTTCTGGCCTGTTTGCACTCACTCAGCCTTCCAGCTCTTGCCTGTTTTTTGAAATTGGGTTATTTTTAGAAACAAAACTTTGGAATGTTTTGTCAATATCTCATGAATTCTGTTCCTTCTTTTTCCCCTAGGCTCCACTCTTCTAATAAAAGCTCTTTGTATTCTGGACGAGTCATTTTCTGTCTGGACTACATTATTTTCACTCTAAGATTGATCCACATTTTTACTGTAAGCAGAAACTTAGGACCCAAGATTATAATGCTGCAGAGGATGGTAAGAATCAAGAATATTTGTAGTCATCATTTCTCTTGTGGGGCCCAGAGTTCTTTTAATGGTTGACAGGAGGATTTTGTCCTTAGAATGACTGTTGCATTTCACCATCAGTAACATTTGCTTTCTTTGATGTATTTCATCAGGGGCCTCTCCCAGGTTAAAATTTAATGAAAGATGGTTGTGAGGAGCAAACAGTGTCATTTAGTGCACTGTTAACAAATAACCTCATACTTATTTAGATTTTACACTTTACAATGTACATTCATTTGAGTCTTGACAGTTTGCTAAGAGTGTGAGCGGGGGAGAAACTTTTATGCCAGTTTTATACATGGGGACAGTTGAGTGCAAGGAGGACTGTGTTTGTTTAGAGACAAGCGGTGAGCTAGATGCACAGTGAGGATTAGAACCTGAATCATGTAACTGTGTAATATAGATACAGGGAAAGGCTATAGCAGGTTTGTTATATATACACGTAATAGAAATAATTACACACGGATGGTGTTGCTTTCCTAAACTTGTTTTCCAGATGACCCAAGCCTCCACTGTTTCTGTCTTTAAATCAGATGAGCATTTAGATGAGCTCATCTGGAAGATCCATTCCAACACTGAGGTTCTTTCAGTTTGTGGTTTTAATTCAAAGCATTTCTGGGACATCCAGTCACCATGAAGTCATGCTATGTGTGCACAAAATTTAAAAAAAATGAAACGGTCCATTCTTGTCTAATAAGGATAGCTTTTATTTTATTTTATTTTATTATTATTATTTTTTTGAGGCGGAGTCTAGCTCTGTCGCCCGGACTGGAGTGCAGTGGCCGGATCTCAGCTCACTGCAAGCTCCGCCTCCCGGGTTCACGCCATTCTCCTGCCTCAGCCTCCCGAGTAGCTGGGACTACAGGCGCCCGCCACCTCGCCCGGCTAGTTTTTGTATTTTTAGTAGAGACGGGGTTTCACCGTGTTAGCCAGGATGGTCTCGATCTCCTGACCTCGTGATCCGCCCGTCTCGGCCTCCCAAAGTGCTGGGATTACAGGCTTGAGCCACCGCGCCCGGCCAAGGATAGCTTTTATTTTCCAAACAAACAAACAAACCAACAAACTATGAAAATAATTTTGGGGTTAAAAGTGTATCAAAATCATGAGGTATAGGGGCAGAGAGGTCCTCCAGAACTTAGATTCCTCCTTTGCTCTAGAGCTGGGCTCCCACTCAGAAAGCTGCTGTTGCTGGGCTGGTTTGGAGATCAGTAAGCAAAAATGCATCCAACCGGTTTTAACTCTGGAAGACAGATGTCTTAAGATCCAAACATGATGATGACCGCCTTTGTCAATTAGTCAGTGAACTCTGGGTGACTTAGATGCTCTGAAGCCTGGAACCGCTGCTCTTCTCCATGGCCCACTGAGGACAGCCAGGCCAGGGGGACTTGCCGACTGTGGGCACAGTCCTGACTGCGCTCTCCTGTCCTCCCCCGACAGCTCATCGATGTGTTCTTCTTCCTGTTCCTCTTTGCGGTGTGGATGGTGGCCTTCGGCGTGGCCAGGCAAGGGATCCTCAGGCAGAACGAGCAGCGCTGGAGGTGGATATTCCGTTCGGTCATCTACGAGCCCTACCTGGCCATGTTCGGCCAGGTGCCCAGTGACGTGGACGGTAAGCCTAACTTGGGTCAGGTGGAAAGAGCTTGGACGAGGCATTTGTTCCCTGAACCAGCCCCCAGGGCTGCCCCAGAGACCGCACTTCAGAAGCATGCATGTGAAACAGACTCCAGCACCACATAGTAAAAAGTAGCTCCTCGAAACCTCTTCTTTGCTCTTAAGCAAGATTTTCCATCAGCCTTGCAGATGGTGCTCAACATTTCAATTGTTAAACCTTTTCAAAAATAGTGATTCTGATATTTTCAATAACAATGTGGTAATTGAAGGCAACAAGGCTTACTAGTTTAGAAACGAGGGTTGTGAGTTGTACTCACCCATGTGACAGAGTGATTGGGCTCCCATTTCTTTCAAAAAGAGCAACACTGGAAAATCCACATTGGAACCTGGCATTTAGACTTCCGGCGTTAGTTAGTCCACTGCCAACTGGTTTTTGGAGGCAGGCTGATGGTGGCACAGATGGTTTTAATTTGCCCACACCCGATTTACAGAAGGAAAGTGAGGGGCTATGTAAATTGTGTGTGTTTTGGATGGCGGGCTGAAGCATCTTTAGGATGCGGACAATAGCCTTGGCTCGTCATTTCCTGTCCTGCCGCGATAAAACCTTCCTGGTTTCCCTGAGCCAGAGCCTGCTCCTGGTCACAGTTCTTCATGCCTGTTGTTTTCTCTGTGATCCTCCTGGCCTCATAAGTCTCTCTGGCCCCGTCTGCTGAAGCCTCTTCCAAGACCTTAGAAACAACTCTTTTCCCCTGCAGTGGCGGAAAGGCACCTTGGTCTTGTCACATCCGGTCTGCACACTGTGCCTGCCGCTTTACAGAAACAGATGCATTTCGTCCTCATAACAACCCTCCACGTCTGTGGTTTTAGTTCCATTGGAATCTAAAGAGGAATTGGCAGGTGGGGTTCAGATCTAGGGTAGCCACTCATGTGCTGTGTGCCCCCGGGAAGCGACTCCACTTTGCTGTCTCTGTTTCATGGGCAAAACTGGTAAAGCACCATCTTCTCTCTGGGGCCTTTCACTGGCCGGCATGACCCCACACACACTCGGATGAGGATCTCTGGCACAGAGCAGCTCTCAGAGGCCAGACGTTTGTACCCAGTGCCCCCTCCTCTGAGATTTCTCAGACGCACCTTGGCACATCCTAATGAAAGGGTCCTGATGCTCACTTCCAGACCCAAACTTCCCCCAGTGTCCTCCTGTGAAGTTCTGCTGCCTGCATCCACACAGTTGAGTGAACAGAGCTGTCAGAAGCCTCAGTGTTGTGCCTAACACCTTCTCGGATTTCATTCCCCGCTATTCAATTCATCCACTAGTTTTGTTGATTTTTATCTCCCAAATGTTTTTTTGAAATCTGTTTTTTCCGTCACCACTGCCACCCTGCAAGCCATCCTCATCGCTTGCCTGCCTGAGTCTTAGGTACAACCTCCTCACCTTCCTTCCCCTCAAACCCCTTCTGATCTGTGCTGCAGCCAGGGAGATTCTTTGGAAAAGGGAATCTGACGTGTCATTCCTCTGCTTAAAACAGCCTCATGGCTTCCCATCACTTCAGTGTAAAAATTTCAAAAATAGGCCGGGGATGGTTGCTTATGCGTGTAATCCCAGCACTTTTGGAGACTGAGGCGGGTGGATCACCTGAGGACGAGAGTTTGAGACCAGCCTGGCCAACAGGGTAAAACCCTGCCTCTACTAAAAATTAGCTGGGTATGGTGGCATGCACCTATAGTCCCAGCTACTCGGGAGGCTGAGGCAGGAGAATCACTTGAACCTGGGAGGTGGAGGGTGCAGTGAGCCAAGATCGTGCCACTGCACTCCGGCCTCAGCATCAGAGCGAGATTCCGTCTAAAAAAAAAAAAAAAAAAAAGATGTTAAAAGTTAATATGTCTGCTCAGTGCACATCTTATTCTCTCATTTCCACTGATGTTTACAACCCCCACCTCGCTCCCACCACAGGGCCTTTGCACATGCTGTTGCCTCTGTGGGGTGCTCTAGGCTCCCACCCTCCCCATTAGTTCATGTTCCTGTTGCTAATCCTCTGCTCTCAGTTCTGAGACCCTTCCTCCTTAGGAAGCTGCTCCTGGATGAGCTGTCTCAGTTTATGCCCCTCAGAGCACTGTGTGTGTCCTTCTTAGCACTTTTCATGGGCTGAGACTTTAAATGTGTGTGGTTGATTATCTGCCTATCCAAAGAGGCTGGAAACTTTTTGAGGGCAAAGAACATGTTCACTTGGCCCTTCCTTTTATCTTGATCTTGTTCTTAGTAGCTGCTCAGTAAATATGCATTGAGTGGATGAACAGGTGATTCTAAGGACTGTGACTTGTTTGGATAAAGTGCCTTAGAACATGACCTAAGACATTTCATGACCATCACGTTCTTGGGACCCTGGGGATGCCATCACTCTCACCCCTCCAGAGGGTCCTCACTTTGCCTCTTGGTTTCTACATCCTCAGGTACCACATATGACTTTGCCCACTGCACCTTCACTGGGAATGAGTCCAAGCCACTGTGTGTGGAGCTGGATGAGCACAACCTGCCCCGGTTCCCTGAGTGGGTCACCATCCCCCTGGTGTGCATCTACATGTTATCCACTAACATCCTGCTGGTCAACCTGCTGGTCGCCATGTTTGGGTATGTGTTCAGTCACACGTTCACTGATGTCTACCGTAGGCCAGGTCCCGGGCCAGGCCGGAGGTGCTGGGAGCATCGCAAAGGTCCCACCCTTGAGGAACATACTTTAGAGATCTTCTGGGGGATTGGTGGACTAGAGGGAGTGGGGCCTTTTTAAAGGGACCATATTAAAAATATAAGCTGTGCCTTGAGTTTATTTGACACTGAAGACAAGCACCTGTGACAATCTCCATCAAATCCAGGCTACGTATTTGACATCCATTTAGCAAGCTCTTTGGAGCTCCGTGAAGTTGGTGATAACATCATCCCTTGGTGACAGAAATGTGGTTTAACTCGTCTCCAAGGTGCCTTATATGCTATGGGGCTCAGTGGTATGGATTCTAGGATTCCAGGACTCAGGCTTTAGTTAGTTACTGTTTTAAATTTCTCAGTTTAAATCGGAATACAAAGAGCAGAGACAAGAGAATGACTCTCCTTTAGGGCTCATGCCTGATGAGGTTGGAGGGAATAATATGGGTAATTCTTCTTTATACATTTAGAAAATCAGGTTTTTCATTTCCTCTCCATCTTTCTTAGGAGGGTTGCAAAGAGCCCCAGTGGCAGTTTCAGTGGGAGAGCCTTAGTTTTATATTGTTCCTTTAAGGTATATCAGCATTTTAAGTGCACAATCCCGTCACTGTCAGAAATAAAACTAACCAACAAATATGCACATTTAATATATTATTTGTTAAACCTTTGGGTGGAAGGGAACTCTTAATTCAAAACCAGAAACCTAGAAACTCTGAATGAGAAGATAAACATGTTTGATTACATAAAACAGTTTAATATAATAACTGATAAATTAGTGGAAATAACTGATAAATTAGGGGAAATGTTTGCGTATAATGAATTTCCTAATAGAGAAAGAGCTCCTGTGAATTTATAAGAGAAAGGCAACCCATAGAAAACTTGTCAGAGAAAATAAATAATTCAGAGAAAGAAAAGTCCAATGGCCAATACGCGTATAAAAAAGGACTCAATTTTGTGGATAGGAAACAAATGAAACAATGTTTCAGATGGAAACAATGAAACACTGTTTTGAACCCAGCAGATGAACGAAAGTTAAAGGGAGTCTCTGGTGTTGGGATGACGCTGGAAAATGGACATTGCTACTGGGAACCTGACTCACTTCCTATTCTTAGGAAAGTAATTGGTAAATAGTTATTAAAGGAAAAACATGCAAACCTCTGTTGGAACCTCTCACATCTGGGAATCTGTCCTAAAGATGGATGTACAAAGGTGTTTGTTAGATCACTATTTGATGTCTATCACTAGGGAAAGGTTAAAGAAAGTGTGCTGTATCCACACTGTAGAATATTATGCCGCTCCTAAAAGACAAAGTTTGATCTGTATCTATTAACTTGAAAGGATGATATTTTTTAAATATAAAAAACAAATTTCAAATTAATTTTATGGCATAATATTGTTTTCTATAACAGTAAAAACATGGACTTTAAAAATCAAGTATGTACTTCACTGGTTACAATGAGCACACATGACATTCATAATTTAGAAAAGAATATAAGGAAAAGACAATTGTAAAATAGAGCCCTGAAATTCCAAGATGCCCAAGGACTACAGAGGAAAGTCACCTGCCGTATCTGGCCAGTGGCCTCCCTCTGAGCAGGACTGTGTGGAAGCACATACCTCTGGGGACGTCACATATCAAAAGGACTGAGCAGTGTGTTGCCATCTGGTCTCCCAGTGTCTGGAGATGTCCTTCTGCAGTCCACTCCAGTCTTCTTTACACTGTGACCAAAAGTGATGTTTCTAAAATGTCGCTGATACGGTTTGCCCGTTTCCCCCCCCAGTCTCATCTTCAATGGTAGCTCCCATAATTCCCTCATGTTGTGGGAGGGACCCAGTGGGAGATAATGGAATCATGGGGGGCAGTTTCCCCCATACTGTTCTCATGGTAATGAGTAAGTCTCACAAGATCTGATGGTTCTTTCACTTGGCTCTCATTCTCTTTGCCTGCTGCCATCCACGTAAGATGTGACTTGCTCCTCCTTGCCTTCCATCATGATTGTGAGGCCTCCCCAGCCAGGTAGAACTATGAGTCCATTAAATGTCTTTTTTTTTTTTTTTTTTTTTTTGGTAAATTGCCCAGTTTTGGGTATGTCTTTGTCATCAGTGTGAAAATGGACTAACACAGTCATTGTTCTGCTTAAAATTTCGGAAGGATTTCAGTATTTCCCTACAGCATTCAGGATAAATTTCAGGCTTCTCAGCTTCCCCACCATGCTCATTCCCTGCTGTCTGTCCCCTGGCAGGCCTCCCATATGCTCGTCCTTAAACGGGGTGATCTGCCACGCCTGATGCTTTGCACATGCTTGTCTTCTCTCTGGATTGCCTGTTCCATCCTGAACTTCTCTTCCTGCCCGGTTCCTGCTTGCTCTTTACAGAGACAGGAATCGTCTTTTGCCAGGGTGGTACCTGATGGCCTCCCCACTCTACACAGAGGCTCTTTGAGTCCCTGCGACACTTCTTTACTCGCATAGTAACAACCTTCTCTCCTTGCAAACGGTGAACTCTGGAGGGTGAAGATTGTGACTGCCATCTCAGCACCTGGCACTTTGTGGGTTTATTCAGTGAATGAAAAAAAATGGGTTCTTACCCATGTTTAGTTCATTATTTAGTTATTAGTTATGAGCTTAGTTTCCTGGTGTATTATATACTGAGAAGCATCAATGGTGAGTAACAAATCAGCAAGAGAATCATCACGTAAATGTTTAACATCTGCTCTGTGCTTGGTGTCTGGGCCATGAAGATTATGTGGCTGCTAGTTCCACATGGCCCTAAGGAGGGAAGGTGAAACTCTCCTTCACCACCTAGCTGGTGGCAGGGAGGGACTTGGGCATCCAGAAGCCTGTCTGACCCACAGGCAGCCAGCCAATGTCATGATGTCCAAATGGTGTCCAAACATCAGAGGGGCCAACATCTGAGCTGCAGAGAGAAGCAGCAGGTGATGGGTGATTATGTCTCCACAAGAGAGGGAAAAAAAGCAGACCAATCCCAAAACCTGAAGCAAAGGCGAGGGGGAAGTGGGATGGCTTCAGGCCTTTCCTTACAGTGATAAGATATTGCAGCTACACTGCATAGTCCTGTAAGAACTTACCACTAACTATATTTACAGACATTAAACAAAAAGACCGACAGCTCCTAAAGCCATGGCCTTTGAGTTATGCTAACTCGGTAAATCTCAGCGAGGCACATGGTATTTAGAGCTCTCTTGAATCTACACACTGTGAGCTGTCTGAAGGAGTCATTCACGAGAACCGTGGCACTTTTGTAATCCATTACCTGCATTCTGATAATGAAATGATTGAATTTGGAGCTGAGCAGGATGGGAGCCTCGTCTGTCACTTTCAGGTGAAGGAGATGAAGTCCCAACAGCTGAGTGACTGTGGTCCTGGCCGCGCGTTATCTGGCTTAACTCAGGTCTCTTCCCCATGAGGCCAGAGCCACTGCATCACATCCTACTGTTGCCCCAGTAGTCAGTGCTTAAGTGTGACAACTTGCAACATCCCTGTCCTTGGGGAGCCTTCTCGATTAGCTCCGGCTTGAACCAGAGGCCCTTTCCTTGCTAATACCTGTCCGGGAACTCCAGAACAGCGAGAGATGCCGTGTTGGTATCCTTAGGTTAAGTCCTTGGAACACTGTTTCTGGTCATTGTTAAAGTTGTTCAGGGCTTATTCTGTGAGCAGATGGCCCCAGGCTGTGACCCTTCCCTGGCACCACATCAAAATACTCATTTAAAAGCTTAACCATACACAATGGCAACCTTATTAACTGCAATGCAAATGTACCCTTGGGAATTCTGAAGGAGTATTGGAGTGCTCTCTAGATGGTATTCAACAGAGAAAGGAAATGGACGTGAACATCTGTGATTATTCTACATTAAAATTATCGATCACAGGCCCTGTGTGGCTTATCAGAGGCAGGAAGTGAACTTAAAGTCAGTAAATGACTCCAGGTTGACTTACCAGGAGCTAGGGTGTTTATAAGCATTGTGTCCTGAAGATAAGTTCACCCCATGCAGTTCTGAAAAGGACTCGTCAAACATGTCCTGATGTCGAATAGTTTCTAAAAATGTTTTTCAGATCTTAGGAATAATATAAACATGCAGAAAAGTAGAAAGAAGAAAATAATGACTTGATACAAACTAAAGGTTTGAGTGGTGTGTGAACAGTCTAAGGGAGGTTATTGAATTGGGGTGAAAAGGATAGAAAGAAGAGCGCAGATCATTGTAATAGTAACAATAGCTAATATTTATTGAAGCTTTCCCATGCTGGGCACAGGTTCAAGTGGTTTACAGGGGTCACCTCATTTAATGATGACTCATTTTTGTGTAGGTGTGTAGCCGGTGGGCTAGTTCAGGTTCTTGACTTCAGGACAGAAAAGAATTTGAAGGTGAGTCAAAAGTAAAAGCAAGCAAGAGAATGGATTGCAAAGCCAAAACACACTCCAGCATTTGGTCAGAACGGGCCGTTCAAAGGCAAGACAGCTCTGTCTAATACTGGGGGATGTCCCTTTATGGGAAATTTGCATAATTATTCATGAAGGAATGGAAAGGGGTGTTGCTATTAAGCATGTTAGGAGTGGTTTCTTAGACCTGCACGTGCAGTGGCTGTACATGCTAGTACATGTACATCCATCACATGTCTCATAAGCATTTTAAATCTCCACCTGGGGGTGCGTTTTTTACTATTATAATGAGCACAGTTCAGCCCAAGGACACTAATCACAGGTTTCTGTGCTTGTGCAAGTGTGGGGATTCTTCCCTTTTGCTCCTGCCTTTTTGCTGTAGGACGTTCTAACCACGAGCTCAGGATGCGGTCTGTGCACTGTTAGGCAGTTTGTTCTCTTCATCAGTTTGACAAGTTTCTTGTTTCCTGTTAAGGGAGGCTCTGACCACCTCATCCAACCTGCTTCAGGTGCAGGCTGCCTTATTGCCATTTTACACATAAGGAGTGGGAGGCAGAGAAAGGTTAAGTCCCTGCTGTTAAGGGAAGAGATGACATGGAAACATTTGAATATTATGTATATAATGTAATATAATGTAAACAGCATGGAGAGGCTATTTGCAGAGGAGGGAGTTATTAATTGTGAGACTGTTGGCTAGGGGAGCCTAGGATCCGCAGCAGCTGCTAGATGGGGGTGATGTTTGCTTGAAGGATCATGTACCCAGAGCCCGGAGTGTTGGTAGGAGATGTAGAAGTAGGGGAGATAATGTTAGTCTGAGGAGGAATCAAGAGCCAGGGAGGGTGGAAAAGTCCGCAGGAGCTAGGTCATGGAGGGTCTTTTATGGCATATTAAAGAATTTGGACATTTTCCTGAAGGTGAAGAGAAATTTCATGAGTCTTCGTGCAGGTATATGGCACAGTCTTAGTTGCTTACTCTGTTAGCAATATACTAACCTGAATTATCCCTTCCAAAATCAGTGCGATCCAATCGCTGGTCAGCTCTTACTGTTGGCTGTTGTTGGCTTTGTACTTGCTTTTTTGATGTTGCAGAATGAGAGGGGAACCAGGATGTGTTACACTGTTTAACATACACACCAGTGCATCAGAGAGAGCAAAAAGTCAGTGTCACCATGGGCCGTGGAGCAGTACTGGCTAGATATTGCCTGTGTGCTGGGGAAGGAGCGACAAAGGAAAATGCATGAAATCTATGCAAAGTTTGGATGAGGCGTCCATCTGATAGAGAGCTAGCTGACAAGTTCTTGTATTTCAATGTATTTGAAAATTCTGCCATTGTTTTAGCATCTACTTTTTCCTTGCGAATTTTTTTGCAGACTTGGCATTCTGTTCTGTGGATCTGTCTTTATATTTTGTTTTTTACTACCAAATGGCTTTGATTACTGAATTTTTTTTTTTTTTAAATCATTCTAACATCTGTTGTACAAGTTTCCCTCATTATTCTTATTCAAAACTTTTCTGGCATTTCTTCTATATTTAATTGTACAGAGGAGCCTAAGGCTTGTCTTGTGAATTCTTTCTTCTTTCTCCTTCCCCCAAAAATTCTTGTGAATTTTATTGTGATGATGTTAGCTTTGTAGAATCATTTAAGGGAATTTAGCATCCTACTATTGAGAAGAAATGGTATGATTTTCACTTATTCAAACATATATAATTTCCCAGTAAAGTTTTATGGTCTTTTTCATATGCATCTGGCAGATTCCTTGTTACTTTATTTCCAGCCACTTATGGTGGGGGGAAAAAAAGTAAGGTACTTTTTCTATTATGTTTTTTCAGTGACTACTTTTTGGTACATAGGAAGGATATTAAAGTTTTCCTTATTTATTCTGGAATGACTCTCCTTACTAAATTACCTTTCTTTTTTTTTTTTTCTTTTTATCATGTCATGGAAAGTTCCTCCTCTTTTTTGTTTATTAAGCTCCTTTCTCTTTCTTTTCCTAATCAGAAAAGGATGTTATATGTTGCCAGAAGACTTTCTAGCAGCTATTGAAATGCTATTTTTCCTTTTGATCTAGTATTATGATGTATTGTACAAATGATGAATGATATAAATGTTTTTAATATTTAGTCATCCTATTCCATGGTCATGGTGTATTTTTTTTAGCGTACTTCTGGACTTCATTTATGTACAAAGCTATCTAAATTCTAAACGTCTATTCCCTCTTGGTACCATTTCCACTCTCAGTGAGTTTCTGAACTACTGTCCCTCTGCAGGGTCTCTCCTTCCTCCTCCTCTCCTGCTCAGCTGAAGGTGCTCAACTGGTTTCAGGAGATGGACCTCAGCTGTCACTGCACGTCTCCAGCCAGCTGGGTGTTTGCCAAGGACAGGACGCCAAGGGCACAAGATATTGCTGGAGAGATGCACAAAGGGAAAATTGCAGAATTCTCTCAGGGACAACACCAGATGGCCACTGGTTGTCAAGGAGACTTTGAGAACCATCTCAGTTGGGGCGGGTGAGACCCTGGGCATGAGAGATGGTCTGTAAGCCGCTCCGATGCTTGCTTTGCTGAGGGGGTGTATATGTGCTGGCCCAGAAAATCCTTTTCTGCAGAGTTCACTCTCCCCTTTACAGAATTTGAAAACAGTGTCTACAGAACAAAAACATTGTTTTAGGAAAGCAGGTGGAAGCATCACTCCATTAGGAGCCCCCCTCTGGAGAACCCTCATGTCTGTTTGGCTGAGCCCTGGACTGACTTGAGAGAAACAGAACATTTTGGAAGTTGCTGCCGTCTGGGGCAGGTGGACCTCAGTGTATAAATAAATCTCAGCCTAGTCGATCCTGAATATGCATTATTTATGCAAAACGGCTTTTGGGTATTAATGTCCAGTTTTCAGCTGGTTCACTCACACCCCCTGGGATTTCTGCTATTTGTCTGGGAAAGCATTGCTGCTCACTGGATCCACCTTTGCCCTTGAGGTACAGAGGAAGGTACCCTTCCAGCAGGAGGGGCCGTGCAGTCAACCTGGTTGTCCTGAGGAACAAATGATGGGTGACATATGAGGCAGAGCTCTTTAAAGTAGGGAATGATATAAACACAAAGCCTTATTCACGGGCACTGGCCTACGTGCACTATAGCTCAGGGATCACAGACTTTCTCTGTAAGGGCCAGCTAGGGTCATTGGTCAGATGTGTCAAAAGAAGCAGTATTCAGTGATGCTGTACCCACCCGCACTTCCCTGCTTTGTAAAAGCCATTCTTAGCCCATGGACTGTACAAAAACAGGTGGGGAGCTTGGCTTGGTCCCAAGTTGCAGTTTTCCAATCCCTATTTTAGATGATCTAGAAGATATGTTTTTCGCTGACTCCAAGTGGCCACTTAAGCCATGGTGCAATAAATCTCTTCCTACGTGGACTCTGCTGGGCTGCATTTCCACTCTGAGCTCTCTGAGGAAGACGGGGGCCCACTTGCCGGAGAGAATGCTTTCCCCTGCTCTGAGCATCCTGGAAGTTTCTCCTTTCAATAGGACTTATTGCTTCCTTTGGAATAATACCTCAGAAAACAACATCAATGCACGAAAATGGATGCAGTTGTTTTAATTTTTTCTTTGGTGTTAGAGTTCTGAGAAGTCAGTATAATCCATTTTTTTGACCAGATATATAGTCAAATATTCCATTTCCTTTTTTGAAATAGAGCATCTATTTCTTTTTTGGAAATACAATATTGCTTAAAATATCTTCACGTTCATCTCGTCTTATTTTTAGGTTAAATTCCCCAAATTCGAATATTTCAAGTTACTTCTAGGGACGATAATTTGAATGGTAATAGTTGTTCTGGTCCAAGTAGTAAACTCTGATTTCTGGCAAGTTCTTAGCCTGGCCTTCCCTAATCTGGGGCTGCTGCATGCACACCTGTCTCGTTGCAGCAGCAGAAGCATGCAGTGCATTTTGTAGGCAACAGAACCAGCTGCGGACTAGAGAGGGTGGATAATGATGCTTGGTATTAGCCTTAAAGCAACCTGACCTACATTTAGAAGAAATGCCAGGCTGGCTGCTAGATTGGATTGGCTACACGGTAATACATCCCAGTCCTGGCTGTTTTTCGCCTAAGCAATCTACCACTCAGGGATGATATGAGGATCAGTCAAGCAACCAGTTTACATGCCTGGTATAGGAGCTTACATGTAAGAGATGTTTAATAAACATAAATCCTTTCCCTTTAAGGATCTCACCCTGTTCAAGAGGCACTTACTACACGTCTGCCTTACACAGGATCCAGACCCTAGTGTAGATTGCAGAGGTGTTCCATTCATTATTAAACACCAAGATAAACGAAGCTAAACTTTAAGCAAAACCATAACCATTGTCTGTGTAGGTGAGTGTTTTGCAGAGATATCTGACATTTTTTTTTGCTTAAGATATTTAAGTCTAATGTAATATAATGTAATGTACTAAGGTGCAAGAATGAGGTCTCATAACATATGTAATCGATTCTTCTGCCTGACCTCATTGAGGATGTTCCCCAGAATTTGGATAATTGAATGCTTCCCCCATCAGGATTTGCCTTCAAACAGTTCGTTGCAGCTTCTTTGGCTCTTGAAAGGATGATTTGATATTAGCAATAAAAATGTCTTGGATGGTTGAACTTTGCACATTGTCATATACTTTGTAGTTATCTAAAATGCTAAGCTAGCAAGTAGCCCAGTAAAATCCTTTTGAAAGGAAGCACATCTCAAACCCCTTTTTTGAAATAGAGCATTGCTTAAAACATTTCCCGCTCCCCTCTGTGAGGTGGTATCATGTAGCAGTGAGGCAAATAGACGTGGGGCTGGATTGTGGGGTCCAAATCCCGGATTCCACACTTCCTAACTGGGGGACTCAGACAATTCACTTACCTTTGTGGTGCCTCCATTTCCTGATCTGTTCATTGTAGATGATAATAGACATCATAGATAATAGACATACATCAGAGAGTTGTTTGTAGATAAAGCCAATTAATTTAAGCAGACCGCTTAGAACAGTGTCTGGTTTATAATAAGTGTTAGCTATTTTATAGTTTTGGTTTAATTTGTAACAGAGAAATCCTTGGCATTATCTATTTTGGAGTAAGACACAAAATAAACATTTAAATCATTATGGAAGTAATTCATACTCATTGCGCCATGCTGGAAAGCAAATGCAAAAGAGAATAAAGAGTGCCCAAGACGGGATGCCCAAGGTGACCGCCATTTGTGGTTGATCTGTTTCTCTTTGTGAACTGAGATTTGCATAACGAAACCACATTGTAAGCACAAGTTTGAGCCTAATTATTTTCACTTAGCATATATGATAAGCATCTCCCCATAGTAAAACAATTATTCATAACTTTAATGGCTGCATAATGTAATTGTATTGGTTAACTGTAATGTGTGACACATTTTCTTAGTGATGAACATTAAGTTTCTTTCTTTCTCTTTGAGTAGGGGGTGGGGGCAGCTGTTATCTATGGTGCTGGTGGCCAATAGTCACACATATATATTCATTTACATATACATTTTTTCTTAGTATTTCCTTATTCTTAGGTTAAGTTCCCAGAAGTAAAGTCATTGGGTCAAAGGGATGAACATTCTTAAGGCTCTTGATAAACACTAACAAGCTGTTTTCTTCCCAGGCTGTTTACACTTAGACATGGATGAGGGCCACCATGCTAGTTCCAAGGGTGTTGACATCTTGGACCCCTTTGTATCTAACATCATGAGAAAATGAACACAAAAAGAGAATCATTGAAATATCTTGAAATAAAATAATTTTAAAGTTTGTTGAGCACTTTTTTGTGATTAAAAAAATCAAAACACCAAAAGCCAGACACACTTTTGACCCAGCATGATTTGAAGACCACTTTCACTTCCTGCTGAGGTATTTTGGCTCTTGTATCAGTCTGGGTTCTTCTCTCCTGTCTGGACTTAAGCTATTGCAGTAACAGCTTAATACCACTATCGCCATACTTGGCAGTTTAGCGATGAGGCATGCGCAATGCTAAGTCTTGGCCTTCTCTCTTCCCTTGCCAGCTACACGGTGGGCACCGTCCAGGAGAACAATGACCAGGTCTGGAAGTTCCAGAGGTACTTCCTGGTGCAGGAGTACTGCAGCCGCCTCAATATCCCCTTCCCCTTCGTCATCTTCGCTTACTTCTACATGGTGGTGAAGAAGTGCTTCAAGTGTTGCTGTAAGGAGAAAAACATGGAGTCTTCTGTCTGCTGTGAGTGGTTTATCCATGTGGGCTTGGGATCAGAAGCAGCGATTAATTTCAGGGAAGGATGCCTGGTGTGTATCTCAACAGGAAGAAGTTATTCACAAGTTCTTTCACTGTTCACATCTATACATCTGTAAAGATCAGGCATCAGGCCAACCAATGAATTGCCCTAGAGGAAGCGTAGATGAAGAAAGCACTGTGGAACTGCTGGGATAGCCTACTTTGCGGGGAATGAATGACTTTGGGACAGATCGTGTAATAATGTAAATAGTATGTTGAACAGGCAGAATTCATGGGATAGTGTCCAATCATGACTTTGTTTTTGCTTTTCATTGTTCCCATGAAATGTATTCTCTAGGAACCTTTAAACCTGACTCCAGCAGGGTTTGTGACTCTTCTTAGGAAAATGGAAAATCTTACAATTGTTTTACTTGAGAAAACATCATCTCAGTTTAGAAATAGAAACATGTGGCCAGACGCGGTGGCTCATGCCTATAATCCCAGCACTTTGGGAGGTTGAGGCGGGCGGATTGCCTGAGCTCATGAGTTCGTGACCAGCCTGGGCAACACGGTGAAACTCCATCTCTACTAAAATACAAAAAAGTTAGCCGGGCATGGCGGTGTGCGCCTGTAGTCCCAGCTACTCGGGAGGCTGAGGCAGGAGAATTGCTTGAACCTGGGAGGTGGAGCTTGCAGTGAGCTGAGATAACACCACTGCCCTCCAACCTGGGCAACAGAGTGAGACTCCATCTGAAAGGAAGGAAGGAAAGAAAGGAAGGAAGGAAGGAAGGAGGGAGGGAGGGAGGGAGGGAGGGAAGGAAGGAGGGAAGGAAGGAAGAAAGAGAGGAACGTGCAGTTCAATATATTAACCAGTCCATTAATTGCTATTCAGCGGTGAGACTCCCCCTCCCACTCACCCCTCCCAGCTGATGGGGCTGTCAGGGAGGGTGGGCAGTGGGCTTTCCCATTCACCAGCTGTGGAGACTGACCCTCCGCAGCTGGAGCACAGAGGGACAGGATGGGAAGGCCAGCTGAAAGCCTTTTCTTAGTGATGCTGTTCTGGGCTGCTCCATGCCCTCTAGCCTGGCACATGTTTGAAACTGATCCTTGATTGTATGGGCACTCAGGGGTCCTTCAGAGAGTCCCTTGGCTGTCCCCTCTGACCCCAACTCCTAGGACTTGGCCATGTTTTCTCTGGTGGCTGCCCCCACCCCAGCCTCTGGTTTCCAGGTGGACACCCCACAGACTCCACACACTAATCTCTTCAGGAAGGCAGCCATCAACCCATCCACACATCAGACTGTGGATCATTCTGACGCTTATGTGGTCACCTACCTTCTTAGCCCTCACAAACTGGGGTGCAGGCAGCTCCCCACCCAGCCACCTCTCCCTACCCCTGAAGTGGAAGCAGCTGTCAGCCGCATGTCATTTGAATGCAGGCAGCCGGCACCCAGCTCTCTTCCTGGCCCTGCAGGAGCCCACACCAGGCTTGGGCTTCTCCCAGAATCACTAAGCCAGACAATCTTCCTAGCCCGCAGTTACACCTCAACCAGATTAAGCATGCAGGGAGGAAGGGACCTGTTTTTATTCGTTTGGATGTTTGGACACAAAAGAAAAGGTAGAAAGGGTACCCCTGGCCTTTTTCCTCACCCCCTAACCTCAGACCTAAGCCAAGGATCCATCTCTGGGGTGGTGGTATAGCTGCCAACTCCTCCATCAGGCACAGTGCCAGGGCCCATAGGACCTCAGGGGCTCCTGAACATCTTTACATTTTCTTTAAAAGCCAGAAAAAAAAATGAGCCTTTAGATTAAAGAAAGTGTTCTCACATATATTAATGTATTTGTTTTATACCAACTAAGTCATAAAATATTTTTAATATTTTTTTCTGAAGGAAGGGACTCAGGATGGCAAATGTGCCGAGGGCGTAGGGTGACCATCTTGTTGTGGTTTGCCCAGGACTTCCCCATGCAGTACTGAGAGTCCTGCATCCTGGGAAACCAGTTAGGATGAGCAGCCTACGTCCAACCAGTTGAGGTGCCAGCTAGTGCCCATCCAGTTAGGGTGAGCAGAGTGTACCCATCCAGTCAGGGTGAGCCGCCTGTGCCCATCTAGTTAGGGTGAGCAGATTGTACCCAGCTAGTTAGGGTGAGCCACTTGTGCTCATCCAGTTAGGGTGCCAGTTTGTGCCCACCCAGTTAGGGTGAGCACCCTGCGTCCATCTGATTAGGGTGAGCAGCTTGACCCCATCCTGTTAAGGTTAGCAGAGTGTGTACCCATTCAGTTAGGGTGAGCTTATGCCTATCTGCCCAGGACTATCCCAATTGTAGCATGGAAATTTCTGCCTTCTGGGAACCTCCTTGGTTTCAGGGACTGCTGGTCACCCTTCTGGTCTTAACGTGGCCCCGTGTGCTGACAAGGGATGTAGAGTTAATGACTCGGGTTGGACCATGCTTTGGTACCTTCAGGATTTTCATTTTCAGTTACCTTCTTGTGAAAAAAATAAAGGAGGGCCGTTTTAGGTCTCTAAGTGAATCAGTTATATATAATTGTGTAACAAGTCACCCCGAAACTTGGTTTCCTGAAGGCATTTATTTGCCCTTGATTCTGTGGTTCCATCCTAGGGCGAGGCAGGGCAGGGCTGGGCTGGGCTGGCTGCCTCTGCTCCTTGAAGAATCCAGTGGTTGGAAGCTGAGCCCCAGGCTGGCTGGTCCGGACGTCCACACACATTCTCACGTGCAAGGCTGGCCAGGCAGCACAAAGAGTCTCAGTGTCACCACACATAGCAGCTGGGTTCCTGCAAAGAGCAGGTGCTAGGCAAGGCCCCTGAGGCCGTGGCTCAGAAAGTCAGATGACGTCACTTCTGCTGCATTCTATTGGTCCAAGCAAGTCACAGGCCCACCCAGAAGGAGCTGGTAGAGAATGTGACTCCGCTTCTGGCTGGGAAGGACAGCCTGCCCGGTGGGTGGAAGAATCCACGGCCCTGTTTGGCCATCGTGGCCCTGTTTGGCCACCTACCACTCTAGGCATCACTGAGCTGAATGCGCTGGTCCTCTGAGAGTGCCTCCCCCACCCAACGCTGGTCTATCAAAAGAAGGAGAGCTTCTCACTGACCATCCTACTCCCAAATCACAGCAGAAACGTATGGCTCCCTTGGAGCAAGGTGCATGGGGGCTTACCTCTCATTAACTCATCTACCATACTAGACTTGGGTAGTTTGAGCAGTCCAGTATTATCTTTGATGCCTTGAACAATTTAAAACCAAATTTTCTATGCCCTGACATCTGCAGCCGCATTCACGCCTGGAAAATGCTGATTACATGGGCTGACCCCAGGGTGCCTTTCCTCATTCTCACCATGCCCAGGCAGTTCCAGCAGATCTTTAAGAAAGAACTTCTTCAGCATACTCTGCACTTAGCTGATTTTCTGTTACTTCTGTTCCAAAATTGATATATTTTCACAGGTAATTTGAAGATCGGGTATGTTTTCCATCCTTGAAAAAAACCTTTCCTGAGCACATTCTTTCTGAGCAGCATTTGTGGTCAATGTGGATTATTTATTTATTTATTTATTTATTTATTTATTTTTGAGCCAGAGTCTCACTGTGTTGTCCAGGCTGGAGTGCAATGGCACGATCTCGGCTCACTGCAACCTCCGCCTCCTGGGTTCAAGTGATTCTCCTGCCTCAGCCTCCCAAGTAGCTGGGACTACAGGCGCCAGCCACCACGCCTGGCTAATTTTTGTATTTTTAGTAGAGACAGGGTTTCACTATTTTGGCCAGGCTGGTCTTGAACTCCTGACTTCGTGATCTGCCCGCATTGGCCTCCCAAAGTGCTGGGATTACAGGCATGAGTCACTGCCCCCCGGCCCTATGTCGATGTTTTTAAAATGCATAAACTTGGCTCCAGAAAATGACCTTTGGTAATTTGGGATTGAGATGGCTTCCTTGATATTTATAAATTATTCGGTTATCTTGTTACAGTCAGGGAGGAAAAATATATTTTCTTCTACCTATCTTAGGCTCATGGCTGAGATCCTTATAGCAAAAGACAGAGTAACAAGAGGAAAGCATATAAATTTAATATAAGTTTTATGTGGCATCAGAGCCTTCATAAGGAAAGGAAGGTCTGAAGAAACAACATTTTTTTTTTTTTGGAAATGGTGTCTCGCTCTGTCCCCCCGGCTGGAGTACAGTAGCGCAATCTTGGCTCTCTGAAGCCTTCACCTCCCGAGTTCAAGCAATTCCCCTGCCTCAGAATCTCGAGTAGCTGGGATTACAGAGTTGCACCACCATGCCAGGCTGATTTTGTATTTTTAGTAGGGACAGGTTTCACCATGTTGACCAGGCTGGTCTCGAACTCCTGACCTCAAGTGATCCGCCCGCCTCAGCCTCCTAAAGTTCTAGGATTACAGGCGTTAGCTACTGTTCTCAGCCAAACTTGAACATTTTTAATGGTAGGTTTAATGAAGAGTGTAGGGTTGTGGAGAAATAGGATAGGGCAAACAGAGTATGATCCCATGGTAATAAACTGGGAGACCTAGCAAGGCCTATGCATTCACATTTCTCTCTGCATCCCTGTGTCTTTGGAGATGAGGACACTCTTTTCCTCTACGTATAAGGAGGGTGCCTCTCACATGAGGGTTCTATGACCTGCTGTAGGGGGAAGGTCAGAAAATCCTTCCTAGGTGATATGACCTGCTTCAGGGGAGAGGGGCAGGAAAAGTCAGATCAGAGAGATTGTGTGGTTTTCCTCTAGTTCTTTCAGTTTAAAATATCCAATATGCCATGATGCCATATTTTGAGGTAGTGGGTCCTAAACCCTATCATCACTTATATTCTGGACTGCCTCCAGAAACCAATAAAAAAAAAGTGCTCATAAAATGTCTAAGTAGGGGGATAAAAGTTAGAAAGGAACATCATTGAGTTCTAATAAATTTCAGAAGCAAGAGTCTACCAACCTCATTTCCTGCCACAGTCCACTTTGGCAGAGTTCTGTAAAACGCACCCCACACTACCCACAGATCTAAATTGGAAAACTGAGTGAGCACAAGGATGTGTGGAAATTGTGCACAGGCAAGAAAAGCACAGCATGAAAAGGAGCACCCCCCGCTTAGCACCTATAAAAATAAATAGTGTAAAAGCAGTCCTCCTGCAGGAGGGGGTCAGTCCTGCACAAACATGAAGTCTCAGTTCTGGGGATGCAGCCATGAACAACGGCACATGGGCTGGGCCTGGAGGCCATCATTTGGTGGGAGCTAGACCAGAGGTGAGGTAGGTAATTTCATGGAGAGCCTGCGATGCAGGGAGTGAGGGGGCCTGGGAGAGCCGATTCAACAAATACATGCCAAGAGCCTACCACAAGATAGTGGGCCCTGTGGATAAGGTGCTAAATAAGATAGAAGCTATCTGTGCCCTTGAGCAGGGCTCATCATCTAGGGGAGTGGGGAACAGAGAATGAAAATGGAAAGGCCTTAATTAAAAAGTGTGGGAAACACTAATTTTAAGGATTGTGCAGGGGGTTGTGATGGCCACAGAGAGGACATTTAAACCCTTGACTAGAGTGCCTCAGGGAGTATTTATGGAGGAAGGGAATATCGAAGCTGAGACCCAGAAGATGAATTGGAATTAGCCAGGCAAAGGGGCAGAGGCTGAGATGGCACCACAGAGCAAGGAGTGGGCAGAGGGATGAGGGAGTTAAGAGAGGTAGGAGGACAGGGGAGAGAAGACCTCGGGACTGAGGGTTGTAGGAGACGAGTGTAAGGCTTGGGCTGTATCCTACGGCCACGTTTTAGCTCCATACAGTCCCCCTCTCCCTGCCCTCAGCCCACCAAGTCACAATGTGCCATCCTGAATCCCAGAGGAAGGAAAAATTGTAGACAGGAGACACGACAGTGCAAGAAATGGTGACAAGAACCATGCAACATACATCATGACACCTCATTGATGATTGGACTTGTTTCCCTCAAGGCAGAAGTGAGCAAAGAAACTCCCAGGGCCGGTTTGGGGAGACCCGCAGATCACCACGTGGAAGGAGGCTTCTCAGGTCCTGATGCTCACTCCTGTGACTTGGGGAAGATGTTGGCCCAGGGGAGGGTCGTGAGATGCTCCCCCGCTGCCACCTGGAACACCACTGAAAAAAGAAAAGTCGCTGTTAGATAGGAAATTTGGAGTCAAGGGCAATTTGGAAGTGGAAAATCTAGGGGAGAATCCAGTACACGTGACTAAGGAATAGGGTCAGGTGGCCCTTCTCTCTGCTTTCTTTAAAATCCTCGTTCTACTGTTCACAGGTGTTGTGTCTTTCAGTGGCTGCTGAACAGGTGTTGCCTTCTGTTTTTTTCCTAAGGGTATTTGATAAAATGGTCACTGACTGCCACCACTGGATTCATGTTCCATAGAGGGCTGATTCCGTCTGCGCCTTTAGTGTAATCTCAAATATTTTGAAGATTCAGAAAGTAAAAATATAAATTTTGCTAACCTAGACATGGTAATTGGTGGCAATTAAGAAACATTTAACTTGCCAAAAAGCATCATTTTTTGTGGGGTTCTTGAACTACTTAGAAATGGAGACAAAGTTCTCATAAATATTACTTTAAATATTGATCATAACATATTTCTGTGTTCTCCCTATAGCTGTGAGCCCTAAAGTCTGGCTTTCAGAATGCAAATGTATTCACGACCCCGAACTCCTGTCACACCTTAAAGAATCATCGTAGTCAACTCTTTTAACAGCATTATTTTAAGATGTTAAATGTCACTTTGGGGATGTCATTAACAATCACACATATGTAACTGCCGTTCTTAATGAAGAAAGTGTTTTGACAATTTGGATAAGTTACTGTCTTTCTTTCCACCGTTTTGCCTTGAAAGACAAAGTGATTCAATTCTAACTGAAAGCACAAAAAGTCTTTATATCAGGGAGAGGATTTGGAAGTTCAGATCTGGAATTTGACTATACTCAAAAATGGCACCCAGATACTAGAAACACTTAATGACATGCCTCAGGACTCTCATTGGTTCTGTCTTGAAGCCATGTCATGGCTGGTGGCTATAGGACCCGGGAGAAGACTTAGGGGGCCATTCTGTGCCTTCATGTAACGGAAGCCCTACAGGCGTCATACTTTTTTCTGAATGATTCAGGGGAAAAAACAAACAATGGATAAAAGTTGCAGTGAGGAAGATTTTGATTCAGTACAAAGAACAATGTCGAACAGTGTGGGCTATCTGGAAATGAGATTAATTGTTCTGTGGAGGTAGTGAACTGCCCATCACTAGTGGGATTCAGGTTCAGGATGTGTGGGAGGAAGGGACTGCCTGGGATAAAGGTCCATTCTCCAAAGATACATTGTACTCAGTCCAGGATCAGGAGAATCGGGAAATTCAGTACTCCAGATTAGGGATGAGGTTGAAAAGGCAGGACAAAACTCATTACATTCCCATAAAACTTATTTAATGATTAAGCACAATATGACTATAAAATGGAAACAAATCCCCCAATTTGGCCAGCAAATGACAAGGGGCTTCAGCTCAAGGAAGCCACCAGATAAGTCAGACATGAATGAGTGAATTCGGACCTGTCTCCCAAGTGGGCCCCTGGGAGAGTGGCGATCTCATAATAATCAGAGAAATGATGTAACTCTTGATGTTATCCCTCTTCAGACAGTTTATATTCTCAGGAAGAAACAAAGGAACAGTGAGAATAGGAGATGGCCGAAGGACAGGATCTTTCTCCACCCTCGGGTGGTGTGGTGCTAATGGGATAGAGAGAGCCGAAAGCCCCACTTACTACCTGCCCACCCCCCAGGGTGCCTGGTCACTGCCTGCTCCTTTGCTTCGTCTCCTTGGAGATGACGAATGTCTGAAACCACAGCACTTGGCGGTTGCCAGGACCTCTAGCTGGCAATTCATTTCCTACATGTCCTTTGCTTTGCCTCCAAATGACAGCGACGTCATGGGTTTAATTTTGAAATTGTTCTTCTTTGGAGAAAAACGCAAGATTTTTCAAATGACTTTCAGATAAGTAGAATCCAAAGTTTGACTTTTGGTACTTTTTTTGGTGACATTTTCAAGTAATGACAAAGTATGCTACCCAGTAACTGCTTTTTCATAAAATGTATTATTTTTCATGATTCAGAAAGCAATCCATATTCATTATAGGACATTTGAAAAATATAGGAAAGCACAAATAAAGATGAAGAGCACATGTAACCCACCATCCAGAGGTAAATACTGTCAACACACTGGTGTTTATTCTATTATTCTTGTGTGCGTGTATAGTAATTGGATTGTTCTATGTACACACATCCATAATCTAACTTGCTCATTTAACTAATAATACATTGCTAACTTTTTCCATGTCCACAAATAACAATTTCATCTATATGACAATCTTCAGCCGTGGAGTAGTATTCCAGCCTATGGATACACCATAATTAATCAGTTCCTTGTTAAACATGTAGATTGTTTCAATGCTTTTGCTAGCATACAATGCTATGTTAAAGAGTTCTATGCATTCGTTTCTGAGCACATGAATACTTTTTTCCTTTGAGTTATTTCTAAAGAGAAATTTCTAAATAAAGGGTATGCACCTTTTAAATCTTTGTATATTGCCTGTCCCCCCTCCTCCGCCTTCTGGTCCCCCATTACCCTAAGGCAGTAACAATTGACAGATTTTCTCCTCATATGGAAGGACTATTTATCCACGTTCTTGCCAATATGGGATATAGTCATTATTTTACTGCTAATTTTCTGGTATGGTTAGTGAAAATGCTACGTCATCATTTCTATCAGCATTTCTTTGAGTGTTACAGATGTTGGTCATTTTTTATTTTTATTTTTTGGTAATTTGTCATCCTTGCTCTCTGGCTGTCTGTGTCCAGGAGTGTCTACCCTTTCCGTGCTGATTTTTAAGCACTCCTCTTGGACTTCCTCATTGATTTTGTTTGAAGAAAAGACATTGAAACTTCTTTGTTGGGAAAAATACAATTCAAAAAATCAGTTAAGGATTATTTTGTAAAATGAGTAACCACACTTAAAAATAAATCCATATTTGCTATGTAGAATTTGCTTAAATCGAGGCTGCACACGTTGGCTGAAGCCTATAAACCCAGAACTTTGGGAGGCTGAGGCGGGTAGACCACTTGAGGTCAGGAGTTTGAGACCAGCCTGGGCCAACATGATGAAACCCCGTCTCTACTAAAAATATAAAAATTAGCTGGATTTGGTGGTATGCACCTGTAGCCCCAGCTACTTGGGAAGATGAGGCAGGAGATTCGCTTGAACCAGGAGGCGGAGGTTGCACTGAGCTGAGATTGCACCACTGCACTCCAGCCTGGACTACAAGAGTGAAACTTCATCTACACACACACACCCATAAAGAATTTGCTTAAATCCAGCCGCGTGCATATTGGTTCTGTCTTTGACCCCCAATTAATTATTTTTAAATCCAGAGAAATCTTATAATTATTTCTAAACTCTAACATGTTGATGAATACATTTAAATGGTAACTCAAAAGTTAAAAACGACATAAATGTATTTCAAGCAGACGTGGTTGTGAGCATATGTGCTCTCCTGTCCCCATGAATTCATGTGGAGGTTTGACATCCATTGCATTTGTACTTGAAATATAGGTGACATGTGGATCTGTTCTTTTGTTGTCCTGTCATCTGAAAGGCTCAGGCACCATAATAAATTGAACTAAGAATCTTACTTGAATATGTCCCAGAACAATCTTAGGGCATGCTCTATCTTAGGTGCATTTTCTTTGAGGTCCACGTCTCATGTTTCAGAAGGACAGGAACAATGCCTTGGCTTATTTTCCTCTCCTCCAGAGCTCCTACCCCAGTTTTAGGTTGAGAGTAGGTACACAATTCATCAGCAGTTATCCAGCTGAATGGTTTAGCATTTTTATGTCATCAAAATGGAAGAAGAGCACATATCAAATGGGAGGACTAAATTCATTAGTGGAATGATTTTGCTAAGTCACAAAACACACAGATAGGATTTGGATCGATGTCTATTTAAATAAAGATTGCATTCCTATTTCACACAGGCAGCTTCAATTCCTCATTGTTACGGAGAAAGCCATTACTATTCCATGACTCTGATGCTGTCACTAGGAGGTAACATTAGTCAGACCAGCCTGTGCAGGACGAATCTCATTCTTAGTTCCAGAGTCTCACAAAATGCCTAGAAGATCTTAATTTAGGAAGCAAGGGGCAAATGAAACAGTTTGAATGTTTTCTTTTTCTCATTATTCAAGGTTTCAAAAATGAGGACAACGAGACTTTGGCATGGGAGGGTGTGATGAAGGAAAATTACCTTGTCAAGATCAACACGAAAGCCAACGACACCTCAGAGGAGTATGTCAGACATACCTTTCTACTTTACAAGGTTCCCTCTGTAGACGTAAGCCCACAGAATGTAGGCAGCTTATCTGAGCAAACTCAGTAAAGAGCATTTTCAACGGAGAGCAGTACCACCACAAAGATATTACCCGGGCAATTGAAGATGACAAACACATAAGTGTGTGCCAGCCTTTGGAGAAGGGGAAAAACCGCCCATCTACTATCCCAATTGCCCTTCAAGGCCCTGGGAGAGAAAGAGGTATTTGGAGCCTGCAGTGCAGGGCCATGAAACTAGGTAACGAGAGGGTGGGTCCCCTGCTGCAGCTGCAGAGGTGGGTTCTGGCAAGACTCACAGGTCATGGGCCATTGGCATTATCTTGCAAGTGCCACACACCTATTTATCTTTGTGGTGAAGACGTACAGAGATGAGAAGATAGACAAACCATTTTGTTGATCTGTTACAGGCTGCCCCTGAAAAATCCTGAATTCATTTATGAATCGCCTGAAGCTGTTATAAAATCCATGTGATTAAGAAATACATTGATAAAACAGCTTATAGAAATAGATAAGTCATAGCTAAGTCTGTAGGTGGCCCACAAGTAATATGCTGTGAAGTGTATAGAGCGGCTCTTATTGTAAAGGTTAACGTTCTTCACTGACAGCTGTCACTCTTCCTGAGAGCTCAAAACACCTCAAGTTTCACTCTAACAAAATATGAGTATACATAAGCACAACTAATGCCTTTGCTGGGTTCAATACAGCTGTTGAAAGAAGCATGTGATGCTCATTCTCTTTTAACAGCAGAGACCATGCCATAAGCTCTCCTCTGCCCCTAGACTCTGAGATCTAGGTGTTGCAAGGCAGAGACAGACTTACAAGTCATTTTTCAACACCCTATCAACAGAGATAGTTGTTTTATGTGCTGTGCTTCTAATTGTGATGATACAAAATTCTGCTTTGTTTGCGTACTAGGAAGACAATCAGAAAGAAGGGTAAATGCAGTGGATTCTTGATCTAGCTGAGAGTGAAAATGACTTGTATTCTGTACTTTAATTTAAAAGACTGCAAAATGGAGCCTAATAGCCGTCTCTCAATCTCTTTTTCTCTTGTTCACTTTGTTTTTCATTAATTTCTTTGCAGAATGAGGCATCGATTTAGACAACTGGATACAAAGGTATGGATCTGTTAATAGTTTGGATTTTTTTTTTTTTTGTCACTAATATCTTTGAGCTTTCAACTGGAGGCCAGTAGTTATGGTCAGAAAATAAAAGAAGTTATATTCAGCTTTCTTAATTCACTGTCTAAGAGCTGGGTGCTGGAATGGAATTGCTTCTTATGCTCTAAGCATCGCCCAGGTAAGCGTCTTGAAGTCCCAATTCCGTGATGTCTAAAATCTTTTCTGTCTTATCTGACTCAGGGACCCCTCTTCTCTTTCTTTCGGCTGTGGAGGCAGGTGAAGATGCTTACAATTATAGGGAACATAAGGAAGGCTCAAAAGAGCTTTCTGGGGGCCTGTGTGCCTTGATGCTCGTCTTTGCTGCCACTCTGATTTGTTGCTTGTTTTATTTGGAGGGCATTGGAAATGCGTGAGTACGCATATGAACACCAGGCATAGACAGAGTGTGTCTGCCCTCACTCTGAGCTGGGTAGCTGAAATTATAATCAGGTTCAAATCACAATCAGAAATCACAATCGATTCCTGTATGCTAGATTCCTGCCAGGCTCTGAAGAAGAGATGATATTTGGTATTCTATCACGTTATTTTGAGAATGGCATCCTGGATGATGACATTCATAGACCAGGATTGTGGCTGTTCGGTGGGTAGACAAGACCCATCTGGTTTGGCAAAATCTATACCAACCCGTACCTTGTCCATAGTATAGAGCCTTAATAAATATTTATTGAATGAATAAATGAACGAAAGGGGTCCTTTGCAGAGCTCTCATATGAGAACGTATCTGTTTACAGTTTCTTGTTTATTTATTTGTGTTATTTACCCCCAACATTTAAAAAATCTAGGTAGTAGTTGTCAGCTGTGAAGGTCCTAAATCTAGAGAACCGTGGGTTGTTCTAAGCAGCTGCAATGAGGGGCAGCATGAACCAGAAGAGAGCCAAGTGGGAAGAAGGAGGGGAGTCTGGGTCATTCTGCCTGGGAACTTGCTTGCCTCTTTATAGAGTTGGATTTTATTCCCACGCAAGGGAAGGCTCAGGGAGTTTTAAAACCCAAGAGGGACCTATCTGGAATCCTCCTTTCAAAGTGCTCTCTGAGTGATCAGAATGATCGTGGAGGAGAGGCTCCAGCAATCTGGTTGGGGAGTTGGATGCAGTAGGAACTCTTCTACGTGGCGTGTTTGTAGAGAAAACAGTATTTTAGTTTGTTTTGTGGTTTTGTTTTTTATTTGAGAGTTTATTTGGGGTGACTTCGGAGGAAGCTAATGGAAAGCCATCTTAGGGTTTGGGCAAAAGCTTCCCCAAGCCACACCTTGGTTCTGACACTGCTGTGGAACGTGCAGAGAGTGGACAGAGGAGGGAGCAACAGTGGATGCAGGAAGAGAGGGACAGCGTGGGAGACTTGGCCCCAGCCTGGGCCCTGGGTCAGAGGAGAAGCAGTAGAATTGTGGATACAGGACCAGCTGATCTGACTCCCAGGGTCCAGGCTGTTCGTCAGCCTAGACCCCCACTGCACAGCGCAGAGCCTCGGCCATCACTCAGGTGGTCCCACCGCCTCCCTCCCCTCCTCCCTTTCCCCTTGCTCTCTGTCTCTTTAAAATTTTCCCCTCTGTCCTCTTACCTCCCCTTCTGAACAACCAAAAAACCCTCCTTCATTTTACTCACACAGAATTTTAGGGATAATCTTTTGTTTCTCAAGAAAGCTTTTGGAATCTTTTAAATTTATTTTAAAACAACTTTATTGAGATATCACTGACATACAAAATTACATATATTTAAAATGTACAATTTGATGTTTTGATGCATGTATACATTGCAAAATGATCACCACAACCCAGCCCAGCTAATTAACATCGTATTACTTCTACATATTTACCATCTGTGAGTGTTGTATGTATGTGTGAGGGAATGAGATTAATTTAAAATCTCTCCTCCTGGCAAATTTCATGGGTCCAATATTGTTAACTGTTGTCACCATGCTGTACAGTCGATCTCTAGAATTTATTTATCTTGCATAACAGAAATTTTCTGCCCTTTGACCAATATCACCTTATTTGCCCCCTCTTCTTAGCCCCCGGCAACCACCAAGCTACTCTCTGACTCGATGAGTTTGACTCTTTTAGATTTCACATATAAGTGAGATAGCACAGTATTTCTCTTTCTGTGTCTGGCTTATTTTGTTTAGCATAATGTCCTTCAGCTCCACTTATGCTGTGGAAAATGGCAGGATTTCTTTCCTTATTTTAAGGCTGAAAAATATCCCATTATAGGTATGTACCACATTTTCTTCATCCATTGATTTCTTGATGGACATTAGGTAGTTTCCATATTTTGGCTACTGTGAATCATGCAGCAGTGAATGTGAGAAGGCAGATATCTCTTTGTGATCCTGATTTCAATTCTTTTGGATCTAAACCCAGAGGTGGGATTGCTGGATCATATGATAACTGTATTTTTATTTTTGTGAGGAACTTCCATACTGTTTTCCATAATAGCTATATCAACTTACCTTCCCAATAGTGTACAAGAGTTCCCCCTTTCCCACCTCCTTGCCAACACTTATCATCTGCCTTTTTGATAATAACCATCATAACAGATGTGAGGTATGGTCTCATTGTGGTTTTGATTTGCATTTCCCTATGATTAAGTGCCGAGCACCTTTTTACCTGTTTGACATCTGAATTTCTTCTTCTGAGAAGTGTCTATTTAAGTTTTTGCCCACTTTTTAGTCAGTTTATTTGTATTTTTGGTATTGAGTTGTGTGAGTTCCTTATGTATTGTGGATATTAGGTGCTTACTGATAAATGGTTTGTAAATCTCTTTTTCCCACTTCATAGGTTGCCCTTTTATTTTATTGATTGCTTCCTTTGTTGTGAAGAAGATTTTGTTTTATATAATCCCACTTGATTATTTTTGCTTTTGTTGTCCTTGCTTTTGGAGTCATATCCAAAAATTCATTGCCAAGACCAAAGTCAAGAAAGTTTTTCCCTATGCTTTCTTCTAGGAGTTTTGCAGTTTCAAGTCTTATGTTTAAGACTTTGATCCATTTTGAGTTGATTTTTGTGTATAGTGTGAGATAGGGGTCCAATGTTATTCTTTTACCTGTGGATATTCAGTTTTTTCAAAACCATTTATTGAAGAGACTTTCCTTTCCCCACTGACGCCTTTAGATAAATCAGTTGGCTATAAATATGTGGATTTATTTCTGGGCTCTTTATTCTATTCCATTGGTCTCTATGTCTTTTTTATGCCAGTACCATACTGTTTTGATTACTTTAGCTTTGTAATATAATTTGAAGTCAGGATGTGTGATGCTTCCAGCTTAGTTCTTTTTGCTCAAGATTGCTTTGGCTATTCAGAGTCTTCTGTGGTATTATATACATTTTAGGATTGTTATTTCTATTTCTGTCAAAAAAAAAAAAGCCCATGGTATTTTGATAGGGATTGCATTGAATCTGTAGACTTCTTTAAGTAGAATGGATATTTTAACTATATTCATTTTTTCAATCCATGAACATGGGATGTTTTTCCGTTTATTTGTGTCTTTTAAACTTTCCTTTATCAATGTTTTATAATTTTCAGTGTACCAGTCTTTTACTTCTCTGTTAAATTTCTAAGAATTTTATTCTTTTTGTTACTTATATTAATGGATTGTTTTCATAATTTCCCTTCTAGATAGCTCTTTGCTGGTGTATAGAAATGCCATTAATTTTTGTATGTTGACTTTGTATCCTGCAAATATACTGAATTTATTTATTAGTTCTAACAGTTTGTTGTTGTTGTTGTTGTTGTTTTTGAGATGGAGTCTCACTCTGTCACCCAGGCTGGAGTGCAGTGGTGCAATCTCAGCTCACTGCAAGCTCCGCCTCCTGGGTTCAAGTGATTCTCCTGCCTCATCCTCCTGAGTAGCTGGGATTACAGGTGTGCACCACCATGCCCAGCTAATTTTTGTGTTTTTAGTTGAGATGGGGTTTCACATGTTGGGCAGGATGGTCTCCATCTCCTGATTTCATGATCTGGCCGCCTTGGCCTCCCAACGTGCTGGGATTACAGGCGTGAGCCACCGCGCCCAGCAGTTCTAACAGTTTGTGTGTGTGTGTGTGTGTGTGTGTGTAGTCTTTAGGGTTTTCTTCATATAAGATTATGTTATCTACAAACAGAGATAATTTTACTTTTTTTCTTTTTTCTTTAGATGCCTTTTCTTTTCTTTTTTTCTTGTCTGATTTCTCTGGCTAGAACTTCTTATGCTGTTAAATAGCAGTAGTGAGAATGGGCATCCTTGCCTTATTCTAGATCTTAGAGAAAAAGCTTTCAGTTTTACCCCATGAAGTATGATGTTAGTTGTGGGTTTTTCATATATGGCCTTTATTGTGTTGTGGTAAGTTCCTTCTATACCTATTTTGTTGAGAGTCTTTTTTATTTTATTTTTTTTAAATCATGAAAAGACCTTGAATTTTGTCAACTGCTTTTTCTGCATCTATTGAGATGATCATGTGGTTTTCATCTTTCATTCTGTTAATGTGGTGTATCACACCGATGAATCTTCATATGTTGAACCACCCTTGCATACCAATGATGCACTGGGTATGCATCACCACCACTGGGTGGTGGTGTCTCCACGGAGCCTTTTAATGTGCTCTGAAATTCAGTTTGCTAGTAATTTATTGAGATTTCTGTATCTATGTTCCTCAGGAACTTTGGCCTATAGTTTTCTTTTCTTGTGTTTTCTTTTTCTGGCTTTGGTAAAAGAATAATGCTGGCCTCACACAATGAATTTGTACTTGTTCCCTTTTCTAATTTTTGGAAGAGTCTAAGGTTTGGTATTTGTTCTTCTTTGACTGTCTGCCAGAATTTACCAGTAAGCCATCTGATTTCCCAGTAAGCCATCCTGGGCTTTTCTTTGTTGAAAGCTTTTTGATTGCTGATTTTGTTTTTCTTCATTTGTTGTTTGTCTGTTCAGGCTTTGTATTTCTTCTTGATTCAGGTCTTTGTAAGTTGTACATTTCTGGGATATTTCCATTTCTTCTAGGTTTATCTACCTTTTTGCATATAATTGTTTATATTAGCCCCTTCGGATTCCTTTTGTTACTATGCCCTCTCTGTAAGGTTGTCTTTCTCATTTCTGATTGTATTTATTTGTGTCTTCTTCCTTTTTTTAAAAAGGTTTGTTGATTTTGTTTATCTTTTCAAAAAACCAACTCTTACTTTCAATGATTTTTTTTTCCCATTGTTTTTCGACTCTTTTTTTAAAAATGTATTTTGCTCTTGGAGTTTTTGCTCTACTTTAAACAGCTTACTAAAGTCATTTTACTATTAACAAATACAAGGGTATCTCAAAAGCTCCTATAGGGAATACAAAATTTCCCCATCTCATTATACCAGAAAACAATACAATTCATCTTAAGTCTGTAAGTATGGATCTTACTATGCCTTATTTATTTTAGGAAGCCATTAGCACTTATAGTTTCATTTTGTTCTTTTATTTTATTTTATTTTATTTTATTTATTTATTTTTTTTGAGACAGAGTCTCGCTCTGTCACCCAGGCTGGAGTGCAGTGGCCAGATCTCAGCTCACTGCAAGCTCCGCCTCCCGGGTTCACACCATTCTCCTGCCTCAGCCTCCCGAGTAGCTGGGACTACAGGCGCCTGCCACCTCGCCCGGCTAGTTTTTTGTATTTTTAGTAGAGACGGGGTTTCACCGTGTTAGCCAGAGTGGTCTCGATCTCCTGACCTCGTGATCCGCCCATCTCGGCCTCCCAAAGTGCTGGGATTACAGGCTTGAGCCACCGCGCCCGGCCTGTTCTTTTATTTTTAAACAGTTAAAGAAAAAGGTTACTACTGAAATTAAGCCCAACTTAAATACAGATTTTTTTTTTCTTGAGTGAGTGATATAGCAAATTGGAAACCAAACTGTACAGAAATTGCTTTTATCAAGTGTGCTAATATGACGTGTAATTTAAAATGACTTCACGTATCTTTTGTAATAAATTAGTGAAACATGCATGGATCAAGATTAATTTCATTATGCCTTTTACTTAAATTGTGTGCTGTTTTTGTGTGTGGGGGGAGATCTTTTATTTGCAAAAATTTTATTAGTATCACATTATTTTTATTAGTATTATACTTTTACCAAAGCAAAACTTAATATCTTATAATTTTATTAATGTTAGTTACATAGAACATATTCTTTTTACGTATTACTTGTTCTTATTATTGAAATCTATTATCTCTATTTGGGAAGCCACTAATGATTTGCCTCTGAATAAAGTTAATATTAATTGGTTTACTAACTGGTTACTAATTGTTAGTGAGATGATTTCAGAAAGTAAGCAATGATCAGGATCTGAAATACCACGTGCCACTCTCATTCTGCCTTATTTTAGATGTGCTGTACTTGCTATTTAGTAGACATGTCTGTTTCTTAGAAAAGGCACAGAGCAATAATTTAAAAATGAAAGTTGGAAAATTTATCTTAAGACCAGTTCTATTTTTTTCTCTTTTCAAGCTTAATGATCTCAAGGGTCTTCTGAAAGAAATTGCTAATAAAATCAAATAAAACTGTATGAACTCTAATGGAGAAAATCTAATTATAGCAAGGTGAGTCATTCTAATGGCTTTTTACTTTGCTCTGAAAATTTGCATCTTTTAAGACTAATTTAAAATCATGATTTTCTCTCAGTTATTTCCATAAATTACCAAATTAGAAAATAATGCATTGTGCAAAAAAAAAAAAAAAAAATTATAGAGATACAGAAGGAAAGAAGTTGAAGTTCCTTCTCACATTAGCTTCCCTACCAATTTTGGTCCCCACACCAGGGGTTAGCATTGTTAGGGACAGGGTTTAAGTATCTTGTCCTGTAGGACCTTTTAAAACACTTGTAACCTATACAGCTATTTTGGCATGAATTGAAACAAGGCCGCACTGTTCCAAGATCTGCTATTTTTTAATCTTCCTTAATTCTGTATCATGAATGTATTTACAGATCAGCACCCAAAAATGTCTTATTCTCATATTATATTTATTACGATGAATATACAAATATGTTAATCATCTTTTTGCTAACAAAAATGTTTTGGTGAGGCATTCAAGGTTTTTAACAATAGCTCTTTTGCACAATTAAAATGCAATTCAATTTACTGGCAGAATTTAACCCAAGACTTTGCTCCATGGTCTTACCGTTTCCTTTTGTTATGTTTTCTCATTACCTGTCCAAATCTTAAAACCAAATGTTAAGAATGTTTTTAGGGACATGTCAAGTTAGGAAAAAAACAGCAATGGGCATTCCACTGGATTAGAATATTTTTTGAGAAAGCAAATTGTAAGGAATGGAAACTTAATTAAGAATTCTCTTCTTTCTCCTTCCTCTCTTCCCTTCCTTCCATGAGTATTTATTGAGTACCTGCTCAGTGATCAGAACTGTGCTGACCCTGGCACTGACCTCATACACTGACCAGTCTATGCATTAAGTACTTAAGCTGCAGAAATTTCTATTCATGGGATGATTGTGCTATATGGGAAATCATGTTGCATCAGGTTCCTTTCAATCTTTCTGGTCTCAGAGTTCTTTTCCTTGGGTTCTGACAGTTATAGCTCATGTCAAAAAGCACTGTATTATGGAGGGCTTTGTTACAGTAAGATTGATGCATATTTGATGTAATCTGAAAGGGAGGTACAGCCTCCTGATGTGCTCAAGAAAATAAGCCTTGCGTATTAAGGGAGAACTTATTTCAACTCTTTCATAATTGTGTTTAATGAAAACACTATTAAACCTTATAATAAATTACAATTTGGATTTTGAAACACATGCCATTTTGTTTGTCAGCTGAAATGTAGAAAAAAAAACAATGAGGAATGTAAAACAACTAAAATGATGCAAATCTAAAGGTGATTAAAAAGTTGTAATCATCAGAAAAGAGTCAGATTCAGACACGCACATCCCCCTCTTAAATCTCCAATCTTCTCGTCTCTCAATCTTTCTCAAATGTGCTGTGAGTAAAATGGGCAGACAGACTGATTTCCTATCAACTTGCCCTTTGTTTAACTTTAAACTTTCATTAACATATTGAGAATTAAGTAATTGGTGAATGAAAGGAACTAAGAAAAGGACATCACCTGCTTCTTATGTGTGTGCAGGTGTAGATATTTGTGTCTACACAGAAAAAAAGAGGAGCAAAAGAGTCCGTGAGAAAACAGGTGCCCCCCAAATTCAGAACCACTGGTGGCTTAGAGACAACAAATTTGGCATGTCCAATTTTTCGTGTGCTTTTTAATTCCGGATATAAGATCATTGTTTTGAATGGTGTGTTTGTCATATCCTTAACGATGCTGAAAATATAACTTTATAGGCAACCAGCTAGGTATACTCTGCCAGTGCCTCCTGAGGCTTCTTTCTCTAGAGGGGTGAGGGTAATCTTTTCCCTGCGGTAGTGGTCAGGGAAGACAGTGTCAGCCTCTTGTGGGAGTGAACTGGTAACCATTTGATGTGGGCGAGGAGCTGACCCTGGGGGCAAGCCTTTACCAATTCCTCCGTCTCCATCCCTGAATCAGCCTTTGATCCAGGAAGCTGGGATGAAATACACAGGTAATTGTCTATTGTTTTCCTTCTCTTACACCAAAGTTGAAAGGAAGTAAGAATCCAGGGTGAGAGCAAGTCATTTGTTTTCTCCTATCTTCATACTTAAGGAGTGGGCACCCTCCCCGAAGGCTATGGGAACAGACCTTACCTTAAGGAAGGTCCCTGGAAATTGTTCATTTCCTGCATAACAATCCATTGATTCTTGCATTTGCTGCACCTACGTTCTAGTTCATTAAAAGAATCTAGGTTGTTCTTAGGGGGGGCTCATCATAAACCCACATTTTTGTAAGTTATTTCAGTTTTAATTCATTTTTTTAAATTTATACAGAAACCACTGAGCAAATAAAGTGCTCAGAAACATTCTGGAATTTAACCTAGATTGAATGCGTTGAGCCTTGATCATTCAACCTGAGTCACGCAGCTCACACCGACAAACTGGTCAGAATACACATCTTTAAGAGAAAAAAACGTTCTCAGAGCTGCTTCTATTAAAAAAAAACCTCTCTCAACTTTGGTGGTATATTTGGATCTATTCCCAGTATATTCCCAGTATATTTTGAAGCAAACCATATCCTGCCTGAGAATGGAAGTGGGAAATCTATTCTTAACACAGTGTTCTTTCTTTGTTTTCACAGATCATATTAAGGAATGCTGATGAACAGTTTTGCTATCGACTACTAAATGAGAGATTTTCAGGCCCCTGGGTATAGGATGGATGATTTTTAATCACCCTAGTGTGCTGAAACCTTGAGAAAGTGTGTGATTGGTTTCACATGTGAAGATATAAAGGAAGAACATTTTCTTCACGTGTTTCTCCAGAATGGTCCCTTGATTCTCTCTGTGTCTCAGTGCCTGGGACTGGAGGTTGATAGTTTGAGTGTGTTCTTACCACCTCCTTTTTCCTTCAATCTTATTTTTGATGAACACGTCTATAGGAGAACATCTCTCCTATGAATAAGAACCTGGTCATGCTCTACTCCTGTACTGTGTCTTTGTTTATTTCCAATTGATTTTCTACTTTTCCCTTTTTTGTATTATGTGATGATTAGTTGGCATATTGTTAAAAGTCTCCCAAATTAGGCCAGATTCTAAAACATGCTGCAGCAAGAGGACCCTGCTCTCTTCAGGAAAAGTGTGTTCATTTCTCAGGATGCTTCTTACCTGTCAGAGGAGTGACGAGGCAGTCTCTTGCTCTCTTGGACTCACCAGGCTCCTATTGAAGGAACCATCCCCATTCCTAAATATGTGAAAAGTCACCCAAAATCAACCTTGAAAGGCACTACTGACTTTGTTCTTATTGGGTACTACTCTTATTTATTATTTTTTCATTAAAAATAATAGCTGGCTATTATAGAAAATTTAGACCATGTAGAGATGTAGAAAGAACATACATTGTCCCCCATTACCTTAAGGTAATCACTGCTAACAATTTCTGGATGGTTTTTCCAGTCTATTTTTTTTTTCTATGTATGTCTCAATTCTCTTATAAAATTTTACAGAATGTTATCATACTACATATATACTTTTATGTAAGCTTTTTCACTTAATATTTTATCAAAGATGTTTTTATTATATTCATAGCCTTCTTAAACATTATATCAATAACTGCATAATTGGCAACCTCTAGTGATTTCCATAATTTTGCTCAATGAAGGCTGTTTCCAATTGATAACTGGATGAGCATCTTTGTGCATGAATCTTTATGCTGTATTTGGGAAAATTTTCCAAGGTGAGATTCCAAGAAATATTTATTATTAAACCATTTATAAGGCTTTTTCGTAAATGTATAGCAAATAGGAATTATTAACTTGAGCATAAGATATGAGATACATGAGCCTAAACTATTAAAATAAAATATTATATTTAACCCTTAGTTTAAGAAGAAGTCAATATGCTTATTTAAATATTATGGATGGTGGGCAGATCACTTGAGGTCAGGAGTTCGAGACCAGCCTGGCCAACATGGCGAAACCACATCTCTACTAAAAATACAAAAATTAGCTGGATGTGGTGGTGCACTCCTGTAATCCCAGCTACTCAGAAGGCTGAGGTACTGGAATTGCTTGAACCCGGGAGGCGGAGGGTGCAGTGAACCGAGATTGCACCACTGCAGTCCAGCCTGGGTGACAGAGTGAGACTCCGACTCAAAATAAATAAATAAACATTATGGATGGTGAAGGGAATAGTACAGAATTGGAGAGATTATCTTACTGAACACTTGTAGTCCCAGCTTTCTCTGGAAGTGGTGGTATTTGAGCAGGATGTGCACAAAGCAATTGAAATGCCCATAATTAGTTTTTCAGCTGTGAATACACTATAAACTCAATGGCTGAAGGAGGAAATTTTAGAAAGAAGCTACTAAAAGATCTATTAGAAAAACTACAAAAACATTAATTTAAAAAGTTTATTTTTCTTTTGTCTGGGCAACAGTGAAAATGACTACTCACAACATTCACTATGTTTGCAAGGAATGAACACAAATAAAAGATGCCTTTTTACTTAAACGCCAATAATGACCTAAAAGGGAATCTTGTTCATAGGGCCAATCGATTCCTGGTTTCAGATGCTGACAGTAGATGGGCCAGATTTACATGACAAAAATCGTCAATGAATGAAATATTCAAAATTTCTCTCAGTGAAAGAATGTCACTTTCACTTCACCATGGCAACTAAAATGTCTGCCTTTTCTGAAACCAGAAGAGGGTAATGTCATCTCCATGCTGACTGGAAAAATAAAGTCTATGGCAGTACGTAAGATTGTGCAGAAACAACAGCCCCAACCTCTTACCCTCAATTCAAGTAGGACATTTGAATAAGACCAGTAAATTAAATTTAAAACTTCCCAGAAGTCATATTTGGCAGGACCTATTTGATGATCCCGTTTGAATGAATTTGTCCTTATATTCATATTTCCACTGACTGTTTCTGTTAGCTTCAGAAATAGGCCTGTGATTACGTCAGTGTCAGCTGCAAAAGAAATGCTCCCATTGACACTAAAGACAGAAAACTTGCCCAATACTGAGAAGCAACTTGCATTAGAGAGGGAACTGTTAAGTGTTTTCAACCCAGTTCATCTGGTGGATGTTTTCGCAGGTTACTCTAAGAATTTTGCTTGTGAAAAATCATTATTTTTAGTGTAGTTCACAATAACGTATTGAACATACCTCTAACCAAAGGTGCTACGTTCTTGTGTATGGTACTGAATGTGTCCTGTGTACTTTTGCACAACTGAGAATCCTGCAGCTTGGTTTAATGAGTGTGTTCATGAAATAAATAATGGAGGAATTGTCATGTGTTGCTTTTGTCATTCTATTGAGAGTGAAAAAATAAAATTCCTTAATTCGGTGAGATTCACTTCTACAGGGATTTGGTTCCGAGAGTTACATGAGCTGACTCCTCTAAGCAGATGACTAGAGCATTCTGATTAAATGCAAGCAGATGAATTCCCAGCTCTGGTTCCAGTTCTTGTCAGCATATCCAGATCTGAATTCCGTGGCCCACTTTTTCATCTCCCCCCAGTGAGGCACCCATCTGTAGCCCCGGGGGTTCCAGATGCATTGACTCAGAGACACCCCAATGTGTCATGGGTCTTTTTTGAGGCCTCATGTGGGCTCACACACAGGTGCTCCTGCTCTGTATTGGGGACAACATGAATGTCAATTGTCCACAAACCACGTGACAATGGAGCTTTGGGCCCAGCAAAGGACATGATTTCCTTGTTGTAGACATTGTTCCCAGAGTGTTCCTGGGTCCTCCTGCTCCAGACACACATTCGTTCCAGGAAGAATCTGGGAAATGTCTCTTTTCCCACGCTGCTGCTTCTTGGTCCACCTGCGGACTGAAGTGTGTTGTTGTCATGGATACAGTTGCTGGTTGCAGCCTCGGTCTCAAATAAAAGGCTTGGAAGTCAGGATTGAGCTTGTGCTGGATACGGGGAGCACATATCCCACTGACCTTCCCAACTCAAACCCGGACACGAGCAGGCGAGCCTTTATTCCCCTGAAGATAGAAATCTTTATGGGAAAAGTGACAGTAGCTGGCCTACTTCATTTGTTTATCAGACCCAAACAGGCATCTCTGAACCACAATTAATTTAGTGGGAGTCAGTTGGGGCTTAGGGTACTGCACGTACACATTTATAGCATCAAATTTTTAAAATCAGTTTTTCCCCTACAAAAGTCTTATCTGACCAGAAGAAATGTCCCTTCTTCCTTTATATGTGTAACATGTTGTCACTAAATGTCGACTTTGGGCACTTCTTTGGTGATAAGAATGGTTCAAAATAAATGAAAGGGATTGGTAGCCTGTGCCTTCCATCATTTTACAATCTGTTTTAGTAGTTGAGGTTAATTTAAGAAATGAAATTAACAGTACAAGGCAGAATTCCAAGTGGGTGTGTATCCCCTTATTCTGCAGATTCACATGCAGAATAAGGAGATTCTCCTGTGTGGGGTACAGGATGAGAGAAGTGCCTGGAGGCACTCATCTTTGCTTGTGCAACAAGACGGAGAACATTGGCTTCTCCTGAATTCCTCCCTAGGAGACCGGTCTTGTATTTGTAGAGCAGAAATGCCCCAAGAAACTCCTCAAGGTAGAGGGCAAGACACAGGTGGCTGCACGTGGTCACTAACTGCGCTGCATTAGGCAAGGGGGAGGCATTTGAAGTTGTTGGGAAAATACTGAGGAGGATTCAGGGAGTATAAGAGCAGGGAAAGGGGGCAGGGTAGAGGAATGTGTTAGGGGGAATGTGTTTTGAAGACCCTTTCCCTGGGATGGTACAAATCTCCAGAAAATAAATACACAAATCAAAACACTAGTACCTTCAGAACACCTGTGACCTTCTAGAACATGGAGCATGGCAGGCCTGTGAACCCCCCAGCCTCCCGTCACGCTAGATTGCAGCAAGATCCTTCAAACACCTTCCCATCCAAGTTCTCACCTCTCCCATTGATTCTCAACACTGCTCTGGGGGTATCTTTTTGAAATGCAGGATGGAGCCAACCATTCCCTGCTCACAAGTCTTCAGAGATTCCCTATGTACTAACCCCTGCCTAACTCCTAATATGGGGCTCATGGACATCGGTGGCCTGGCCCTTACTGACCTCGGCAGATGCATTCTAGAGTCCTCCCTGCCTAGTTCCCAAACTTCAAGGACAGCCGTCTGGGCACAGACCTCATGCCAACTGCCCTTGTGGCCCTCCTGTCCTGAGCTGAGTGGCGTGTCCCCCTTTGACACTTCCCAGCACTCTATGCCAGGGGGAAAACCTACTGCCCAGCACTCTATGCCAGGGGGAAAACCAAACCGCTCGTGTTGGCCACTCTTCCCCATGGCTTTCCCCCCTCCTTTGTTTTATTCCTCTAGGGGTTTCCTAAAAGGAGGCAGCGTAGTGCTCTAATTCAGAACTGTAGGACAAGTTTGCATCATTGTTCAAAAGCTCTGCGACTTTGAAAAGGTTTTATGAGTTTGCTGTGCCTTGATTTTGCATCTGTAAAATGACCCCCCCTTCCTCAGAGGGCTGAGAGGATTCCGTGAGATAACTTGAGAAGTCCCTAGATCCAGGGCTGGCCCTTTGTAACTGCTCAGTGAATGTTAGCTGTCCCCATCAGCACCATTTTCAGCTGTTCTCTCTGGCTAATGTCTCTTCCACCTGTCTCTCTGGCAAACTGTTATTTTACCATCAGGGTCCAACTTGGGAATCACCTCTTCCTGAAAGCCTGCCTTGATCCTCTGCTCCCAGAGCGATCTCTGGTAGCTTTGTCCTCTGAGGGCTTCCTGACTCTTCCACTCATAGTACATGTAGAAAATAGAAGAACCTGTAGGTCACCTGGTGCTGGACAAGGACTTCTGTTGGTCACAGGCCCTGGCCGTACCCTACTAAGTGGCTCAGTGCCTTGACACCGCTGTGGCCAATTCAAGGTCAGGCCGCTGTGGTTATCAAGTTCCATCATGATCTGTTTATGTGTCTCCCTCCCTCGCTGGACTGGGAAGTTCTTGAGGGAAGAGACTTCTACTGATTTGTTTAACTCATTACACCCAGACAGTGCCTGGCCTGTTGCAGGAGTTGGATGGGATATTTATGTGGTTGAATTGAGCTCTTCTTCACCATTCTCCAAAGTGCTGTATAATTTCTTTATTTATGCTCCTTCTTCTTTCTTGCCTGGTTGAAATATTGCTCATTCGTAATCAAGCACTATTGCATCCTTTCCTTGCAATCCCAGGCAGAGGCCACCAGTCCTGCCCCATGTGAGGTCAGAACCCTACTTGTAAACTTGACTGCAGCTCTTGTAGCCTGTCTACAAGGTATGATGGTCATTGTATAGGGGACTCCAGATAAACAGAAACAATAGGAGATTTACTATGAGGAACTGGCTCACATGATGATGGAGGCTGCGAAGTCCCACAGTCTGTCATCTGCAAACTGGAGACCCGGAAAAGCTGGTGGTGTGTAATTCCAATCTGAGTCCAAAGGCCTGAGAACCATGAGTATTGATGGTGTAAGTCCCAGTCCAAGGGCAGAAGATCAATGTCTCAGCTCAAACAGTCAGGCAGAGGTAGAGAATTCAGCTTTCCTCAGCCCTTTTGTTCTATTCAGGTCCTCAGCGGATTGACTGATACCCATCCACGCTGGGGAGGGAAATCTGCTTTACCGAGACCACCAATCCAAGTGCAACTCTCACCCTGAAACATCCGCACAGACACATCCAGAAATAATGCTTAACCACATATCTGGGCACCCCATGACCCAGTCAAGCTGACACATGAAGTTAACCATCACAGCTCTGTCTCCCCAACTCCCCGGATTAGGAGTTCTTGTGGGACAAAGCCCTGGGCATTTGTACCAGTTCACACATGCATGCATTTAGACACATACATTGTGTGCCACAATGTGCTTAGATATAACCTAAACCTGTTCTCATGGAATTACAATCCCCATGGAAAGCCAGGTCCAAGCTAGTTGCAGTCATGAGTCATGAACTATGATGGGGGCTTTAGTGCAAGGCTTCAGGGGAGCAGGTAGGAGGGAGTCACAACCTAGCCATGGGGGGGAAGACAGGAAGGCTTCCCAGGACCCAGTAAGGGATAAATAGCACTTATCATGGAGGAGTGTTTGAAGCAAACGGAACACATATGGGCTAGTGGTGGAGAGCACAGGTTTGAACGGGCTCGCCTGGGTTCAAATCCCGCCTCTGAAACATGCTGGGACCCTTGCCTGGCATGCAGTCTGTACTCATAAAGTGTTAGCTGTTGTAGTTACATGTCACTTACCAACTTCTTTTAAAATCTGTGTTTTGGGCAAAATGTTTCACAGTTATCCTGTGAAATTTGCCTTCACATGTCAGGAATGATTTTGTCTGAGAAAAATGAAAACAAGCCTATTGCCTTCCAGGAGCTGCACCTGTGGGGAAAAGACCCCAGGGAGGCTTCCTACAGGGACACAGGAGACCTCTGCACGGGGTGTGGGTATTAAAGCACATCTGCCCACTCTCAACCCCAAAGTGGATTTTCCACCCAGTAGAGTGCTTCCCCCCGACACACACACCCAGAACAACAAACCAACAACAAAGCTGCAGTCCCCAAATGAAGAGCTTTAGCAGTGGTGTTTTTTTTTTTTTTCCTTTTAAATTATGAGATGGGAAAATAGCATTTGCAATAATTTTGTGTGGCTATAACTGAAATTCCATGTGCGCGTTTTGCCTTATTGCTTTTAAGTAAGTACAAAGGGACAGATAATGCTTCCAAGTGCACGCTGTCCCTATTATGACTATGGTAACTCCCAATCACTTGACTGTAAATAGTGCAGGGTTTCTGTCCCTGTTTTCTGTGCCTTTCACTCTACCTTCGAGCTTTCTCCTTTTTTTTTTTTTTCCTCTTTGTCTCTTGCTTTCATTTCTGCACTGGCAAATGGCTATGATGTCTGGTTCCTTTTTTTCAGAGATGAGTGAAGAATTCAAGAGAAACTGCCCTCAGGGTTGATGGTGAGGGCTTTTGCCTTCAACTTCACCTCTCATGTCCTCTGGATAAACCTCCCAATGGAGGCAAAACCACTGCAAAATGAAAATCCCCTCCTCCCCATTGAATCTGCTCGGCTGAAGCTGCAGCACTCTCGGATTATTCCAGAAATGGATGTCCTTTCAAGCCTCACTGTCAGTTTCTTTCTGATGCATAAGGCGATTTATGGATGCTTTACTCTAAGCAATGTGCCTTCAGTGACCCAGAACTGACAAGACTCGAGTTCCTGGCCCCCTGCAGGTTTCTCCCCAGTCCATTCCCTAGCAGCCCCCTCCCCAGGGACAGCCTGAGGACACCAACACCAAGCAGTAGCTCTGTCCCCTGCAGAACCTCCCATCCTTCTCCCCCCACAACCCCCCCTCCCCAGCCCCTTCAAAACCCATCAAAGCCACAGGACTCTGAGCCCTGTTATCCTTCGGAGTGTCAGGAAACCACAAAACTCTCATTCCAAGGGAGGGTCATTTCCAGGTCAGGAGAATCATTTTCCTTCCACTGCTGAGAGCTCCAGAATCCTGGATTTAGGTTCCTTGGTTATGAGGTTTCCTCTGCTGATCCTTCCGTAATTAAGTGACACGATTTCTCTCCCCATTAAAAGAGAAGGAGGCTTTCATTTTCAGACTTGAAGAGCATTTGACTTGAATGGAAGCACTTTTGAGTTCAGAGAAGGAAGATAAGTTCATTTTCATTGAGCACCACGGCTCACCTCTTCATCCGATGTGCTCAGATTAATTCTCCAGTATTTCACATTCTCAAAGAATGTGAAAACCCCACTGATGAGACGGATCATGAAGCTTCCTTGGGCTTCAGTTCTCTCATCAGAAAAAGGAACGATTTGAACCAAATAATTATGCAGGCTCTCCCTGCTTTGAAATACTGACAGTTTGTCACTACCAGAATAAATGGAAGGAGAGCACATGGCTTTGGTCAAAACAAACAGCAACAGATCTTCTTGACCATTTGGGTTCCTTTTACGTGATTTCTGTACATGTGGCAGGGAGGAAAGGACAGGTGTCAAATGATGAGTGTTGGCAACTTCCCTCTCCTCTCACAGTCTTTGGAAAGGTGGAGTTTCCTGCTTGGTTCACCAGGCTGTGTTTGGTTGTGGGAATGAACCTGGTGGTAGAAAAATGAGGGAACAGGAAGGTTCCAGGCAGGCAAGTGGAAAGAAGGAAGGGGGCCTGCCTGGTTGCATTCAAGAGAACTTACAGAGTGTGGAGAGGAGGAGTAGCAGGACTTTGGGCCCTGCCTTGCTTGCATGCGTGTGTGTGCACGTAAGCATGTGCTCTGTCTGAAGCTCTCCTTCCACCCACTCCCTGCTCTCTGTCATGGCCATTTCAGACCTCCGTTATCCTCAAAGCCTTTGGTTCCTCCTCTTCCCCAATCTCCTTCTGTAGTCTTGGCAAATAGTTGGACTTTCTACTTCTCTATTCCAACGGGAATTCTCTCAGTCTCTCTCTTCCAAGGTACAGAGCTTCCTACACCTGGACCAGAACGTTGGGGTTCCTTTCTACTGCAGTGGAGGAGCATTCTTTTGTTTTCTCTAAGATAAACTCTCTCCTCCCGTGCTTAGGACGCCATCCCCTCCATTCTTGTCAGGAACCTTGTAGTAGTGATTACCCCCTCCTCTCACCTTCCCTAAACTCTTCCTTTCTCAACTGGAAACTTCCATCAGAAGTATTTCAATTTGCTCAAGCCTTTCCCATTTTCACAATATAAAGCCTATGCCATCCCTCTTCCCATTGCCCTTTCTGTCTCCTTTGTTTCGTAGTCTGAGTTTTCAGAAATGTTGTCCCTATACTCATCGTCTCCGTTGCTTTCCCTCTCTGTCCCTGCTTAGCCTTCTCTGATCTGCTGCAGCTTCATTCCCCCACAAAGCTCCTCCTTCTAAGCTGACCAGTGATCTCAATACCTTTACACCCAATGACATTTTTCAGTTTTCCTCTTACTTCATTGCCCAGCAGATTTGACATTGTTGACAACTTCTTTCTTCCTGAACCCTCTCTTCTGTTGATTTTCTGGAATCCAGTCTGCAGGTTTTCTTCATACCATTGACTGCTACTTCTCAGTCCCCTCTGATTTCAATTCATTCTACTCTGACCACTGAATCTTGGCTTTCCTTCCTGCTCTGTCCTAGGCTCTCTCCTGGACCAGCCTGGGTCAGCTCATTCACACCTATTGCTTCAGTTATGGTCTAGATTCTGTTGATTCCTGGATTTATAACTCCAGCCCAGGTTTCCTATCTGAGCCCCTTTCTGCTTATCCAACTGCCAAGTGACATCTTGACATACAATCTTTAACAGTTTTTTATTTTTTAAGGTTTTTAAAAAGTTTATGTATTTATTTATTCTTTTTTTTTTTTTTCTTTTTTTTTTTTTTTGAGACAGGGTCTCACTCTGTTACCCAGACCTGAATTCAGTGGTGCGATCTAGGCTCACTGCAACCTCCTCCTCCTAGGCTCAAGCGAGTCTCTTGCCTTAGCCTCCCAAGTAGCTGAGACTACAGGTATGCACCACTGCTGCCAAGCTAATTTTTGTATTTGTAGTAGATTCAGGGTTTCACCATGTTGGCCAGGCTGGTTTTGAACTCCTGACCTCAAAAGATCCACCCGCCTCAGCTTCCCAAAGTGCTGGGATTACAGGCATGAGCCACCGTGCCCTGCCACTCTAATGTTTCTACCAGACAGAAATCTTGGAGTCATTTTTGGTACCCTCTAACTTTTCTTTTTGTATCCTGTTAATTGTATCCTCTAAGTATCTCTTCAGTCTAAACACTTCTCTCCTTCCCTACTGCTACATCTTTGTCCAGCTTGGACTGTTATCTTTGCCTGAAGCACAGTGATAAACTTCGACACTTCCTTGTTTATCTACTTATTCCTGCCCTCCTCTAACTCTTCTCCAGCTCTAGACCAAAGTGATCTCTTCAAAATTAAACTCTGATCATGTATGATTTAAAACCCTTACATAGCTTCCCCTTGCTCTTGGATTAAAGAACAAGATTGTTACCAGAGGCTATACGGCTCAAAATGTTCTGGTCTGGTCGGGCGCAGTGGCTCACGCCTGTAATCCCAGCAATTTGGGAGGCCAAGGCGGGCAGATCATGAGGTCAGGAAATCGAGACCATCCTGGCCAACATGGTGAAACTCCGTCTCTACTAAAGATACTTCAAAAAAAAAAAAAAAAAGTTAGCTGGGTGTGGTGGCGGGCGCCTGTAGTCCCAGCTACTCAGGAGGCTGAGGTAGGAGAATCTCTCGAACTCGGAAAGTGGAGTTTGTGGTGAGCCGAGATCGTGTCACTGCACTCCAGCCTGGGTGACAGAGTGAGACTCCATCTCAAAAAAAAAAAAAAAAAGTCTCTAGCCCTACTTACCTTTCTAGCCTTACCTGATACATATTCTCCCTCTCTGATCTCTGGACTGTCTTAGTTTCTCAAGAACACTATGGAGAGGGAAAGAGATGCTGTTAATAATTAGTCTTGGACAACAGGCATAAAATATGACCACGCTGGGCAAACTGTACGATGCCTTTACTCAGGAATGACATTCTCCTTCCTGCTGCAGGCCTTTTTCTTGCTCTATTCCATCTGCCTTGAAACCTCTGGCCTCTCTTCTTTACCTCATTAATTCTGACTCACCTTTCAGGTCTCATCTCAAGATCTACTTTTTCAGGAAAGCCTTTCTTGACTCCCTACGTCCAATGCGTCTGTGATGCACTTTTGCAACACTTTCTATGGAGCCCCTCCTGAGTGCCTTTGACCTCTTTTGAGAATCCTCATCGCTGTTGCCACTTTGTGTGCATTTATGAGATTATTTGATTAATATTTAATCCTCCCCACTAACGGGTAAGTTCCCTGAAGCCAGGAATCATACGGAGGCCCACTCATTATTGTATCCACCACATGCAACTCAGTATCTGACACATAATTACCAAGTATTATTCAATAGGTGAGTCAACAAAGAAATCAGCTCATTATTGAGAGGTAACTATCCACTGGTTTCTTATGTTTCTGCACATCTTATGAATAGAGATACTGACTACCTTTGTTTCTGACTATCTGTCTATTCAACCATTTTGAATAATGAACAGCCTTGGAAGATACAGATGAAGTCCCCCTTCAGAACAGAGGACAGACATACTAGCTTCCCAATATAATAAAGATAATGTTTTCCTCTAAAGAAAAGGGCAGGTGTGCTTCCTGCCCATAATAAGTGATTTCATTTCTCTCAGATCGGTGTTCTTCTGCTGGAAACATAATTGACTGCATATGCAGGAATAATATGGCTATTTTTGTATTGTTCTGTGGGAATTGTAGCTCAAGTAACCAATGCAAAAAACATTGAAACTCTGGAACCTGCTGTAAGTAATAAACTGTCTTTCATCTCTAACAAATAATCCTGTGTCTTCTTTCAGCACTCATGCTAGTTGCATGTTTGGTGAAATCTCAGACCCTTCACAGTTTTTGACATTAATTAATTAATTATATTCTATTCATTCTGTATATTTCTTAGACTTTAGTATCAAGATGTGCAGAAATAAAACACGTGAATGTCTTGAGTGTAAGTCCCTGTTTTCCTTACTCATAGACAAACTATGTTCCTGAGATCACTCCTACGTGATAATCTGAAATAAGCAAAGGTTTTATTGACCATGTCTCTTATTTACTCAAGTTTTAATGTTCTCTTTTTCTCCTAATTTTGTCATTTTTTTCCTCCTATGTTTTTAATCTATGTTCTATTTCCTTTCAAATGGGTACATTAATTTCTCCCAGAGTGTTAGCTGATCTTTATGGGGACTCTTAAAAAGAGGAAAAACATTCAGAGTTCAGTGAAGTATAGTAGTATAGTAGAAAAAGCCCTGGATCAGAAATTAGGAGACATAACTTTTACATATGTACAGGCATAACTAGTTATGTGAAGTTGGGCAAGTCACAAAGCTCCAATTTCCTCATCTGAACTCAGTCATTCCTTTATACATTTATTTATTCATTCAACAAATATTTATTGAATTATTTGCAATAAATGACATAACTGCTGCCTTCAAAAAACCCACAGTCTAATGAGAGAGAAATACAAACTCAAGATATTAACACGGTGTGAAGGGCATGATAATAGAGGAAATCCCAGGGAGCTGCTGTAGGACCCATGGGGTTGGAGCGGAGACAGACAGCATGGGATTAAACTGTGCAAGGGAGCTGGGATCTGAGCTGAGTCTGGTAGGGCAAAGTAACTTGGCCATGAAGAAGGTGGGGTAGGGAGTTGTAGTTGAAGGCAAGAGAGAGTCCCCTGCAATGCTTGTTGAACCTTTTCCCTCTTCTCCCTACTTAGGCTTTGCCTTGGCTCCCAATCCCTCTAAACCTACAGTGGTGTCCCTAAGGGAGAGTCTTATCACCCCCATGGCCATGGCAAGTGGCCTAGTGTATAACAACCCAGCGGAGAGCTCAGGCACCTGTCTCTACCACTAACCCTACAATCTGGGCACCATATTCCTGTCTGTGAAAAGGCAGTCACATTTTGTTTCTCCTGCTGGGTTATCGTGGGGATGTGAGTGCTCAGCATAGTCCTTAGCACGTGAAAACTATCCAAGTGGTTGCATCAAAATTGGGGAATACTTTGGAAATTATTCATCTCATTTCTTTTTTGTCTCTTTGAGAACACGACATCACCTCTAGTTGGCCCAGGACCTCCATCTGCCTGAGGGTGGGAGAATGGAGCAGAGATTAGAAGTGTCTCAAAGTCACACAGGGAAGCCAATGTAAGTTTCAGTTTCTAATGTGCAAAATAGGATTAGGCAGTGGGAGGTTAGCTTTGAAATGCAGAATATTGCCTTGAGGCGAAATTACAAGTTTTTTATTTCCCTGTTTTGAGTATTCTCCCACCAACACTTTCATGACACTCTTCAGAAGAAAGATAAAGGCAATTCAGTGCATCTGATGAGAAGAATCGAGGCAGTCATCATTATTTATATCCATGTGAGACAAATAAAAAGAGTTGAATGATTTCAGTCACTAAGGGCTAGGTGCCTCATTCAGAAGACAGTGGTTTTCAACCCCAAGTCATGCCCTTGTCACTATATTTTTCAATGGCACATGTTTGGAAAATGACTGCTTTAAAAATGTGTATATCCCATGGAATACTGTGCAGCCATAAAAAAGGATGAGTTCATGTCCTTTGTAGGGACATGGATGTAGCTGGAAACCATCATTATCAGCAAACTATTGCAAGAACAGAAAACCAAACACTGCATGTTCTCACTCATAAGTGGGAATTGAACAATGAGAACATTTGGACACAGGAAGGGGAACATCACATACTGGGGCCTGTTGCGGGGTGGGGGAATGGGGGAGGGATAGCATTAGGAGATATACCTAATGTAAATGACGAGTTAATGGGTGCAGCACACCAACATGGAACATGTATACATATGTAACAAACCTGCACGTTGTGCACATGTACCCTAGAACTTAAAGTATAATAAAAAAGAAAAAAATAAAAAATAAAAATGTGTATATCCTACCAGGTTGAAAATAACTTCATGCTTCTTACTAATTTTGGAGAGGTACAAAGCAATCCCAAGAATTTGAAAGCATCACAGAATCTTTTAGAGAAGTTTTCAGAGTGCCTTCAATGGTTGAGCCCATAAACGTATCCACTGATTTACATTTTAATAATGAAAGAGTGTTGTTTTAAAATATTTGGATTCTGGTCACATAGTAATGCTATTGTGCTTCCAGGGATTAGCACAGGATTAGACTTGGTTATTGGAAATATCGAAATTTGCAAATTATCCTTCAAATGAAAGTTATTCAGTTCTTCAGGTTTTTTGCTTTTGAATGGTGCTTATTTGCTGGTTGTGAAAATGGAAACAGACCCAGGATTTGCTCCAAGTTTGAGCATCTGGAGTTTAGTGGCAGGAAAGCTAATAATGCATCTCACTTCATTCTTCCCTTTTCTTCCTGGATGGATGACATGTATTAATGTGCATTTAAATCCTTGCCCCACTTCACTCTAAGAGCTGAAGCAACCACTTAAAAGTCTTTTGCCTGTTTGTTTTTCTTCTTTCTTTTCCTATGTCTAAGTAATAGACTTATACTGCAAGTTTTGATTGTTTAGTATTTGTGACTTCCTATGGTGAAAGAATGAAGACTCAGTCATTTCATGCCCTGTTCCCGACTCCACCTTCATCCTCCCAAGAGAGTCATATTATAATTTTTGTTATTGTTCAGTGTTTGTATTATCATGACCGTAAGTATTGTTCACAGCAACACCGTATTTCCTTTTGTGGTCGTCATTAGTGCTCAGTGATAAATATTTTGTTCTCAACTTTTAAGGTACATAGCAGGACTTGCTTTCCTGCTCCCTTTGAATTGGGTAAAGTCATGTGACTAGGTCTAGCCAATGAGCTCCAGGCCAGAGCATGTAATTACTGGTGTGAAACTTTCCAGAGCTCTCCTTCTGTCTGGCATTGCTAACCACTAATATTCAAGAAGCAGTTTATGAGTGATGCTAGCATAATGGTGGATTGGAAGATCCAGACCCTCCTTTTACCCATGTACATGCTGATTTAATAGTAATATGTGGGGCAACTTCCTTTTTGAGAAACCCAGAAACAGATAAGAAGTTCCTGCATCTGAGATGAGCGTGAGACCAGCTGCATGAAAGTCAGTAGGAAAATTAAGGGCACTTTTCTTGGCCTTGTTCTTCCCTTCAGTATAGCACAAACAAATGGGTAAAAAAAACACAACTCCTGGCTTCTTCCTTAGGAAGTGAAGAATTGAAGCATGTGTCTAATGGTCCAGCTTTCTGAGTGGCTGCCTGAAGGACTGGTTTCTGTCTGACTGAATGTAAGCACTGGCAGGAAGAAGTACCAGGTTGGTAGGGACACTGAAAATAAAAGTAATAGTTTGGACTAGGATATACTCATTTACAATAGCCCCTCCTCCTGGCTCAGCATAGAATGAGTGGGTGAAAACTCTCAAGTGGTAATTTCTCCCTGGCGAAAGAAATTGTTGGAGCAGGGCATTTTGCAGAGCTGCCTGAAGTACTGATTTCTGTCTCACCCAATGCAGGGTGCTGAAGGGACCTAACATACTCTAGATTCCTGGTGACTACTGAAAAAAAAAAAAAAAAAAAGCTGGAGCACATGCTGCTGCTACAGAGGACCCAGAGTACAGCAGGTAGACACCAGAGGAAGTAAGAGATTATGAGCATATGAAGAGAGAAACAAGCAAATTCTTCTAATTAGAAATTTACACACACTCACCAAGAGAAAATACACCCATAGAAAAGGTTGGAGAGACCCCCAGATTTTCTACCTGTGCTGACTGGCAAAGGTCTTTCCCTGTATGAAGCCAGTCTGTGAAGAATGAGGAAGGTGCCTGTTCCTTCGAATTTGCAGATATCCACTCCAAGCTACAGAAACATAAAGAAACCGGAAAATAAAGCCTAATCAAAGAAACAGAATAAATGTACAGAAATGGACCCAAAGTAAGTGTAGGGATACAAAACACCCAACAAAGAATTCAAAGTAACCATCATAACAGTATTCAGTGAGCTCAAGAAAACAGTGTCTGAATGAAATTTGAATTTCAATAAATAAATAATATGAAAACAAAGAGAAATTTTGGAACTAAAGAATATAAGTGAACTAAAAAATTCATTACAGAAGTTCAACAGTAGACTTTATTAAGCAGAAGAATCAGCTAACTCAAAGACAGATCATTTGAAATTACCCTGTCAGAGGAGCAAAAAGAAATAAAAGAATACAAAAGAGTAAAGAAAGTCTAAGGGACTTATGGAACGTCATCAAGTAAACAAGGTCATGATCGTGTAAGTTTCAGAAGAGAAGGAAAATGAGCACAAGGCTTATTTAAGAAAACAATGGTTATAACTTTCTAAAAATTGGGAAGGAAAATGCACATCCAGATTCAAGAAGCCCAATGGTCTCCAAATAGGATGAATCGAAAGAAGTCCATACAGACGACCATAATAATCAAATGATCAAAAGTCAGAGACAAAGAGGGAGTTCTGAAGACATCAAGAGAAAGGCATAGAGAAAAACTCCTTAAGATATCAGGGAATTGGGATGATATATTCAAAGTGCTGAAAGTAAAAATTTGCCAACTAAAAATACTATATCTGGCTTAATGGTTCTTCAAAAATGAAGGAAAGAAGACTTTTCCAGATAAACAAAAGCTGAGGGAGGCCATCATAACTAGACCAGCCTTATAAGAAATGATAAAACAGGTTCTTCAAATTAAAATGAAAGATGGAATGGCAACACAAAAGCATATGAAAGTATGAAGTTTGCTGATAAAATTGAGTATATAGATAAATACAGAATACTATAATACTGCAATGGTGGTGTATAAATGCAGGTAGAGAAGTTAAAACACAAAGTATCAAAAATAACTATAACTATAAAAATATGTTAATGGATCCAAAGTATAAAGAAATGTGACATCATCCACATAGAGTGCGAGGAGGACCTTCAAGATAGCCAACTAGTGGCATCTGACGCTTGCCTCCTCCACGAAAAATCAAAATAGCGAGTAGATAATCACACTTTGAATAGAGCATCTGAGAGAGAACACTGGAATTTAACAGAGAAGTGACAGAAAACACCACAGGCATGGAAGGAGAGAGAAGCAAGGCAGTCAGTTCCCTGGGATTGGCTAGGAGTCTGGAGAAGCTCCCCACTCTAAAGAAAGGGTAAAAGATCCCCAGCTGTGCACATTCCCACCATGAACTCCTGCACCCCTAGCCATGGGAGAACCTTTCAACCCTTGTGGGACCTACGATAGCATAGGGAGCTGCCTGAAGACCATTCCAGAAAGGAGCCTCGCCCTGGGTTCCACAACCAGCCCCCTTTCCCCAATCCTAAGGCACCATTTTGAGAGCTCAGCCCTTGCCAGACTGCATCCTGCCCTGGGATGCAGCAGCCCCTACATTTACACATTTCTGAGGGCACACTAACATTCCCACTGCATGCACGAAGAGGACTGCATCAGCACAATGCCAGTTGGACTCAGTGGAGCAGCAGGGTCCCCAGCATTCTAGCACACGCAGTATCTTGCACCTGAGGGAATAGACAGTGGAGGACACTATGGAGGCTGCCCATGGGACAAAGAGAGCCAAAGCTTGTGCTTCCTAAAGCCTGAGAACTGCCTACATGGGGTGGCTACCACAGAGAGCAACTCCAGCCTCCTCTAGCATTAGGGCTGCTGTACATACACCCTGAGAACAGACTCAGCCACCATCCGTTGTAGCCACTTCTGTTGCCCGTGGAGGCTGAAGTGCATGCCACTGACATTAACCCTGCCTCCTCAGCAGCAGAGCTGCAGCATGTGTTCCCTGGGGCCTGAGAACTGCTTACCTGCAGCTGCAGCCACTGTCAGCAGCCACGCTTCCTCCAGCAACAGGGTCATAATGCACTTGCACATGCCCCTAGGACAGGCTCCCTGCAACCACTGCTCTCACTGCTGTAGGCAGCCAAGCACTCTGCTGAGGAGGGCCTGGGGATCAGCTCTCTTTGCCTTCCATAGCCAGCACCCAAGCACACCACCAGGAGCCCTTAGGCCAGACCTGCCTGGCCTGGCAATGCACATGTACCCCCCAACATCCCAGTACCCAAGCACATCCCCGGGGGCCCTGGAATTACCCTGCCCTGTCCATCACCTCTAGTTTCTGTGCACTTCTCCTGGGGGCCTGAGGAAAGACCCATCCAGCTAACCACTGCCACCAATGGGGCCCAAAGACTGGTTCACTTGGTGTCGCTGCTACCAGCAAAACCTCACAATAGCCTCCACTAATAACTGCAGCCCAAGCCACTGAAGAAATCAGACACCACTATTGCTGGTTATAGCCAAAGAAATAATACAAGACTATACTTCTGCACACATCCAGAATAAAAGCTAAAATGTCCTATCCGACTAACACCGTAGATTCATCTTCAGGAGAAGGTCTTTCCCTATAAAAGCCATTTTTAAAAATTAGAAGTGACCATTGTACTAGATGCACAAATATCAACTTAAAAATATAAGAAACAAGAACAAACATGGAAATGTGAAACCTCTAAAGGAATACAATAATTCTTTAGCAATATATTCCAATGAAAAAAAATTTATAAAATGCCAGGAAAAGTGTTAAAAAAATGACATTAAAAAAGCTTAGTGAGATAAAAGAGAACACAGATGAACAAGGCAAAGAAATCAGGAAAACCATTCAGGATATAAACAAGAATTCACCAATGATATAAATATCATAAACAAAACCAAAAAAAAAAAAAAAACCCGGAAATTTTGGAACTAAATAATTAAATGAAAAAGATAAAATATTTGTTCAAGAGCATTAATAGTAGACTAAAGCAAGTAGAAGAGTCTCAGAACTTGAAGACAGGTCTTTAAAGATAACCCAGTCAGGCCAAAAAGAAAAAGAAGAGGAAGAAGAAGAAAAGAAAAAAGAATGAATAAAGCAGATGTGACATATGGACACCATAAAGAGACCCAATATATGAATTTTGGGTGTTCCAGAAGGTGAAGAGATGGCCAAAGGCATAGAAAACTTCCTTAACAAAACAGTAGCTAAAAACTTCCTGAGTCTAGCAAGAGGTTTAGATATCTAGATCCAGGAAACTCAGGGATCCCCAAATGGATACAATCCAAAAAGTCTCCACAGCATGTTACATCAAACTGTGTAAAGTGAAAGACAGAGAATTGTAGAAACAGTAAAGGAGTCTGGCCACATATAAGGGAATCCCCACTGAACTAAAAGAGGATTTCTCAGTAGAAACCTTACAGCCCAGGACAGAACGGGATGATATATTCAAAGTGCTAAAAGAAAAATATCGGCCAGGCGCGGTGGCTCAAGCCTGTAATCCCAGCACTTTGGGAGGCCGAGAAGGGCGGATCACGAGGTCAGGAGATCGAGACCATCCTAGCTAACATGGTGAAACCCCGTCTCTGCTAAAAAATACAAAAACCTAGCCGGGCGACATGGCGGGCGCCTGTAGTCCCAGCTGCTTGGGAGGCTGAGGCAGGAGAATGGCGTAAACCCAGGAGGCGGAGCTTGCAGTGAGCTGAGACCCGGCCACTGCACTCCGGTCTGGGCGGCAGAGCGAGACTCCGTCTCAAAAAAAAAAAAAAAAAAAAAAAAAGAAAGAAAGAAAATAACAAGTGTTGGTGAACATGTGTAGCAGTTGGAAGTCTTGAACGCTGTTTACGTGAGTGCAAAATGGTGCAGCTGCTATAGAAAACTCTATGGTGATTCTTCAAAAACTTAAAAATAACTACCTTGTGATTCACAATCCCACTTCTGGGAATTTATCCAAAAGAACTGAAATCATGTTTTTGAAGAGATATATGCACTCCCATGGTTATTGTAGCATTGTTCACAAGGGCCAAGAGGTGGAAATAGCCTAAATGTTCATTGATGGATGAGTGGATAAGGAAAATGTGGTATGTACATAGAATGGAATACGATTTAGCTATAAAAATAAGCCTGTCATATGCTATGTCATGGATGAACATTGTGCTAGGACATTACACTAAGTTAAATAAGCCAATCACAAAAGGACAAATACTGCATGATTCCATTTATATGAGGTTTCTCAAGTAACCAAACTCACAGAAATAGAAAATATAATGGTGGTTGCTAGAGAATAGGGGTTTGGGGAAGGAGGAAAGGGAGTTGTTCAATGGGTGTAGTTTCATTTGTGCAAGATGTAAAGGTTCAAGGGATCTGCTTTGTGACATTGTACTTGTAGTTGGCAATATTGTATTGTACACTTAACGTTTGTTAAGAGAGCAGATTTTCTGCTATGTGTTATTTATCATCATCATAATAATAAATAGTTGCTTCATTACCTTGCATCCATTTGTGACTATGATGAACAAAACGCCTCATTCAACCCGTGGTGGATATGTAGTATAAGCAAAAAATGAAACCTTATTGTTTCCAGCTACTGCAACTTTGGAAATGTTTGTTACCACACTATAACCAAGACATTCCCAACTGGTAAACATTTCTTGAATAAATGTTTATTTTTTTCCTGAAAATAACAGCACCTCATTGAAAAAACTTGATTTTCTCTGTACTTATCAGAAATTAAACTCTAAAACCCTCCATCAGACATATGAATCTCTTCTGAATATTGTTTATCAAGGACTCTCTTAATTTCATCTTTTCTTGAGGACTTTCCAACCAAGGATTGCTCTCTAGCCTCTTGCACAACTGTCTTCCTGGAAATGCCCTTCATCTCTATACTATGCAGCATAAATTCCCTGGTTTCTGCAACTCAAGTTGGCAAAGTCTTGCTTACTATTCCAACATCTATCCTCTCAGTGAGTGGATTACATTTCCTACTGTCCCTCACAGTAGGTTAGCTCTGTAACTTATTTCTGGCCAATGAGATGCAAACATCAATGTGTGTGAGCTTTGGGAAGTGTCCTTAAAGGGATGGGGCTCACTCTTCTTTGTCCTTTCCTATACCAGGGTTTTTCAACTTTGGCACTATTCATATTCTGAACCAGATATTTCTTTCTCGTGGGCATATGTCCCATGAACTATATTAATCATGTTCAGTAGTATCTCCAGCTACTACCTACTAGATGTCAGTAGAACCCTCTCCTCTGGTTGTGGCGATTGGTAGTGACTTCAGACATTGCGAAGTGTCCCTAATGGGCAAAAATCATCCCTTTTGAGAACCATTGCTCTGTACCAGTGAATCTCAGACTTGAGTGTAAGTCAGAATAATGGGGAGACCTGTACATGCATAGATGGCTGGATCTTCTCCCTAGAGTTCCTGATTTAGCAGGTCTGGGATAAGGCTTGGGAATTTGCAAGTTCCTAGGAGGTGCTGAAGCTGCTGGTCTGGGGCCTACACTGTGAGACCTGCTGATCTGTACTACTTTCCTTAGCAGATAAACCTGTGGTTCCTACCAAATAAATGTAACAATAGCATTGAACATGGAAGGGTTGTGAACTACAGGCCATCAAGGTAAATCTTGACAGTGGAGTTCAGGAATTTAGAAATCATGCCATTACATGAAATTGGAAGGCAGCTCCAAAAACTATGGTTTATGCATTAGATCAAGATTTGGTTTACATTTGCTCTAAATGCAGTGATTTTTCTCAAATAACAGAGATGACCAAGATGAAAAGAAACAATCTCAAAAGAAATAATAAAGATGATAGTGATGAAACTTATTAGTCTATAATGTGCATGCCCACCCATCTTTATTTGATAGGTTGCCAATTGCTCTTGTCAAGCTTTCTGAGGTAAATTTTATATAAATTTCCAGAGGCTATGCTAAAAAAAAAAGCTGTTGTACACAACTCTTTTCACTTAATGCCACATAATTTTTAATAGCTTACCTAAATAATTTGTGTTGGAGTAGCACAAAACTGGGGGGCATTAATGCTGTACACATTTCTGCAGATGGGAAAAAGACGAATAAAATAAATCATTATGGCGTGAAATGTAATAGACGTCTTGTATTTAATCTTCTAGGTTTACTAGACATGACAGAAGTCTTCAGAGACATTTTTAGATCATCACTTTTTAGCACTAATCAGTGCCTGCCCCGCATGTCTGGTGCCAACGTTTAATTGTAGCCAAGAGAATCTGAGAAATGAAAGAATCTCTCTCCTCACCAGCAAGCTACAAACAAAATCAATAGCCCTGTGCTGGAAACATTATTTTATTGTTGTCTCCTTAATCTCCTCTACTCTTCTGCAATTAGTTTTATTACTACTGCTCATTTAATGAGACCATGGAGTTTGGTGCCAGATGGTGCCATTAGTTAAATCTGGAAGACTCTAATGGAATTGAGTTCAAAGCAGGTTAAAAGTAATAGAATTACAAATGTTAATGGTCATCACTTCATAGCACACTGCTCTGTGTACCTGTTACATACCAGAAATTAGTGCTGGTTTCAAACAGAAAGACTTGGATTAAAGTTCGGAGAGACCAAGTGTGCTCATTCACTCACTCATTCATTCAGCAAATATTTAATCGTATTCCTATCTGGGTGCTTCAGGATACCATAAATAAGACAATCATAGTTTCTGTGTCATGGAGCTTAGAGTCTACTAGAGGAGAAAGACAACATCAAGCAAACCAGCAAGATCATTATGCATTTGCAGTAAGTGCTAGGAACGAGGGAAGCATGGAACTGGCATGGAGGAGTAGAAGGTAGAGTGGTTTAGGTCAGGGCTTGATCAAGGGAAGCTCTCTGAGGAAGTGCTCTTTAAGCTGAGACTTGAGCAGTAGAGAGAAGCTGATTTGGGGGCATGTAACAGGAATGTCATTATTGTCTGATGCAGTGAATAGCATGTAGAAAGGCCTTGGGATGGAAGTCATTTGGTGTCCCCAAGGAACTCAAGGACACCTAGTGGGGAAGGGAGGATGGCTCGAGATAAGGCTGGAGAGCGGCCAGAACCTGTTGGATCCAGAGTTGTGAGTGAGATGAATGAGCACTTAGAACCTGAGAGTATCCAGGGATTTTAAACATGCCTTTGTGCCAAAGTGCTGATGAGTAAGACTTGTAGCAAGAACGTCTTTTGGGTCAGGGCAGTAAATACTCATGAGAGCATCATGACCTGGTCAGTATGTAAACTCATCAGAAGCATACTTTTGTCCCTTGGTAAAGAGTGCAGGCAAAACTGAGGCAATACTTTGATTCATAAAGTTGCTTTATATAACGGTAGCAGTAATTTAAACTTTGCATCCCTGCCTTCCTACAGGGCACATCTATCGTGTTTAGGTCTCCTCATCCTCCTGGTTGGTAACTGTGCCTGGCCTGCCTTTAAAGAACATCCCTGCTCCCCACCACATCTCTTGGCAAATGCCTGCTGTCTCATTCCCACTGTTCCCTTTTCTGGTCTTTTGTCCTGGGCTGAGGCTCCTTCTCTCCTGTTAAATGAGTTTGCACCCATCAAGGCCAAGGTCAAAGAGACAAATGATCTCCTGGGCACTTAGCTTGAGAGAAGAACACAAACTGCCAATGTTTCCACCATGTCCAAGAAGTCTTTCTTCAGCTTCTCTCTGAATTCCTCCAAGGATTTGTACTTCCTGTGATGGCACCCACATTTGCACTGTTTATGAAGGATAGGCTAGATTATTAGTTCATTTCAGATATTCTCTGGACCTGTTGCCTTACACATAGCAGATACTAAAAGTATCTATTGAATTGAATTCTTACTAGTGGTTACCTTTTGTTGAGCAATTAATTGCCAAGTACTCTTCTGAGAGGTTGTTATTTAATCTGTTTATGACGACTAATTCAATGTGTCAACTTGGTTAGGCCACGGTACTCAGACATTTTGTCAAACACTATTTTACACGTTTCTGAGAAGGTATTTTTAAAAATGAGATTAACGTTTAAATTGACAGACTTCATGTAAAGTAGGTTACCGTTCCTTATGTGGGTGGGCCTCATCCAATCAGTCAAAGGCCCGAATTGAAAAAGACTGATGTCACCTGAGCAGGCAGACATTCTGCCAGTCAATTGCCATTGGCTGAAACAGCAACTCTTCACTGGGGCTCCAGCCTCCCAGCCTACACCACACACTTTGGGCTTGCCAGCTTCCACAATCGTGTGAGCAAACTCCTTAAAATCTCTCTTTCTTGTAAATTTGTTTAAGTTCTTTATAGATTCTAGGTATTAGCCCTTTGTCAGATGAGTAGATTGCAAAACTTTTCTCCCATTCTGTAGGTTGCTTGTTCTCTCTGATGACAGTTTATTTTGCTGTGCAGAAGCTCTTTAGTTTAATTACAGCCCATTTGTCTATTTTGGCTTTTGTTGCCATTGTTTTTGGTGTTTTAGTCACAAAGTCTTTGCCCATGCCTAGGTACTGAATGGTATTGCCTAGGTTTTCTTCTAGGGTTTTTATGGTTTTAGGTTTTACGTTTAAGTCTTTAAGCCATCTTGAGTTAATTTTTGTATAAGGTATAAAGAAGGGATCTAGTTTCAGCTTTCTGCATATGGCTAGCCACAAGAAAAAACCAACCCCATCAAAAAGTGGGCAAGGGATATGAACAGACACTTCTCAAAAGAAGACATTTATGCAGCCAACACACATACGAAAAAATGCTCATCATGACTGGTCATTAGATAAATGCAAATCAAAACCACAATGAGATACCATCTCATGCCAGTTAGAATGGTGATCCTTAAAAAGTCAGGAAACAACAGATACTGGAGAGGATGTGGAGAAATAGAAACACTTTTACACTGTTGATGGGAGTGTAAATTAGTTCAACCATTGTGGAAGACAGTGTGGCGATTCCTCAAGGATCTAGAACTACAAATACCATTTGACCCAGCCATCCCGTTACTGGATATATACCCAAAGGATTATAAATCATTTCACTATAAAGACACATGCACACGTATGTTTATGGCAGTACTGTTCACAATAGCAAAGACTTGAAGCCAACCCAAATGCCCATCAATGATAGACTGGATAAAGAAAATGTGGCACATATACACCATGGAATACTATGCAGCCATAAAAAAGAATGAGTTCATATCCTTTGTAGGGACATGGATGAAGCTGGAAGCCATCATTCTCAGCAAACTAACACAAGAAAAGAAAACCAAACACCATATGTTCTCACTCGTAAGTGGGAGTTGAACAATGAGAACAAATGGACACAGGGAGGAGAACATCACCCACTGGGGCCTGTTGGGGGGTGGGGAACTGGGGGAGGGATAGCATTAGGAGAAATACCTAATGTAGATGATGGGTTAATGGGTGCAGAAAACAACCATGGCACATGTATACCTATGTAACAAACCTGAAGGTTCTGTACATGTACCCCAGAACTTAAAGTATATGTATAAAAAAATCTCTCTTTCTCTCTCTCGCTGTATATTTTGGTTCTCCTTTCTGGAGAACCCTGACTAATAACACACCTGACATCTAACCATTTACGCCCATTTTATAGATGAGAAAATTGAGGTTCAGAGGTGTTGAGTGCCATGCCCAAGGGTATACACCTGGTACATGGTAGAGCCAAGATCTCAGTCCAGGTCTTTCTGAGCCAAAACACAGCTTCTTATGCATGAAATCCACAAATAAGAACATAATGACCTACATACAACACAAACTGTACTTCCAATAAAGTAGCTCTCCTTTTTAATCATTCAAAAACTACCTCAGGATCTTACAGTGCATGGAAATCGTCAATATGTAAATACCTTATTATCCAGGTGATGTGCAAAAGTGTCCAGTAGCACAGAAGGTTGGTTAATAGGATGGTGTGTCCCAGTTTTTTACCGCACTTATACTTGCTCTGAATATTTAGGAACCCTATATAAAATTATCTTCTCCAAGGTTATAATTTCCAAGAAGATCTTATACACACACAATTTTCATAAGCAGTCAACTGCAAAATCTTTAGAACCATGAGGGGATCTCAATACACAACAATTTAAGATTAACCATTTTGTTGAATATAAGATTATATCCCCTCCCCCAAAAGAATGAAATTAAAATAGAGCAAAATAAACAGCACACGTGGAATCCTGAGCCTCTTGATGCCTTTTGCTTTGGGCTAAAGTTCCCTGGTGAGTTGCAAACTTCAAAAGTGTCCTCCAACTGGAACATTTCCATAGGAAAAGTCAGCAGAAAATATTGACCCCAGGATCAATTGTTTCTGTTTAAGTTACAGATTGCTGCAGTCAAAATCAGCAGCCAGTGTTTGATAAAGACAGCTCCTCTTAGAAAGAACTGTCATCTCCAAACACATAGAGAGACACTCTCTCTGTCTTTCGATTACAATCATTATTTCCAGAATGGAGAAGATGATGATGATGATGAAGATATTGATTATGTTTGCTCTTGGAATGAACTACTGGTCTTGCTCAGGTAAGGTATTCACCAACCTGGCCACCTGCTCTGGATGATGCAGAGCCACGCTGGTGCCTGTGTCTTGTCTCACTGTGCCCCATGTGCTTGTATGTCCAGGTTTCCCAGTGTACGACTACGATCCATCCTCCTTGAGGGACGCCCTCAGTGCCTCTGTGGCAAAAGTGAATTCCCAGTCACTGAGTTCGTATCTGTTTCGGGCATTCAGAAGCTCATTAAAAAGAGTAAGTGCACAATGAAGTCTTCCCTACTCCTCCTTCCAATGCTGTCTGCCTTTTGTCAGTTCATTGGATGTACTTTTAAGAAATGTTCTCCAGTTTAAAAATGATAGTAGCTAGTCATGTCTTTCATACTGTCTCTTTTCTTTGACAGAGAAAGGATTTAATTACAATTTTTGTCATGAGGCTCTTCAAGCCACTTTTGATAACTGATTCTTCTGATGTATTCTCCTCTCTAACCTTGTCTTCTGGTTTCCTGCATCTTGCTTTTGTACTTGAAGTCCTCGTGGTTCTTTCTGAGGTGTTTTATTAAGAACTTCTCATTTATTGGAAATGAGCCTCCTTTCAAATTCAGCAGTTCTGTTTCCTCTTAGCCTTGGGAGCTAGAGAAAGAGTAATCACTTGGGCTTCCAGTGACTAAGTCTGTGATATGCAAGGAAAGAAATGTAAAAATATCCTTCAAAGGAAATGAGAAACAAGAGCAGCAAGTCATCTCCCGTCTTCCTGTTCCCCAGGTAATTTCACGGCCTTATTATCATCTTCATGGAGCTCATTTGGAGGTAGGAATGAACATATTTTCAAGCAAATTTAGGTTAAGGCGGGAGGTAGAGAGGTTCTATAACGTTGCACGTCTTAGGAATGAAGGCTCTGTGCAGCCAGGCAGCATGGGAATGAGAATGAAGACACAACCGAAGGTCCAGGCAGCAGAGACCAGATGGACGTTGATTTCTCTCTGTCTGCCTGCTGCCTTCCCCCATCCCTCCTGGACTGCCTCTTAGCTTGTTCCCTCTGCTACTCTGTAGAGCACATGGCTCATGGTTTCCTAGTTCTAGTCTCCAAATACAACATATTCAGCTTGATCTTCTTCAGAGCCTGGCTCCCAGTTTCTCTTTTCCAAATTTCAAGGAAGTGAATCAAATGGACCCAGTTTTCTTTTCTAGTTTGGTTATAGTTCATGAAGACTATGAGCTGTGTTTTTTTTAGGTGCCATTCCAGAATCATGGCCAGAGTGGGGGTCACTTGCAATATCCAGAGATGTTGTGTGAAGGCACTGGTCAGCTGCCACACCAAAGGCTGAGTTGCTCCTGGATCAGAATACAGAACCTTCTTCCTTGCTTGTATTGTCTTTCAAATGCCAGTTTCCATGGGCACTTAATGAAATCCACTTGTGGTGGTGTGGAATCGGGATCTTGTTGCCAACCTGGCAGATGAACAGTTTAAATTTACTTTTGATTTAGCTGTTGCTCACTACAGAAGAAAGTTAGCAGTGTATTAGATGAATAAGAGCATGAAGACAGATTCCAAGAGAACCAATTACTTACACCATGGAAATCTGGCCTGTGGGGATGAGCTATTGTAAGGTACAGCCACCAGAGCGTGTTCTGGCTCATGCACCATCTTGGTATGGTCACCCAGACTTGAGCCCAGACACACATGCACCTAAAAATAGACACACTTATATGTGATGTGTGTGACTCTTGATGAGCACACGAAAAATGTTGCCTCTCCACCTCAAGTACGCTGCTCCTTTACCTGGAAGTCTGCCTGTTCTTGCCTCTCTCTACCCTTTTCTGATTATTCAAATTCATTGGTCAAGCTACAGTCACCGTGCCCTCTTGTTGAGAACTCTATTTCTTCTCCCACTGGAAAGGAGATTCTCTTCCTTTCATCTCTCCTGGTGATATTTTTTCCTATTGGGAGTGTTTCATATTTTGATTTATGTTGTGTGTATTAACCACATCTTCTATAAACACCCTATAGATGGCTCCAAGCATACCAATTCTCTCTACGCTAGCAGACACGAGAGATACACTAAGAGGCAAAGCCCTCAGGAGAGAGTTGAGTGAATAGATCACTAGCACTGGGGCTACAAACAATTCACAAAAGACGAAATACAAAAGACTAAGAAAGATTTGGAAAAGTATTCAACCTCTCTAACAGAAGAAAAGTGCAGAATTAAAATAGCAATGTGAAAAAGAAGAATAACAAAGTAAAAGAATAACAGGGTGAAAAAAACACAACTACTGCTTGAGAGTTTGTAATTTTGTAAAATTATATTTGAAAAGCAAGTTGGAAATATGTGTTAAACATATTCACTAGCATGTTAAACATTAAAATTAGTAAATATTTAAAACTTTCAATTGCATAGTTTCACTTCTAAGAATACGTTCAAAGCAAGTAAGTGGTTTAGCCATGAGTATTTGGGGGTACGGTTCAATGGTTGTAGGGAGAAGGGTTGGCCCTTCTGCTTTGCCCCCACATTTGCTTACCAAGCCCACTGATTCTCTACTCAGACTGCACATCATCATCGCGTGGGATGATGTTTAAATATTTAAATATTTCTGATGTCCAGGAGGCATGGTTGACTCCTTAAACCCCAGTCTCTGAGGGCAGGGCTCATATTCTTCAATGTTCTCCTGCTCATTCTAATGTGTGGTCTGAGTGAAGAACCACTGGGTATTAACAACAAACCTGGATCAAATATTCTTGTAATTGATTTCAAGTTACTCACCTCCTGGGCTCCAAATTTGAAAAAGGATGAGAAAAGATAAAACCACATGACTTTAGCATTGATGGTTTTCTTGCTCCAACCTTGACATTAGGCTCACTTGGACTGTTCCCTCAGTGGACACAAGCAGAGAAAAGAAGGTGGGCACCGGCCCTGTGCTGGGGAGGGGGAAGCAAAGAGGACAAGTGAGGCTGTGGTTTCATAGGGAGCAGTTTCTACCAGGGAAAGAGAGGGAAGGGAGATGGGGAGGGAAGGGAAGGGGAAGAAAGGGGAAGAGGAAGAGGACACAGTTCAAAAACCAAATTCATTTCCAACAGTGGAGAGTACCATAGAGGAGGGTAAGCAGGTTCACATGACAGGCCCGGTCTGGGGCAGCAGTCAGATGGGGCAAAGGTGTCCTCTGAGGCTGCATATTTGAGCTAAGACTCGCTCCAGTGACAGGAAATTCCCACCATGGAAAGACCTTTTGAGGAAATATTGGGGTGAGCTGGCAGAGTCAGTGGGAGAGCCCTGAAGGACAAAAGGCCTTGAGAGGGAGGCTGGCTAGAGCCAAGTGAGCCTGGAAGAGAAAGGTGGGAGTGGAGAGAGGTCAGAGAGGTGGGCATGAGTAGGACATGGCTAGGTCATGATTTTGAGGAGATTGGGGTCTGTTTTAAGGGCAATGGGTAACCCCTGGGGACATCTGCATTTGCAAACCATCTCTGCTTAGCTTGGGCCACAGTAACAAAGTACCAAGAACACATAACAAACCATGGACTAGGTGATGCATAAACAGCACCAACTTATTTCTCAGAGTTCAGGAGGCTGAGATCCGGGGTAAGGGTGCCAGCACGGTCCGATTCTGGTGAGGGCCCTCTTCTGGGCTGCAGACTGCTGATTTCCTGTTATATCCTCACATGGCAGAAAGAGAGCTAGCTAACTCCAGCCTCTTCTTATAAGGATGCTAAGCCCACTTACAAGAGCTCTATCTTGAAGACCTAATAACCTCCCAAAATCCCAACCTCCAAATACCACATCAGGGATTAGAGTTTCAATATATGGATTGGGGTGGGGGACAAACAGTCCATTGCAATCTCTCTAGCTGCCGTGTGGAGTGCGGGGTGGGGGAGAAACTGAGCATGGTGAGATACTGGTGTGGGGCCTCAAGTCAGGGCAGGGAGGATGTGGGGAGCAGATAAATTTGAGATACGTTTGGAGGCAAAGCCATGGAGGTTTGGAATCCTTGAGGTCTCCATGCCCTTTTTGTGTGTGTCCATTTTACCTTTCAACCTCTTTGCATTTTTTGGTTTTTGGCTTTCTAAATTATTCTCAGCTAGTCATTTCTGATCTTTCCTTTTTGTCCATTAATAAGGGATTCATTTGAATAACCTAAGTGACCAGTGATGCCCTATTAGTGAGGGTTCTCCAGAGAAACAGAACCAATATGACATGTATGCATATATAAATGCAAGCATATGAATATATGGGGGGGGAGAGAGAGAAAGAGAGAGAAAGAGAGAGAGAGAGGGATTTTTTATAAGGAATTGCCTCATACAATTTCAAAGGCGGGCAAGTCCAAAAGGAAAAAACAAAATCTGATGAGGTAGGCCAGCAGGCTGGAGATTCAGGGACAACTTATAGTTTGAATCCAAAGGCAGTCTGCTGGCAGAGTTCCTTTCTGATGGGAAGATTTCTGACTTTATTCTATTAAGGCCTTCAACTGATTGGATGAGGCCCACCCACATAATGGAGGGTCATCTGCTTTACTCAAAGTCCACTAATGTAACTATTCATCCCATTCAAAGAATAACTTCACAGAAACATTCAGAATAATGTTGACCAAATATCTGGGCACCATGGTTCAGTCAAGTTGACACTATAAAATTAACCGTCACAATTGTCAAATGGAATTGCTATGGATCTATTATTTTTATATATTTGTATTTCTTTCAAAAATAAAAACCAAAATGTAATTATTACAAAAAGTCAGAAAATACAAGGAAGGGAAAATGAAAAATAACATTCATTATCCATTTCTGTGAGAAACACTCACTGTAAACCCATGAGAGGATATCCTTTTGAGGTTTTTTAATTCATACGAAGGTATAAAATGCATTTTTAAAGAAAAATAGGACCGTATTGTAATACTGATTGTAAATTACCATAGTTTATTTCAGCAGTAATGCTGGGTTTTTAATTTTCTCCAGTTGATTCCTTATTGTTGAGCATTTAGGCTGTCCCACATTTTTTGAATTACACAGAATAGAAATTTACTGGCAGAAAGTGAGTTCAAAGGAAACAGCAAAAATGTTAGGTGTTTCTCCCTATTCTTGAAAGACCCCTTCAAGATGCAAAAGAGGTTGCAAAATTATCCCACAGCTCAATAAATGATCTGTACCCCCCAAAAACCTGCATTTTCATCTTTTCAGCTAAGCTTTCGTGTAGCCAGTTTGCTCCCATGAAATTGCTTTCCGGTGAATTGCTGAAGCATGCTCTGCAGTGGAGGGCCCCAAACAATGGACTTCAGTTGATGGGAGAGGTGTTTATTTTTTAATTTTTTAATGAGACTCAGATTTAACATTCAATATATTAAAATTATAAATATTTGAGGCAGTAATTCACAGCGAGGTTGAGTTTTTATTTCTACTTGTTTTCAGAAAATTCTACTTTTATCAGCACTCATTATGTGTCCTATGTTAGAAGACATAAAGATCCTCATCCTAAGCTTGGAGTTTTGCTACTTTTTTTCCAAAACAAAATGTTCTGCATGTGCCTATTATTCCCTACTTGTAAATAGCTCTCGCTCTTTTGAGAAATGTCTGTTCATATCCTTTGCCCACTTTTTGATGGGGTTGTTTGTTTTTTTCTTGTAAATTTGTTTGAGTTCTTTGTAGATTCTGGATATTAGCCCTTTGTCAGATGAGTAGATTGCAAAAATTTTCTCCCATTCTGTAGGTTGCCTGTTCACTCTGATGCTAGTTTCTTTGGCTGTGCAGAAGCTCTTTAGTTTAATTAGATCCCATTTGTCAATTTTGGCTTTTGTTGCCGTCGCTTTTGGTGTTTTAGACATGAAGTCCTTGCCCATGCCTATGTCCTGAATGGTACTACCTAGGCTTTCTTCTAGGGTTTTTATGGTATTAGGTCTAACATTTAAGTCTCTAATCCATCTTGAATTAATTTTCGTATAAGGAGTAAGGAAAGGATCCAGTTTCAGCTTTCTACTTATGGCTAGCCAATTTTCCCAGCACCACTTATTAAATAGGAAATCCTTTCCCCATTTCTTGTTTCTCTCAGGTTTGTCAAAGATCAGATGGCTGTAGATGTGTGGTATCATTTCTGAGGACTCTGTTCTGTTCCATTGGTCTATATCTCTGTTTTGGTACCAGTACCATGCTGTTTTGGTTACTGTAGGCTTGTAGTATAGTTTGAAGTCAGGTAGCGTGATGCCTCCAGCTTTGTTCTTATGACTTAGGATTGTCTTGGCAATGTGGGCTCTTTTTTGGTTCCATATGAACTTTAAAGCAGTTTTTTCCCAATTCTGTGAAGAAACTCATTGGTAGCTTGATGGGGATGGCATTGAATCTATAAATAACCTTGGGCAGTATGGCCATTTTCACGATATTGATTCTTCGTATCCATGAGCATGGTATGTTCTTCCATTTGTTAATGTCCTCTTTTATTTCACTGAGCAGTGGTTTGTAGTTCTCCTTGAAGAGGTCCTTTACATCCCTTGTAAGTTGGATTCCTAGGTATTTTATTCTCTTTGAAGCAAGAGAAGACATTCATACAGCCAACAGACACATGAAAAAATGCTCATCATCACTGGCCATCAGAGAGATGCAAATCAAAACCACAATGAGATACCATCTCACACCAGTTAGAATGGCAATCATTCAAAAGTCAGGAAACAACAGGTGCTGGAGAGGATGTGGAGAAATAGGAACACTTTGACACTGTTGGTGGGATTGTAAACTAGTTCAACCATTATGGAAAACAGTATGGCGATTCCTCAAGGATCTAGAACTAGATGTACCATATGACCCAGCCATCCCACTACTGGGTATATACCCAAAGGATTATAAATCATGCTGCTATAAAGACACATGCACACGCATGTTTATTGCGGCACTATTCACAATAGCAAAGACTTGGAATCAACCTAAATGTCCATCTGTGACTGACTGGATTAAGAAAATGTGGCACATATACACCATGGAATATTATGCAGCCATAAAAAAGAATGAGTTTGCATCCTTTGTAGGGACATGGATGCAGCTGGAAGCCATCATTCTTAGCAAACTATCACAAGAACAGAAAACCAAACACCGCATGTTCTCACTCATAGGTGGGAACTGAACAATGACATCACTTGGACCCGGGAAGGGGAACATCACACATCAGGGCCTATCATGGGGTGGGGGGACGGGGGAGGGATTGCATTGGGAATTATACCTGATATAAATGACGAATTGATGGGTGCTGACGAGTTGATGGGTGCAGCACACCAACATGGCACAAGTATACATATGTAACAAACCTGCACGTTATGCACATGTACCCTAGAACTTAAAATATAATAAAAAAAGATAAACAAAAAAGCATAAGTAATGAGCAGACAGCTATCACTTTGAATTATTTATGAATTCTGTGTTAATTAATATTAATCAATTAATTAAAAATAAATGTAAATTAATTAAAAAAATAGCTCTCGCTCTCACAGAAAGAGCGCTACCTCCATCTCTCTCCTTCCTGGGTAGTATGTTCAATGTGTTGCTGACTTCAATTTGCTGCAAGGTAGGTTCAGAAACTAAGAGGGAAGAAGTGACTTGGATCCTGGGGGTGTTGTCAGGTACTGGACCATGGTGGGCTCTCCACTGACTTCCTGCTGCCGCCTCGTTCCTGCCCTAAACTGTTTACCTTGCAGCACCCACAGTGATTCAGGTGCAGCTCTTAAAACCCTGTGATAGCATCTCGCTGCAGTGACAATGAAATCTAAACACCTTCCCGTGAGCTCCAAGACCATACCTTGTCTGACATGCGCCATCTCTCCAAAGTTGTAGTGTATGGTTCATGCCTTGGTCAGGTTGCTCCAGCCACAAGAGCCGGACTTGTCCCTGCCCCAGGGCATTGGCTTTGCTTCCTATTCACAGGAAGAGCTTCTTTCCATCCTTCAAGGCTCGGTTTAAATTTGCCTTCCTTGGGAGGATTTTTCTGGCATTTTCTCTAAAACAGCTGCTTCCTTCCCTCACCCCCATTGCCATGTTGTTGTTTTTCTTGATAGCCCCATAACTATCTGGGAGGATCTTGTATGGTTTTCTTTGATGTGTCCACTGTGTAGCACTTCCTCTGGAATTTAAGCCACGTGGCATCTTCCTGCTCTGCCTCTGGTACTGAACACACAGTGAGTACTCAAGAAGTCACAGGACTTTGTGACATCAGAACTCCCCAGATTTGTCATAGAGTTTAGATGATTTTCCTTTGTGGAAAGGAGAATAAAATCATTTAAACTCATTCACAGATCAGAACTGCTCAAGCAGGAAGCTAGGGCTGCAGAATAGTCTGTACTGCAGAGATGCACTTGTTGCTTAATTATTTCAGGAATTATTTAAAAAATTATGGAGCAATCTTTTAGGAAAATGACACTTAGAAATATGTACAGTGGATTCTTCTTACTTGTAGTAGTTATATTGTATAAAATCACCATGAACACCGAATTAGCAAACACAGAATCATTGCTCCTAGGGGAAATAGAAGGTGCAGTTCCTGTGAGCCTCAGGTCATAACATTTTCGTCAACCCATCAATACTAACCTTGTTTTTGTGAATTCCTGCTTGAAGATGCTTAAATTAATATATATTGTTGATTCATTAATATTGAACTCATGACCAATAGCACTGTGACTCCTCCCTGAACAAAGCTTACCTCACTCACATATTTTCCGTGTCAGGTGCATCACAGCCTTGTGCTTGGGAACACTAGTGGGGCCTTCCACACCAGGCTTGGGGGCCATCTTAAACACTAAAGCTACCAACAAAAAGCACAAAAATACAAAAAAAAAAAAAAAGCCACTAAAGAGACCATAAAAAGCACACCTGTTTTCAATATGAGAGTTGAAACAAGAAGGCAGAATGTCTCCTTGTTTGGCTTCTGTTGGTAACATGCACGTTGGGTGACTCAAGATTTTTGTCGTTCGGCATTTGTCCATAGATGATTGCCAAAGTAAGTGCTACTAGTATTGATTTTGGGGTTACAAATAAATTTTAGTGAGTAGGTGAGTTCGCCAATACGGAATCCACAAATAGTGAGTATCAATTGTCACTGTAAAGTGTTAGAAGCAATACTGGCCTTGGAGTTAGAACACCTACATTCTGGTTCCATTTTTGTCACTAAACTATTGTAGGACTTTGGTAAGTCACTTTTCCTCTCTGGTCTGGAGAAGAAAGGCATGGAATTAGGTGATTGCTAAGATAATGTATTGCTTTCATGGTGGATGATTCCGTAATTTTTTTCTCAGGGGGCAGAAAGAATGGTTTATAGCATCGTAAACTTCAGAAATGCATTGATCACACTCTGATACTTTATTTTTGTGAAGGTTGAGGTCCTAGATGAGAACAGCTTGGTCATGAATTTAGAGTTCAGCATCCGGGAGACTACATGCAGGAGGGATTCTGGAGAAGATCCTGCTACATGTGCCTTCCAGAGGGACTACTATGTGGTAAGTGGGAGAAGACCTCTTCCAGAAATGAACAAAAGGAAGAGCCTCACTTCTTCCATGACCTGGAGTCACACAAAGAACTTGGCCGCTGCCTGGCTAGCATCTGGCCTTACTGCTAACAGTGTGAACACGGTGTCCCCTGGTGGGGGACGTGTTACTTCGTGGCTGATCATTGAGCTGTGGAGTCTGAGATTCTGAGTGAGCCTGACAAATTACTTAATCCCTGGTGCCTCAGTTTCCTGCTTTTTAACATGAGGATGTATTTGTATCAGGTAAAGTGAATACAACACCAGAGACAAATCCCAGACACACTTAAATTTCTCTTACAAAGGATTATGAAACACTGACTGTTCCTGGCACATGTCATGTTCTTTTGCCGTTGACTGTTGAATGACACCTGTCTTCGCTACTATTTCAGGCTTAGTGAGATCAGGAACACAGCATGTTCGTTTTCGTGTCTCTCATGACCAGAACACGTACAGCACTGTTCCATGGTGAGCAGGTCCATGCAAACCTAACCCCAAAGGCCAAGGGAGCTGAGAGGCTGAAGAAAGAGGCTCCCAAATCCAGTTTACCAGAAAAAAAACAAAACAAAACACTTCATAGAGGCTTACAAACAGAACCTGTATCTTAGGTGGAGGTGAGACAGTGGATCCCTGTGCCATTACCTCCCAGATCCAGGGCTTACATACTGTAGGGAATTTGACCTAAGGCCAGGATTTACAGTATGTACGTGGAAGTGGAAATCTTAGAGGGATTCCCAGAAATGGGTTAATCAGAAGTCAACATGGCAGATTGGCATCCAAGGTGGAATAGCTTTGGTCTCCACAGACACTCAGTCAACATCCATGGGCAGTAATCCCATCTGAACAGGGCAACTCCAGCAGTCCAAAATTTGCTTTCCAAAGTGTTTGCTTTCCGAGGTTCAAGCTCGTGTGTTTTGTTACTTAAAAGAGGATTGTTTGATTTGTTATTTGTTTAATGAAACTACTCGCTGTGACTCTGTTTTACAAAGGACTCATACCAAAGTGTCAGAAGCTTCTATTTCTAATGAAATCTGAGGTCCAAGAAGAAGAGGGTGAAGTCCTGTGGGGTTCTTCATCATTTCTTTTTGTCTGAATGAAAATTGACTCAGGGTAGCCCACTCAGTACTCATGGGGGACATGTTTGCTTTTTCTAGAGACTTGTCAAATAGCAAAGAGATATTTAAATATTCCATTTGTTTCTGCTTCGGTCTTGAGGAATTTTCATTTTGAAAAAATAAAATGCCTCTGTGAAGATTTTCTTTCTTTGTCATTTCGCCAAACCTGACATTATTTCCTGATTGACAAAGAACTCACCACTTTGTCTTTTCCAGCCCACAGCTGTTTGCAGAAGCACCGTGAAGGTATCTGCCCAGCAGGTACAGAGCGTGCATGCTCGCTGCAGCTGGTCCTCCTCCACGTCTGAGTCTTACAGCAGCGAAGAGGTATGACCGGGGCCTTGTCTTCGTTCAGACCGCACCTCTTAGGGTCTGTGTGGGTTTCTGATAAACAGAGTGGTTTGCTGGGTAGTCGGGTCGTCGCCTGGGCTTGGGGACGCAGAACTCTGCTGACACAGTGGCATTCTCTCTTGGACACCTACAGCCTCATTGTCCACATCCCCTGCTTCTCCCAGCCTATTCTTTCACTCTTGTACTCTCTCTCTCTCTCTCTCTCACACACACACACACACACACACACACACACACTTGATTTCCCTGGGACTGAGAAATGGCCTTAAAGTAACAATTAGCAAACCTTTGAAGTTTCAGATCTAAGTGTGTGGCTCGCTGGCACTGTGGTTTAGTGCAATCAAGAAGGACATTTTTGTTGAATCAGTGTTCAAAACTATTTCCCAGCTCTGCAGTCCAGGTCAGGATATTTGACTTTCATTTAACCCTCATGATCCACGGCTTCTTCATCTGTTAAATGCTAGCAGTCATAAAGACCACCTTATAGGCTGTTGAGAAAATCCGATAAGTTGATGGACATGAAGGATCTGGCCTGGCACTGGGATACTCAATGGATGGCAGGACCTTATTTTTCCTCAATCGCATTGAAAGTGATTTGCAATAATACTGTAATATTAATAATATATACATTTTTTCCTTGAAATTATATTATATATGTGTTCAATTATTGGCTGCTTTCCTTACTAGACTGTATGTCTCATGAGGGCAGGGAATGTTTGTTTTTGTCAGCCCAGGACGATGTTTGATGCAGCACAATGTTTGACACAGCTTTCTAAATACTTGTTGTACAAATGCAAGAAAACTGGGGAAGAAATGGACAAGAATATGATAAGAAGAGGCCATCTCTTCACTTTAGGGATAAAAACATGACATATTTGTTCATGTGTAATAGGATAATATTATTGACAGATATTTTAAAAATATTTCCAACATTATATGGATGATTCTGTCAAACATATTCTTTCTGTTTTATATTTTTGTTCAGTTTTTCAAGATGTAACTCTAGTGAAAATTACATTAAAATATTATAAAATTTCTACTTCAAGAATTACACATAAAAGTTAATTTTCCCATATAATTAACATACTCACATCTTAACTATTTTGTCTGGGAATACATTTCAGAATTAGAAAGTAATGAAACTAATGACTGAGACACTCCTATCACAGAGGATGGCCTTATTGGTACAAAGAGAACTTAACACAGTTTATAAGGACTTTCTCCACAAAAAGTTCAGTTGAGCATGGCCTTATTGATTGATCCCATTCACACTGGCAACTTCTGAAGGTCATCTCCCAGCTGATCTCTGAACTTGTCCTGGAGCCATAGTTGAAGAATCTTTGTTTCTTAGTGCTGGGGCAAGTACCATGGGCCTCCTTCCTTAGATCCTATTGAAATATTTAGGAAGTCAAATACATTCTGTTGTAACACACTTATACACTGTGGCCCAGCTAACACAGAAATGACAAGGACCATGCTTACCACTTCACAAGTCTTTTGTTATTCTTGATCTGTGGTTCATATGAGCAAAAAGATGATGGGGAGGAAGACAAGCACAGTGCTAACCTTTGTGGAGTTTATAGACATGTCTGGGGGAAAGGTGTCCACTAAGCAGGAATTACCCTGTCAGGCAGGCACTGGGGGCCACATAGTGAGAGGAATTCAGGTCACGTGGGGAGCAGACAGGTTTCCCCAGGAACTGACCTTCCAGCCAAGATCCGGAAGGCAGGTATACGTTAGAACAAACAGGGCAGAGTGTCCCGGGGGAAGGGTATTTCAAGCATAGGGGAAATCATGTGGAGTACCCTGAATTGCCAGGAAAACTGGTAGGTTGAAATGGACAGAACTCTATTACAACAGGAATGAGAAAAACGTGGGGAGAGAGGCACAAGGTGGAGCTGGAGGAACACTAGCAGTCAAGATGGACTTTGAGGGTCCTGTCGAGATGTACGGCTCTATCCTGAAGACATGGGGGTTATGAAAGCGTTTTAAATGTGTGTGTGTTGGGAGTGGAAGAGGGTAACCGAATCAGATGATGAACAGATTGGAACTAGGTAAGAATAAATATGGAGTAAATATGAAGTAAATAAGAGGTGAGAGAGAATGCTAACTGGGTCTAGGGCTTAGTAGTGAATGTTGAGAGAAATGGATTCTGGTTCATTTTATGACCTTTAACACAAAATGAATTTAGTAAATGGCCAGCTAAGTTAACGCCTCTTCCACCCCTCATTGGGAAAAAGAGTTCTGGTTGTTTGCAAAGCCCACAAATCTGTTGCAGCTTTCTAATTGCATAGTGAAGACCACTCTCTTTTCTTCCAATTTCAAGTTTTCTAAGAAGACTCAGATATTAAGTTAGCCCTTGTAAAAAATTAGATCTTAAAATAAACTCCCAGGTTGCTTGTTCTTAAAGCTTAGGTGATCATAAACATTTTTGAGCAAATTTATTTTTTAAAATTCTCAAATTAAAAAATTCTACAATTTGAAAGAAAAGAAGAAAGCAGATAGAGACTTGAGTAGTTCCTGGAAACTCTGAAATGAATTTCTTGCATGAAACAGAGAAGAAATGAGAGAACAACTGGTAATCATTTTCCATGAAAAAAAAGGTGATATTATAAATATGAAAGACATTAGATTAGGATAAATTTAGTCATAGAACAAACAAATTATTGTCGGAAGGAAGAAATAGAAGAAACAAAACTGAAAAAAACTCCCGGAGTAATAAAAATAAAGATCACTTGAAAAACACATAGAGAATGTAGAAGAATTTCCAGAGTAAAGAATTTAAGATAAAGAAAAATGGAAGCCATGGCAATTAAACCCCAAAATCCAAATTATGACTAATAAGGACTTAGAGTAAGTCTGATAAGGACATAATGAGAGACCTGAATATAAAATCTTTGGACTTTCCATGACATAATTTTTAAAAGTATAGTAACAATAAAAAATTGAGAAAATAATTTTCTAAATTTGCAATTATTCTCTTATCCTTGACTAAATAGATATGTGAATTACTGTAGTTTTTATTTCTTTTTCAATCCTGAAAGAGAAATGTGTAGAGGAGAAAAGCTTTCCATATGGTGCATAAGCACTCACTCAGTCTTATACTGGTGCAGGCGCCATCAGGAGTACAATGCTGAAAGGGTACAATGTAGTACAGTTGTAGGTTGGCGCTCTCTTTTTTTTTCTTCAGTTTCTAATAAGTGAGCTTGACTTTAGACAAATCCTTCTGATTTGGAGTGGATATGATGAAGTCAGCTAGGGTTTCCGACACGAGACCCAAAATAGTCCAAGAGAGAGAAACTGAGGAAGAATAATGACAGGAATTCTGAGCTCAGGAGAGGGGTGACAGGCATTTACTTTACTTACTGCCTTTCATTTCAAGAGATAGATATTCAACTAGAAGTAGTCTAAGCCAAAAAGAGGTAATTCCCTGGATCACATTCCCAGAAAGGAAGGAGAGAAGTTGGCTTGAGGGACAACTCGACTTAGGGTCCTTCAGTCCTGTATGTGCCACATTTTTCTCCTTCTCCTTCCCTCCCGGCCTCCTCTCCCCTATGCCCCTCCCTGTTCCTCCTTCCCCTCATTCCCCTTTCTCTCTCTCTCTCTCTTCCTCCCTTTCCCCCTCCCTCTCCCTCTCCTTCTCCTTCCTTCTCTGCCTCCTCCATCTTCTCCTCCTTCCTCTCTCTCTCTCTCTCTCTCTGTCACTGTGCCCCCCGCACTCCACGCCCACCCTTACTGCAGAGAGGCTTTCTCCTTGCAGCAGGAAGTAAAGCCTCAATCTACTCCAGACTATGTCCTCTGTACTTAGGAGGGAAAGGAGGCATTTCTCTCTGCTGCCGGTTAGAGAAACCTCTCAGCATTCCCCCTGTTGGCCTGGATTACGTGTCCCCTTTTTTTGTTCTTTTATACATATAACTTTATTATTAATTTATTTTAAATTTTATATATTTACTGTGTACAATGTGATGTTTTGATACTCCCCTTCTAAAATACATTTTGGTGGAGATGTAATTTACATACCATAGAATTCACCCTTTTTATGTGTACAGTTCAGTGCTTTTTAGTATATTCACAACTGCCACCACCATTTAAATCCAGAGCACTTTCATCACGTGGAAGAGAGACCCCAATAACAGTTGTTCTCTATTCCTCATTCCTCCCAAGACCTGGCGACCACTAATCTACTTTGTGTGTCTATGGATTTGCTCATTCTGATCATTTCATACAAATGGAATCGTACAGCCTGTGTTTTTTGTGACTGGCTTGTTTCACTTAGCATAATGTTCTGGAGGTTGATCCATGTTGTAGCATGCATCAGTGCTTCATTCGTTTTTCTTGTTCCATTTTACAGAGCCACATTTGATTGATCCATTCATTCGTTGATCAACATTTGGTTTATTTCTCCCTTTTTGGCTATCATAGATAATGATGCTAGAAGCATTCATGGGCAAGTTTTTGTGTACACATATATTTAATTCTCTTGGGAACGGAATTCCTGGATCATAGAGTAACTCGATGTTTAATGACCATATAGTGACTTTATGTTTAACTTTTTGAGGAACTGCCAATTATTTCCATAGCAGCTGTACCATTTTACATTCCCACCAGTACTGTATGAGGATTTCAGTTTCTATACATTTTTGTCAATACTTGTTGGTACCTGTCTTTATTTTAGCCATTCTAGTGGTGTGACATGGTACCTCATTGTAGTTTTTTTTGTTGTTGTTGACAGAGTCTCACTCTGTCACTCAGTCTGGAGTGCAGTGGCATAATCTCGGCTCACTATAACCTTTGTCTCCCGGGTTCAAGCAATTGTAGTGCCTCAGCCTCCCAAGAAGCTGGGACTACATGTGTGTGCCACCATGCATGGCTACTTTTTGTATTTTTAGTAGAGACAAGTTTTCACCATGTTGGCCTGGCTGGTCTCCATCTGCTGGCCTCAGCTGTTCTGCCTGCCTTGCCTCCCAAAGTGCTGGGATTACAGGCATGAGCCACTGTGCCCAGCTCTCATTGTGGTTTTAATTTACATTTTTCTAATGACTAATGATTGGCCATTATACATCTTCTTTGAAGAAATGTCTGCTCAAATCCTTGCCTATGATTTAATTGCACTATTTGTCTTTTTATTGAGTTGTTTTGAAACATTTTCTCCCCCTCTGTGGATTATCTTTTACTTTCTTGATGGTGCCCTTTGAAGAGCAAAACTAAATTTTGATGAAGTCCAGTTTATTAATTTTTTGTTTTGTTGTTTCTGTAGTCTTACATTAGGTCTATGCTCCACGTTGATTTGATTTTTGCATATGATGTGAGGAAGGGGTTCGACCTGATTCTTTTGCATGTGCATATCTGGTAGTATCAGCACTATCTGTTGAAAAGAATGCTCTTTCTCTCTTAAATTGTCTTGGTATGTGTCCCTTCCTGGTCCTATTACTGTGATGGAGGCCAAGAGACTACCTGTGACTGTTCAGGACGGGGAGGACAGCCTACCAAGACTCTTGGTAGAAAGACTGTGAGCCAAGCAACCACTTTCCTTTGTGATGATTGTGTGGACTTTTAGTGGTTTCATGAAAACTTCTTGTGGACACCTTTTCCTACTGAACATATTACGGTGACTTTGTAGAGAGAAAACTCTAAAATTTGACCTAAACTTAGCCTATGTGCAAGTCTATGTAACAGGGTTTTGCTTTTCTGGAGGTCGACTATGTTTGGGAGTACATTCTCAGTCTAGGGGAAAGATCTGTGGGCAATTTAATTTTTTTTTTTTTTTGAGACGGAGTCTCACGCTGTCACCCAGGCTGGAGTGCTGGAGTGCAGTGGCATGATATCCACTCACTGCAAGCTCCGCCTCCCGGGATTCACGCCATTCTCCTGCCTCAGCCTCCTGAGTAGCTGGAACTACAGGCGCCCGCCACCGCACCTGGCTAGTTTTTTGTATTTTTTCAGTAGAGACGGGGTTTCACTGTGTTAGCCAGGATGGTCTCGATCTCCTGACCTCGTGATCCACCTGTCTCGGCCTCCCAAAGTGCTGGGATTACAGGCTTGAGCCACCACGCCCAGCCCTGTGGGCAATTTAAACTTCACGTAGGTTGCTCTTCCCCATGTGCTTTCTTAGACTTACATGTTTGATACCATATAAAGTTATTTAATATAATATATTGCCTATTTCATTAAAATGGATTATATAACAGATATCAGAGTCTTCCAGATGACATTTACATTTTTCAGTGTCTTTTCTTTTTCTTTCTTTCATGTGTTGAAACATCCTGATGTCTGAATTTCTTTAGATGATATTTGGGGACATGTTGGGATCTCGTAAATGGAGAAACAGTTATCTATTTGGTAAGTTAAGATTTGTTCTTTTTAATTTTTTTCTTAAAATAACTTCATATTGCAGTTGTTTTCTAGTGAGTCATTTAAAACTAGAAATACATAGTATATAATCTTGCAACAATTACAGTCATAGAAAATTAACATTTTGTTTTGCTTTTGCTTATTTTTTATCACTAGGTAGTAATGATACAACTATTCACTTAGATATTCCTTTGTATTCACAACAGAGCTTTTCCATACATAATTCCATTTGATGGCCCCAACATCTCTGCCAAGTAAACAGAGCCAGTGTTGGTTTTCCCCTTAAGAATGTGTAACTGGGAGGATCAGGAGTAAACAGGCTGATTTCTATCGTCTTTCAGCCATACAACTAGATCTGATCATCTCTTTGAATGTCTTGGTTCAGGGAGGAAGGGCTCTCCTTCTTTCTTTTCCTGTGTGGCTTTTAATACAAAGTGGGTTGGGTTAGTGTTCTATGATTTAGGAGGCATTTTTCCTATTAGTGCTGATAGCAATAAAACTCAGTGGTGATCTCTTACTGTGTCTTTGCTTAAGAAGCATATTTGTGGCATTAATAATGAAGTCACAGAACATTCTGGAGTAGTGAGAGGAGTCTTGTCTTGTGATTATTACTGTGTTACAGGTCTCCTTTCAGATGAGTCCACAAGTGAACAAGTTTATGATCGGTCACTTGGTAAGTGGTTTCTTTCCTGCTGTGCCACCAGACCCTTTTCTGATCAATCTGGACTCCTGAGAAATCCTATTTCATAGCTGTTTCCTGTTTCATACGAGTTAAATCTCTGAAAGACAAAATATTTTAAGTAAAAATGAAAAGAATAGTAATGTATAAACTTGCTTTGCAAATCATTAAAAAGGTAGCCTTAAGGCACTAACTGACTTAAAAGTTACCAAGAATCAAAATATCAAATCTGGCTCAGGAAATAAGAATTCACCATTTTTTTCTGACACTCTCTGGAGCATTTAAAAAGTAGCATGAACTCTAATAATCTTCTATTTTTAAATTTGAAAATTTTAATTTTTATGGGTACATAGGAGGTATATATATTTATGGCATACATGAGATATTTTGATGCAGGCATAAAACGTGTCTAATGATCTTCTTTTTGCCATACTCAACCAAACTTCTCACCAAATGGATGAAACAAAGTTATTTTGTCCCTCTCCTGTACAGATCAGTTTTCTCATTTGGTCCTCATGATAGCCCTGTCAACCAGGTGTGTTACCTGCTTATATAGATGAAGAAAGCAGTAAGAACTCATGGCATTAATTGGCATATGCAAATTGCCTACCCTGTACTAATTGCTTAACACAATTTTCTTCAGTGTCACAACCATTCTGTGAGGTAGCACTGTGTTCTTTCCCATTTTGTGGGTGAGCTAACTGAGGCTTAGTGAGTTTCCCTAATTTGCTTGTGGCTACATTGCCAATGCAGGACTTTAATCAGATTTGTCAGAATTTAAAACCTGTGCCTGTTTCATGCTGCCTCCCAGAAGAGCTGTGAAATCCACCTGATGTTCAGCGTTCCCCATTAAAATGAGTAACACAGATATTAACATTTCAGTGAGCTCAAAGTCTGACCTTCATTAGGCATACTCCAGTTTATTTGAAGTGCTAGAGCTTATAACCTGATGCTTGTTTTTTTTTAAATGCCAGTTTTATATTTCATCCAAGTTGTCACTTTGGGAGAATATACAGTTATTATAACAGCATGATCACTGCTGAAATGTTTTTATGAGCTTTTCTTTTGGAATTGTCTTCAGAATACATGGCTTTTTTTTTTTTTTTTAAATCTCTGTCCTGGTGGCAAACATTTGCCCTTGGATTTGATGTTGGGAATATTCAAAAGATATTTGGAAATAAATCTGATTAATCAGATTAATAATCAACTTGGTTGTGTTGGTTATCTATTGCTATGTATCAAATTACCACAAAATTTGGCAGCTTAAAACAACACACATTTATTACCTCACAGTTTCTGAGGGTCAAAGACCCAGGAGAAACTTAGCTGGGTGTTTCTGGCTCAGAGTCTATCAAAAGGTTTCAGACAAGATGTTAACTGGGCTGTGATCTCATCTGAAGCTTGACTGGGGTTGAAGGAGCCACCTCTAAGCCCACTCACATGTTGTTAGGAAGCCTCAGTTCTTCACAGGCTGGTGGACCAAGGGCTTCAGTTTCTCACCATGTAACCTTTCCATAGGACTTCTGAATGTCCTCAAATCATGACAGCTGGATCCCGCCAGAGATGATGATTTGATAGAGAGAGAGAGAGAGAGAGAGGAGAGAATGAGCAAGCAAGAGCACCAAAGGCAGAAGACACAGTCTTTTATAAACTAATCTTGGAAGTGATATGACTTCACTCCTGTATAGTTTATTATTAAACACACAGGCCAATCCTGCCCCAATGTGGGAAGGGACTGCCCAGGAGTGTGAATACCAGGAAGCCATCTTGGAAACTGATTACTGCATTGGACAAATGCCATTTGGGACTAAAAATGTTATATGGATATAAATTAATGTGACCAATTCTTTTATATATCTTGGAAGAGATTTCTAAGCCGAAATCTAAAAACACATTGGGCCTGGAGGAGCATCATTGACACAGAAGTGCAGCTGTCTTGGAGACTGCTTTGAACATGATGATTTAATTTAATTCAACAAATGTGTGTGCCAAACACTGGGTAGATCCCATGGAGGACTGAAAGATAAAGGTGGCAGTTCCTGCCCTCGAGGGCATCCATGGTGGCTGAGACATCACATGTAGTAATACAGAGTGGGGAGAAATGAGCACTGGACCCAGCTGTAACACAACACAGGGGAGAAGGAGAGAGAGTGGAATAAGGAAGATGAAGTTATCACGCCCTCAGGTATTCTCATGGCAGATAAGTTCAGGTTATGCTTGTCAGAATCCTTCTCATTAATTTGTAGTAACATTGTCCACACTGTCTCAGCTCTTGATGTGACTGAGAGAGCCTATGCTTCCCTTTTCTATCTTTAGAGATCATGAGAAGGGTTTTGCCTCCTGGAAACAGAAGATACCCAAACCACCAGCACAGAGCAAGAATAAATGCTGACTTTGAGTAACAGCCTTGAGGTAAGAAAATGCAGGTGCACACAAGTGTATTTAGAAATAGAAGCTATGTGGAGTGAATGCCTTAAAACTGCCAGCCTCCAAATATCTACAATGTGCTATTCAAATCTTTGCCTTTTGGCTTCTATGACCTCCTTCCCAAGACTTCTCCTCAATTGCCTCTTCAATCTCATGCACCCTCAATCTTTTTCCCATGACATTTGTATCTGTTGCCACTGATGTGATCAAGTCTATCCATTTGAGGAGCAAACAAACAACAAGGGCACAGCCCCTTCTTTTGGCCCATCTCATCCATCTAAGCAATTACCTTCCCTCCATCCTTCGTTCCCTGCTAAACTTTTTGACACAACTCTGGTCTCTGGTTTCTTCCTCAACCTCCTCACCTCACATCTATGAAATATCATCTAGCTTCCTTTTCTTGATGTGTACTTTATTTATTATTTATTAATTTATTTTTTGAGAGGGAGTTTCGCTCTTGTTGTCCATGCTGAAATGCAATGGCATGATATTGGCTCACTGCAACCTCTGCCTCTTGGGTTCAAGCGATTCTCCCACCTCAGCCTCTCTAGTAGCTGGGATTACAGGCTCCTGCCACCACGCTCAGCTAATTTTTGTATTTTTAGTAGAGATAGGGTTTCACCATGTTAGCCAGGCTGGTCTCAAACTCCTGAGCTCAGGTGATCCGCCTGCCTCAGCCTCCCAAAGTGCTAGGATTACAGGTGTGAGCCACTGCACCTGGCTGATGTATACTTTAAATACTGGTGAGCATTTGTATGATCTCCTTAGTTTAATTCTTCCCCTATTCTGTAGATTACTCTTTTATCTCTTCTTTTTGCTTGACTTTAACTATCAATGATGCATAATTATTTCCAAACACTTGTCTCTTACCACACTCTATGTCCGGATCTAGGCCTTTATATCAACTGCCTATGTGGCATTGCCATTGTGTATCCTGGGTGTCCCTGAAACTCAACTAGCTTCCTCAAGCTCCCTTTCCTAATTGATGGCATTGCCATCCACCTAATTTGCTCAAGCTAAAAATCTTGAGGGCATCACTGACTCCCATTCATCCTTCATCTTCTTAGAACGTACATTGGGGTCTGGTCTTATTTACTTCCCCCACACATTTCTCTGGCGTTGGTCCATTACTTCACTACCATCACCAATGAACTATTGATTGTATTCTTGCCTCAGGTTCTGATCCCACACTGTCTACCTTGCTTACTGTCTTCAGGTTTATCATGAAACATGGAGGAGACTCTGATCCGTGCCCCATATAAACTAATGCTTGCTTCACTTGTGGGACTGAGCAGAGGTGGGCAACAGCCAGACACTGGGCCAAAAGGAGGAACAGCCTATCTGCCCCAGTTCTATAGAAAGCTAGAGATGGAGTCCTGGTTTATCACACTGGCACTGAGCTTCATAGAGTTTCACATGTGTATAAATTCCCAGTTACTAGGGACAGGATTGGAGCAAATGTAGCTATCATGGAGGACATACGTAAGAGGAATGTCAAGAAGGAATTATAGACACCAATTCCATGCATCGGTATTTTACATGCGCACATGTGCACACACGAGTTAATCATGAAGCTGGAGTGTTCACGGGCTTTACAGTCTTCGTAACACTGCATGCTTTCAGGATAAAGTCCAGACTCCCAGTGTAGCTCACAGTGGCCTTCATGACCTCGGTCTGCCCACGTCTCTAGCCTACCTGGCTGCTCAGCTCCTGAGGCCCTGAGGTACCTGCAGTTCCTCCAGCTTCTGCCTCTACTGGGACCACCCACCTGACTGGCTCTGCCTCACCGTTCAGGTCCCACCTCAGTCGTCGCTTCCCTTTGGAGGTCTACGGTGACAACCCAAGCCACCACCACTGAATCAGAGATGATGCCCCTTTTTGGGCCACTGTAGTGTCCTCATCACAGGGCACTGCAATTGGTTGTTTCCTGTCACCCATCTGACCACCAGACTCCCCAAGAGGAGGTCTCAAGGAACTTCAACTGCCACTGTCCCTCAGTGCCCTGCACACAGCCTAGCACACTCAATAAATAGCACTCAGTAAATATTTTTTAAGTGAATGAAATCCTTCACTTTGGGTTCTTGAAATTCTTTTAAACCAAAAACATAAGTTAAGCACAGTATAATTAATTTTTAACCATATTGAGATTTGAAAGAAGTCAACTGACATTTTACTAAAATAGAAGGGAAATTCACCAGGGAGGCCTTCTTGGATGAAAGATACAAATGGTAGGTTTTCTTTTGAATGTATGGTACAACTCTAAATATAAAAACCAGCTCCATACTGAGATCAAGAATCTACTCATTATGAAGAAACAGACACATCATATTCCTTTTTTATAAATGTAAATGATATCTTTCTTTTTCTTTACAGAATATCATGGGTTGGGGGCAGGGAGGATAGAGTTCTCAGTGGATTGGCTATATTTTGTTTATTGTAACATGATAACGTTGGATGTGTATACATGTGTATTGCAATATAAATTCATCATCTGATTTTTATGAAGAAGTTGATCACTCAAAACATTTATTTTTAAAGACAGCTGCAGCCCTGACCTGAACATGGGATTTGACTGAAGTCCCAGTTATATCTCTGCCCTCCTGTGACCTTTAGCAGGACAGGTTTCTACACTGTGCTGGGTTCCCTGAAATCACAGAATGAGGCTGGTAAGGCCAGCGCAGTGGGTCTAGTGAGGAGGCCAATCTGATAGGATTTGGAATCCATGGGCCTGATTCTGAGCCTGCTCTCCCATCTGCGATGGTGATCCAGTTCCTTAACCTCTCAGGATGCAATTCCTTCAAGGGTTTATTATTACATTTTGGTTTTTTTTTTTTTTTTTTGGTCTATACTAGACCATAAGCTTCCTTTTTATTCTGAGACAGAGTCTTGCTCTGTTGCCCAGACTGGAGTGCAGTGGCACAATCTCTGTTCACTGAAACCTCCGCCCCCCAGGTTCAAGCGATTCTCCTGCCTCAGCCTCCCGAGTAGCTGGGATTGCAGGTACGCACCACCATGCCCAGCTAATTTTTCTATTTTTAGTAGAGATGGGGTTTCACCATGTTGGCCAGGCTGGTCTCAAACTCCTGACCTCAAGTGATCCAGCCACTTTGGCTTTCCAAAGTGCTGGGATTACAGGCATGAGGCACCATGCCGACCATAAACTTCTTGAGGATGCATTCTCCTTGTTAATTATTTCAGTTTTACAAGAAGTAAAAATAATATTAATGATATGTCTATATGAAATTATTAAAAATATCCTTCATCAATTTCATAGTGCTAACAACAGTGTATAGAATTCAATCAATCAGACTGGGAGGAAAGAATGAATGAATGCATGACCAGAAACAAAATTACTCTTTTCAAATTGTGAGTGACATTTTTCAGCTGGGGAGCTCTTTAAAGGTAGAGACTTTGGCTATTTGTTATGAAATCCCCAGAGCCCTCAACACTGTTCTAGGATTCTTTCATGTTGCCAGAAAATGATTTGATATATGAGTAGATAGTGAAATGTAATATTTAAATAAAATACTCTGAATTTTTTTCTCATTTATTGCTCTAAGGTAGGAAATGTAGAAAATCAGGTCCCAACTCCCATGTTGAAAAAAATCTCTTTGAGAATCTTAGACTTTCTTATCTTTGTAGCTGGAATAGTTCTGACTTTTCAATTATGTAGTGGCCAGAAGACCCTCAGCACCCAAACCATAGCAGTGTGAGTGATGCATTTTTCTTTGTCACAATCTTGATTGTTAGTGTGGAGTTCCTAAACTATGCCCAAGAGCAGCAGACGGCGCAGTTTTTATTGAGGCCTTTTGTCAATAAGGGCATAGTAAAAAGAATCATTCTCATAATTTTATCCATTTATTCAACAGATGTTCATTAAATGCCACTCTGTGCCTGGCCTCTGTGCCCATGAATATCACAGCTCTCAAGTATGCCTGGGCCTGTGTTTGGACCCATTCATACATTCCCTTGCATAAACGTTGGAACAATCAAATGAAGTTTTATTCTCATCATTCTCTCTGTTTCATAGAGGAGGAAGCAGAGGCATTTAGAGGCCCCTGCCCTTAGAGATAGTGTTGGGATTGAGATTGAACTCTTGATGTCTGTCTGTTTCCAAAGCCTCTTCCCTCTTCCTTCCTGTTTTTCTCATATCTCCATATTTTAAAAAAATAGGATGAGAGGGCAAAACTTCAAGGCTTATTTGTTTTTTTACTAGAAACGTAGTCACCAACTAGATGGCAAACACTTTAATTGATCAAAAGTGTTAGAAACATACCTGCTTATCGTCAACTATGTGGGAGGACCGGTCCCTAAAACCCGCACCACCTCTGCCAGCTTTCTGAGTGATTTCCACATTCAGGTATCAGATTCATTCGTGACAACTTCTCGTCACGGTCTCCTGTGACAGTCCCCCATTGAAGAGAGCCAGATGCCCCACAGAAGGCAGAAAAGACCCAGCCGAGACTCCAGAGGCAGAGACATGGTGATGTGCAGTTGTATTCATTTACACTTTCTCTGATTCGCATTCACAGCACACTCAATTAATTGCTGCACCAAGTAGAGTTGCTTCTTATTATCTGACACAGCTATCATCTATAAAGTTGCTTCGAACATTGAATTAGTGAGTACTAAACTATCGCTCATATAGGCAATCCAGGGTTAGAGTTCTCTGAGCCTCCGTTCCCAATGTTTTCCTCAACCGATTAGTATATAACCTTGTTTCGTGTGTGTTTCTGTTTAGATGCCATATTTAATAGATACTGTTGACTCATTAACAATGAACTCATGGCCAATAGTGCTGTAATTCACGCCTGAGTGAAGCTTCTCTAACACACATATATTTTCTCTGTAAGGCACATCACAGCCTTTTTACACTTAGAAACACTTGACAGCACTATACTTGAGGGCTATTTTAAACAGTGACATCATCAACAAAAAGCACAAAAATGCAAAAATTGGGGCATTAAATAGACTGTGAAAAGGACACTTGTTGACAGCAGGAGAGCTGAGACATGGAGGCAGAGCATTGCCTTGCTTGACCTCAGCTGGGAAGGTGTGGGTAGGATGACTCCAATTTTTTGCTGCTCCGTGCCTGTCTGAGAATGAATGAGATAGCACCATGAGTACTGATTTTGGGGTTTCAAATAACTATTAGTTAGTAGTGAGTAGGTGAATTCACAAATACAGCATCTGTGACCAATGAGAATTGACTGCAGAGCGGGTTCGGGCCCCTCGTTTATCCCTAGCTTCTCATTACTCTCCCTTGATCTCTTCTCATCCTGTCTTTTTAAAAACGCCATCTGCATGAGTTCCCCAGGGCCTCATGCAGTCTCTCCTCCTGCAACCGACACCGCCCTGCTCCGTAGCCACTTCACTGCTGTCCCATCCTCACGTCCACCCCTTCTCCTCCTGGACCTCACAGCCGCGTTGGATGTGGATGACCATTCCTTTCTTGAAACCCTCTGACCTCTGAGATTTGGTCCCCTCTCAGGCCAAGACTTCTTGCTCTTCACAGACCAGCTTCTTCCTGCTGCCTCTGAAACCACGATGTTCCCCAGGATTCCAGCCTCGGCTCTCCTTCTGTTCATGGCCTTCCCTCTCCTGGGTGACGCCAAGCACCCCCAGGGCTTTGACACCCAGCTGTCTGGGGATTCTTCCCCCCTCCTCCACACTGTCCCTCCAGCCTGGACTCCAAGCTTGAGTCAACGGTAGTCTGCCAGACACCTCCGTCTGGGTATTCCACACCACCTTCAAAATGCAATTCTTCCCTCGGAGCGTCACTCTTCCCCCTGTCTCCAGCCCATCTTCCGAGGGCCCCCAGGCCTGAAGCAGATGCATCTCAGACCTCCTCCCCACTTCACCCAGTTGGTCACTGAGGTCTGCTAATCCTTCCTCCGAAATGTTTCACAGCTCTGTCCTCTCCGCACTGTTGGCTCCAGTTCCAGCTGCATCTCCAGCCTGCTATGTTCAGCATTTTCCTGGTGGCTGTGTCTTGTTCCCCTCAAAGGCACCTGTGCATTGTCATCAGAGTCGTTTTATCACGAGTCAGGGACCTTGCTCTGCTGGAGGATGGGGATGAGTTCCCTCAGAGTGTGCGCCTCAGCAGTCCTCGTCCACACACCTGGCAGTGTGCTGCCTGTCTGTCCCCAGCCTTGCATGATGCTTCTGTCTCCTGAGTCACATGGGAGAGCCTCACACAGCTGACTGTTCTCCTGGGGCCCGAGTCTGGGTCTCACTTCCACTCTCAGGCCCCCCTGCTGGGATACAGTATCCCCACCCCAGCTTATCCTCCGAGTTCAGCTTACGCTTCCTCTCCAGGAACCCTTTTCCTCGGGTTTCCTGCACACGGGCGTCTCTGGAATTGGCATTTACCAAGCTGTACTCTGACTACTTCCACCCCCTTCACTAGGTTGTGGGAGGTTTTTGAGGTCAAAACTATGCCTCATTGATCTTTGTAACCCCCAGCAAATGCTCAGTGCATACGTGTATATGGAACAGATGAATTGATAAATGGATGAATGGCTGGAGGGAGTATCCTGATCTCCAGCCCCACACCTGCTCACGATGGCAGCTGTGGACAGCCTACTCTTTTGCTTTTGCTTGGTTCCTTCCTTTCTGACCTCACGCCACAAACACCTTCACAGACCAGCCTGGGGCCCAACACCTGGCTGCAGCCTCTGCTTGGGGTCTCTTCGATTCTTCCCTTTATGAGATTTGAGCTTGCTTTCTGGGGCTGTGTGTCTGCTCCCCAGACCCAGTTACCTGTTCTTCCTCCTGTAGGTGTCTCTCGCCCTTTTGGTTTGTTCAAGAAGCTGCTGCTTCGCATAGCTGCTCTAGTGTCTCGTATCATCGGATCTGGCTTTGAGTAATGCCCAGGAGTCCTGGGTCCCGGGACCCACAGCTGGAATGTGAATGCATGCCGTGGTGCTCTGGCCCTCACGCTCCTTTTCTCTTAACAGCAAAATGCACTGGAAGGAAGAGAAGTTCCAACAAAGAATGATTTTGTGAATTCTGTGATTTTTCTTCTGATCATTTTCAATCTGTAATAAATGCTTTATTTTTCTGGTAAGACTTTGTCTTTCATTGCCTGGTTGTTTTTTTTTTTTTTTTAAGGTAACATTAACTATGAAATTTTTCTCTTCCCATCGAAGAGATGGGACTCTCTTCCGGAGAGAGAGGATAGTAGCAAACAAATACTAGGCCTGGAATATTAGATCCTTGCTTAGCCACGGTCATTGGCCCAGGAGAGTGCTGGGGTGTGTAAGGGGTACTGGCATCGGAACTGTCTCTTGTGTTTTAGAAATGTGTCCTTTGGGGTTGTGGCAGCCAATTTCGATTTATGTTTACAACATAAATGTATATTGAACTTTACTAAATGTCTTGGAATTATCTCATTTTGTTCTTCCTTGATAAATAAAAGAAACTAATAAGATTGGTATTAGCTAAGGATTTTAGGAGTTGAGGACTCTCGAAGTGACTGGTGTATTTTAGGTCAATTTACAATGGTTGTAAATTTCTTGTTATTAGAAAGGCAAGCAGCTCAGTGTCAGAAGAGTTCTGTCTTTCTCTTTATGTTTGATTTTTTTTTTTTTTTTTTTTAAATGGAGTCTCGCTCTGTCGCCCAGGCTGGAGTGCAGTGATGCGATCTCGGCTCACGGCAAGCTCCGCCTCCCGGGTTCACGCCATTCTCCCGCCTCAGCCTCTCGAGTAGATGGGACTACAGGTGCCTGCCACTGCGCCTGGCTAATTTTTTTGTATTTTTAGTAGACATGGGATTTCACCGTGTTAGCCAGGATGGTCTCGATCTCCTGACCTCGTGATCTGCTCGCCTCGGCCTCCCAAAGTGCTGGGATTACAGGCGTGAGCCACCGCGCCCGGCCTGTGTCTGATTTTAATTTTGAAAAATCATCTATGGAGCTTGGGGGACTTTCAGGACAGTGAAACTGCTCTGTATGATACTGAAATGGGAGATGCATGACATTATGCACTGTGGAAACCCGGAGGATGTGCAATGCAGAGTGCACACCCTAATGCGCCACACTCATGCCAGATGTTGATGGTAGAGGAAATTCTGTGGGGTGAGGTTTAGGGTGGGGAAAGGGGGTATCTGAGAACTCACTGTGTTTTCTGTTCAACTTTTTAAGAAACCTAACTCTGGTCTAAAAAATAAAGTTTATTAATAAAAGAATTATCTGGTGCCTTAGGAATAAGAGGTATCACAGTCATCATTGTCCCCATGAAAATACCCTTGTTGCTTCTTTTCCTCCAGGTTTCTCGGTCTAGGGAATCAATAGCAAAGCGAGCTTTCTATCAAAGCAGGTATTGCCAGGAAGAGGTCCAGAGGACTGGGGCTTTTGTTCTCCAAGCCACTTACTTAGAAATGTGCTCCAAATTGGTTCCGTTCCTGGAGCTAGGCCTGCTTTGGGGCTGATTGAGCAGTGAAAGAATTTGAGGATGTGAGAGTCCCCCAAACCAATCACAGTCTCCTGCTAGGACTGAAGCCCACGTGCATTACCAGGGCAGTGGCTGAACCCTTGAAAACATCATGAACCCTTGAAAACTATTTCCTGGATGCATGATACACTAAGTCATTCTCAGTCATTTGTGCCTGGGTGTAGATGTGGCTATTTAATTCTGCTCCATAGCAAACTGCTTTACTTATTACAGCTTTTAAATGTCTGATAAGGCTAGTCCCTATCTCACCCCAATTCTTCTATAATTTTTCCAGAACTTTCCTGAATATTTTCATATGCTTATTTTATTTCAACTGTAGGATCAACTTGTCAGGTGATGAAGAAAACTCTGATAGCATTTCAAATCAAATTAATTACATCAAATTTACAAATTAAGTTAGAAAAACATGACATCTTTGGATTTTTTAGTTTTGCTCCATAAGACTAAAATATATGTTTCCATGTACTAAAGACTTCCTTTATGCCCCTCTGGAGTTTAAGAATTTTCTCATATGTGTTCTGCATATTTCCCTTAAGATTTATTTATTGCTATAATTCTTTCCATTGTTATTATAAATGGGATCTTTTGTCATCATATTTCATAATATAAAATTGACTAACATATATTAAGATTTTGGCCTCTCTTCCTGCTGACTTTTCATATTGTTACTAATAGATTTTCAGCTGACACTCTTGAATATTCCATGTATTACAGCCATAACTTTTTCAAATCATATTAATTTTGCCTTTTCATTTTTTTAAACGTTCTTTCTTTCTTTTTCCTATTTTCTTTGATGAGTCTATTTCAACGGGACTAAATGCCAGAGTGATGATAGACTCCTCTGTGTCCCGTTCCTTACTTTGACAGCATTCTAAAAAGCACTTTAGTGTTTCACCATGGACAATGCTGACATCCGTTTCAGTGTAAGAGGGTCTATATTTTTAAGCACATTAAAGTTGCATCTGTTCTTCCACTATTAAAAGCTTACAACATAAATGTATATTTAACTTCACTAAATGTCTTGAAATAATCTCATTTTGTTCTTCCTTGATTAAAAAAAAGTAGAATGAATTGTTAACAAATCACTTTATTGAACCATCTTTGCTTTCTTGAGACAACCTCACTTGGTCATGGTTTACCACTCTGTAAATACGCCGCTGTTTCATTCAGGTTGTTTATACTAAGCTCCCTAAGTGAGAACCGACTGTAATTTATTCTATGCTGTCTTTGTTTGGTTTTGGTGTCTGGGTTGTGAAGTCCCTTCCATCTCTATAGTCTCTCCATGGCATCGCCTCCTGTCCCAACAACCTCCAACACTCTGGTCTAGTAAAGGACTTATCTTTAAACATCCACGGAGGGCAGGTGTGATTTTTCTTTATGGTCTGAATAGAATATTAACTGTATATAAAGTAATATATATTAATTTACATATTTTTGTAATCTGTCAATCTTTGAATTCAGCAACCTTTCCCAAGTCTTTTTCTTCCACTTTCTTCTGGAAAGTTGGCAAAAATACTCTTCATTTTTATTTCACTTTCTTCTGGAGAGAGAGGATAGTAGCAAACAAATACTAGGCATGGAATGTTAGATCCTTGCTTAGCCACAGTCATTGGCCCAGGAGAGTGCTGGGGTGTGTAAAGGGTACTGGCATCGGAACTGTCTCATGTGTTTTAGAAAGGTGTCCTTTGGGATTGTGACAGGCAATTCCATCATTAACCTGGCTACCAGGCCCCAGCTCAGTGTATGCCTTCTCAGAACACTGCCTTTCCTCGGGCATTAGCAGACCAGTAGGAATAGAAATACGCGTAGTGGGGAACACGGCTGTCGGCAGCAACAGAGACGTCATGGAAGATGCAGATGGAGGCTGTGGGACCCACATACTCTGCACACTCAGCTGAGCCTGTTTCTGAAAACAAACACGATCTACTTCCTTCAGACTGGAATCCAGGTGCGTCATGAATTTTCTGTTAAACAAAGAGAACTGTGGCTTTTTTTGAGTGGAGCACACCTGTCCCCACATGTGGGACTGCAGAATGTGGTCACTGCCAGGATTCCCTCTCAGCTCTCACCTCTGTAGAAATCCCGGCACAACACAGTGGAAAGCCCCTCTTTTAAAATGTCTGGGTGCCACTGCAAGGCTTGCAGCAGAACAATTTTGGCCTCTCTCCAGAGGCGGGTGTGACCGGAGCCACCTTGTCTGGAGTGACTTTTTCACTATGAAACTATCAGCAGCACGGACGAGCAGAACAATGTTGCATTATTTAGAGCCCTGTGAATGTGCACACCTTTTATAAGTGGACTGTGTTTACCCTCCTGTCCCTTCACAGCTGGGATTAAAAATTGCCAGAGTTCAAATATTTAATGTTCTGTCTTGTTTTCTATCCTTGGAATGTTTCAGTGTCGCCTGACTTGTTGCCAACACGTACACCACATTGTTCCTCCCTTGCCCAGGTTACCGCGTGTATGAGAAGCTGGACAGTCAGTTCTTGTCACCTTTGGTGATGTGTCAGCCTGAAAGTCAGCTGGTGCCCTCCTCAAGTTTGGAGGCAGCTTCCTAGGGCTATTCTGATCCATGTTATTTTTCTTTCCAGGTTGCGACAAGAGATTTAATTTTGATCATGAGAATAATTTTATATTGCATTTCATAATATGTTGTTTCATTTCTTCAGTGATTTTGGAATGTTAGTAGACACAAAAGGATGTATGTAAGAGAAGTGGGAAAGGGGCAAGTTATGAATTACTCTATAGAATGTTATGTATTGCAAATATGACAAATTCTATCTTTCTTTCTTGCTCAAGACCCCTGTCAGATCAGACTGCTTGGCAAGAGGAAGAATTTGAGTGAAAGTGGCGCTTCCAGATATTTAGCAGACCAGGCTGAGGCCTGATGTCTAAACACAGGCTGCGAGTGGCACTGCATAGTTAGGGGCCCAGCTACAGTTGCTATGGGAGTAGCTGGGGCCGCTGGTCCAAGGAACACATGAAATCTCTAATTGGGGTGAGCTGTAGGGAGCGTCCAGGATTAGACAGGGACAAGGGAACAATGGCAGGGTCTTAGTCTGCTTGGGCAGCAATCACAAGATACTATAGACTGGGATGCTTAAACAACAGACATTTATGGCTGTCACAGTCCTAGAGACCAGGAAATCCAGCACCAAGGTGCCAACAGATTTGGTTCCTGGTGAGTGCCTTCTTTCTGGCTGGTGGCTGACTTCTCACTGTGCACTCGCAGTGGAGAGAGAATGAACTCTGACCCCTCTTCCTCTTCTTATAAGGATACCCGCCAATCCCATCATGGAGCCACACCCTCAGGACTTCACCTAAACCTCATCTCCAAATAATCCCCATCCTATCGGGGATTAGAGCTTCAACATATGAATTTTGAAGGGGAGACAAAAATTCAGTCCATAACAGTCATGGAGCATCAGACACACCAGAGCTGTTACACACTCCACTGACCACGGGAGCTCTGAGAGCTGGGGTCACATATTTAGCTGCTGACCAACTTCACCCCCACTTTCCTGATCCAGTGCTAGCCAATTCCCCAGATCAGCAGGAGTGTGTCTGCTGCATCTCTGGACTCTCACAGTTGCTACAGTCCCAATTCAGCCCCCCAAGATCACCCTGCCAAAGGACTCCCCAGGATAAGAACCAGTCTTCCTGGAGGTACCAACAGGCAGAGAAAGAGAAACCTCCTCAACCTGCTCATTCTTATTGATTTTCCAACCACATTTATTTCCATGAAACAGCAATAGGTGAGTGACAGAAGCCACAGTCTGAGACCTGCAGATTTCTCAAACGCACATATATGAGTCTGCATATGTACCCCCAAACCACAACTGTTCTTGTTCCCTCTTTCGATTCCACCTTCACCTGTGCCCTCCACCACACCAGGATATTCTGTACCACCCCTGAGTGGGGCCCCAGAGCTGATCTCTTCCTTGCCCAGCTCAAGTCTGTACATCTCCCTCCTGGTATTTTTGTGCCCTTATAAAGTAGGACGTGGTTTGGATCCCAAATGTCTGTGATGGATTCCCATGTTTCCCTTCCTTGGTAGTAGATTGCTTTGGCTATTATTCTTTTATGATCCAATTTATGCAAAGTGTCAAGCATTTATTTTCTTAACTTTCTTAAGTTAGTAATAAAATGAGCTGAATATTTCCCTTCACTGTCCATTTTTGTTTTGTGCTATTTGTTGTGCAGACCTTTATTTCAAATGCTGTCTACTCATTTCTACATTCTATTTGAACGTGACTATATTAATATATTTAACGGTCAGTTTCTCAATCAATATTTTACTTGCTAATAGGTTCACCCTGACCGAACCCTTGGACTATTGACTGGGAGGAAATCCCTTTCATAAAAATAAAAATCTTGAATTTTCTTATCCATCACATAAGATGCTTAGAAGTCTCCAGTCTGTCTTAACAGAAAGTAAAAGCTGAACAAACTGAAAAATCAAGATTTTTAGATTCTTACATTCTTAGGCTTGTCAGAGAAGTTAGGTCACAGGACAAACTGCTGATCTTAAAGTTGGAGAGATAGACGGGTGAATACAGAGAGTCACAACTTTCCAGAGCAGAAATCTACAAGCATAAGCCTCTGGGGAAACAACGCCAGGGTAGGGAAAGCTGAGCTGTAATTGATGAATTGCTGAAGGCTCAGGATGGACAGGTCTGAGTTTGAAAAACTCCAGGGGATGCACTCAAAGGAAGTCTCCACACATTTATGTTTCACCCTGAGATGTTCTAGCATCCTCACCGTGAACATTGGAGAAAAATACCCCCCGGAATCATGTTTACCTTTCAATAAAAAAATTACAAAACATACTAAAAGGGAAAAAACCTTACAGTTTGAAGAGACTGAACAAATATCAGAACCAGAGTCAGATATGGCAGGAATTTTGGAATTTTCAGTATAGGAATAATTTTTAGAACTCCAAAACTATGATTAATATGCGAAGGGCTTTAATGAAAAAAAATAGACAATATCCAAGAGCAGATGGATAATGTAAGCAGAGAGATACATATTCTAAGACAAAATTTAAAAGAAAGGCTAGAGATTAAAAATATTGAAAGAGAAATGAAGAATGCTGTTGATGGGCTCGTTAGTAGACTGGACATAGACAAGGAAAGAATCTCCAAGCTTGAGGATATGTCAGTAGAATTTTCCAAAACTGGAAAGCAAAGAAAAAATGACCAATCCCACCCCCCATCGCCAACCAAAAACAAAACCAAACAAATAACAGAGCAGAATATCCCAAAACTGTGAGATGACTATAAAAAGCATAACATATGTGTAATGGGGATACTAGAAGACAAAGAAAGAGGGGAAGAAACAAAGCAATGTGTGAAGCAACAATGACTGATAGTTTCCCCAAACTAATGTCAGACGCCCAAACTACAGATCCAGGAAGCCCAAAAAACACCAAGCAGGATAAACGCCCAAAAGAAATACACCTGGGCCAGGCACATCATATTCAAACTTCAGAAAAATCAAAGATAAAGAGAATGTCCTGAAAGAAGCCAGAAGAAGAAAACACCTTACTTACAGAGAGGCAAAGATAACAATGACATGTGACGTTTTCTCAGAAACCACGCAAGCAGGGAGGGAGTGGAGTGAAATATCTGCAATGTTGAGAGAAGAAACCCACTTCTTTGCTCTGCATGTAATTATCCTTCTTACCTGAAGGAGAAATAAGAACATTCTTAGACAAAAATTGAGAGAATTTGTTGCCAGTAGGCCTGCCTTTGAAAGAAGTGTTAAGAGAAGTTGTTTGATGAGAAGGAAAATGTTATAGGTCAGAAACTTGTATCAACATTAAGAAATGAAGAGCATTGGAGAAGGAATAAGTGAAGATAAAGCAAAACTGTTATTGTTCTTATTCTTATTTGATCTAACAGATAATAGTTTGTTCAGAATAACAATAGCTACATTGTGTTCTAATATATATATATATAATATGTTTATGCATAAATGAAATAAATGGCAACAATGATACAAGGAAGAAGAGGGAGAAATTAGGAATATTTTGTTATTGTAAGGTACTTGCACTACCCATGAAATGGCAAAGTGTTATTTAAAAGTGGACTTGGATTAGTTGTAATGTGTGTTGGAAACTCTGAGGTAGTCACTAAAAAGAGTACAGAAAGAAAAAAAATAATATACTAACAATGAAGAGAAAATAGCATCATATAAAATGCTCAATTGAAATAAAAGGCAGAAACAGTGTAGAAGACAAAAATAAGAGTAAAGAACAAGTGCAACAAACAAAATAGTAACAAGTTTGGTAGATATTAGTCCAATGATCTCAATAATCACTTTAAACATCAATTTCCTAAATATTAGATTGATGCAAAAGTAATTGTGGGTTTTGCTATTACTTTTTTTTTTTTTGAGCTTATTTTTTTTTTGAGCTCTGTCGCCAGGCTGGAGTGTAGTGGCGTGATCTCAACTCAGTGCAACCTCCGACTCCCGGGTTCAAGCAGTTCTCCTGCCTCAGCCTCCCGAGTAGCTGGGATTATAGGCATGCACCACCATGCCCAGCTAATTTTTGTATTTTTAGTAGAGATGGGGTTTCACCATGTTGACCAGGTTGGTCTCGATCTCCTGACCTTGTGATCTGACCACCTCAGCCTCCCAAAGTGTTGAGATTACAGGTGTGAGCCACCGCGCCTGGCCTGCTATTACTTTTAATTGCAAAAACTGCAATTACTTTTACACCAACCTAATACATCGATTAAAGACAGAGGTTGTTTCAATGGATCAAAATATGACCCAACATCTTGTCTTAAAAAAGCCCACTTTAAATATAAAGACACATAAAAGTAAAGCTATGGAAAAGGATATATCATACTAACACTAATCAAAAGAAAGGAGGAATAGTTGTATTCATTTTAGACAGAGCAGAATTCAGAGCAAGGAAAGTTATCAGGGTTAAAGAGGATGATTATATAATGATGAAGGAGTTAATACTCCAAGAAAACAACAATCATTAATGTGTATGTGCCTAATAAAAGAGCATCAAAATATGTGAGAGAAAAACCAATAATACTGCTTGGAGAAATAGATGAATCCACAATTATAGTTGGAGATTTTAACATTCTTCTGTCAGAGATGACAGATGCAGCAGGCAGAAAATCACGAAGGACATAGTTGTACTCAATAGCACCATCAATCAACTGGATGTAATTGACATCTACAGACTACTTCATCTAACAACAGCATATTACACATTCTTCTCAAGCTCATATGGAATATTCACCAAGATGTAGCACATTGTGAACCGTAACACACCTTAACAAATTTGAAAGAATAGAAATCATACAACGTCTGCTTGCACACCACAGTGGAATTAAACTAGAAATTAGTACAGAAAGATAGTTGAGAAATTTCCCAATACTTGGAGATCAAACAACATACTTTTCAGTCACAAATGGGTCAAAGAAAATCTTAAGGGAAATCATGATCCAAGATGTTGGGTCATATTTTGATCCATTGAAACAAAAAAAAAATTGAACTGAATTAAAATGAAAATACAACTTAATTTGTGGTGTGCTAGAAAAGCAGTGCTTAGGGGAAATTTTTTAGCATTGAATGCATATGAAAAAGAGGAAAGAAGATCTGAAATCAATAGTCTAAGTTTACACTTTAGGAAACTAGTAAAAGAAGAGAAAATTAATTCCAAAGTAAGCAGAAGAAATATAATAAATATTGGCACAGAAATCAGTGAAACTGAAGATAGGAACTCAACAGAGAAAAGTCAATAAAACCAAAAGCAGGTTCTTTGAAAAGATTAATAAAATTTATCAGCCTCTAGCCAGGATAACAAAGAAAACAAAAAAGAAAGGAAAGAAAAGAAAAAAAACAGAAAAGAGGTAACACAAATTACTAATATCACAATAAAAGAAGGAACATCACTACAGATCTCATGGACACTAAAAGAACAATAAAGGAACGCTATGAATAAATCTAAGTCCACAAATTTGATAACCTAGATGAAACAAACTAATTCCTTAGAGGATACAATTTGCCAAAACTTACACATTAAAAAATAGACAATTGGAATAAGCCTATACCTTTAAAGAAATAGAATCAGTAGGCCGGGTGCGGTGGCTCAAGCCTGTAATCCCAGCACTTTGGGAGGCCGAGACAGGCGGATCACGAGGTCAGGAGATCGAGACCATCCTGGCTAACACAGTGAAACCCCGTCTCTACTAAAAATACAAAAACTAGCCAGGCGAGGTGGTGGGCGCCTGTAGTCCCAGCTACTCGGGAGGCTGAGGCAGGAGAATGGCGTAAACCTGGGAGGCGGAGCTTGCAGTGAGCTGAGATCTGGCCACTGCACTCCAGCCTGGGCGACAGAGCGAGACTCTGCCTCAAAAAAAAAAAAAAAAAGAAATAGAATCAGTAATGAATAACCTTCCAAAGAGAATGCTCAAAGCCCAGACGGGTTCACCGGTGAATTCTACCAAACATTTAAGGAAGAAATTATACCAGTTCTCTACAGTCTGTTCTAGAAGTTAGAAGCAAAGAAAATGCTTCCTAATTCTATGAGGCCAACATTAACTTAAAACCAAAACCAAACAAAGAGGTTACAAGAAAATAAAAAATATATAGACCAATATCGCTCTTGATCATAGATGCAAAAATTCTCAACAGAATATTAACAAATCAAATATAATAATGTATAATCAGAATTATTCAAAACCATCCCAATAAAGATCCAAGGAAGGTATTTTGTGATATCAATACTGATTCTAAAGTGTATATAAAGATGCTGAAAACCCCAAATACAGAAATCAAGAACAACAAGAAAGCCAGAAGAGTGATACTACTCAACTTTAAGATGTAAGTAGAACTCATCAAAGAAGGTATACAAATGGCAAAGGTGTACAAATGGCAAACACGCATATAAAAAAATGCTAAACATCACATGCCATTAAGGAATTGCAAATTAAAACAACAATGTGATACCACTATACATCTACTAGAATGGCCAAAAACCAAAACACAGACAATTCCAAATGCTCCTGAGGATGTGTAATAACAAGAACACTCATTCATTACCGTGGGAATGCAAAATGGTACAGCCACTTTGGAAGACAGTTTGGTGGTTTCTTACAAAGCTGAACATACTTGTACCCTAAGATCAAGCAATCATGTTCCATGGTGTTTACCCAAATGATTTGAAAACGTACACTTGGATATTTACAACAGCTTTATTTATAATTGCCAAAGCCTGGAAGCAACCAAGATGTCCTTCAGTAGATAAATGGATAAACTGTGGCATATCCAGACAATGGAGTATTATTCAGTGCTGAAAAGAAATGGACTATTAAGTCATGAAGACATGGAAAAAAACTTAAATGTATGTTACTAAGCGAAAGAAGCTAATCTGAAAAGACTACACACTGTACAATTCCAACTATATGACATTTTGGAAAATGCAAAGCTATGGAGACAGTCGAAAGATTGGTGGTTGTGAAGGGTTGGGGATAGGAAGGGATGGATAGTTGGAGCACTGGGAATTTTTAGGGCAGTGAAACTATTCTGTATGATACTATATTGGTGGGAAAATGTCATTATACATTTGTCCAAACCCACAAAATGCACAATATTAAGAGTAAATCCTAATGAAACTATAGATTTGGGGTGATGATGTGTCAATGCATGTTCATCAGTTGTAACAAATGCAGCACTGTGGTGTGGGATGTTGATCATGAGAGAGGCTGAGCATGTGTGGTAGCAGGGAGTATACGGGAACTCTGTCCTTTCTACTCAGTTTGACCGTGAACCTAAAACTTCTCTGAAAATTAAAGTTTATTAATTTTCAAAGAAGGAGCCTGACCCAATGTCATGATTCATGTGACACATTTGGGGTTGGGGGTTTGGTAGTTATACTTGTATTGGTTTCCTATTGCTGCTAAACAAATTGCCACAAACTTAGTAGATTAACACAATTCAAATGTATTACCTTACAGTCCTGGAAGACAGACATCTGCAATGGGTCTCATTGGGCTAAAATCAAGGTGTTGGCAGGGTTGGTTCCTGCAGGGGCTCCAGGGGAGAATGTTTCCACATTCTTTCCAGCTTCTAGAGGCCACCTGCATTCCTTGGCTCATGGTCTCTTCCTCTGTCTTCCCCATGTGAAACTCCAGCCTTGGTTTCCATCATCATATGGCCAGCTTTCTCTCAGACTCTGACTCTCTTCTCTCCTTTTTAGAAGAGCTCTTGTGGTTACATTGGGTCCACCTGGGTAATCCAGAATAATCTCCTCATCTCAAGATCCTTAACCTAATAACACCTTTCCCTTTTACCATGTTAACGGAACTGTTATGGACTGAATTGTGTCTCCCAAAACCCGTATGTTTAAGTCCTAATCTCTGGTTTCTCAGAATGTGGCTGTATTTGGAGAGAAGGCCTTTAAAGAGGAAATTAACATAAAACGAGTTCACAGAGGTGGGTCAACGTAAGCAGTGTCCTTATAAGAAGATGAGATTAGGACACAGACACACAGAGGAAACATGATGCAAAGATACAGAGAGAAGACAGCCAGAGACAAGCCAGGGAGACAGGCCTCAGGACAATCCAAACTTGATGACACTTTGATCTCAGACTTCCAGCCTCCAGAACTGTAAGAAAATAATTTTCTACCGTTTAAGTCACCCAGCCGGTGGTATTTGGTTATGGCAGCCCAAACAAAACGGAAGTAACATATTCACAGATTCTGGGGATGGGGATGTGAACATCTTTGTGGGTGGGGAGGGCATTTTTCAATCTACCACAACCACCACAAACCATCCAAAGGGCTGCCACGTGTTGAATGTTGCAGGCCAGGCAGGAACCTTACATGTATTATAGTATTTAATTCTTAAAACAACCCTACTGGGTAGCTACCATCACTATCCCAATTTTACCAATAAGGAAAAGATAGCTTAGAGAAAACTTGTTGCATTGCTAGTAAGAGGCAAAAGCAAGACTTCCATTTGAGCTCTCTGGTTTCTGTCTTCTCCCTTCTATTAAAAGAAAAAAAAAACATTGGAATTGCAGTTCTCTGGATAGATATGAAGCAAAGGGGATGACAGCCACACTGCAGGCCTGACGTACCTCTCTGTCTATCAGATGCTGCCAGTGTTTGCTTCTTACACAGCGCTTGCAAGCTCCCCTTGCCGTCTTGCCTGCCTTTCTGAAAAATGTGCATTGAGTGGCTTCATAAGGAAATCCAGAGAACTTGGTTCTCTGAGTCTGATGCAGCTACAAAAACTGTGCAGATGCGAGCGTGGAATTATTTTACCCTAAAGGACCCTGTTAAACACTCACACTTTTGCCTAAATCCTAGACCGAAGGCGTGAAGTTTTCAGCTCATGAAATTAGACAAGGAGCTGGGGTTCATTCCAAGTTTCCCTTTGCCCGTGACCCTGGCATTCTTTCTTTTGACATTCAAACAGACACTCCCTTGGCTTCCACTCAACAGAAAATTGGCATCCTGAAAAGCCAAATAAAACCTACCTCAAAAGGGAAAACAAAATTAATGAACAGACAGGAAATCTGAGACTTATTTTTCTCTGAAGTAGGATACGGGGGAGTTAATGGCTCTGTGAATAAACTGGAGGAGGAGGGAGAGAGAAACAAAGCTGGGTTTCCAAGGTTGGTTCCCCAGCTGCTCCGGGCGTTTTGAGCTAGAGGGCACTCGGTGGCAGAGTTTGCTAAGCACCGTGGCTCCGTGGGCTCCCAGGGCCCCAGGCTTGTGACCACCAGAGCAAGGCTTGGTATTTTCTCCAGGTTCCAGTCAATTATCACGGTTAAATTGGAACATGCATGTCCTTCTGTGGACAGAATTGCAGGAGCTGCCGCAGCTTCTTCCAAAATAGAGCTCTCCAGGCTGCTGCAGCTGCTGACGTTTTCCTGCGTCTCTCAACCTGCTCTTCCTCTCCTTTCTTCCTGACGTGCCATCTCCCCTCGCCTGCTTCCCCTCGCTCGGACTGGGGCCTGCTGGGACATCACCCAGTCTACCACCCTGGTGTCTCAGAGGATGGGTGAGGTCACTGTTTTCCATTCCAAACCACACCTGGTATTAGGAACATTTCATTTTCATCTCTTCACTGGTTTGCTTCTGTGGGGGCAAAACTCAGATTTCCAAGAAAATGCATTGCATTGTAAAAGGATCCTTCAGATTCAAAAAACAACAACAACAACAAAAATCAATTCACCAAGAATCTCACCACATACATTTTGTGTCTTTTGTGCTCCCTTTAAAATCTGTTGGAGAAATCCTCCCCTGACCAAGAATGGGAATGCTGGCTGACTGTGGCTACTCTCAGATAATTAAAAGCTCTGTGGTCAATTCCAGTGCTAAAATAGACCCACGTCTTTAATTAGGATGATGCCATGTTGCAGGATACATGGGCATAGTGCGTATCAGTACAAATGTATTAGCATATGTCTTCGATACAGCCAACATTCTAAGCCAACTGCCACATTTCTTGCCTCTTCCTTTCAGTTGCAGTTGCAGCTGAACCTGCGAAGGGGAAAAGGAGGTGGTTCTGTTATCCACCCTCACCCTGCAAGCACAGGCTGGGGACTGGACAGTTTGCAGGGGACTGGGTAGCTTGGTGCCCTGGCCCTGGCAATTGGTAATCTGGTCCTTCCACTCAGGGCTCCTAAGAAATGCTCTGTGTTCCCTTCTCCCTGGAGTTTTTTTCCCCTGGGCTCAGAGTGGACCCAGCTCCATTCCAAATATTACCTGCAGCTCCTCGCTCAGCCCCAGGCCAACCTGCAACACACCTGCCCTCCTTCCCTGGGTCTCTTACCCCTCCACACCTCATGTGAACTGACTCAGGGTGACCCCATCTCATCCTAGGTTAAATAGTGTCACCCCAAAATTCATGTGCATGCAGAACCCCAGAAGGTGACATTATTTGGTAATAGGGTCTTTGTAAATGAAATTAATGAAGTTTAAATTAGTTAAATTTGTTTAAGATGAAATCATACTAGATTAGAGTGGTTTCTAATCCAATAATGGGTGTCCTTATAAGAAGAGAAAACAGAGATGCCGAGGCAGAGGAAAGAAGGCCATGTGATGATGGAGGCAGGATTGGGGGTGCACGCCCACAAGCCAGAAAATGCCGAGGGGTGTTGGAGCCACCGAGAGCTAGGAGGGAGGCATGGAAGAGATTGCCCTGAAGAACTTCCAAAGGAAGCAACCCTGCCAGCAACCAGATTTCAGACTTTCGACCTCCAGCACTGTGAAAAAATTAATACGTGTTGGTATAAACGCCTGCATTTGAGATAATGTGTTATGGCAGCCCCCGGAAGAGAATACACTGGCTTGCTCCCCACTTGCCCACATGTAGTCCCAGGAAGCACCCATGCATCGTGTGTCCTCATAAACCCTGGAGGCCAGGCTGGTCCTCCAAGCACAGTCCTCTCCTGGCCCTTCCTCCAAAGCCCTTGTACAGCTGTGCTCTGGTCCCTTCACCTCCTGGTGCCAGTTGGATCCCAGGCCTCTGTCCATTTTCTCCATCTCAGTTTTGGATTGGACGCCAGGTATCACTAACTTCAAATGGTCCCCTTGAAGCTCCCTCCAAGGCTATGGCTTAGCACTAGCATCCCCTTCCTTTTTCCCAAGGGTGGGCTTCCACAGCAAGGAAACTATTCTCTCCAGAGATCTCTTCACAGCCTGTTATCCAAAGCCTCCCTCCCTTTGACCGCTTGGCAAATCTGTGGTCCTGCCAAGAGCTCCATGCCATGGGCCACAAGTTCTCCTCCATTCCCTTTGAAAAATCTGCATATGGGCTTAGCAGCAGGGTGTTTTTGGTGATTTTGGTTCTCCAGGCCCATCTTAGCATCCTGTTACATTTCTATGTTCTTCCGCCGTGGAGGGAGGACCGTGTATAGTAATGTATACTATATTGGTGTTCAATCCAAAACTGAGATGGAGAAAACGGACAGAGGCCTGGGATCCAACTGCCACCAGGAGATGGAGGGACCAGAGCAGAGGTGGACCGTGTATAGTAATATATGGTGTGTATATATATATATATATATATATATCTATCTATTTCTACTGCCTTTCTGACTCATTGTAGTGGGTTGGCTTGTGGTCCCTTCATTCCCCTTCCCCCAAAAACATGTTCAAACAGAGTCTGTGAATGTGACCTCAGATGGGAAAAGGGTCGTTGCAGATATAATTCAGTCAAGGATCTTGAGATGAGATCATCCTGGGTTTAGGATAAGCCCTAACTGGGAGACAGGTGTCTTTATAAGAGAGGAAGGCACAGAGACACAGAGAGAAGAAGGCAACGTGATCACAAAAGCAAAGGTAGCAGTGATACTACCACAAGCCAAGGAACACCTGGAGCCACCGGAAGGTGGGGAAGACATGGAGCATCCTTTCCTAGAGTCTCGGGAGGGAGCATGTCCCTATCAACACCTTGATTTTGGACTTCTGGCCTTCGTAATTGTGAGAGAATACATGTCTGTTGTTTTAAGCCATCCAGTTCATAGTACTTTGTTATGGCAGTCACAGAAAACTAATACCACCAAAAAATATACAAACATTTTTCCTAATGGCAGAACATTATTCTGTGGTATGAGGAAGCCAATCTATTCTTTATCATAAAATGTTTAATATTTGAAAATTGAACTACAGTAACTAATAAGAAATTAACTACACTTGAACATACATTTTGAGTATCTGACAATTTCCTTAGGAAATTTTCCTGGAGATGGAATTACTGGGTCAAGGGATACACCCTCTGCATTTGCACCATACGTGCCTCTCTTGCCTGAAGCCTATTGCTCAAAGCCTATAATTTCCATAAATATTATTTTCTACTAGTTGGTACAAGACATGTAATAACTATGATTCATTTATATAACAATGATTTCAAATGAGTCCTTGTGAGCATGAAAAATGACCATCTGAAAACCAGGCACAACCCAGTACTTAGGCTGTCTGGGTTACCCATTTAATATATTTTAGTCACAATTAGCTCACATCCCTTAAATTTGGTGTCAGATATGTATTTAAAAATGTGCTTATTTGTGGCTTTTCTTTTATTGGTCTCAACTCTAAAAGCAAATTCTGAAATAGAGCAAACTATTCTTAAGTACCACGAACAAAAGTGGTTTGGGTCAGCTCCGTCCTTATTCTTTAATGCCTAATAAAATAAATCCACCAGCTGCGGCAGTAAAGTTAGCTCAAGAAGGCTTTGAGCATCTTTGTTTTGAAGAAGTTGGCCTAGAAAAGCTACTGAAAACTGTGTCCATCCAAAGTCAAGGGATCTGGGATTCCACTTGTATTTTGCTAACTTTTAATTATTTTTTTCTTGGGAGTGTTTGCGAGTCACTTAAACTTGGTGACATATTCTGGGCAAGGACAGTGGGCTAAGTAAACTCTAAGACTTCCAGGATTTGATCCTCCTGCTAACGTTTAAATGGCCCATGTGAAGGCCACTTGCACCTCCATTCCCAAGTACTGAGGCAAATGTGTCTGAACCACATCACCTGGGCAAGTCATTCCATGTGCTGTGCTCAAAGACAGTATTTATAAGTTAAGCCCTTGCTAAAATAACCATCATAAAGGTCATAATTACATTAAACAGATGCAATTGTACCAGGAGCTGAGCTCGTTGCTTTTCTCAGTTGAATAAAACATTTGATTGTTATATAAACAAGTATCTTGATACTCAAGGTTATAATTAGAAACAACATAATAAATCACAAAATTATTACCTAACTAGCTATTGTGCTGAGGCACAAATACTAATTGCAAGTTTATAGGCACCCTGTGATCTCTTATAAGCTTATATAAAAGAAAAAGTCTGTGTAATTTTAACTCAGGGTCAAAATTACACAGACTTTTAAAATGACATTAAAAATTCAGTCTAGAGGCCGGGCGCGGTGTTTCATGCCTGTAATACCAGCACTTTGGGAGGCCGAGCCGCGCGGATCATGTGAGGTTGGGAGTTACGCGACCAACCTCACCAACATGGAGAAACTCCGTCTCTACTGAAAATACAAAAGTAGCTGGGCATGGTGGTGCATGCCTGTACCCAGCTACTCAGGAGGCTGAGGCAGGAGAATCGCTTGAACCTGGAAGGCGAGGTTGCAGTGAGCCGAGATTGTGCCACTGCACTCCAGCCTGGGCAACAAGAGCGAAACTCCATCTCAAAAAAAAAAAAAAAAAAATTTTCTAGAAAGAAGTTGATTAGTACAATCAAATAAGAAAATCTTCTTACCTCTTTTTTCCGGTGAACCATGGAGGGTGCAAAGAGAAGAAGAAGAAGGTTCCTGCTGTGCCAGAAACCCTTAAGAAAAGCGAGGAATTTCGCAGAGCTGAAGGTCAAGCGCCTGAGAAAGAATTTGCCCAAAGAGCTTCGAAAGGCAAGGAGGAAGCTTATCTTGAAAAAGCGAAGCACTATCACAAGGAATATAGCAGATGTACAGAACTGAAATTCGAATGGCGAGGATGGCAAGAAAACTTGCAACTTCTATGTACCTGCTGAACCCAAATTGGCGTTTGTCATCAGGATCAGGTTCAATGGCGTGAGCCCAAGGTCCGAAAGGTATTGCAGCTTCTTCGCCTCCGTCAAATCTTCAATGGAACCTTTGTAAGCTCAACAAGGCTTCGATAACTGCTGATTGTAGAACCATATATTGCATGGGGGTACCCCATCTGAATCAGTAAATAGCTAATCTACAAGCGTGGTTATGGCAAAATCATAAAAGCCAATTGCTTTGACAGATAACGCTTTGATTGCTCAATCTCCTGGTAAATATGGCATCATCTGCATGGAGGATCTGATTCATGAGATCTATACTGTTGGAAAACGCTTCAAAGAGGCAAAACTTCCTGTGGCCCTTCAAATTATCTTGTCCACGAGTGGAATGAAGAAAAAGACCACCCATTTTGTAGAAGGTGGAGATGCTGGCAACAGGGAGGACCAGATCAACAGGCTTATTAGAAGAATGAACTAAGGTGTCTACCATGATTATTTTTCGAGTCTCTCAGCTTAATAAACATACCTGCTCTCAAAATGAAAAAAAAAAAAAAAAAAAGAAAATCATTCTTACTTTGGCCAATAACTATTAAATAACACTCCTTGATTCTAAGAAAGAAACACAAGCACACACGCACCCATTCATACACACATGTACACACACATGCACATGAACACATGCACACGTGCACACACACTAAAAGGACAAAGCAGATGCACCGTAACTCTTCGCCTTCCTCTTTCTAGCATCTTCTTCCCAGTGTCTCTTCTTTAGGAAGAGATACCACCACCATATAGCATGAAGAGAGGCTGTCTTAGTAAAATCGTCATGGCTAGGATGATATAACATCCCTTTTGAAGTACATGAAAAACTAAAAGACGTTGATCCTTAAATTGCACACAATATCATGAGAAGGCCTGGGACAATTTAGCTAAATTATTTGGAATTAGGTTTCTTTAATAGTATGCCTCTAGTTTGGTTTCCTTGATTTTTCTAAGTTTTAATTTTTTAAATTGTTTCACAAAACTTGTTGACTCTTTAGTTAGATGAAACTTTAGAGACCTTCGACAGCAGATGCTCAAAGTCTGTTCCAACATCCTTTCTGTCTCTTTCACAGTCTGGGCCAATGTGGTCACAGCCAGTGGTGGGATCTCAGCCAGCACTGGGAACACCAGCTCCTTCCAGTGACTGGTTCAGAAATGGGCCCAGGAGTCCATCATGCAGGCCCAGGTTGAGCAAGAGTGAGTTTGCTGGAGCCTGTTGGATACATTTTCCTGCTTTACGGGTCTCTCCTTCCTCTACAAAGCTGAATATGAAGTTGCCGCCTGGCAGAGGGCAGAGCTGAGAGAATCAGAGACATGGAGCCAGAGCCACAGGGTTCAACTGAGCCTCAAACCCATCCTGCACTTCTAGAGCCAACGCATGTCATTTTGGGCTGCCTGTTATTGCAAAAGGGTCATAAGTATGATATACTATCATGTTCAATACATTTCATTTTATGCAAGAAACCAGAGTCCAACAGGCCAAAGTTGAAGGACTTGTCCAAGATCACTGGCTGTTTAGAGCAAGATCGGAAACCAGGACCCCGTCTCCTGATAACAGTCTACAGTTCTTTCCATCTCACCGTCCACAGTCCTTACGAGCTGGAGTAGGTCTTCCACACACCTTTCTAAACGCTTTGGTGGATAAACAGGCTTCTCGGAGACATCTTTAATGTTCAGGGAAAATGGGTAAAGTCAGGGAAGCAGCATTTGTTTGGGACATGATATCTTCATAACCCAACTTATTGAGGTTTTTCTGTTTTTTATTTGTTTTATTTTGTTTGTTTGTTTGTTTGTTGTTGTTGTTGTTGTTGTTTGAGACAGGGTGCCAGGGTGCTGTGGCATGATCATAGTTCACCGCAGCCTGGAACTCCTAGGTTCAAACGATCCTCCCACCTCAGCCTCAGGGTAGATGGAATTACAGTGCCTGCCACCATGCCCACCCACTTTTTAAAATTTTTTGTAGAGATAGGGTCTTGCTATGTTACCCAGGCTGGTCTCAAACTCCTGACCTCAAGTGATCCTCCGTCCTTTGCCTCCCAAAGCACTCGGATTACAGGCTTGAGCCCCCTCGCCCAAACTGACACCTTTCTTGAGGCTTGCAGAAGCACCAAGGTGCCTGCCTGTGCCTGGCCAATAACATTTTAGCGTTTTGATAGGGGCAGGCATGCTAATTGAGAGTCTGGTTCTCCAATTAGTTCTTGCTTTTGGATTGGAATGTTCCTGCCCATTGCTGTTGAAACGCTCAGAAAGGGCCTTGACCTCCTGAGGACATCTTCCTCACATGCCTGCTCTAGCCTGTGCCTCCTCAGGGAAAGGAGAGGACCAGGGAAGCCGGTGGACATCCCTTCCTCCCACAGGCTGGGACATTTTTCAGAGTGGGTGAATCCACTTTTATCTCTCTCCTCTTCGTGGTTACATTATTCTTCCCCGGACTCCTTCCCTCATTAACACACCTTTTATTGTTGTTGTTGTTCCAGGCAATATACTGAAAACAAAGGTTACTAGATGGCAAATCAGACAACCTGCTATAACATCTGGAAATGACTTTGAACAGAGTAACTTAATATCTCCAGGTTCTACTCACACATCTGAATATGAAAATAACAACATCTGCCCAACACATTTCTCACCTGAGCTGCTCTACACCCCAACCTCATTGTGGTGATCAGTTTTCCAACACGTGTTGGGCAACCACTATGTAAAAGGCACATTGCTAGGGAGGAAATATCAGTGTAAATTGTGGAGCATTATCTAAATGTAAGGTCTTGTCACCATTAATAAAACACTCATCTGGAAACTATATAAAACATTATATTTCTTCTTCAACTACTGGTCCTCGTCCACCTCCATAAACTTCCCAGCTCTTCTATTACTCACATTAGAGAGAAAAACAAAATGCCATATTTTTCATGCTCTGTCACCTTCCTCCACTGAGCAATAACCATGTCGACCGGCAATATTAGAAAGGTCATCCGGTGAAGCGTTGACTCTGCAGTTGTGCACCATTGGGTTTTGAGAGTGCTGGCTAAATATTTTAAGTGATGGATGTCCCTGCCACTTCTCACTTTTCGTTTTTTATTTAATCAGTCTCACATGGATCAGGAAAAACACAAACCTTTACTCCCTGTGAAAACATTGTAGTCAAAACAGATTAAGCTTGTTTAACTCAGGCTACGGTAGCATGCTAGTAAAAAACATCCTTGGTAGAGGCTATGAATTCAATTTTCACTGCCTCCCACTGCCCCACTAAAAAAAGAGATATGTAAGTTTCTAACCTTTAGTACTTCAGAATGTCATTTTGTTTGGAAATAGGGTCACTGCAGATGTGACTGGTTAAATTGAGATGAGGTCATTCTGGACTAAGGTGGGCCCCTAATCCAATATGACTGGTGTCTTTGTGGAAAGAGGGTCTGTGAAGACAGAGCTGCACAGGGAAAAACCATGTGACAACAGGGGCAAGATTAGAGTTAATGCAACTGTAAGCCAAGAGATGTCGAGGACTGAAGCAACCACAGAAAAGGAAGTATTCTCTACAGGTTTCAGAGGAATCACAGTCCTGCCAACACATTCATTTCAGATTTCTAGCTTCCAAAACTGTGAAGCAATAAATCTCTGTTGTTTTAAGCCACCTAGTTTGTGGCAGAGTCATTCCTTAGTATCCCTGGAGGATTGGTTCCAGGACCCCACGTGGATACCCACATCCACACATGTTCAAGTCTTTTATATAAAGTAATGTATAATTTGCATATGACCTAGGTACATCTTCTCATATACTTTAAATCATCTCCAGGTTACTTGTAATAGTACCTAATACAATGAAAATGCTGTGTAAAGAGTTGTTCTACTGTATTTCCCAGGGAATAATGACAAGAAAAAACTATGTATATGCTTCAGCACAGATGCAGGCATTCATTCTTTTCTTTCAAATATTTTTGATCCATAGTTGGTCAGGTCCATAGATACAGAGCCCACAGAAATAGAGGGCTGCGGATACTTTGTTATAGAAGCTCTGTGAGACTAATACAGTATAGAAGAAGTTTGAGAAAAGGAGGTTTTCCAAATGGTGCTGTATTTAGCTATCTATTGCTATATAACAAATCACTACAAACTTAGTCACTTAAAACAACATCCATTTCACAATTTCTATAGGTAAGGAACCTGAGCATAACTTTCCATCTTCTCTTTCAAAGTCTCACATAGGCTACAGTCAAAGTGTTCGCCAGGGCTGGTGTCTCATCTGAAGGCTCAATTGGGGTACAGTTTATTATAAACTGGTGGTGGGGTCTAGTCCCAGTTGTAGTTAGTGTGCAGGTGACAGAGGGGACCCTTGGGTAGGCTCTTAAAGTCAGCAATAGAGGCTCATCTATCTTCAGATACTAAGAGAAAGGATAGCTTATCTTAATCTAATAGGTTAAAATCTGCAGGGACGGCTGGGCATAGAGGCTCACGTCCGTAATTCAAGAACTTTGGGAGGACGAGGTGGGCAGATCACCTGAGGTCAGGAGTTCGAGATCAGCCTGGCCAACGTGGTGAAACCCCATCTCTACTAAAAACACAAAAATTAGCTGGGCATGGAGGTGGGTGTCTGTAATCCCAGGTACTCAGAAGACTCAGGCAGGGAGAATTGCTTGAACCTGGGAGGCAGAGGCTGCAGTGAGGCAAGACTGGACCACTGCACTCCAGCCTGAGTGACAGAGTGAGACTCTGTCTCAAAAAAAGAAAAATCTGTAGGGACAAAAGAGCAGAGTATATTTAATGTAGGTAAACTGTTGCTTAAACTAAGACTCCATGTTCTGTTATCTTTTCTGTGGTTCATATATTTTTGGAAATGTAATATTTTTGACCATGTCAAAATAAGACAGATTGACAATTGAAGAAATGAAGGCTTCTTATCATTTCCTTTTGTGATACTTTAGGGAAATCTGTGGTAAGATCTCAGTCCTCTGAAATGCTGGGACTGTAGGTGAAAGCAAAAGCAACAGCAGCACAGCTGACATTTAACATAAAATTTTGTGCCCAATACTTGTATTTACATATTCAATTACTTTTCTGGAACATGCGTGTTAATATACATATCTACCATTTTACGTATATATTGAGCCTGCTCTATATGCCAAGGACTATGCTTGGCACTGGAGATAAGGCAGATAACAAGACATGTTTTGTGGTTAAGATTTAAAGGGATAAATAATTAAATCCCTTGTTCTCAGAGTTCTAAATTGTGTCATTTAGAAACCTAAGTATCAAGTATGGATAAAAACTGCTTTGTGACTGATGGATTAGAAACTATAGTATGATTCGAAGTCCAAAATTGACTTCCTACTTCTCCATGGATGTATGGTAGAGACCCCGTGAATGCTTCTGCCCGTGGTAAAGTGGAGGGGAAAACCTTTGTGGTCTGTGGGTAGAGGGAGGGTGCTGAGAGACAGAGAGACAGAGACAGAGACAGAGGGACAGGCAGACAGAAAGAGAAAGGAACAGAGACAGAAAGAGACAGAGGGAAAGAGGGAGACAGAGGAAGAGAGAAAGGCAGACACACACACACATACACACAGTCTTGTTCAAAGTCTCTTCCCTTTTATCCTCCAGGGAGCAGGCACGGTGGGCATGGCCAACATAGGGGGCTGTTAGCAATCTGGCTCCTGGTTAACACCCAATCAGAGATGTGGCTCTCTGTGAGATATTTTTGAGGAGAGGGGCTTCTGCTTGATTCACCGACAGGGCCACTTGTTAGCTGGCTCTGGGGCAAAGAGCGTGGGCCAAGGAGATTGAGAGTTGAAAGTGGTTTTGCTATTTAAGAGTCTTTTGACTTCAGTTGTATGATTTACCTTCACTGAACCTCAGGTTGCCTACCTGTAGGGTGGGATGTTACTACCTACCATAGTGGGTTGGGAGGATTAACAATGAACACACGCCAACCATGACATGTGATATGTTCAGCGAATGTTGGCTTCCTCTTCTCCCTTCTTCAAGGCTGGTTTTTCCATCCCCTTTCCATTCTTATTGTTTCCTTCTAATATTCCTTCCATTCTGAGAAGGAGTAAGCTCAAATTTCTTCTGAAGTTTTGAAAGGTTTAGTGGAGGTAGGGGAAAGAGTAAGAGGTTCTTTTGGCACCAAGTTTATTGCACTTTGGAGTTTTCCATGACTTGTCAAGGGATGGGGTGAGAAGAGAGAATGGGACCATAGACTTGGAGATATCAGTGTCAGGAGGTCACACAGAGGTTGAAAGGTGGAGGCAGGAGTACCCAATGCCCTGCACAGGTCCTTATCATCCTGCAGACTCCAGGAGGGAGAAGCAGGTCGGGCGAGTTCTGCGCACACCAAACCACTGGACTACAGAGACTCCTTTGTATTAAAGAGAGTACTGCAGGTGGTTGCTTCCTGTCAGCCACCTCTGATGTGAAATGGCTGAGTTACTAGGGGAGACCTTGTGTACAGTCAGACATACATTTCAATTACAGTTCAACACTACTTTTTAGCTGGATTTCTCTGAGCAAAAAATTTGACTTCTCTGAGCCTTTATTACTTCATAGTGTTTTTGAGAGAGTCACATGGGAGAATTTCTAAAACTGTGCTCCATAAATAGCACGATTTTGATTTTGGTGTCTACGCAATCCCAGCATCAACTCTCTCTGTTGCTGTCCAGAGTTACCTTCCTCCACTTTAAGTTAATCCCGCCTGCAGGGGCCCTTGGCCATATAAAGTACACATTCATAGTGTAGGGCTAGGGAGGTATTATTCAATCTACCAAAATATAAGTAAGAAACAAGAGTCTCATTGCCCTTCCTGGGACAAGGATGGGCAGCAAATACTTTCCAAGGTCTCCCCTGCCTCTCTAAGCCAGGGCCTGGGCCGCTGCTTCCTGTCTTGACAGTTTCCTCCTGGAGCTCTGGTGGAAAGAAGGCTACCCTTCACTTTCCTGTCTCTTCCCTGAATTTTCCCAATAAACCAGTAACTTCAGGATCTATCTATCTATCTATCTATCTATCTATCTATCTATCTATTTATCTATCTCTCTATCCATCCATCTTCCTACCTATCAGGGTCTGGCAAACTCTTCTGAATAGCAAGAAGGAATTACAATGTAGAAAGAAAAAAAAATCAGTCAAGTATAACTGTTCTCATAGTTTCAGGGAAAAGAATAATAAATGAACTAACTCATTCACAGAGAAAATGCACCAATCCTGGCTTCACCTCTTGTTTTGAGGATAGCCTTCCTATCCTCACTCTATCCACACTTCGCTCTTAAATCAATAAAAGGCAAAACCCGAAACTTCTGTTTAGAAATGTGGAAAGGAATATGCAGAGAAGCAACATGATCTTCCCTAAGGCCAGTCTGGAACCAAGGGACTGAGAGAGGGCCAGATAGGCACTGTGTAAAAATCAGTCTATGTGTATGTCCAGGTGTGTTCAAAGACTGAATGGAGACCTCCTTTGCAACTGCTGATCTCTCTTGACTAAGGAAATTGGAAACTAAACCTAAAACAAAACAAAAATCTCACACATAAACCTGCATCATGGGTAACTTCACTGGACACCAGGAAAAAGTCCCTTAGGCTGGGAGAAGGCCCGGGTCCATAGGCCCCAGCAGCCTTTCCCTATAGTTTGTCCAGGAGCTTAGCTTACTAACAATGAGTCTGAATGAAGAAGGAATCAGCACAGAATCTATACAACAGCAATATATAGACAATGAGAAAAGAAACAGGAAACATATATAGCAGATAGGCAAGCCTCACAGAAGAAACGTTACCATGGGTCAGATGAACATTGTGATTAAACCAATCACTGCGAATTTTCTAAAATCTTAGTGAAGAAATAGAGAGTTTTATAAACAATAAGTCAGGCACAGTGGCTCACACCTGTAATCCCAGCACTTTGGGAGGCTGAGGTAGGCAGATTGCTTGAGCCTAGGAGTTCAAGACTAGCCTGGGCAAAATGGCAAAACCCCATCTCTGCAACAAATACAGAAATATGCAGGCGTGGTGGTGTGTGCCTGTAGTCCTAGCTACTTGGGAGGCTGAGGCAGGAGGATCGCTTGAGCCCAGGAGGTCAAGGCTGCAGTGAGCTGTGACTGCGCCACTGCACTCTATTCTGAGCAACAGATCAAGATCTTGCCTTAATAAAAAAAAAAAAACAGAATTCTTTAGAAAACCAGAGCCCAAAGATAGGAGCTCAGGGATGACATGGTCAGATAAGAGAACGAGATAAAGCATGAATTGGGAGAGGTCTTGAAAGGGGTAGATGAGAAATAAAGCAACTATAGGAAGGAAAGCCAGATGGGAAGCAGTACAGAGAGCTGATGTCGAAAATGCCAAAGGTAATGGATGATAAGATGGAGAAAGATGGGAAAAATAAAATTCATATGAGCCAAGAGTCATAAGAGGATTGCAGAGAAAGTGAGAAATAAGCAAGACAGACAAAGAAGTTCAAACACACCCATAATTGATGTCTCCAAAGAAGATAACCAAATATGTTACTGCATATTTTAAGAAGGTTAAGGGTAGAAATTGGGGAGATGTTGTTCAAAGGATGTAGAATTCTGGTTCATTAGAGAAGTAGTTCAAGAGATCTATTGTATTATACACTAGATATACAATGGTGACTGTAGTTAACAATATATTGTATTCTTGAAAAATGCTGAGAGTGTCAAGTGTTCTCACCACAAACATGATAAAACTATGTGAGGTAATGCATAGAATCATTAGCCAGAGTCAGTCACTCCACAATGTGTACATACTTCAACCATATGTCATACACAGTTAATATGTAAATTTTATCTATCATTAAAACATAAACAAATTCAACCTTCCGACCAAAAAATAAAAAATAAAGATGTAATCCAAGTACAGTTACTAAAAATAAAGAAAGACTTGGCTCTTCAACTTGAAAGATCATAACAGTGTGTCTTAGAGGGAAATATTTACAGAACCATTGATATGGAGCCTCGTCTGAGTGAAGTTACTGAACGTCAGACAGAAAGAAAGAATCTTTTGGTCAGGTAGATCAAGAGATCAAATTACCTCTTAACGGGAAAATATCAGCCTGGCTCAAAGCACTTCACAGCCTCAATTGACCCTTGAAGTCAGTAGAGCAAAGTCTATAAAGTCCTAAAGAGAAAACGTGTATTTTATAGCTGGCTGTACCATGCATCATAAATAAGACAGCAGAAAAGCATCTTTGAACATGCAAGAGCTTAGGGAGTGTGGTTCCCATGAGTCACTTTCGAAGAAACTACTAGAGGATGACATTCAGGCAATTTTTTACTGGAAAAAAATATGGTAAAAAGACCACCAGGGAGTACTGACTGACTCCATTAAGGTGTAGGATTAAGACCAAAGTGATCTGGTTACTGGCATGTCGAAATTATGCAGCTGATGAAAACCAGGAGACAAAAAAACTGTGTATTGGAGAAGGTAAAGGAGAGAGATGTTTTCCCTTGTTCAATATTTGCTATTTTCTGAATTTTGGCCCACAGGCACTTATTATCTATTCAAGAAATAAATAATGTATTTAAAAATATCATGAAAAGGATGAGCCAACAGTTGAAGCTTCACTGTCTTTCAGCTAGAAACCAAAAGATGTGTACAGTTTTGTATTATCTCAATCACAATTAATGGGGGTGGAGAGGAGTTGTTCTCTCACACAGTCAGAAAAAAGGATAAGAAGAAAAAGGAAAGGAAAGGGAGCATTCTGTCTTAGGGTTGGCATTTTTCCAGCAACAAGCATTCGAGTGATCCTTCTACAAGGAAACCTTGTTATATTGGTGTGCATTTGTGAAAGGAAGAGGTTCTCGGGGGGACTTTTCATATCCAATGATGTCCACAGTGAGCCTGTGGTTTTTCATCCCTGTGAGCCTCACTAGATCTCCATGGCTTCCTTCTCTGAGTTCTGCCCTTACCTTGGATCCAGAGTGGTTCAGATGGCATCTAAGTCTCAGCAGCTGGTCTGTGGTGGTTCAGTCCTGGATGCCTTCTTATCTTCTGAGCCACTCATTTCCCATGTTGTAGTCTCATTGGTCTCTCTGGGCCTCAACTTCCTGGCCTGGGATTCTGCTTTGCATTGTCTGGCTTTCCCCTGCTCCTCCCAACTTCTCCCCCAAGAGAACGTGGCCTTTTACTTGAATCCCAGCCCAGTAGCAAGACCTTACCATACCTTAGAAAGCTCTGTTGGACAATGATACACTGAACCATGTCCTCATTGTGTCAAAGCCTCCTCAATGGGACCCTTCCACCTTCTTTTGCAATGTCCAGTTATATTTTTACATTAGGCTTATTGTTATTGTTGAGTGGCGTTTGGCCACCTGAAGTCCCAATGTGCCCCAAGTTAACTTCACGACCTTTGACTTGAATGGATAGGTTTCTTGCCAAGCTCTAACATCCCTCTCCTTCTGTTGGAACATGGAATCATCAATTCTTTTGCCTGATTATTTAAATCAATTATCCATAAGAGTGCACCTCAATTTTAATGTCCCTGTGAATGATCTGGGTTCTTATTAAAATGTGAATTCTAGTTCATTAGAGCTGGCCATAGTCCATACACCTAATGAGCTCCCAGATGACATCAGGCACTCCTGGATATATAGACCACACTTTGAGTAGCAAGGAGCCTGTATCATATCACTTTAATTGGAGAGAGAAAGATTTTTTTTTTTTATTATACTTTAAGTTCTAGGGTACATGTGCATAACGTGCAGGTTTGTTACATATGTATACTTGTGCCATGTTGGTGTGCTGCACCCATCAACTCGTCAGCACCCATCAATTCGTCATTTATATCAGGTATAACTCCCAATGCAATCCCTCCCCCGTCCCCCCTCCCCATGATAGGCCCCGATGTGTGATGTTCCCCTTCCCGGGTCCAAGTGATGTCATTGTTCAGTTCCCACCTATGAGTGAGAACATGCGGTGTTTGGTTTTCTGTTCTTGTGATAGTTTGCTAAGAATGATGGCTTCCAGCTGCATCCATGTCCCTACAAAGGACTCAAACTCATCCTTTTTTTATGGCTGCATAATATTCCATGGTGTATATGTGCCACATTTTCTTAATCCAGTCTGTCACAGATGGACATTTGGGTTGATTCCAAGTCTTTGCTATTGTGAATAGTGCCGCAATAAACATACGTGTGCATGTGTCTTTATAGCAGCATGATTTATAATCCTTTGGGTATATACCCAGTAGTGGGATGGCTGGGTCATATGGTACATCTAGTTCTAGATCCTTGAGGAATCGCCATACTGTTTTCCATAATGGTTGAACTAGTTTACAATCCCACCAACAGTGTAAAAGTGTTCCTATTTCTCCACATCCTCTCCAGCACCTGTTGTTTCCTGACTTTTGAATGATTGCCATTCTAACTGGTGTGAGATGGTATCTCATTGTGGTTTTGATTTGCATTTCTCTGATGGCGAGTGATGATGAGCATTTTTTCATGTGTCTGTTGGCTGTATGAATGTCTTCTTTTGAGAAATGTCTGTTCATATCCTTTGCCCACTTTTTAACGGGTTGTTTGTTTTTTTCTTGTAAATTTGTTTGAGTTCTTTGTAGATTCTCGATATTAGCCCTTTGTCAGATGAGTAGATTGCAAAATTTTTCTCCCATTCTGTAGGTTGCCTGTTCACTCTGATGGTAGTTTCTTTTGCTGTGCAGAAGCTCTTTAGTTTAATGAGATCCCATTTGTCAATTTTGGCTTTTGCTGCTGTTGCTTTTGGTGTTTTAGACATGAAGTCCTTGCCCATGCCTATGTCCTGAATGGTACTACCTAGGTTTTCTTCTAGGGTTTTTATGGTATTAGGTCTAACATTTAAGTCTCTAATCCATCTTGAATTAATTTTTGTATAAGGAGTAAGGAAAGGATCCAGTTTCAGCTTTCTACTTATGGCTAGCCAATTTTCCCAGCACCATTTATTAAATAGGGAATCCTTTCCCCATTTCTTGTTTCTCTCAGGTTTGTCAAAGATCAGATGGCTGTAGATGTGTGGTATTATTTCTGAGGACTCTGTTCTGTTCCATTGGTCTATATCTCTGTTTTGGTACCAGTACCATGCTGTTTTGGTTACTGTAGCCTTGTAGTATAGTTTGAAGTCAGGTAGCGTGATGCCTCCAGCTTTGTTCTTATGACTTAGGATTGTCTTGGCAATGCGGGCTCTTTTTTGGTTCCATATGAACTTTAAAGCCGTTTTTTCCAATTCTGTGAAGAAACTCATTGGTAGCTTGATGGGGATGACATTGAATATATAAATAACCTTGGGCAGTATGGCCATTTTCACGATATTGATTCTTCGTATCCATGAGCATGGTATGTTCTTCCATTTGTTAATGTCCTCTTTTATTTCACTGAGCAGTGGTTTGTAGTTCTCCTCAAAGAGGTCCTTTACATCCCTTGTAAGTTGGATTCCTAGGTATTTTATTCTCTTTGAAGCAATTGTGAATGGAAGTTCATTCATGATTTGGCTCTCTGTTTGTCTGTTACTGATGTATAAGAATGCTTGTGATTTTTGCACACTAATTTTGTATCCTGAGACTTTGCTGAAGTTGCTTATCAGCTTAAGGAGATTTTGGGCTGAGACAATGGGGTTTTCTAAATATACAATCATGTCATCTGCAAACAGGGACAATTTGACTTCTTCTTTTCCTAACTGGATACCCTTTATTTCTTTCTCTTGCCTGATTGCCCTAGCCAGAACTTCCAACACTATGTTGAATAGGAGTGGTGAGAGAGGGCATCCCTGTCTTGTGCCAGTTTTCAAAGGGAATTTTTTCAGTTTTTGCCCATTCAGTATGATATTGGCTGTGGTTTGTCATAAATAGCTCTTATTATTTTGAGGTACGTTCCATCAATACCAATTTATTGAGCGTTTTTAGCATGAAGGGCTGTTGAATTTTGTCAAAAGCCTTTTCTGCATCTATTGAGATAATCATGTGGTTCTTGTCTTTGGTTCTGTTTATATGTTGAATTACGTTTATTGATTTGCGAATGTTGAACCAGCCTTGCATCCCAGGGATGAAGCCCACTTGATCATGGTGGATAAGCTTTTTGATGTGCTGCTGAATCCAGTTTGCCAGTATTTTATTGAGGATTTTTGCATCGATGTTCATCAGGGATATTGGTCTAAAATTTTCTTTTTTTGTTGTGTCTCTGCCAGGCTTTGGTATCAGGATGATGTTGGCCTCATAAAATGAGTTAGGGAGGATTCCCTCTTTTTCATTGATTGGAATAGTTTCAGAAGGAATGGTACCAGCTCCTCCTTGTACCTCTGGTAGAATTCAGCTGTGAATCCATCTGGTCCTGGACTTTTTTTGGTTGGTAGGCTATTAATTATTGCCTCAATTTCAGAGCCTGCTATTGGTCTATTCAGGGATTCAACTTCTTCCTGGTTTAGTCTTGGAAGAGTGTAAGTGTCCAGGAAATTATCCATTTCTTCTAGATTTTCTAGTTTATTTGCATAGAGGTGTTTATAGTATTTTCTGATGGTAGTTTGTATTTCTGTGGGGTCGGTGGTGATATCCCCTTTATCATTTTTTATTGCATCTATTTGATTCTTCTCTCTTTTCTTCTTTATTAGTCTTGCTAGCGGTCTGTCAATTTTGTTGATTCTTTCAAAAAACCAACTCCTGCATTCATTGATTTTTTTGGAGGGTTTTTTGTGTCTCTATCTCCTTCAGTTCTGCTCTGATCTTAGTTATTTCTTGCCTTCTGCTAGCTTTTGAATGTGTTTGCTCTTGCTTCTCCAGTTCTTTTAATTGTGATGTTAGAGTGTCAATTTTAGATCTTTCCAGCTTTCTCTTGTGGGCATTTAGTGCTATAAATTTCCCTCTACACACTGCTTTAAATGTGTCCCAGAGATTCTGGTATGTTGTATCTTTGTTCTCATTGATTTCAAAGAGCATCTTTATTTCTGCCTTCATTTCGTTATGTACCCAGTAGTCATTCAGGAGCAGGTTGTTCAGTTTCCATGTAGTTGAGCGGTTTTGATTGAGTTTCTTAGTCCTGAGTTCTAATTTGATTGCACTGTGGTCTGAGAGACAGTTTGTTATAATTTCTGTTATTTTACATTTGCTAAGGAGTGCTTTACTTCCAATTATGTGGTCAATTTTGTAATATGTGCAATGTGGTGCTGAGAAGAATGTATATTCTGTTGATTTGGGGTGGAGAGTTCTATAGATGTCTATTAGGTCCGCTTGGTGCAGAGATGAGTTCAATTCCTGGATATCCTTGTTAACTTTCTGTCTCGTTGATCTGTCTAATGTTGACAGTGGAGTGTTGAAGTCTCCCATTATTATTGTATGGGAGTCTAAGTCTCTTTGTAAGTCTCTAAGGACTTGCTTTATGAATTTGGGTGCTCCTGTATTGGGTGCATATGTATTTAGGATAGTTAGCTCTTCCTGTTGAATTGATCCCTTTACCATTATGTAATGGCCTTCTTTGTCTCTTTTGATCTTTGATGGTTTAAAGTCTATTTTTATCAGAGACTAGGATTGCAACCCCTGCTTTTTTTTGTTCTCCATTTGCTTGGTAGATCTTCCTCCATCCCTTTATTTTGAGCCTATGTATGTCTCTGCATGTGAGATGGGTCTCCTGAATACAGCAGACTGATGGGTCTTGACTCTTTACGCAGTTTGCCAGTCTGTGTCTTCTAATTGGAGCATTTAGTCCATTAACATTTAAGGTTAATATTATTATGTGTGAACTTGATCCTGCCATTATGATATTAACTGGTTATTTTGCTTGTTAGTTGATGCAGTTTCTTCCTAGCCTTGATGGTCTTTACATTTCGGGATGTTTTTGCAATGGCTGGTACCGGTTGTTCCTTTCCGTGTTTAGGGCTTCCTTCAGGGTCTCTTGTAAGGCAGGCCTGGTGGTGACAAAATCTCTAAGCATTTGCTTATCTGTAAAGGATTTTATTTCTCCTTCACTGATGAAACTTAGTTTGGCTGGATATGAAATTCTGGTTTAAAATTCTTTTCTTTAAGAACGTTGAATATTGGCCCCCACTCTCTTCTGACTTGTAGAGTTTCTGCCGAGAGGTCTGCTGTTAGTCTGATGGGCTTCCCTTTGTGGGTAACCCGACCTTTCTCTCTGGCTGCCCTTAAGATTTTTTCCTTCATTTCAACTTTGGTGAATCTGGCAATTATGTGTCTTGGAGTTGCTCTTCTCGAGGAGTATCTTTGTGGTGTTCTCTGTATTTCCTGAATTTGAATGTTGGCCTGCCCTACTAGGTTGGGGAAGTTCTCCTGGATGATATCCTGAAGAGTGTTTTCCAACTTGGTTCCATTTTCCCCCTCACTTTCAGGCACCCCAATCAGACGTAGATTTGGTCTTTTTACATAATCCCATACTTCTTGCAGGTTTTGTTCATTTCTTTTTCTTCTTTTTTCTTTTGGTTTCTCTTCTCGCTTCATTTCATTCATTTGATCCTCAATCGCTGATACTCTTTCTTCCAGTTGATCGAGTCGGTTACTGAAGCTTGTGGATTTGTCACGTATTTCTCGTGTAATGGTTTTCATCTCTGTCATTTCATTTATGACCTTCTCTGCATTAATTATTCTAGCTATCAATTCTTCCACTCTTTTTTCAAGATTTTTAGTTTCTTTGTGCTGGGTACGTAATTCCTCCTTTAGCTCTGAGAAGTTTGATGGACTGAAGCCTTCTTCTCTCATTTCGTCAAAGTCATTCTCTGACCAGCTTTGATCCATTGCTGGCGATGAGCTACGCTCCTTTGCAGGGGGAGATGCGCTCTTATATTTTGAATTTCCAGCTTTTCTGCCCTGCTTCTTCCCCATCTTCGTGGTTTTATCTGCCTCTGGTCTTTGATGATGGTGACGTACTGATGGGGTTTTGGTATAGGTGTTCTTCCTGTTTGATAGTTTTCCTTCTAATAGTCAGGACCCTCAGCTGTAGGTCTGTTGGAGATTGCTTGAGGTCCACTCCAGACCCTGTTTGCCTGGGTATCAGCAGCAGAGGTTGCAGAAGATAGAATATTGCTGAACAGCGAGTGTATCTGTCTGATTCTTACTTTGGAAGCTTCCTCTCAGGGGTGTACTCCACCCTGTGAGGTGTGGGGTGTCAGACTGCCTCTAGTGGGGGATGTCTCCCGGTTAGGCTACTCAGGAGTCAGGGACCCACTTGAGCAGGCAGTTTGTCCATTCTCAGATCTCAACCTTCATGTTGGGAGATCCACTGCTCTCTTCAAAGCTGTCAGACAGAGTCGTTCGCGTCTGCACAGGCCTCTGCTTCCCCTTTTGTTGTTTAGCTGTGTCCTGTCTCCAGAGGTGGAGTCTACAGAGACAGGCAGGTTTCCTTGAGCTGCTGTGAGCTCCACCCAGTTCGAGCTTCCCAGCGGCTTTGTTTACCTACTTAAGCCTCAGCAATGGCGGGCGCCCCTCCCCCAGCCTCTCTGCTGCCGTTTCGGTTAGATCGCAGACTGCTGTGCTAGCAATGAAGGAGGCTCCGTGGTCATGGGACCCTCCCGGCCAGGTGTGGGTATAATCTCCTGGTGTGCCCGTTTGCTTAAAGCGCAGTATTGGGGTGGGAATTACCTGATTTTCCAGGTGTTGTGTGTCTCAGTTCCCCTGGCTAGGAAAAGGGATTCCCTTCCCCCTTGCACTTCCCAGGTGAGGCGATGCCTCGCCCTGCTTCAGCTCTCGCTGGTCGGGCTGCAGCAGCTGACCAGCACCGATTGTCCGGCACTCCCCAGTGAGATGACCCCAGTACCTCAGTTGAAAATGCAGAAATCACCGGTCTTCTGTGTCGCTTGCGCTGGGAGTTGGAGACTGGAGCTGTTCCTATTTGGCCATCTTGCTCCACCCCCCAAGATTTTTTAAAGACATTTATTTTTTGCAAATCAATACCACAAGGAGATAACCATCTCACACCAGTCAGAATGGCGATTATTAAAAACTCAGGAAACAATAGATGTTGGTGAGGCTGTGGAGAAATAGGGACGCTTTTACACTGTTGGTGGGAGTATAAATTAGTTCAACCATTGTGAACGACGGTGTGGCGATTCCTCAAGGATCTACAACCAGAAATACCGTTTGATCTAAGCCATCCCATTCCTGGGTATATACCCCCAAATGCTAAAGTATTCTACTATAAAGACACATGCACACGTATGTTTATTGCAGCACGATTTACAGTAGCAAAGACTTGGAACAAACCTAAATGCCCATCAATGATAGACTGGATGAAAAAAAAATGGCACATATGCACCATGGAATACTATGCAGCCATAAAAAAGAACGAGTTCATGTCCTTTGCAGGGACATGGATGAAGCTGGAAGCCATCATTCTCAGCAAACTAACACAGGAAGAGAAAACCAAACTCCGCTTGTTCTCACTCATAAGTTGAATAAGGAGAATACTTGGAAATAGTGAGGGGAACATCACACACTGGGGCCTGTTGCGGGTGGGGGACAAGGGGAGGGAGAGCATTAGGACAAATACCTATTGCATGCAGGGCTTAAAACCTAGATGACAGGTTGATAGGTGCAGCAAACCACCATGGCACATGTATACCTGTGTAACAAACCTGCAGGTTCTGGACATGTATCCCAGAACTTAAAGTAAAATTTTTTTAAAAATTATTTTTAATTGGCAAATAATAATTGTGTGTATTTATGAGGTACAATGTGATGTTTTGATATATGTTTACAGTATGGAATGATTAAATCAGGCTAACTAAGTAATCTATCACCTCATATACTGTTTTTTGCCGTGAAAACATTTAAAATCTACTCTTAGAAATATACAACAATTTCTATTGTCTTAGAAATAGACAATGTGGGCCGGGCGCGGTGGCTCAAGCCTGTAATCCCAGCACTTTGGGAGGCCGAGACGGGTGGATCACGAGGTCAGGAGATCGAGACCATCCTGGCTAACACTGTGAAACCCCGTCTCTACTAAAAAATACAAAAAACTAGCCGGGCGAGGTGGCGGGCGCCTGTAGTCCCAGCTACTCGGGAGGCTGAGGCAGGAGAATGGCGTGAACCCGGGAGGCGGAGCTTGCAGTGAGCTGAGATCCGGCCACTGCACTCCAGCCCCGGCGACAGAGTGAGACTCCGTCTCAAAAAAAAAAAAAAAAAAAGAAATAGACAATGTGTTATGTTTTATCATAGTCCCCATTTTGTGCAACAGATCACTAAAGCTCATTCTTCCTGTCTAGCCATGCTCTTCACTCTGTACTCTTTACTCTTTGACCAACATCTCCCCTTTCCACTACAGTTGCTTTTCAGGTTCTGGAAAGATGTGTTTTTGACATTACAACTTGGAAGTCACAATGCATTTTTCACAAAACAATGCAGCTACATGTAGTAAAAATAGTATGATTAGAGATGTAATGTGGGTGTTTGTGGATTAAATAAGCTTTTGCGCACTGTCTGGAAATCATACCACCAGGAATGAAGTTGTCACTGAGGAAGAATCTACTCAGGGTTGCAACCAGCTTATACGCAGAATTCAACCCGGGCTTAATTGAGGTAGTGGACTTTGCTGGATTTCTCACAGCGAAGCTTTTTCTCAAGCTTAAAATATGCACCCCTTTTTGAATGACTGAATCTAACATGAATGGTTTTTACTTGTTGCCAACTTATGTGCCTTGAAATCCGGAGACATGTTCTTTCATGTTGAATTTTCCATAGGAATTAAAGAAATCCTTAATAAATATCTTACAATTATAATCAACTTTAATTACTTGTTGCTATGGAGTTTTGCTTGGTTAAAAATTCTTCATCTGCTGCTTCTAATTCAGCTCAAGTTTCTGTAGCTAAAGGGATATTTTGACTCTAATGAGAGAAAATACATAAATTTTTAAATAGTTTTAGTCTTTCCTCTAGCAATGGCTATCCAAGCAGTACCAAGAGAAGAAAGCAGAGCAGGGGAGAGTGATGTTTCATAAGAGTTCTGATACTGGTCTTAAGAAGAAAGATTTGGAATGGTTTGCCTTTTCCAGGATGGAAATTTTGCTGTAATAGCTTGAGAACAGGAGAAAAAAATATTTGTCAACAGGTTAATCCTAAAGCTTAAGCTACTAATTGGAAAGCAGTGTCCCCACCACAAGTTCTGTGGTCCTTTTTCCTGCAGAAATTTTTAAAAGTTTCGTGTGTGTCAAAACAATTTTGATGGTTTCATTCTACATTTAGAAGAGGAAAATAAAAATCATCTCCATGCCAGGCCAGATGAATCTAACAAAATCTTCTTTAAAAAGAAGGTATTGTATTAAATGAGAGTAGCATCAAACTGCAATCACGCATGGCCTTGTTGCAAACACTTATATCCACACCACTCGTGAGAGCTGAACATTGGCTGTTGTACGTTCCTTGGTCCGCTGTTCTCTTCTGCCTTATAAGAGTGGGCCATAGGCATGAAGGCTGAAGCATTTAGAGATAAAGGGACAATATTTTTTGAAACCTGTTTTGAAATCATGACTTTATAATGTGGCAACTTGACTCAGCTGAACTATGTTTCCAGGATTCCCTCTCCTGTATGTTTTGCATTAGATTGGACCACAAAAGACAAATGGGAGATTTTGAAGGCAGAGGGGAAGCCACAGCCATCTGGCAGCACTGGTGCATCATCACGGAGTAGGTGGCTCCCCTCTCCCCTCACCTGTTGGCAAGCCTTCTGCCTTCCTTGGGACCTCCTCCAGCTGCTCCAGCTCCTGGGTCACGTGTGTGCTTTTAGCTTCATAAGGAGGGACCCGTGGCTTCCCCCTTCCCCTCAACTGTTGGTGTGAGTCAGCGGGGCCTGCAAGCCTTCTGCCTTCTCTGGAATCCTCCTCCAGCTGTTCCAGCTTCTGGGACAGGTGTGTGCATTTATCTTCATAGGGAGGGACCCCGGCTTCACTAGGACACCCACTTCATCAGGGTTGGAAGCGACAAGAATGACCGGAGTCTATCAATGGTAGACTTCCTGCTCTCTGAAGACCAGCAGTCTGTCCATCCAGGTGAAGGCCCAGCTCACACTAGTGGGTTCCAGCCTGCTCTTCGTCTCCTGCATTCCACATCCATCTCGCTTTCTTGACTCCTGCTCTGTGAGCCTCAAGCTCCAGCATAAAACATGAAGAACAGCCTTGCAGATATGAAGAAAGACAGATAAACAGTGGCTCTGCTCTTCTGATTGAACCCAGCTGATACGCAAGCCTACCTACGTATACAAATAAGTACATATTTATGTATGCATAGTATATGTATATACATATTTATTTTATATAATATATACATTTCATTTTTGTATAAACGTATTTATATATTTATGCTTATATATACAAACATAAACATATGTAAATGTATTTGAAATGTTAAAAGAAATCAAATAAATTGTTAACAATTATTAAACCTAGATAGTGATTGTGTCATTGTTTATTTTGCTCTTCTTTCAACCTTTTCTTGTGTTTGAACTTTCCTATATAAATAATTTAGGGAAAGAAAGAATAGATCTTAACAATAAGTAAAGCCTCCAGATCCTTAGTCCAAAGAGCTGTGGAGGAAAGTCTCAGCAAAAGTTTTTTTTTTCATTGAAATTAAATATCATTACAAAAGTATTGAACTTTCCACTAGGAGCCAGGCACTGTCCTAGGTGCTGAGGAGTCAATGGGGAGAAAATCACGAGTTCTTTGCTTCCGGCGGTTTGTATTCTAGGGTTTCTCTAAACCGCCATGGTTCTTTGAAGCCTTACATTCTGGATCCTCATGGCCACTCCTGGTATAAACAAAAAATGCAAATGGTAGAAACCAATCATAGATTTCCCCTGCTGTCTGAAGGGTAGCCATTAACTTTCTCGATCGTTTCCCGTGGGAACCTATCATATGCTTGGCCCTGATTAACGAATAAGATGTCAGGGACATTTTTTTTGGACTACAGTCTCCCAGTTGTACCTGGACAGCAAAACTGACCTCAGTAGAGGAACTGTTGGTGTTTTGGGGGTGCTTTTCAGTTAGGAACCAGCGTTTGAGTTGCGTATCTGGGCAATGCTTTGTGAGGATTGTGGTTCGGGGCTGGGGGAGGTGTGATGCTGGATCACAGGTACCTGGACCGAGAGTTAAGGGAATGATGAGTGGAGAGGGGTTGAAGACATGCACAGGCTTCACAAGCTGAGATCCTCCTCTGCCAGCAAGGTTCGGTAGGCCTGTTGTGACACATGTCTTTTTGATGAAAGGTTCTAAATGTCTCGGATGACAGTATTTTAGGAGTGTTCTTTTGCTTTTTGGCAAACACAGCATAGGAAAGGCAAGCTTTTGTAGTTTTGGAAGGGAAAGAATAAGTGGAAGATTACAATCTCAATATGCTTAAAACCTTTTGGTTTCTATAAGCTCAAAAGCAGGGCAGGTTGTCACTTTTATTATCATCATCTGCCAGTGAATCATCTCTATGCCAGCACTGTCCTTCTGTAATGATGGCATCAGCTTCTAGCTGTGGTAAACTTCTGGGCTGACTCTTGCCAGGCATCTCAGCACAAAGCCTCAAATGATGGGAATGAAAAAATATATATACATTTGCACACATTAATTATACATATGTATTGATTCACATATTCTTCAGCAAGTCTCTTGTTAAGTTGCATTTCCAGTTGTATGGCCCCACTTCCTACTGGTAGTACCATCACAGGGCATGCCACCATTTAATCAAAATCAATGCTGATGTGTTGTAGAAATGTTTTTATAACGGGTGTGCCTTGATTCCAGTTGTCTCTTTATTCCTGAATATAAACAGGCAAGAACAACATTGCTTTAAGATGCCTATGGAAAATGTCAACTGTTAAAAGACCGCTATTGTTCTTTCATTGCACTAGAAAGTATACTACTATATGGTACTCTATGATCTTAAACAATGACAACCTCACCCATGACATTTCTGTTCATATTATTATCTCAGAGGCCAGTAATAGCTGGCCTCTGAGATGACTGTCTGTGATCTCATCTTCTGGTATTTATGCCCTTGTGAAGGGCCCTCTACACTGAATTAGAGTTGGCCCTGTGTGCCTGGTAGAATATGGCAGAGGTGCCAGCGTGTGACTAAGGATAAGTCATAAGGCCCACCTTTGTCTCTTGTTCAAGTTTTCCATGTCTTTAATGATTTTTGTCTATTTGTTCTATACTTTACTGAGAGAGTAGGATTGAAATCCCAGACTACAATTACAAATTTGCCAAATTATTTTCATTTCTATCATTGTTTTGTTTATGTATTTTGAAATTGTTACTAGACACATGTGTATGTAGATTATTATGTCTTTTTAATGAATTAACTCATTTATCATTATAAAATGCTTCCTCTTAATCCCTTTTAATATTGCTGGCTCTAAAATTCTTTGTCTGTATTAATATAAGCCCTGCGGGTTTTTTATTGACATTTGCATTATATATATATAATGCAAATCTATCTATCTATCTATCTATCTATCTATCTATCATCTATCATCTATCTCACACGTGTGTGTGTGTGTATTTCTATCATGCTACTTTCAGCCTGTCTGTGCCTTTATATTTAAAATGCATTTCTCTTAAACAACATGCCGTGAAATTTTGTTACTGTGTCAATTCACAAAAGCCTTTTAATTGATGGATATACAAGTTGGGTTTCAACCAGAGAAGCAAAACCAGTAGGAGATAAGAGTAATAGATTTACTGTAAGACATCGGCTTATGTGATTGTGGTAACTGGCTAGGCAGGTTGGACATTATAGGGCAGGTCACTGAGAAGGGGGAACTGGAACTCAGGCATGGTGGATGCTGCTGTCCACAGGCAGAATTTCTTCTTCATCGGAGAGGCTTCAGCTCTGCTCTTAGGCCTTTCAACTGACTCAATAAGGCCCACCCAGATTATCTAGGATAATTTCATTTCCTTAAAGTCAACTGATTATGGACCTTAATCATGTCTATGAGATAACTTCATAGCGACACCTAGATTCATGTTTGATTAAGACATTGTGAACTGTAGCCCACAGAAGCCAACACATCACTAGGCTGTCACGGTGAGGTTGATCACAAGCCTTTTACATTAAGTGTAACTGTTAATAGAGTTGGGTTTAAATTTACCATGCTGAGATTTATTTTATATGTATTTCCTATTTCCCTTGTAATTTTTCTTTATTCCCTGATATCTTTTGGATTGAGCATGTTTTGTGGTAGTTATTCTTCTTCGTGTTACTTTTTTAATGGTTCCTCAGGGATTTCCAGTATAAGTTTTTCACTGAGTGATGAATTCTAGGTTGATAGTTTTTTTTTTCTTTTAGCACTTTAAAAACATGGCTTTACTTTTGATGTGCATAACGTTTTGTTTCCTGTGTTCCTTGTCTTTGTTGCCTCTATTTAAAGTGTCTTTTTTTTTTTTTTTCTTTTTTTTGAGAAGGAGTCTCAGTCTGTCGCCCAGGCTGGAGTGCAGTGGCGTGATCTCAGCTCACTGTAACCTTGGCCTCCCGGGTTCAAGCAATTCTCCCGCCTCAGTCTCTGAGCAGCTGGAATTACAGGTGCCTGCCACCACACCCGGCTAACAGGATTTCACCATGTTCGTCATGTTGGTCTTGAACTCCTTGGCCTTGTCATCCTCCTGTCTCGACCTCCCAAAGTGCTGGGATTACAGGCATGAACCACCGCGTCTGGCCCTAAAGTGTCATTTTTAAAACAAGTTTTAGTGTTTGTTTTTTGATCACTAGGTTTTAGAAATTTGGTTATGATGTGGCTTGAAATGGTTTGAAAGTTTATTTTACTTGACCTTTTTGGATCTGAGGACTTACAGTTTTCCTAAAGATTTGTAAAACATCAAATGTGGCCATTACTCTTCAAATGTGTTTTCTGTATCTGCCTTCCTCTCCTAGAATTCCACACACGTGTGTTAGAACATTTAATAGTATACATAGTCATGGATACTCTTGTTATTTCCTCCCATCTTTTGTCTGTTTTATTTTGAATAGATTTTTATTGCTTTGTATTCCTGTTCACTGATATTTTTTTCTGCAGTGTCTATTTTGTTGTTAATGATTCTTCAGATATTTTACTTTTCGTCTCTAGAAGTTCTATTTGGGTCTTTTCCTATGTTACATCTTTCACCTCATCATACTTATGTTTTCCTATACCTTCATGAACATATGTGGGCTATTTATAACTGTTTTTATCATCCTCTTCTGCTAGTTTCATCATGTCTATCATTTCTGGGTCAGTGGCTAATGAGTAAATTTTCTTCATGCTTCTTCGTATGGTAACTTTTGTTGGACACAGAACACTGTGAATTTTTTGTTCTCAAGTGCTAGATTTTTTGAATTCCTTACTGGTGTTTAATTTTGTTTTATCACTTAGTTAAGTTACTTGGAATCAGATTTTTTAAGGCTTGCTTTTAAGCTTTGTTAGGGCTTGTTCAGTGCAACTTTTAATCTAGGTCTAGTTTGTAGTCCCACGAGGAAAGCAATTCTCTGAGGGTTTTACCCAATGCCTCATGTATCACAAAGTCTTTTTGGATGGTGGGAACACAGACGATTTCCAGCTCTGGGTGAGCTCAGAGAATTGTTCTGCATTCTACTTTCTGGTGACTTTTTGCCAGACTCAGATAATTGCTTCTCCCATACTCACAGATGAACTCTCAGCCAAAGATTTGAAGGCTCTTCTCTGGCAGTCTCCAGAACTCTCACTCTCTCTTTGTAGCTCTCTCCTCTCCAGTATTTTGCCTTGAAAATTCTTGCCATCTTGATAAAACTTCAATTTCTTTTTCTCAATTCGGGGAGACCACCAGGCTCTGTTTGGATTCTCTTCCCTTTGCTGAATCTTGGAAACGTCTTCTAGACAGTGAACTGGAGAAACCTTAGGGAATTATTTGCTTACCTTCCCTACAGGCCCCTGAACTTTTTAAATTGCCCAGTTTATAGAAAACGTTATTTTTACCATTCTGTAGTTGTTTAAGAAAGGAGAGTTGCTGTTACTCCATCTTAGCCAGAAGCAGAAATGTACATTTATTTGTTTTGAACAGAATAGAATATCGTCATAAAATAACCTTTTAATATTTAAAATTTAACATCATAAAAAGAAGGAAAGAGACCCAATTATAAACACAGGATAAACCTTAGAGTTATGTCTTACGTTTCTAACTTTAACGCAGCAATTGAAGTGTAAAATTCTCATAGGGTAATTACGTTAATAAACCATTACCTTTTCACAGTTTTAGCAGTCAAATTTTGTACACCAACAGTGAGTCCTTCAGGCTCCTCGAATTTGGTTACAAATTCCACTTGATAGGAATCTGTCTCAGGCCACTGAGCCTCAAGTCTATTTTTTCCCCTTGAGCTATGTAAGTATAGTTGTAGGTAAATAAGAATTGGAAATGAGCCCCTTACCCTCACTCTAGTGACTGGCTAGGTCAGCCCAATATCTAATAGTGCTGATAACCCAATAACTTTCTTTTGAAGACCATCTAACAAACAGCCAAGATTGCTTAGCTAGTTAGCAACAGAAAAATAATTTGAGAGCTTCAAGTATATTGAACTTCTGGGATGAGGTTTGGCAATGAATCTGTAAAATTCTCACACATAGTTTATTTTTTATATTACATATAATGACTCCTTTTGTTTAAATATGGCTACAATTTTTTCTCTTTCTGTAAATTACCACAAAAATTAAAATTTTGTTTTATATACGCAAATGTTGGTTCTGTACACTGATTTTTACTGTTCTCTTAACACACTAACCACATCACTGCAATCGTCATTCTTATAAAACACTTCTGGTTCATAAAAGAGATGTATATGCAAAAGTAAGCCCCAAAATGCTGAAGGAGCGAGAGACCAAAGGGAAAGGTAGACAGATCCTGTTTGTCAGTGTGGGATGATTCAGTGGGAGAACTTAGAGTCAGAAGTGTGGTCTTGGGTGGCCACAAGACAGGTAGATGGCCACACCACAACCCCTAGACCCAGGGATTATGCCTGGGGAGAAAGGATATGTGCTCTGGAAGGAATGTGTAGGTAGCTACGGCTGTCACAGCCTATGATTTCTGCAACAACATCAAGGGTTGTTTGGAAGAAAACTTACAGTGAATAGCTGTTCCTACATAAAGAGTAATTCATCAACAACATTTTAAAGGCATTCCTAGACTTGGGGTTAGTTAGAAGTGGGATGGCAGATTAGCATTTAAGATTAAGTCATTCTTGTCCCCATATCTTCCTTTTGAATATCTCAACTCTTCAACAGGGAAGGTTATTTTGGTTTCAAAATCCTTCAGAAATTAATTTTGGCACAACCCTTTTACTCCTTCCAACCTTCTTTGAAACTTTCATCATTTCTCTGAAATTATCACAACAGTATTTTTGTTTCCTTTGAAAATGAAAATCCCTCAATTCACTTTGAATCATTTTTTTAAAAGTGTATAACACTCACTTGGTAAAAATATGATAATCTAAATTGAGACCAATACCTATAAACTCATATCATTGAGATATTGTTTAATACATTTGTTTCATAAACGTCCAGTATTTCAAACACTTAAAAATCTACTCAATACCTATTGCAATGTAAATCGTGTCTTATAAAAATTGACAAATTGGGAGTGATTGCTATTTTCCTAGGCAAGATCCATTTTCTTGTCTTTTTTTAAGAGGACCAGACAAATAACCCTAATGTTAGCTGTTTGGAATAAAGACTACATTTCCCAGCTGTCCTTACATGTGGGTATGACTATGTGATTAAGTCCTGGTCAATGCAACATAAGCAGAAGCATTGTGTGGGACTTCTGAGAAGCTCCTTAAAGTCAACTGGCCCCACTGGGAGCTGTGTCCTCTTTCGGCTTCTCCTCTTTCTCCCTCTTCCTCATAGCCTAGAATTCAGACTGATGGAGCTCCAATAGCCAGCTTGGACGATGAAACAAACATGAGAATGGAAACCATACATTAGAAGGGTAGAAACAGAGAAAGAGCTTGGGTCCTTGATGACTATAGAGCTACTTTACCAACCTTGTGCTGACCTCTTGTTTTCTCTTAAGGAAGAGAGAAAATCTCCTGTTTTGCTTTAGCCACTGTATTTTATATATATATATGTGTGTGTGTGTGTGTGTGTATATATGTGTGTGTGTATATATACACATGTACACACACATATATGTGTGTGTATATTTATATATGTTCATATATACATTTATATACATATATGCACATACATATATAATAGAGTGGCTAAAACATATATATATATATATATATAAAAGAGAGAGAGTGAGAGAAAGAGAGAGAGAGAGAGAGATGGAATTTCGCTATTGTTGCCCAAGCTGGAGTGCAGTGGCATGATCTCAACTCACTGCAACCTCCGCCTCCTGGGTTCAAGCGATTCTCCTGCCTCAGCCTTCCGAGCAGCTGGGATTACAGGCGCCTGCCACCATGCCCAGCTAATTTTTTTTGTATTTTTAGTAGAGATGAGGTCTTGCCATGTTAGCCAGGCTAGTCTTGAACTTCTGACCTCAGTCAATCCACCCCGCCTAAGCCTCCCAAAGTGCTGGGATTACAGGCGTAAGCCACTGCGTCCAGCCTATTTTTTTGTTATATGTAACAGAAACAAATCCTGAGTGATACAACAATAGTGATATCATTTTGTAAATAATTCAAATAATCAAAAACCTCAAATTATATGTGTAAAAATATACAGATATAGACGTAGGTACATATATTTATTATACATACACACACACATGCACATATATATGGTGATCATATGCATACAGTGATTGGCATTTATTTCAGGAAGTTTGTTTAGACTCCTTTGTATTTGCATAGCCCGGTCTTTTGCCCATACTATCACAGGCCATGCCACATTTTATCAAAATGAATTTTGATTTTTTGTAGAAATACTTTTATGATTGGTAAAAATACTTCTATCATTTATTTCAGTTACCTATTCATTAATGAAAAAATAGCAACATTGCTTTTAGTAAGATAGTCATAGAAAATATAAAGTACTAGACTGGTGCTGTTAATTCATTGCACTAAAAGATATATTACTGTGTGTTATCTTATATGCTTAGATAATGATGATCTCACCCATGATACCTTAGTCCATACTGTTCTGTAATAACTAGCCTCCAAGATGGCTGGCCCTTAACGATTCTCATCTCTTTTTCATACCCTTTTGTATCCCCACCCACACTGAACCGGTGCTGGTCTCTTATGCCTCCTAGTATATGGCAGAAGTGACAATGTGTGCACTCTGGGGCTGGGACATAGGAGGTATTTCAGGTTTCACCTTGCTCTCTGGGGTCACTTGCCCTGGGGGAGGCTAGCATCAGGTTGAGGACACTCAAATAACCCCATAGTGAAGTCCCCATGGGGAGAAGAGGACTTGCCAAAACTGACCTGCCAGGCAGATGAGTGAACCATCTTGGAACTGGATTCTCCAGCCCCCATCAAGCCTTGAGATGATGGCAGCCCCAGTTGAAATCTGACTCAGCTTCACAAAAAACTCAGAGCCAGAATCACATAATCAAGCCACTCCTGAATTTATGACCCACAGAATCCAAGAGAGATAACAAATGATTGTGGTTACTTTAAGCCACTGTGTTTTGTAGTGATTTGCTATAGCAGTAAATAATAGTATGCTAGCAAAGTAAATAGTAGATATGCCAATGATTGAACTTTGGATATTTTTATATAAATCAAATCAAGCTCATCATTACAGCTCTTTCTTCTCCTTTAACCTTTGGTTAATTTCTAATAATTCACAAAAGTTATTTTTCTTTTTTCAGGAAAACAAAAACTTGTTAATGGCAATCACAGGTTTACAAGAAATAAATATTTTCAACTCTAATTTTCAGGCATATTTTATCCTTTTTAAAAACTTATTTTGAGTGAGTAATTTATTAGCTACGGTTTTATTTTAAAGCTATCTAGTCCACATTTATTATTATTACAGTTATATTTCAGGTATTTCATTTCTAATTTATTGAAAATTTTTCGAGTTGTTTTTCCAGATAGAAACTCCTTGTATCATAAGTAGATTTTTTTACACAACTGATTTTGTTATTGACATAATAGTAGGCACAATGAAATGTTAAAATGATGCATCCTTGATAACTGTATTCAACCTATTGAATACCTGAAATTCAAAGTTCTTTGACATCTTACATTTGGCCTTGAATTGTTTTGTATGTTCTGATTTAATTGTAACCCATGGCCCAATACCCTGTCTCCTTGCATTCTGAGGTGTAGATTTGGGGTCTACGCTCTGGATTTAATCCCTATAGACCCATGAAAAATGGAGTCTGAGCTTTGCTTTAATGTACAGGCTCCCAGGATCCAGGTGATACTTTCGGACTGCCTGGAGGGAGACTTGGTCTTTCTAGTTTATTCTATGCCTACCTGAAGGCCCCCGGCAGGTCCTATGGGAGCCATCACAGGTGACATGAGCAGAAAACTGCATTTGAGTCTCATGTAAAAATTAAGCTCTCCACAGAGGGGCCTGAAGGCAGGTGGACAGAGGGAGTATGTGGTATCTATTCTGACAGCAAGACATCCCAAAGTCTGATTCTTTGGCGATATATGGCAAAGATGTTTAAAATGCAGAGAGGCTTTTACAAGGCCAGGTTCACTGTGCAGATCGATGGAAGCCAAGGGAAGTCTCTCTCCTTTTTATACTTCTTGCCCATTGAAGCATCTGGAATTCGGTACAAGGTCTGTGATTTTCCTCACCAAGGAAATCCTCTCTGTGGAGGGTAACAGGGGCACAGCTGATCTTGCCCAGAGACCCTTGAGGAGCTGCACCTTCTTGTGCTTAAGAGACCTGTCTCCAGGTGGAAGGAGGACGGTTGCTCACTGGTGATGGTGGAGGTGCATATGGAATGAGACTCACTGGCTTTGGAGTTAGACGGATCTGGAGTTAGACAGATCCTAATTCACCAACATGTCACTTTGGGAAAATTTACTCAGACTCACTATGTCTCAGTCTTCTCATTCTATAAAAACAGAATAATAAAACTTCCCTCAAAGAGTTGTTGGGACTCAGTGACTTCCGTCCTGCCCTTCACCCCATAATGGGTGAGTGCTCAAGAGATAAGAGCAATTATTCTTATCATCCAATTAACTCTGGATGTGCATTCAGGTTGTGGTGGGTGATAGCTGGCATAGCTAGCTTCTCCTCTGCTCTCCCTCGGGTCCCCCAGGCCACCCTGGTCTCAAACTTGAGACAAAGACTCAGAAACCTCTGAAGGAAGACACGTAGGCATAAAGTGAAAAGATTCTTGCAGAAGCCATTTTCCATTGTCCAAGACTAGAGAGCGAGCAAAGGAAGGGGGAGGCGAGGCCACTGGAAAGAGAAAGAAGGGGGCAGAATCCTCTCAGCCCCAAAGCAAGAAGGATCTTCAGGTTGTCCCAAGAGAGCAATAGGGACAGAGAGACAGCTCAGCACTTAGCTTTCCTGAGTTTGGCCTTCACTGACACATGTTCTGGGGACATCTGCTGTCCAAAGATGTGGCCACTTGCTTCTGAGCAGAGAAGTAGGAACCTGGGCACTGAGTCCCAAGAGTGGGAATGTGAACCATAAGCCTCACTCCCTGACCAAGCAGTAATGCAGAAAGACCAGGTGAGAACTGCCCCGTGGCCAGGACACAGGGGGCATCTTCTTCCCCTCCCTCGGTGCTGGGCCCTTGTCACCATCCTTCCTTTGCCAACACATAGGAGAGACACAGATGCTAGATGGGTCACTCACAGATCCTAGGATAATGTGGCTCACAGTAATTTGCACAGATATATATATTTTGGAGACCATACATGTTGACAAAGTTTTACTTTGAAAATGATGTTAAGATAAACAAACTAACTTCTCTTAGCACCACCAATATACCAAAGAAAGGACATTCTACTAGAAAGAAAAGGTTAGAAAGGCCACTATCAGAACAAAGAAGTGCTCTTCAAATGGAAGAATTTGGCTTGCTTCAAAATGAACAGTGCCCTTCGTTCTCTTTCTTGTAGGTGGTAGAGCCTGTCTGTACCCAGCATGGGAGTCAGAACGTTTCTGAGGATCCACCTTGAAATGGGCCCCATGTTCCTTAGGAGCATGGGCATAGGAGTCTGATGCCCTGGGCTGGCATCTGCTCTGCTCCTTAGTGTCTGCATGGCCTCAGAGGAATTGCTTAGAGTCTCTGGGTCACAGTTGCTTCCTGGGTAACATGGAGTATGTGAGATGTGCTCAAGAGATGAAAGCAATTTTTCTTATTGTGCAATTAATTCTGGATGTGCATTCAGGTTGTGGTGGGTGATAGCTGGCATAGTTATCCTCTCCTCTGCTCTCCCCTGCCCACCTAATAGAATTGTTCTGAGGATAATTTAGGTTAACATCAGCAAAGCACTTAGCTTAATATTCAGAATTAGGAAAGGAGTTTATAAGCGAGAGCTGCCATTATTTTTCATTGTTTTAACTTTAGATCATCCAGAGACTGCTGTTTATCTACAAAGTACTGTTTTCTACTAATTCAATGATATCACTTGGCTAGCTTTAGGGACTTCTGATAATATCCATAACATACCCATGCATGTCCCCAAAAAGCCCCTCATGTCAACCAAGTTATGGAGTGATCTAGAACATGTTTTACAATTGCCTTACGTGAACCAGGTAAAGGGTCTGACCCTCACCAGCTTAGCCACCCATTAACCTTCCAGCATTTGGTCCTAAGGCTTTGGGCAGAAGTCAATGCTGATTCCACAGTTCTTCCGGGAGATGTGTCTGCCCTCTACCCTTGCACTTTAAAGGAAGTTAATCTGGCCCTGGATCTTCTGGAGTTGAGTAAGGCTTTTTCCTGAAGGGTGATTCTGAGATATCCTTTGTTTCTCCCCCTCTCTCTCCTTCTCCTCCCTCACCCTACCCCTTTCTGCAAATAACAGGTATGTGATTGCATAAGAGAGAGCCTGACCTACAACCTACGTGTTTGGACAGAGCCATCGAAGAGGTGGATGCTAAGTACTGTGAGCCCAGCCCTTGGCTCACTGTACAAACGCACAGCCCTCAATAGAGGGTGCCCAATAAAGCAAGTTCTGTCCTATTTCTTATTCTTATCCTTCTGCTTTCATCCCAACTTTTTGGCTTATATCCAAAAGTTGAAAAGTACCCCATAATAATTTGCCTTTTTTTTTTTTCTTTTTGGAGAGAGTCTCACTGTGTTGCCCAGGCTGGAGTGCAATGGTGTGATCTTGGCTCAATGCAACCTCCACTTCCTGGGCTCAAGCAATCCTTCCACCTCAGCCTCCTGAGTAGCTGAGACTACAGGCGTGCACCACCACGCCTGGCTAATTTTTTATATTTTAGTAAAGATGGGGTTTTACCATTTTGCCCAGGCTGGTCTCAAACTCCTGAGCTCAGGCAATGCACTCGCCTCAGCCTCCCAAACCGTGCCCAGACTAAATTTGCTTTGAATATTAAAAAGATGGGGATATGAATTACTTTCTGTAACATTAATATCAAATGCTGAAAGCATAAGTACTTTATAAGGAATGACTCGAGTAATTCACTGAAACAATATCATGAAGTAAAAGATACGTAGATACACCCCTATCAACTTATGGGGATGAACACATATCTGTGACCATTTGTCTGGAACCAAGAGATCAAAATTCACAGCTCTGATTGCAGACATCTCCTAGAGACCATCTCTTGTGAGGCACAGTGCTGTAAACATTGCAAACACATCACCACATAATAATAATGCAAAGATATCCTAGAATCATATAGGGAATCTCTGGAGAAAGGATGAGGTAATAAGCCAGGCAGTTGGAACATGGGAAAATGATTGGGCCTGTAGCCCCTGAAAGCTCATCCTGCATTGAGAGGGAGGCCCCATGTGATGGCGCCGACAATGCATTGATCATTCCTCATCTTACAGAATCACTCTCGGTAGTTTGGTTGATTGTATCAGACCTACTACAATCATAATAACATCAATAAAAAAAGAGAACCTGGGACTTTTCCTATTTTTACCAAAAAAAGAAGGAAACATTTTAAAGCATCTCTCTGAACCCTACTCTAATTTTATTTCTTGAGTTTCCTCATTGGAAGGTACAGATTTCTGTAGCCAAATTTGATGAAATCAAAGTCCTACAATTTTTTTTTTTTTTTTTGAGATGGAGTCTTGCTGCAGTGCCCAGGCTGGAGTGCAGTGGCACAATCTCAACTCACTGCTACCTCTGCTTTCCAGGTTCAAGAGATTCTTCTGCCTCAGGCTCCTGAGTAGCTGGGACTACAACCGCACACCACCACGCCCGGCTAATTTTTGTATTTTTAGTAGAGACAGGGTTTCACCATATGGGCCAGGCTGGTCTCGAATTCCTCACCTCAGGTGATCTGCCCTCCTCAGCCTTCCAAGGTGCTGGGATTACAGGTGTGAGCCACCACCCTGCCCAAAAGAATAATTTGAACTAAATGAATTTCATATTTTTATTTGAAAGTCTGGACTTTATGAAAGAATGTATTTATCTGTTAAACATTAACTGAGAAATTGGAATGAAGATAGCGCTTTTCAATTTAGAGGAGGAAGAAAAATGAATAATAACAATGGTATTAATATTATTTTTAAAAGGCTTTAACACAAGTATGAGTAGGATTATTATGCAAAATAACGGTCATTAGGTATCAAAACTGACTTTTCCACCCTTAAAGAGCTACTTTCTGGAAACTAAGTGTGATTAGTAAGGAGGGGAGACCTTTGGTCTCCTAGTTGCACCTGTTGCCAGTAGAAGGGGGTCCCTATCTAGGCAGCAAGAGAGGGTTCTTGGATCTCCCGCAGGAAAGAACTCCAGGTGAGTCACAGAGTGCAGAGAGAAGACAGAGAGTTTATTGAAAACTACTCAGAGTAGGGCGTCCTAAGAAGGCAGGAGGAGGAAAGCCTCCTCTTTGTTTTAAGTTTTTCTTACATGGGGGTCTTATCCATGTAAAAGCTACGCTATATCTATGTGCAGGTGGGCTGACAGCATGACAACATTTATTGCTTTGCTGATTTAAAGGAAATGATCCATGGCGTTTACTGCGTAAATACATTTAGCACATAACTATATTGGGCCAGCCAAACAGTCGGCTGTCGGAGGAGGGTGTCCTTGCAGGCATTATCAAGCTGCTTCCTCAGCCGTAAACATCTTATGACCGTGGGTCATGACTAGCAAGGAATGTGCCTTGATTTCAAAATGGTGTTGCTCTGGCTCTCCTATGCTCCTGCTTCCCTGACACACCCATCGGTGAATGAGATGTGCCTCCTTTCCGATGACGCCATATCTATGCCCTGAGCCCCCCACTGCCTGATTAGTAGGCAGTGCCATCTTTTCCTGGTGCCTTCTTGCCCAATTGCTCCTTTTTGGAGTCCTCAGTGGGAGGACAGGGTGGTTCTCATGGGCCCCCGGATTGAACCTGGGGGTATTCACCATCCACCACACACCCCCTAGTGGGATTGGGGTCCCTGGGAGTTGTGATGGCTGTCCAAGCTGCCAGCCTCTTGCTGCTGTCCCTGCCCCTCGCCACCAGCCTCCAGGGGGTGCCAGTCCAGCTCTTCCTCCGGGGCTTTCTCTAATCATTTTGCCAATTTGTCTGGGTTGTGGAGTAGATAAAGGCATTAAGCATAACAAATTTACATCTTCTTTCTGTTTGTACACTTAAAAGAAATAGTATAATAAAAAAATGCAAGTAAACTCTTTTAGAAGGAGTTGCATTGATTTAAAATTGGGAGATGGCATATACTAAGATGGTTGTGATATAAACTAGACAAATGTTTTTAAGGATTTTTTTTTCAAAGCGTTCAGGGAGGACATGCTTTGTATCAAATAACTTGATTGGCTTCTGAATCAAAAATGTATTCTCTTTCCACTACTCCAAGTGATCCCCTGGGCATATTCTGTGTAGGCCTGGAACCAGGAGTCCAGGGCCTGAGTTTGAAGAAGGCAGGTTTAGAATCAAGGAAAGAAAAACCCTGAGCTGTTAGCTGAGGTGAGAGCGGTGTGATGGCTGCAGGGATGGTGTGGTGTCCAGGCAGGGGTGGGGGCAGGGGTATGTCAGTATCAGAGACTCCTACGGAGACACCCACGTCCCTCCTGGAGAGACCTGGTGAGATCTCAGATAGCAAAGGTTCAATTTGCAAATCACTCAATGAGGAGTCAAAACAGTAGCTCCTGGGGGGCTAGTGAGACTACAGGATTCATGCTAATGACAGTATTAAGAGTGACGGGAAGCGACTTTGTCCTCATCAGTGAAAGTCATCCGCAGACAGCAATAAATGGATTCCTGAATATTGTGTGTGGCATGAATAAATAAATAAATAGGCCAGAAATGAAATTCTAATAGACTTGGTGGAAAGTAATTTGCAAACAAATCTTTCTGCTGCTGGGGATGCAAACGGCATCTGTGGGAGAGGTCGTCAGTGTCTCTAACATATTTCCTAATTACTAATGCTAATTACTTGCATCATCATTTGCATACCATCTTGAGGCAGAAACTACCAGGGCCCAGGAGTAGGTTTTCTTCTTTCTTTTTCTTTCTTTTTTTCTTTTTTCTTTTTCTTTTTGTTCCTGTTCATTCAGAAATGAAGAATACAGAATTCTACCTAGGCTGAGTGCTTCTCAACACACAGGACACACAGGACAGCTGGAACAGATTTTGCCCCTCTCCTTTTAGAGTCTGGCAGCTTCCAGCTCTCAGATCTAAACATAAAGACAGATATAGATACATGTGTGTGTATATATATAATTGAGAAATGGATATACATGGAGATATATATATGGCCAATTTGCAAGAATTTTTAGGCACTTCCAATTCTGGGACTCCATATGGCCCAGTGGTTAAAAGCCCAGGCCCTGGATTCAGACCCTGACTCAGCCACTTACTAGCTCTGAGATCTACAGAATGGAGTGTTTAAAAAAGAAGAAGAAGAAGAAAAAAAAACTTTAGACAAATTAAATATGACAGAGTTTGAGCAAAGAACAACAGATGAATCGGACACCCCCAGAACTAAAATAAATTCCGAGCAACTCTGGGGCTGCCACATGGTTGGTTAACATTTATGGACAGAAAAAGGTCAGTGACTTATGGAAAACGGAAGTGAGGGACAGAAAACAGCCAGAGATTGGCTATAGCTCCGCGTTGCCGTATTGGAACACAGTGTGAGCAGTTGACGGCCTGTGATTGGCTGAAACTCTGTGATTGGCACAGGGGTAGGTTATAACCTGCTTACATGTCCAATTAGGTTACAGTCCACTATGTACAGAGAAACCCTTAAACTGAACTTAAGATATGTATGGAGGCAACTTTAAGCTGAACTCAATTTAACAGGAGTAACACAGGGTGTTCCTTCCAAGGTTGCTGTGAAGATCTGCACCACGGCAAGAGAAATTTTTATATAGAGAAAATTTAAAAATATTTACAATACCAGAGAAATAACGCTTAAATGTTGGGGTTAGAATAACAAAGGAACACTAGCTATATTTGCAATGGCTTCATTGCACCTCTCACTTAAAAAATCCATTAGGATAGTCAAATACAAAAAGGAAGAGCCAGAAGTCAATTTCAAGGTAAAATTTCTGCCACGGTATAAACTCTATAGATGGGTTGAGAAACACATTCTCCATCTTCTGAACTGGAAGAAAAATCTAATTCTCTACAATTTGCTGCTGCTGCTTTTTTAAAACAATAAAACGAACAAACAAGAAGCCAAAGCAGTCAGGTGGCCACCTGTCAGTCAGCTCTGCAGACAATTTCTTCTCAATTAGGAAGGCCCAGAGCCCATCACTTTCCCGTAGCCCTCCCCACGTGGACTGGTCTCTCCACACTTCATGTTCACAGACTGTAATTCTCTGCAGGCCACAGAGTGGGCAGGGCAGGGAATGCACCAAAGTGGCTGTTTTTGGGGTTTCTCTAACAACAAGCAGATGTAGCATAAAGCCAGGAGCCCTGAGTGCAGAGGAATCCCGGCCTGACACTCACCCCTCTAGGCAAAGACTCATACGCTTCACTGAACTCACTACCAGTTTGGTCAGGACAAATAAAATGGCTATGGGTTCAGGACAGGAGTCAACATCTATCTTGCACTAGCAGGAACAAGAATCTATCTTTGCTGATGCTCTAGGCCTGCCGCGGTGCAGATCTTCTCAGCAACCTTGGAAGGAACACCCTGTATTACTCCTGTTAAATTGAGTTTAGCTTAAAGCTGCCTCCATACATATCTTAAGTTCAGTTTAACGGTTTCTCTGTACATAGTGGAGTCTCCCTCTGTCGCTCAGGCTGGAGTGCAGTGGTGCGATCTCAGCTCACAGCAACCTCCACCTCCCGGGTTCAAGCAATTCTCCTGCCTCAGTCTCCTGGGTAGCTGATATTACGGGCACGTGCCACCACTCCTGGCTAATCTTTGTATTTATTTATTTATTTTTTTAGTAGGGATGGGGTTTCACCAGGTTGGGAAGCTGTTCTTGCTGCCCTGCCCTACCCTGCTTTTCCTTTAGAAACTCCAATAAAGACAGTGGCCTAAACCTCATGTCTTCTGCCTCTGACCGTCCTGGTGTCTTTCCCATGTGGCCTTACATGGCATGCTGTGCCTCCTGTCTCTTAAAGCTGTGAATATTATATTAACAGGTTATTTTTGTCTCCTCTGTCTCCTTTTGTGGCCACACCTGAATAACCATTAAAGAATACAAAACATCTTTCTTTAAAACAAAATAAAAAGAGTACCTTCCTATTACTAAAATATAGAGTAATTATATCGTAATAATTTGGGCCAATTATTCGAGATGTAAAAGGTGAGATTTTATTAACAAATTAGAGACTCAAAGTGTCTTTGTAGCTTGATAAATTGTGATTTGTTGTGTGCTGATGTCTGCTTAAAATGATAGGTATGAAGTCTTGTAAAGAGTCCCAAAATGAACTTTGCTGCATTTAATTACATGTTGTTGAGTGAATTAATTATGCCACACTCCATGAGAGTTTTCTAATTCCTTTTCCTACAGGTATAATAATCATCCTTGTATTTCTGGAGTATATTTAAGCTTATATAAATGTTAATCATCACATGAATCACAAATTCAGTCCATTACTCAACATTACCCTATATTAGTGTTCTATTGCTGCCTATCAAACTGAGCAAACGTAACAGTTTTAAACTTAAAACTGACCCATATCACAGTCTCCATGGGTCAGCAGTCTGGCCATGGCTTAGCTGAGTCCACTGCTCAGGGTCTCACAAGTCTACAGTCCAAGTGTTGACTGGGCTGTGTTCTCATCTGGGTCCTTGACTGGGGAAGAGTCTGGTTCCATGCCCTCTTCCATTGTTGACAGCTTTGATCTTGTGCCCCTAGGGCTGAAGATGATTTCTGTTTTGCTGCTGGCTACCAGCAGGGGTTGCTCTCAGGATCTCCAAGAGGGCACTGGAAGTTTCCTGCCATGTGGCCCTCTCTGGAGGCCTCCCATAGCATGGCTGGCACTTCTTCAAGGCCAGCAGGAGAATCTCTTTGCTGAGATAGAGTCTCCCCCTTCCTTCTTTCCTTCCTTCCTTCCTTCCTTCCTTCCTTCCTTCCTTCCTTCCTTTCTTCCTTCCTTCGTTCCCCTCCCTCCCTCTCTCCTTTCTTTCTCTTTCTTTCTTTCCTTTCCTTTCCTTTCTTTCTTTCTTTTCTCTCCTTCCTTCCCTCCCTCCCTCCCTCCCTGCTTGCTTGCTTGCTTTCTTTCTCTCTCTCTCTTTCTTTCCTTCCTTCCTTCCTTCTTTCTTTTCTTCTTCCTCCCTCCCACCCTCTCTTTCTTTTTTTTTTTTTTGAGACAGTCTTGCTCTGTGGCCCAGGCTGGAGTGCAGTGGCCGGATCTCAGCTCACTGCAAGCTCCGCCTCCCGGGTTCCCGCCATTCTCCTGCCTCAGCCTCCCGAGTAGCTGGGACTACAGGCGCCCACCACCTCGCCTGGCTAGCTTTTGTATTGTTAGTAGAGACGGGGTTTCACCATGTTAGCCAGGATGGTCTCGATCTCCTGACCTCGTGATCCGCCCGTCTCGGCCTCCCAAAGTGCTGGGATTACAGGCTTAAGCCACCGCGCCCGGCCCCCTCCCTCTCTTTCTTCCTCCCTCCCTCTCTCTGTCTCTCTTTCTTTCTTTCTTTCTTTGCTCTGGACATGAGCCCTGCTTGCATTGTGCTGCTCCAAATTAAAATGTGAGGGGATCCATTTGGGGGTGTGGCTAGTTGGGGGAAATAAGAGTTCTGTTTTATACATGTTAAATTTAAATGACTGTGACATTCAACTAGAAATATTGACTGTGGATATGTGAGTCTAGACCTCAGAAGAGTGGTTGTACCTAGAGGTATAAATCTGGTGTGTTTCAGCATAAAAATGGTATTTAAATCAACAAGAACATTTAAAAATCACTTGGGAAGAGAAAAATAGGTGGAATAGAAATACAAGAAAAGTCCAAGAAAAATATCATTTTTAAAAAGAGAAAGGACCATGACCCAAACCTTAGGAATTCAGTATTTGAAGGTTGGAAAGAGGAGGAGAAGTCGCAGAATAAGGTAGAGTCTGAAATAATGTAACCTAATCAAGGAAGTAACAGCCTGTATTTCATCAACTCTGCTATATTCTATTGATGAGAAGAAGTGTGGTCCTGCCAGCACTCAAAGGGTACAGGGAGACTCAGGGCATGAACATTGTGGACAGGGATCCTGGGCCATATTACACTTCTGCCTGCCATTGGCCACTTTTTTTTGTGATTATGGCCTCATGCTTTAGGAAAATCTAAGAGATTTCAGATGTGTTCCAATGGGCAGGGAAGAATGACGTTTTTATCCCAACTTAGGTTTAGAGATTTTGAGAAACTTCACTGCTTGCTTGCTTAATTGTTCATGTATTTTTGGAGTAGTAGAATTTGCTAGATTCTTTTTACCTCTTGGGGTACTCATCCTTCATCTACATGAGTGCTGGCTGATATAGGGAGTATAAAAGCCCATTTCCCTTGCCTCCAGGTGGCGTAATTCTATGGCGCATTTTATGTACCAAATACCCTACCACCAGCACACACTCACTCCATGGGTTAAGCCAAGGTTAGACTTTACCGGAGGCCACCTTCTTGCTTTCCTCCTTTCTCTCCCCTTTCCTGCTTCCTCCCTCCCTTACAGGTGTCTCCTAAAGAGACCCCTCCCTATAGATCCCGTTGACCTGAATCCCTGACTCAGGCTGTGCTTCCAGGGAATCTGACCTGACCTGAGATATTCACCTTGTCTCAACAGAACTGTCAGATGCTCTAGTGTAACAATCACCTGCCTGGGCTTTGGAACCAGGAAAGTCCAGGTTTGTTTCCTGGCTCTGCCACTTACTAACTATGTACACCTGTTACTTAATCTCTTGGAGTCACAGTTTCTCTACCAGCAAAATGGACATAATAAGGGTAAGAAGATTAAAGAAAGGGGGTTTGTAAAATGCACATCATATAATAAACACTTGAGAAATTTTAGCTATTTTTATTATTTCCAAGAGATGAATATAATAATGAGTATATAGATATACTTTTCAAGGAAATATGTCTTTTAAAATTTTAAGCTCCACACGTATGCTTTCTTTCACATCTGAGATAATTACGCAAGCTCTCCAGGCAGTGGCTTTGATTTGTTTTTGATACTGGTGGTAATAGGTTCCATTGGAACATTGCCTCTTTCTGGGCACTGCCTGTGAATCAATGGCTCCCCGTGGCAAGGCTTCTTACTAGGTGGCTAAGAGATCCAAACCCAGTTTCACTTCGGGGACTGGAAGCCAGGTCTGTGAATTCTTTAGCAACTTGCTTTTGTTCGTTTTGAAGCAAATCAGTCTAGGTGTTCCAGGCTTCTTCCAGCTGGGCAGCTCACTTACTGCCCTAAGCAAGGAAAAATTAAAGCTCAGATCACGGTACCCTCCTTCATTAGAGGGTACTCATGGGTTTGGAGAGCAGTGGGCGGGCTCACAGGAGAGAAGGAATGTAAATACTTACCCAGTAGATTTTATTTTATCCCTTTTCCATTATGAATGACCTTATAATCCATGGTAAAGATTTTGAATATTACTCTGGGCAATGGGGAGTCATTAAAATGTTTTAAACAGAGAAATGACATCTCAGATTTGCATTTTAGAAGTCCTTGGCTCCAGTGTGGAGAACAGATTGTGAGGGAAGAGGGAGGCAGGGAGAGCAAATGCGGAATTGTTTTAGCTATCTGGGAGAAAGGCAACGGGGCCCTGAATTAGTGCAGTGATTGTAGGGATGAATAGAGACTGGGAGAAGATTCTGGAGACAGCTGGGGAGCAGAACCAATGGGATTGGCATTGATTACATGTAAGGGGAAGAGAGGGATCAAGAATAGGCTACAGGAGGCTGAGGTGAGAGGATCTCTTGAGCCCATGAGTTTGAGGCTGCAGTGAGCTGTGATTGCACTGTGGCACTCCAGTCTGAGTGACAGAGTGAAGACCACGCCTGTGGCTTCTGCATTTCACAACTGGCTTGATGATGAGTCATTCATTGAGATAAGGAACATGGTGAAGTTTGGCAATATCAAGCTGTGATGCCGAGTGGAGATGTCTGGTAGGCGACTGGCTACCAAGAGGGAGGAGTAACAGACTCAAGGCAGCAGAAAGAAGAGAGATTAGGGGGTGTAGGAGAATGGTCGGACCCACTAGAAAACCACTGGGGAGCACCTCCTTCAGGGTGTGGCCAGGCTTCTGTTAAGGCAAGGATGGAAAAGGAACAGTTGCTAAAGCATTTTACAATAGGGGTGGTTTATTAACCACGAAAAGTTTTGTGTGAGTTTTTTCCAGAGAACATGGACATACTTTGGGGGCAGAAGAGGAGAGGAAAGTTAACTGAGAGAGTACGGAGATGACAGTATGGTAGAATAAGATGTCCAGAGGGACTTTCAGCTCAGAAGGGTCCAGGAAGAACAAGCAGGCAAGGCCTGGGGTTTCCTTAACTGCAAGAATCCCAAAATGCCGAGGCACCGGGAGACAGAAGGGTCCCTGTCCGAGAGAGCAGCTCAGCAGTGCATTTCTCTGGTTCCTTTCTTCTGTTTTCAGAACCCTGGCCCAGCAGTCATGAAGTTCTATGTCCTTGTTCTACCCGTAGTGCTATGGGCTGAACTGTATCTCCTCAAATTCACACTTTGAATTTGTAACCCCCAGTACTTCAGAATGTGACTGTGAAGACAGGGCCTCTAAAGAGGTACTTAAGTTAAATGAAGTCGTTAGAGTGGACCTCAAATCCAATATGACTGTGGTCCTTATAAGAAGAGATGAGGACACAGACACACACAGAGGAAAGAACACAGGGAGACAAAGGGAGAAGACAGCCACCTGCAAGTCAAGGAAAGAGGCCTCGGGAGAAACCAACCCAGCTGACACCTCCATCTAGACTTCCAGCCTTAAGAGTTGTGGGGAAATAAATGTCTGTTGTCTTGGACTCACCCACGGGTGCTTTGTTATGGCAGCCCTGGCAAACTCATATGCACTGATGCTGGAGGAGGAGCAGAAAAGGAGGTGTCCTGCTTTGTTTTGGAAGCCAGAGTGAACACGGCTGGCTGGATGTTCCCACAGGGCTACCTCCACCTGGCTGGAAACCCTGGTCCTACTGCAAGAAAGGAGGCTGTGGCTGCAGGGGCAGACCTGTGGGAACCTCCGGAGGAGATCCAGGATATGGCCCCGGTTCAAAGTAAGCCGTGGGAGAAATGGCGCCTCCCCACAGAGCTGAGCCAGGGGCAAATGAGAAAATCAAAGCCCTTGATACATGGTGCAGGTGAATAGGGGGCAACCTAGACAGGGTTCTGGGTGCCATCTCCAGCCCACTGCTGGCCTGCCTGTGACCTGGGACAAGCTAAGCAACTTCTGTGTCTCCAGTTTCTTAAACTGTAAAAAGGGCATAATAATAATCTAATGCCACCCTCCTGGGTTTACCTTGGGGATTAAATGAGATGATAACGTATGTGCTTAGAACGGTGCCTAGCACCACGTAAGCATGCAGGCCAGCACCCTCATTCATTTGTGATTCCACACATAGTCGTGAAGCTTCTGGACACAGGCACTGTGTAATCTGCCTTGGAGAATACAAAGGTGAGGTTCAAAATCAAGCAATACTTTAAAAACCGAAGACTCCTATGGTGTTGCTAACAGCTGTGTGAGTTGTATTACACTTTATTCAATTAGACTTTTAGAACAGCTTCATTAAGGTATAACTTACATAACTTTTTAAAATCTACAGTTCAATGACTTTTAGGAAATGTAAATGATTACAGTTGTGTGACCATCATCACAACCGCCTGTTAGAAGACTTCCATTACCTCTCAAAATTGCAGTCAATCTCTACTCCCATCCCCATCCAGGCAACCACTGATCTATGGCTTTCTGCTGCCATAGTTTTGCCTTTTCTAGAATTTCATTGAAATGAAATAATACAGCATGTAATCTGTCCTGCCTGGCTTCCTTCTGAGAACGCAGTGTTTTAGCACGTGGTTGCATGTACTAGCAGTTTGTTCCTTTTTAATTGCTGAGCAATTTCCATGGTAGGGATGTACCCCATTGTGTTTACCCATTCATCAGTACATCTACGTTTGTGTTATTTCTACCTTTTGGCTGCTATGAATGACGTTGCTCTGCACATCCATGTTCAAATCCTTTTGTGGATGTATGTTTTCGTTTCTCTTGGATAGATACCTAGGAGTGAAATTACTGGGTTATATCATAAGTACATACATAACTTTTTTTTTTTTTTTTTTTTTGAGACGGAGTCTCTCTCTGTCGCCCGGGCTGGAGTGCAGTGGCCGGATCTCAGCTCACTGCAAGCTCCGCCTCCCGGGTTTATGCCATTCTCTCGCCTCAGCCTCCCGAGTAGCTGGGACTACAGGCGCCCACCATCTCGCCCGGCTAATTTTTTGTATTTTTTTTTTTTTTAGTAGAGACGGGGTTTCACCGTGTTGCCAGGATGGTCTCGATCTCCTGACCTCGTGATCTGCCCGTCTCGGCCTCCCAAAGTGCTGGGATTACAGGCTTGAGCCTCCGCACCCGGCCCATACATAACTTTTTAATAAACTGCCAAACTGTTTTCAAAAGTGGCTATGCCAACCCAGCTGGATTTTTAATTCCTTCCAAACATGAAATGTGCCACGGAGCTTATTTTACAATCAGCTCCCTCACTGCCATTACTCACTCTCACCTCCCTACAGAGCCCAAGACCACACGGTAGGTTTGCAGAAACTCACATTCCTACCAACCAGCTGGATTAACACACTCCCTAGAAACATGTAGCTTGTTTCCTGGGCTGAGCAAGTGTGGTCCTGTCAGAGATTTTTGTGCTCTACAAGAGCATGTGTCTGAAGTAATTGATTTAGTGTCTGATGCACTCTCCCTGAAGAGTGGCTGAATTACAAGCTCTCCAAATCCAGCTGATCCCTCACATGACTCACTGGGGACCACAAGGGGGACAGTGGGGCTGGGAGGCTCATTTGGAGTGTTCAGTTCTTTCTTTTGCTCCACTATGACAGGAGATTCTGCAACTTTTTTGCAGTTACTTCTATTGTTAAAGAAAAAATTATTCAATGGCCCTGGTGAAAGTATGTAAGGAGCCCTCAAGATAGGCATTGGGGACACTGCAATGGGGTTTTGCAGATGGGGAGAGATTAGGTTCAACTCTGAACATGACATATGCAAGTGGGAATTTACAGCCAAGGACACGGTGGAGGCAGTGGATGGAAACCACTAAGGGAAATCCTCAGGGTTAAAAAGGATTCTGGCTAAACCAACCTACCAGGATGCCAGCTGAAGACAGGCCAGGGTGATCAGACGGCACCTGGGGGGTGGTGGGGTGGGGGTGACGAACCTGATTAGATATCAAGGGCAATCAGGTATTTGAAGGTGTAGGATTCTTGCCAAACTGATTTAGTGGGTTCTTTGCTAAAACTGGATTTTATAAGAAAGTGCTCAGACGGGCCCAGAGGTTTTAGAAGCCTGACTAGTGTTCGGTCAAGCAGAGAATCTTTGTCACTATCAGCTTGAAAATGGTGAGATCCAAAACACAGGAACATGGCACCTGTGGTGGGAACTAGGAGCTCAGAAGGCCGAAGGGAATCCTTCTGGTTGCCCCCAGGAGTCCAGACCCAGAGGGTCTGCACCAAGAAAGCCTTTTGCTCGTGTTGCTTTTAGAGAAGAGGAGGCCAGCTGGGCAGCACCGCCCCTCCTGGGTTATGTGCAGCTGAGACACTCGTATCCTGGCAGTGAGCCCAGGCCATCTGGATGGCCAATTCCTTGTTCCAGACCAGGGCCTGATCTCTTGGGATTGTTCTTGCAGGACCCAATATGCACAGTGAAGGAAAAAGTAAGTGCGGAGGAATGACCACAAAACCCGCCAGATCTGATGGGGAGCATGATGCAGAAGCTGAGCCTCCAGGCTCCCAGCACTGTGGTTTCCGGGGTTCCTCTGATGCCCCTGAGCTCCTGATTCCCCGTCGGAAAATGAGGACGAACATTCCCCTTTCTGCCCCACAGTGTGAAGGTCAGTCACATGGTGTGTAAAAACCCTTGTCACCAGGAAAGCGGCTCTCAGTGGAAGTGACTTGTGCATTCCTGAGCCATAATCAAGCCTGGCGCTCCTCAGACCTCCCAGATGATAAGAACCCCTTGGACAGATGCTCAGATGACCAGCCTCATCCCTGGAAATTCTCATCAGTGGGTGTGGGTTGAGGCATGGGAATCAGTGTCAAAGCAAGTTCCCTAGGGTGATTCTTCTCCTCAGTGACTGGGGAAACACAGACCTTCTAGTTGAGCGGTTCTCAGGCTTGTCTGCAGTGACCTGGGGGAACGTAATAAAGACAAAGACTCCCTTTTTTATGTTTGACCACTGATGGCTTTCAATCCGTTCTCTTTCCCTCCCCCTGGAACCACATCCAGGCAAGTTGATGAGAACATTGATGCTTTCTCCCTGGGTGCCTGAATGCTCATGGGGAGTTCAAATCCTGGCCTCTGTGCAGGAACCCTCAACCTGGCTGGCTCACTTTTAACCACAGTAAGAACCAATGGCACTGCCATCGCACTTACTTTGTTTCCTGAAGCCCCCTGGAGTGTATTGAGCCCAACTTGATCTCCCAAGAAAGTCACATTATGTGACCCTTTTCACATCCTAACAACGAAAGGGACCAGTCTGGGCATCCTAACCAATTTTGGATGGGGGTTAATCCCACCCTCCATGGGGCACCTGCACTACAGGGGGCTTCAAAGGCCACTGCCTGGCCTGCAGAGTCAGATGTGAGTATCTGGGAGGCAGCCTGGCCCTCAGTTGAAAGGCCCCTGGTGATTGTTGGGGACAGTGGGGACTGAGGACGTGGGTCTCATTCTCACTTCCCATCCAGTTGACCGTAGCTTTCTCTTAGCTGGCCTTGCCTCAGCCTGGTGAGGGCAAAGTCTGTACATTTTTTGTTACCTTTCTATTCCCAGATCTTAGCACAGTGCACAAAATCCAGGAGCTGCTTAATTGACAGAAAGAAATGAAAAGGAAATGATTGCTTAGAAACAGTGATCTCATATCAGCCAAGTATATACCAAGAGTCAGGCCTCCTTGGCTTTGACACTTTCTCCTCTCTATTGCTATTCATTCTGGGGATCTTTGGGGTAAAACTACATGTTAAAAGGTAAGGAATAAGACTCTAGCTGAGGAATAGGATTTTCACACCCAGAGTTGTTAAAAAATGCAACAGAGTCCCATATTGAACTTTAAACAGAAACTGGATTAGGGATTCTTTAGAAGGGATTCTTAAAATGGGTGACCCCAAGCCTAAAGGACTTCAGTGGAGTCTTCTAGTCTTAGTCCAGCTGTTTGTAATGGAAGAGGTTCAGTGACTCTTGTCGGACACTAGATGGCGATCAGGCATCGATAAGGCCCAACAACTGCCTGGGACCTGAGACCTGGGATTGGCTCCTCCAAACCCGGCCACCACCCTGGGAGGTGGCCATTGTCATCCTGATTGTCTGTGGGAGACCAGTGAGGCTGGCGGCAGGGATTAGGACTTCACCCAAGGATCACACCCTCCTTCAACCCTTCTGTGCAGCAGGTTTTACATTCATGTGCAGTGACCGCAGGCGAGGGTGTGGGGCACAGTCCATGAGAGAGACCAGGGGGCCAGCAGTGGTGGGTAGGGCTATGTGCAATGCAGCCAGGGACCTCGGAACGGGTCTCTGCGGCCGCTGGACCCTGCCCCACGGGCCTCGGGGAGGAAGAGCTCCTGAAGCCCGAGAAGGGCTGTGCTCTAAGGCAGCCTGCCTAGGCCTACCCTGCAGCCCCCACGATGGTTTTCAGGATGCCTCTAATAACACCCATGTCACTCAAAATGGCCAAGCACCACTTTGATCACTTTCCACATATCAATGTATTTAATCCTCACATAAGCACGATGGACTGGGTACTACCATCATTGTCATTCTACAGATGAGAAAACTGAGGCACAAGAAAATTACAAACTTTGTTCGAAGTCATTTGTAGACCAAAAAAAGAAAAGAAAGAAAAATTCTGAGCCCCTCGACCATCTAAATGAACCCTTCCTCTCCACAAGGACATTCCAAAGCTAACCTGAAAAACTAGTTCAGGCCATGATGGGAAGCAGGGGTCAGAGGTCAGACATGCCTCGTTATGCCCTCCTCCCTTTTGGAATTACTGATAGAACATTTACAATCTATTCTCTCTGAAGCCTGCCACCTGGAGGTTTCACATACATGATTAAACCTTGGTCTTCACAATCCCTTATCTTAACCCAGACATTCCTAAGTACTCTGACAATAATTTAACTCTTTCAACCAATTGCCAATCAGAAAATCTTGGAATCTACCTGTGATCTGGAATCCTCCTCCACTCCAAGCCCTGCAGCTTCCAGTGGACCCACCTTTCCAGACAGAAACAATGTTCATCTTACATGAATTTGATTGACGCCTATGTCTTCCTAAAATGTATAAAACTAAACTGTCCCCGACCACCTTGGGCACACGTTCTCAGGATGTCCTGAGGGCTGTGTCATGGGCCATTGGTCACTCATATTTGGCTCAGAATAAATCTTTTCAAAGATTTTACAGAACTTGACTCTTTTCATCAACACATTCAACAAGTAGGTGACAGAGAGGGGATTATGCCATTTTTTGAGACAGTCTCACTCTGTCACCCAGGCTGGAGTGCAATGGTGCAGTCATGGCTCACTGCAACCTCCACCACCAGGGTTCAAGCAATTCTCCTGCCTCAGCATCCCAAGTAGCTGGGATGACAGGTGCCCACCACCATGCCCAGCTAATTTTTGTATTTTTTAGTAGAGATGGGTTTTCCCCATGTTGGCCAGGCTGGTCTCGAATTCCTGACCTCAGGTGATCTGCCTGCCTCGGCCTCCCAAAGTGCTGGGATTACAGGTGTGAGCCACTATGCCTCGCTGCAAAATGTTTTAGATGAATTTTGTTCAATTGAAAAAAAAAAAAAAAAAAAAACTTGTTACCTCTTCAGACTTCCTTGGGATGAAGCAACTGACTCCCTCTCACAGGAAATTTCTATGACAGTCAACAAAAGCTGTCAAATTGCCTGCCTTTGTTCTTTGAGAAATTAGAACTCCCTCAGCCTCCAATGCCTGCAGGTTACATTTCCAATCAGTGACTCATTTCATTGAGATGAGTTCTTTTTCCTGCAACAGTAGCAAGTTTGTTATACTAGTTGGGTCTTGGTGAGAACACTGACTAGGAACCAAAAAGAATTCCACAGCCCAGGACAATTAGGTCTAGCCATTAAAGCCCTTTAACGCTGGTAAAACCCCTCAAAGGGGCATGCTGAACGTGAGTCTTCGCAGCCCCCTGGGGCCAGCACAATGGCAAAATCACTTCACCCAGAAGCAGTTGGCCCCCAGCTGGGACATTCTGGGTTCAGTCTGGCTCCTTGTCCCAAAGGTTCCTGGTTGGCACAGTCAGGCTCTGCACCATCTATCTGGTCCTCTCCAGGGAGGCCAGGCATGAGGCGCCACGGGCAGCCTCCTGTGCCGGGAGACTCTGGTTTGCAAGTAGAAATCAAATTCATGTCTCTTTTGCTGTTAGTGTTACTTGGATACAAAATATCTTCTCTTTCAAATTAAGTTTTTGAAGCATCGAATTTTAAACTACTGGCAAGATAATGTGAAAACTACAGTGATTAGAAGGGCTTGGAACTATTCTCAGATTTTAGCTAAAATGTCACTTTCTTAGAGAAGCCTTTTGTGGCCATGCCTTCCCGGTCCCTCCATCATTCAGTCAAGACCTTCTCTGATGCCCTCCAGCACCACCATCCTTCCTTCATTGTAACATCTTAATTAGTAATCATATACTAATATATGTGATTATTTGATGTGTAGCTGTCCCCACCTCCTTCCCCCAACCTCAAATACACTAAGCTCCATGCTTGTGTTTCACAACCAGAGTGGTCAGGAAATGCCTCAAAACATCAAGCGTGTGAATTACTTAAAAAAAAAAATGAAAATAAGTGAGACGTTCAATTATAAAAGGGGAAAAATTATGCACACAAGTGAGGTCCTGTCACATGGTAGCCTGATTAATTAACTACAGGATGGCATGTACACCCAATGGCCCGTGGTGCAGTCATTAAAATTCGGAAGTATCAGTTGACTAAGAAAGATGCTCATAAGATGCCTTGTGAAATAAGCAGTTTTATAAAGCAGTCAATGATTCCTTGAAAAATACTGAAATGTGCATAAGAAAGAAACAGTTGGAAGGAAAAACTGTTAATGGCAGGAGCAAGGACATCTGAAGGGGAGCAGCTGGGGCAGGAACTCCCAACTGAGTGTCCCACCATTTCCTCCTCTCCCTGAGCCCCAGCCAGGTCACATTTCCCAGACTCGCTTGCAGGTAGGTGTGGTCATAGCTGCACCTTGTCAATGGCTTCTGGGCAGAGCTGATGTAGACCATCTCCAGACTTGACCTGCTGACACTCCCCCTGTCCCAACCTCTGTATTCTTTGGCAATCTGCCGGCTGGAGGTTAGTGTCCAAGGTGACCTTGACTTTGGAAGCCACATGGTGAAGCTGGCATAGCTGCCAGCATCCTGAATCCCTGAGGAACTGCATGAAGCAGGGCTTTGCATGACACCAACACACACACCAGCCTAAACCTGCACCCGATTGGGGCCAGGGCAGTATCTAAGAGGCCATGGTAAAGCAGGGTGAAGCTGAGGATAGAATCAGATGGAGAGGCAGGGGTCTTGAAGTTACTGGAAAGGTGTTTCAAAGACTCATCTTTTCAGGCCTCTCCTAGTGCAGTGCTGTGGCAGGGGCCTCGCTCCTTCATGTATGGGATCTGATTGTATCTGGGCTCTGTCAAGCTCCATCTGCCTTTTCCACCAGGGAGCAAACTCCATTCCCACGACCTCAGCTGGACTCCACAACCTTCCAGGTATGTCCAGTTACTGAAGCAGAGTCTCATTTTGTCGCAATTCAATCTTGTTCAATTTAAAAGTTTCAGTCTCATATCTGATCTAAAGCTCTCTAGGCTGGAGGCATTTGTGGCTGTCATGGTGTGGAATGAAGGGTCCTGTGTCTGGCCTCCTTCTTCCCGGCCTGGGGCTGGGGCATTAAGGAGGGAAAGAGGAAAATCTATCCCCTTCTCTATCTCTATGTGGCACCTGACTATCCCCTTTGGGTTAAGGAGAACCATTGCTCCCTTCCGTGGCAATCCCCCCTCAGTGGTGACAAGGTGCTGTTCTTGTGACCGAGACTGATTTTCTGTCCACACGAAGCAGCTATGCATTTTCTTTTGCAGCAGGCATCCTGCTCGGGCTCTTACGTGGGAAGAGTACCTGGGCATGGGAGCTCTGGCCAATGATGTCCACTCTACCCAGGATAATGATGGAACTTTTCTACCCTGGCAGTCTCTCCCTTACTCAGTGGTATGCGGGAGCCAGCTTGGACCAGCTCATAGGAGCTGATGATTAGATTTTTAGGAATTTTGTGAGCAGATTGATATTTCCTTGGTAGTCTGAAATATGTCCTGCTGGGAGCATTTACACCACAGGAATTGGCAAGAGCTATACACGAGGACTGTTGTCTTCTACCCAGAGAACTGGCTACTAAAATGTATTAGCACACTACTGACTTTCTCTGTAGGGTGAGTGGCTTGGCTACTTTCAAACAAGAGACAACCACTACTGTTGAAGAAAGAGGGGACTACTTGGTATCTGGAACCAAAAGCTGAGTAAATACACTGCCCTGTAAGCAAGGGAGGACTATGCAATTGGAGATGTGAGTCTCTCTGAAGACACAAACTGCTGACTTTATATAGGGTTTTGAGAACTATGATCTTCAGGGATTGGAGGACTTTTGGAGGCAAGGTGAATTGTCCTGTAGCTGTGAAATTGTGGCTACTGGGATTTAACTGTTATTGATTGGTTGGCTTTTAGAGGTGCAGCTACTGATGTGAAGATGCTGCTGATTGATTGGAATGGCTTTAAAATTGATCACGGTGGTTACTTGTTGCTACCACCAAAGAACAATCCGTTCTTCCCTTTCTCGAATTTGGAGCACAGGAAGTCACCATTCTCTGAATTAGCGATGGTATCCTGGATCTTAAAGGAAAGGATGTTTAAGTGGAGGTCCCATGGAAAGATGAGGGGGAATGTGTGGATTTTAGTCCTTTAAACTCAGTGTTTGCTGCACAAAAAGCAATCAGTCTTTGCTCTTCTAGAGCTTCTCTCAATGTCCAAAGCCTCTAACCAGTTTGGCTTCTCTTTCCATGGGGCACAGGGAGTCCCAACCTTGCTGAGAATCAGGTCTTCTCTGATGGTAGTGCTGGGGAGTGGTGACCATTTGTAGGAGTGTCCATCTTCAGGGAAGATGCTGCATCCTTCAGCAACTCTTGTAGGACAAGAGAAGATCTCACCAGTATATCACACCATCCTGTGTAATTCACATAACAGTTCTCTCTATGGTTCTCATTCCCCAGCTCTCATTCATAGAACATTCTTCTGTGTATAGAGCTAAAAATGGTCATCTTTTAAGTTCTCACCTGTCACTCTGGGACAACATCAATTACTTGATCAAATCAATAATACAGAGCTTATTTAAAGCTAAATGCATTTCCTTGGAAGCTTTGGATACTATATTTAAGAGGCCCAGAAGTAAATACGACTGTGATCCATTATGCAGATTCAACCATCTTATAAAATATCACATACAGTCAGTGTTTACCTAAGGGCAGCAAAAACAGCAATACTGCAATTAATTATTTAGGCAATAGCATCTCTGAGAGTTGCTTAAGTGATATTTATGATATTTTGCCATGGCAACTATTCTTGTTTTGAATATTATTAAAAATCTACCAAACTGCAGTAGTAATGTACTTCTGGTTTAAAAATTGCATTGAGATAGCATCTCCAGATAAAGTCTCTCCCAGTGAACTACTAAAATTCCTGTCGAAGATGAAGAAGCTATGAGTATGGCAGTTTAGTCGTGGGCTGGCTGGATGTGGAGCCCCTCGAGCAGAAGGATCACACCACCAGAAAGGTCAATTGTGCAGCCCAGGGACAGATGAGATGCAATTTCCTACACAGCGTGTTAGTTTCCTATTGCTTCTCTAACAAATTATCACAAATTCTGTGAATTAAGACAACAACGTTTATTATATTATAGTTATGAAGGGCAAAAGTCTAAAATAGGATGGCAGTGCTATGTTCCTTCAGGAGGCTCTAGAGGAGAATCCACTTCCCTGCCTTTCTGGCTTCCGGATGCCGCTTGCATTCTTAGGTAGAAGAGCCCTTCCTGCATCTTTAAAGCCAGTACCATTGCATCTTCAAAATCCCCCCTGCCCTTCACCTCTGCGTCTGTTTTTCACTTCTCCTCTTCTGACTCTGACCTTCCCATCTCTCTCTTATAAGGACTCTGTGATTACATGAGCCCACATCAATAACACAGGTTAATTTCTTGATCTTAAGATCCTTAATCACTATGAACAAAGTTCCTTGTTTGCCATGTAAGGTAACACATTCACAAGCTTTAGAGATTAGGATGTAAACATCTTTGGGGAGCCATTAGTCAGCCCACTTTACACAGGTTCACATGTCATGTTCTGGGAAACATCAGGACCTCCTGGGAATTAGGATCTGTGAAGATCCGCCCTGAATTCACAAGATAAGTGGGGGATAGAGCATGTATAATGTCACCCCCATAGCCTGCATGAGTCTTGAAGTTTTCATTGCAGGGAAGAAGGGATTTTAAAAACTTGACTTGTCTAGCACTGACAATTCCTGACCTACAGGATGGCTTGGATGGACCATAGTTCTGAGATGTGACACATAGAGACATTGTTATGACTCGATGGTATCCCCTCAAACGCATATATTGAAGCCCTAACCCCCAATGTGATTGTATTTCGAATAAGGGAGTAATTAAGGTTAAATGAGGTCATAAGGGTGGAGTCCTGATCCAATGGGATTAATGTCCTTGCAAGAGACACCAGAAAGCTTCCCCTCCTTCTCTTCTGTCCATGCACAAAGAAAATGTCATGAGGGCATGTGGGCACATGGCGAGAAGGCGGCCGTCTGCAGTCTAAGGGGAGAGCCCTCACCAGACACCAATGCTGCCAATGCCTTGATCTTGGACTTACAGTCTCCAGAGCTGTGAGAAGATAAACTTCTGTTGTTTAGGCCACCTAGTCTCTGTGGTATTTTGTTACGGCAGCCTAGCCAACTAAGACAAGTAAATGCCTTTTAGAATGTTTAGGAAAGTTGGAGTGCTTTGTAGTGCCCATCAGCTTGGAGAATGCTCCTGCCATGTTCTAGGAGCTGGGCGGGTTTTACAATAACACTCTTGTTTATTTTCCTAGCCTGTCCTCAGGTACACTTTTATTTCACCTTCAGGAAAAAAACAAAAAGTACCTCTTTGCTGTGATCCATGCAGCCTGGACATTTGTGTGATGCCAGACTAAGTCTCAGGCATGTGGTCACAGGCCACTCACACCACAAAAACATCCAAAAATTTCAGGGCGTTTCCAACTCCTACATGTCTTTACATTCCCCTGCCCCAACATCCCTGTTCGGCCAATTTGTTTTCTTCAAAAAGGAGGAAGGGGCCTGCCGGGTCTGTTGGCATTAACATCTTCTGAAGAGCTAAAGAAGTTCTTTACCTGGTGGGTTCTGGCTTAGTCTGACCATGCATTATCTAAACAGACATTTGAGCTAAACTTGTATCAGGTAAGCTGTACACAAAGACAGATAGATGGAATAAAACTCAAAACCACCACCAACCGATAGCCAGAGCTTCCATCATCTCCCGCAAGGCCCATCTTAATAGGCCTCTGGATAAACTCTCTCTTCTATTCTCATTCACCACATTAAGTCTATTCTCTACCCTGTCCCAGAATATTCTTTCCCAAATGTAAACTAATTCTCTTTTCCTCCTCCTTAAGATCCTTTAATGACTCTAGTTTGTCCCAAGGATAAAGTTCGTGCTCCTTTACTTGGTGGCATCAAAAACCCTCCCTGAGAGCTCTTTTCTGCCTTTGAGTCTGGCTGCCCTTCTCATACTCCTGACTCAGCCCTGGTCCACATGGCTGTTCCATGTCCCTGTGTCCTTATAGGCACTCTCCCTTCCATGTGACATGCTCTTGCCCACCCCCCGCATCCTGGAAGAACCCATATCCCACCACAGAATTTCTCTTGCTTGGGTCCAATTTTGCCCAGGCCCTGTCAAACAGGAGCCATTGTCATGGTAAAAACAAGAGCTCAAGTAGATTCTCGATGCAATTAATAAACTCTCTGTCTCAGCAAAGTCACATAAAATTTATGTAATTGTTTCATGCAAGATAAAGCATTAGCTGTGACCTCTTGCTAATCATTTCCACCTCTGATTTCCTATTTTGACTTCAAATGCATAAGCGAATTTAATGAAGGGCTTGCATCATGACCCACTGCTGGGGCACAGACACCTGGAAGTGACATTGTTCAGACTACGAACAGTTATCTGAGACCTATGTGGCTGAGTTTTAAATTGGTGTTTATCAAAGCATTTCTCAATTATCTCACTCCTCAAAGATTCTCTAAGGAGACTAGTTATAAAATGGCCAAGCTCTTTCATTTCTGTGATCTAGCTTTAGGCCATAATAAAATGTGAGCTGGTGTTTAAAGAGACTCATGAGGAATAGAGGGATGGAAAATGAGTTTCATCATAAAACTGTTCAGTCATTCTCTGTGGTCCTATGATCATCGGGGCCAACTTCTCCATCAGGACAGGAAGCTCATGGCTGAAAGTCCATGATACTTGTAGGAGCCCACAAAAATGTTTCAACGTCTTCTAAAACCAGAAGAAAAAAATGAACTTTTAGGGTGAACAATGTTTTAATTTTTTTCTCTCATCAAAAATGAGTGATAAATGTTAGAAACTATATTAGTTTGCTAGGGCTTCGAGAACAAAAGACCACAGGCTAGGTGGCTTAAACAGCCGAAATGTATCTTCTCAGGATTCTGGAGGCTGGAAGTCCAAGACCCAGGTGCCAGGAGGGTTGACGCCCTTGGGACCTCTCTCCGTGACTTGTGGATGGTGTTCACTTGCTGCTTCTTCCCAAAGCCATCCTCTGTGCACATGTACACATGTACTCTTTGTGTGTCTTTTTGTAGCAAAATTTCCTGTTTTTATAAAGACATCAGTCTTTGAATCAGGGTTCACTCTAATGATCTCTTTTTTTTTTTTTTTTTTTTTTTTTTGAGATGGAGTTCCGTGCTTGTTGCCCAGGCTGGAGTGCAATGACGCAATCTCAGTTCGCCACAACCTTTGCCTCCTGGGTTCAAGTGACTCTCCTGAATGACCTCTTTTTAACTCAATCCCCTCTTTAAAGACCCTATCACCAAATACAGTCACATTCTGAAGTACTGGAGATTAGGGCTTCAACATATGAAATTTTGAGAAACACAATGTAGCCCATATCAGGGTCTACAAAAATCTATTATTATGGGAAGGACCCACAAAGGCAAAAGGACTGACAATAATCATAGTATTGAAACTGCCATTGCAAAAATTATAACGTTGAGAAAATTATGACACCGAAAGAAATCTGATCTGACCAACTCTATCTTGCCGTTAACCTCCAAAATGCCCTTGGTCATTCCTAAGCATGGGCCAAGCTAACTTTGGGAGTAATTTAGTTTATAGTTCAAATGACAATAGACCTTCCCCAAACTCAACTGCCTCTGTAACACTAATGAAAAGTCCTAGGTTAGGAGAATGAGGGGGGCCTGAATTCCACTAAGATGTAGGCATAGTTAAACAATTACTGTCCATTATTCCAGAGGTCATAAGAATGCAACTTTCCCTATTATTCCTGTAAATTACATTACTATTGTAAAACCCAAGATTGGGCTTTTGAGATGTCTTTCAGGCCTTTGCACTTTTGAGAGCTGGATGGCACCACTTGGATCCATGACTCTTGACTCAACTGGTCCTGCGGTCCTCACCCAGACGTGGACTCAGTGCATGAGGACCATTTTCCACACCCCTGTGACTGCACACCCAACTAATCAGTAGCACCTATTCCTTAGCCCCAAGCCTGCCAAACTATTTTTGAAAAACCCTAGCCTCCAAATTCTGGGGGAGGCTGATTTGAGTAATAATAAAACCCTGGTCTCCCATTTAGCTGGCCCTATGTGAATTAAAGTCTTTCTGTACTCCAATTCCCCTGTCTTGATAAATTGGCTCCATCTGGGCAGCAGGGAAGAGAACTTGTGGGGCAGTTACAGTGTGGTCCTGGTGACAGTAGATTAGGCAGATTTTCTGCAGGCAGGAGAATGGAATGAGAAAGTGTCGTGGCAGTCTGTGGAAATTCAGAATGGTTAAGCCAATGACAGCAAGGATTCTACTGCATTAGCAACAGGAGCTCCATCTTCTCCTGTCAAACCCATTGTTGACTGAAACTCAAAAACATATAGAATCAATAAAACATGTTCAACAATTCTTATTGAACTTTCTTCTTAAGAGGTCTAACTATTGGCCGGGCACAGTGGCTCACGCCTATAATCCCAGCTCTTTGGGAGGCTGAGGCAGGCGGATCATGAGGTCAGGAGTTCGAGACCAGCCTGACCAACATGGTGAAACCCTGTCTCTACTAAAAATACAAAAACTAGCCGGGCATGGTGGTGCACACCTGTAATTTCAGCTACTCCGGAGGTTGAGGCAGGAGAGTCACTTGGACCTGGGAGGCAGAGGTTGCACTGAGCCAAGATCATGCCACTGCACTCCAGCCTGGGCCACAGAGAGAGATTCGTCTCAAAAAAAAAAAAAAAGGTCTAACTGTTTACCAGGCCATCAATTTTAAAAATTTATACACTGGATTCATTCAGTAAACATATAATTATTTGCTACTAAACTGCAAAGTGCTGTGCTGGGCCCTGTGCTGAACTTATAAAAGGAAACTATCAATGTGTTTTTTATGTCCTGGCCTCTGACAAGAGAGTAGCAGGAACAGGCCTAGTGACTAGGGCCCAGAATTTGACTCACTCAGGATAGGGAAGACCACATCCTGTCTCATATTTCTGCTTCTCATTAACAGGAAGCTGTGTGTGTTCAGAGAGCGCTGCAGACATTAATCATATTCACAGACACCGAGGGAGACTTTCTAACATTCATGAGTGTGTGCCTCCCCAAGGTCAGCAAAGGTCATCCAGAAAGTCAATGTTGAAGAAGAGTGAGGATCATGCTGCCTGTGAGAGGAAGCCACCAGATGGCCCCAAATGTTAGCCTGGGCACACATGAAGTTATTTATCTTCACCTTTACCAGGGAGAATGAGCAGTGAGTTTCCTCACTGGGTCTCTAAGGGCCGTACTGATTATCTCATAGAACCACTGGGGGAAGAAAGGAATCATAGGAGAGAATGCACTTATAAAATATCAAGCAGCATACTTGTTATTTATAAAGCTGCTTTTTCATGCATGTCTTTAAAAATTTTCCTAGGCCAGGTGCGGTGGCTCATGCCTGTAATCCCAGCATTTTGGGAGGCCGAGGCAGGTAGATCACGAGGTCAGGAGTTCAAGACCAGGCTGGCCAGCATGGTGAAATCCTCGTCTCTACTCAAAATATAAAAAAATTAGCCGGGTGTAGTGGTGCGTGCTTGTAATCCCAACTACTTGGGAGGCTGAGGCAGGAGAATTGCTTGAACCTTGGAGGCAAAGGTTGCAGTGAGCTGAGATTGCGCCACTGCACTCCAGCCTGGGTGACACAGTGAGACTCCATCTAAAAAAAAAAAAAGAAAAATCCCTGCAGGAGCTAGGACTCGGTCCTGCTGGGGGTTGACTGTGACTAGAGGACACAGCGCCTCACCAGTGAGAACACTTGTGGAACTACTGCCATGAATAAACAGGGGACAATTTTCACCCATGTCTGGGGAAGGCGTGAGGGAATTGTGCTGCGGGTTCAGTTATAAAACAAACCAGGTGAAGCAGAGGTCTTAGGGAATGGCTGTGAAAGCATTCATGATTCCTTCTTCCAAGTATAGTTCTATGGGAAGAAGTGGTGTAATCCAGACCCAGGGCTCTAAGTTGGCATTGACCCCTAAGGATCAAAACGCTAAAAAGAAACTTATTAAGACCAGTAAATAATTGACATGGGCTCCTGGAGACACTCAGTGAAGCATTTCCAAGGTATCTAACCACAATCTATAAATGTTAATTAGCACCCTTAGATGACAGACTCAGATAAGGAGATCAAAGGTACAGGAAGTCATAACTCCTGACATCACTTTTCAGACAAGTCAGGTTAGAATCATCTTACTCTTCAAAATGCTTTTCACCGTGTTTCTGCCCTGATGGGCACGGAAAGTTAATTAGAGAGTGATCAGCAAGAGGGTGGAGTCTGCCCTTCATGATCAAGTCTGGACAATTATGTGTGAGGAATATTTGTTTAGAATAAGGCTGTTTATTCTCTCTCTGGAAGCTAAGTGCACCTCAGCTGTCAGAGTAATCATTAAACTAAGCAATTTTTAGATAAACTTAATCTGAAAATTAGCCCCATGGCTTCCCCAGCACTGAACTCAAGCCCGTCTTCCTTGAGTTACGTGATGATGGTGTTTCACAGTTCTGTAGTTTACTCCCAGTGCAATTCCAGGGTCTTCCTCTTTGTGTCCCTCCAGGTTTCAGAGCAGCCTCTTCAGGAGGATCCCAGCCATGAAGACTCTACCCTGAGGGAGCTTATTCCATAGCTGACCCTCACAAGGGCAAGGCCACTGAGGAGAGAGGTGCGAATGTGTTTCCTCCTGTCCTTCTGAGGAGGCGGGGGCTGACCTAGCTGTGCTGAGGCCAACTCTGAACCTCACCTGTCCAAGTTCTTGGGATTCCTTCCCAGGTATGTAGCCTTGGGAGGACAAGACACAGGACAAGAAGAGCTGACTCCTACTCAAGGACATTTAGCAGTGGCTTTCTCTCACCTTCTGAGTATCTCCTTTTCTTCAAACAAGCAGTAGACTACCTCTGAGCCTTCCTCAAGCTCCCAATACAGTGCAGTCTCATCCAATTCTCCCCACAACTTGGGGAGCTCTTCCCTCTTTGCTGTCCAAACTGTATGACTTCCCTGGGGTCCCAGGGTGACATCTTGGAAGTGAAAACAATATAAAATGAAGGGAAATAAAGAAGAGCCTGCTCCCTGCAGAGCCTGAGCTCCAGCATACTGGGTACAAGTCAGGGACAGGACTCCTTTCCTTTTGCAACATGCTCACTTGGGGCTTCGATGCTGTTTTGCAGGAGTGGAGAAATTTAAAATGGAAATGGACTAGCGGGACACAAACAGACAAGTATTTTCTTGTACCTTGAGGCTGCTTTCCAAAGCATACAGGTGGCAGAACTTGTCTGGCTTTGGTCTGGCAGAACGCACTGGTCACACACTTCACTTGCAGTGGATAACAGCCTCATTTCAATGACTCAGAGGAGCCAGAATCATTTCTGCACAGAGGGCCTTCCAATGACTTATTTAGGACAGTATTCTTTTTTTTTTTTTTTTTTTTTTTTTTTTTTTTTTTTTTTTGAGACGGAGTCTCGCTCTGTCACCCAGGCTGGAGTGCAGTGGCCAGATCTCAGCTCACTGCAAGCTCCGCCTCCCGGGTTCACGCCATTCTCCTGCCTGCCTCAGCCTCCCGAGTAGCTGGGATTACAGGCGCCGCCACCTCGCCCGGCTAGGTTTTTTTTTGTATTTTTAGTAGAGACGGGGTTTCACCGTGTTAGCCAGGATGGTCTCGATCTCCTGACCTCGTGATCCGCCCGTCTCGGCCTCCCAAAGTGCTTTCTGCTGCGTTGGTTAGACCTTCTCAGCATCCCCAATATACGGAGACTTTATTGTGGTTGGAGGAAAGTCCTACCTCATTAAGAATGCAGGTAAAGCCTTGGGGCTGTTGAAAGAAATTCCAGGCAGAGTCTTTTTGCAATGAGTGTATTCTAATAAAGGAAGAAACTGTGTGTCATGGGCTAAGATAGATGAGCATCATCCGTGGGCCAACATATGGCACAGAAACAGATTTATAGGGCTGACAGTATCAACTCCAAGAAGGAAGAAAATTCAGGCCAAAAATAAGGCCTAATCCTCCTCTTCTCATTCAGGGCCATGGTATATGCCATGCTTTGAATATATCCCTCAAATATCATGTGTTAGGAACTTAATCCATACATTCATATGTAGATGGTATTTGAAGGCGGCACCTTTGGCAAGTAATTAGGATTTGATAAGGGCATCAGGGTGTGAGCCACATGGTGGGACTGGTGGCTTTATAAGAAGAGAGAGGCCTGAGCTGGAATGCTCTTGCCCTCTCCCCATGCAATGCCCTCAGTTATGTTATGACACAGCAGAGAGGGCCTTACCAGATGCTGGAGCCATGCTCTTGGACTTCCCAGCCTCCAAAACTGTGAGCCAAATGAACTTCTGCTCTTTACAAATTGCTTAATCTATGGTATTATTATAGCAACAGAAAATGGACTAAGACAGTACAGAATTTACCAGAGTAAGAGATTGGCAAATAACCCTACACTTGCCTTACAATTATACCCATGCATGTCAGTTATGCATGGACTTAGATTCTTACCTCCATGTAACATACAGCTCCACTCTTGGGTTTATGACAGCCGTTATCAGAAGCCCAGGAGGGAAAGGTAGTCCTGATACCACTGCAGGCAAAACTGACATGGTGGGGTGAGAAGAGGTGGCACAGTCCTTTGTTACAGCTTTTCAAAGAGCCCAGGTCTACTGCCAGAGATGTGATTATTTCTTAGGGACAAAATGAGTTAAGAACCAGACATATGCATATAAAAGTTCCCTTTTTTCATTCCTGTGGTTTTCAGACTTCAGGCTGCATAAAAATCAGTGCACAGGATCGTACACACACACACAAACACACACACACACATACACACTGAGTTTGTGGTACTTTATGGGCTATGTCAGGGCTATCAAGGATGATGGAGACTTTAATCAGTTTTCTGATGTGGGGTCAAACTCTGCCCAGAGCACCCAGCCTGGGGCTGCTGGATTGACACTGCCTTGTATTGTGCATAGTTGCTCTGGACAGAGGGAATGTTTGGTTTCCTCAATTTGTGGTGAACAGTTTCTCCTGAGCTGAGTTCCGCAGCCCCATCCTGATCCTCCGTTTGAGGAATGTTGACAAGACGAGGCTGATTCTTCCTGCAATTTGTACTCCAGCAGGGTCTCTGCAGTTTCAGGACCTCTTTTTTGACTTAGAAGATTTAGACATTTCATGTTCTCAACTGCTTCAAAAATTGATGAGGCCTTGGGAAACCTATTTATATTAACAACACTTAGAAGAGATCGAATTACAACCTGAGTTAAAATTTGGTTACTGTTGGAGTTTGTGTTGATCAGAATAGGCCTGGCTACGTCACCATGATAGCTCTAAACTCAGGGGCTCAAAGCAACAAAGCCTTCATTCTCATTGATGCAAAGGCTACAGCAGGCCCAGGGCGGCTGTCCTCCAAGCAATGGGTTGGTGTTGCACCTCCGCATCAACCATGGTGCTATGATTGATGAGGGAGGGGAGAGGGTATGCTGGAGGGTCCTCTGCTGCTACTTACATTCTCCCCTGAAGTAACACAGCCACCTCCACTCATGGGCCAAAGCAAAGCATGAAGCCACATCACATCTCCAGGGAGCAGGGAAAAACAGTGCCTGGAAGGAAAGGGACTGGAAATATTGGGATTAACCTTTTTAACCACTAGCATGTCCATGGCTGTATTCTCTCCAGAGGGCAAAGCACCTGAGAAATGGAGTCACCAAGTAGATGTCAGTGAGCATAAGCTGCACAACAGGAGCTGATGAGCGCTTTTAAAACATAATTGTTAATAATAGCTAACGTTCGTTAATAATAGCTAACATTCATTAATAATAGCTAACATTTGTTAATAATAGCTAACGTTTGTTAATAATAGCTAACGTTTGTTAATAATAGCAAATGTTTGTTGAATGCCTACTTTGTAGATTTGGGCATAGGACATACAATTTTAGTGGTTATGATGAGCTTAATGAGCCTTTGTTCCTCAGTTGAGTCCGTTTGAGACCAGACTATCAGTGGCCATCAGAAACAGGATTTCCTCTACCCATTCATTTTTATGCTCCTCACGTGAATCATGTTACTTTGTGGCAAACATTTTGTAACAGGTTCAATTATGACTTTATTTTTGCATCACATACATGGATATATATACACATATACACACACAGATATATATATATATATATCTGTGTGTGTATGTATATTATGTGGGTCTATATTTGTGTCTATATCTACATCTATCTATATCTATTCATCAATGATCAATTCTTCCATGGTAAATTTCAGTGACGCCTCATTTTTTTGTTTCTGGTGAATGTTAGAAGTACACTGGTTTCCTTGATTACATTTGAGAGATATACTAATATTACCTGCAAAAAACACTCCTTTAACCTTACCCCTAGATTATAAAAGGGGCCTCATGACAGCTATCCATGAACTGACTACATTTCCACATATTTGAAAAATCTCATTGTATTGGTCCATTTTCACGCTGTTGACAGAGACATACCTGAGACTCAGCAACTTACAACACAAAGAGGTTTAATGGACTCACAGTTTCATGTGGCTTGGGAGGCCTCACAATCATGGTGGAAGGCAAAAGGCATGTCTCACATGGTGACAGCAAGAGAAGAGAATGAGAGCCAAGTGAAAGGAGTTTCCTCTTAAAAAAACCATCAGATCTCGTGAGACTTATTCACTACCACCAGACCAGTATGGGGGAACTGGCCCCATTGATTCAATTATCTTCCACTATGTCTCTCCCACAACATCAGGGAATTATGGGAGCTACAATTCAAGATGAGATTTGGGTGGGGACACAGCCAAACCATATTATTCTGCCCCTAGACACTCCCAAATCTCATGTCCTCACATTTCAAAACCAATTGTGCTTTCCCAACAGTCCCCCAAAGTCTTAACTTATTTCAGCATTAACTGAAATGTCCACAGTCCAAAGTCTCATCTGAGACAAGGCAAGTCCCTTATGCCTATTTAGCCTGTAAAATCAAAAGCAAGTTAGTTACTTCCCAGATATAATGGGGGTACAGACATTGGGTAAATACAGCCATTCCAAATGGGAGAAATTGGCCAAAACAAAGGGGCTACAGGTCCTATGCAAGTCTGAAATCCAGCAGGGCAGTCAAATCTTAAAGCTCCAGAATGATCTCCTTTGACTCTGTGTCTCACAAGCAGGTCATGCTGATGCAAGGGGTAGGTTCCCATGGTCCTGGGCAGCTCTCCCCCTGTGGCTTTGCGGATACGGATACAGCCTCCCTCCTGGGCTGCTTTCACAAGCTGATTTTGAGTGTTGGCAGCTTTTCCAGGCTCATGGTGCAAGCCGTCGGTGGATTTACCATTCTGGAGTCTGGAGGATGGTGGCCCTCTTCTCATAGCTCCACTAGGCAGTGCCCCAGGAGATGTGTGGGGGCTCCAACCTCACATTTCCCTTCCACACTGCATGAGGGCCCCACCCCTGTAGCAAACTTCCGTCTGGAGATCCAGGCATTTCCATACATCCTCTGAAATCTAGGCGGAGGTTCCCAAATCCCAATTCTTGACTCCTGTGCACTCACAGGCTCAACACCATGTGGAAGTTGCCAAGGCTTAGGGCTTGGACCCTCTGAAGCCACGGCCCAACTGTACTTTGGCCCCTTTTAGTCATGGCTGGAGCTGCTGGAACATAGGGCACCAAGTCCCTAGACTGCACACAGCAGAAGGACCCTGGGCCTGGCTCAGGAAACCATTTTTTTCTCCTAGGCCTCAGGGCCTGTGATGGGAAGGCTGCCACAAAGGTCTGGCATGCCCTGGAGACATTTTTCCCATTGTCTTGGTGATTAACATTTGGCTCCTTGTTATTTATGCAAATTTTTGCAGCTGGCTTGAATTTCTCCTCAGAAAATGGGTGTTTCCTTTCATCACATTGTCAGGCTGCAAATTTTCCACACTTTTACGCTCTGTTTCCCTTTTAAAACTGAATGCCTTTAACAGCACCCAAGTCACCTCTTGAATGCTTTGTTGCTTAGAAATTTCTTCTGTCAGATACCCTAAATCATCTCTTTTGAGTTCAAAGTTCCACAAATCTCTAGGGCAGGGACAAAATACTGCCAGTCTCTTTGCTAAAATGTAACAAGAGTCACCTTTGTTCCACTTCCCAGGAAGTTCCTCATTTTCCTCTGAAACCACCTCAGCCTGGATTTCATTGTCCATATTATTATCAGCAGTTTGGTCAAAGTCATTCAACAAGTCTCCAGTGAGTTCCAAAATTTCCTACATTTTCCTTTCTTCTTCTGAGCACTCCAAACTGTTCCAACCTCTGCCTGTTACTCAGTTCCAAGGTAGCTTCCACATTTTCAGGTATCTTTTCAGCAGCACTCCACCCTACTGGTACCAATTTACTGTGTTAGTCCGTTTTCATGCTGCTGATAAAGACATACCTGAGACTGGGCAATTGACAAAACAAAGAGGTTTGATAGATTCACAGTTCCATGTGCGAGGCCTCACAATCATGGAAGAAGGCAAAAGGCTTGTCTCATATGGTGGCAAACAAGAGAAGAGAATGACAGCCAAGCAAAAGGCTTTTCCCCTTAAAAAAACATCAGATACTGTGAGACTTATTCACTACCATGAGAACAGTATGGGGGAAATCGCCCCCATGATTCAATTATCTCCCACTGGGTCCCACCCACAACACGTGGGAATTATGGGAGCTACAATTCAAGATGAGATTTAGGTGGGGACACAGCCAAGCCATATTACTCATTTTCTTTAGTAAGAAAGTAATGACTGCATTAGCTCAGGATTTTCAGCATCTCAGTTTGGAATCCTCCTCCCTGTAACTACAAGATATAATATTTTCAATTTGTGTATCTGGCTTAATATTAAACATCTCAACAGATGCTCATGAAACTTTCTTCATTGATAATTTAATGGTTGAATAGAGAGAATCTCCTCTTCCCTTTTAGTTAGCTTAAATTACCATATATTTATCTAAATTGTATTTAATTAATCTTGTTTCATGCCTAATTGTACTACAATTCATTTTACTCATCCTTACTTTGATATTTAAACATTTTTAAAGGTATTACTGCTTTGTTTGGGATTTTTTTTTTTTTTTTTTTTGACAGAGTCTCATTCTGTCACTCAGGCTGGAGTGCAGTAGCATGATCACTGCTCACTGCAGCCTCAACCTCTGGGCTCAAGCAATGCTCCTGCCTCAGCCTCTCAAATAACTAGGACTACAGGTACGTACCTCCACACCCAGCTAACTTTTAAAATCTTTTTGTAAAGACAGGGTCTCCCTATGTTGCCCAGGCTGGTAAACATTTTAAAAGATTTGATGTTTGTTGACTCTCCTTAATGGCTTCCTTCTGCCAAACAGAAAACTGTTAAGGGTAAATTAAAATGCACATACTCACTGAGAAAATCCAAGCAATTTCAAATGCCTATCTTTCCTTTGAGCAGGTTTATATCAGATGGAAGCGCTCCTGTAGCCATTGGATGTATACACTGTACTGTGGCCATAGTCTCCACTGGGAATCCTAAGGTTGCTAAAGGTGAAATTCTATGGCTGATCTGAGCCTTCACCCTAAGATTTTGGGTTTTCAAACTCAGTAGGTTTTTTTTTTTTTTTTAATTGTTTATCTTTTTTTTCAGAATGAAGGATTATAATGAAAGAACAACATTTTCTTGCTTCCTCTGGATGCCTGGGGTGGGTTGCTGTGGGGTGGGTGGAGCCCTATCTTCCCAGTAGGATAGTCTCCCTTTTTCCAATGCTGGTTTCTTTGGCCATGGTCAATGATGGTGGCCTTTTGCGGCACTCCTTGATGTCACCACCCTCCACCAGAGCCAGGTTATGATGTGGGCTGTAGAGCTATCAATTGATGGTGAATCCTCCTGGCTGCCCCACCGATCACAGCTTGGTCAGCGGCCGTTGTCCAGTGACCTTGCCATATGGAGCACACAACTGCCAGCAATTGCTTCTCATGGCAGTCATGGCTGTTCTCTGTGAAGTAGGGTACCTGTTACCTGCAGCACCTTTTGTAGGGTCCTTGAGCTTCAGTAATGCATGTCCACGTGCCTCTGCATCTTGCTTGTCCACCTGTCACTGTCACCTCTAAGAGTAGCTCAAACAATTCTCTGGTGAGTTTTCTCTCGGGACAGCCACCTTGCTCTGCAGCTTCCTCGAGGATGTTGTCCACACCTCTTTGGAGAGCAAGTGCAATGTCTTCCTCAATTTTATGAGCCCCACAGCAGAGTCCTATACATAGTAGGTGCTCTATAAATGTTTGGTAAAAAAATCCAACTCCTAGGATGAACCATATGAAGTTGTCAATATACAATTCTTTTTTTTTTTTGACCCACAAAAATGACAGTTGCATATGGTTCACTTCATATATGATACAATAATTTTCAATGCATTAACATTGCAATATATATTATCAGCTCTCAGAATTGTTCATAAGATAGCATACTACTACCTGAAAATTTTTGACTTGGTCACTGTTGAGTCACAGTCATTTTATCCTTTTCTTGAATATGCATTACATGCTTCAGATAATTTTAAGGCACGAGAAATAATGCACTATATGTATTTTAATCAACTGTGTAGGACCTTTCGATGCAATACTTGATGTCTTTCTAGATCTAAATCTAAAACAGCTCAAAGAATCACTCAGAAATTTTATTAGATCTCCTGTTTAAAATAATACAGTGTCTCCTAATTTCTCACTAACACAGCGAAGAAAATAGGAAAATAGTAAAACTCATTGCCACATGAAGTGGTAACAACCAACAAAAGTCTTAATGCCATGATCTGGGAGGAATTAACATCAATCATAACAGAAAACAAAGCTGGGTAAAATCTAACAAGCAAACAAATAAACATCAGTTGGGTGATTCAACCAGTGTTATTCCCAGGCTTTCCCTAAACAAAATTGAGATGACCTTTTTCTCCCTTCTCCCCTCCTCTTTCTTTTTCTTCTTCCAAATCACTCTATCTTCTAACTTAGGCACCTGGAGTCTATATCAGCAAGAGAATTTTGTGGGTCAGTCACCTCTTCTCCTTGGGGCTGCATTTCCCCTCCCTACCAGTGCTCATCTCTGCTCATAAGCAGCACAGGAGAAAGGTGATGAGGATAGTCATGGAGGCAGGATAGACAAGGCTCAGAGCATTTTGGGAGTTATGGTCCTTAGGAGTGAAAAAGAAAGGAAACTTTTTATCTGAGGAATGTGAGCCCCCCTTAATTACCAGGCCCAGAGGGGCAATGAAATGTGATAGCATGTGACAGCAGTCAGGTCTCACTCCCTCTTGAGCTAAATAATTACCTCTTGAAGCCACCTGCTATGTGGGCTCTAGACTAACTGACGCCAAGTAGCCATAAAGTGCCATACACTCTATCGTTCACCAATGTACAGCCAATCACTAATCAATGTTATTTCTGTAAACCAATGAGAATTTGACAATAACTTTGTATCAGCCTGTTCCCCGTCCCCCTTCTGCCTTTAAAACTTTGCTTGTAACAAAGGCCAAGTTGCTTTGCTCCTGAAATCAACTTGGGAGAGTATGCTGGGAAGCTGCTGGCCCAAATAAATTCTGTTAATTTTGCCTCAGTGTATTGCTTTGGGTTGACAGGAATATATAATAAAAACAGTGCTTGCCAATGTCTACAGAGTGCTGACTATGTGCTAGGCCTTATATTGAGCATTTAACGACAATTACTAGGAGAATTTCTATTAAATCTTTTTTTCCCAGCAAAGGCCTACCCTTAATTAATTTCATTGCTTTTCTCCTGGGAATTGCCTGGATTCTTTCCTCTAATTCCAAACAGTTTCTTTGCATCTTTCTAGATGAATCTAGAAGTTCTTAAAAATTACAGTTCAATGATAGATCAATCCCCGGCAGACCTGCGCTGCTCTCTGAAAGGGCTTTTGGTCAGTCCAGAGTGATTCAAGAACCGAACACTCTAAGATGTGCTCAGACCAAAATATATCTGTAGACTTTTCACATTGCTTCAAGGGCTATTTACATTGAGATTAAAAAAAAAAAAACTACTCTTTTATCATCTTGCATATTTAGCTTTTAACCCAATTTTGTAAGATCAGGTCTGCAAACCTGTGATTACCTGCGTAATTAAAGTGAGACACATCATTAAAATATTCAATCTTTTTTTAAAAGAAGATCCCTTTTTGTTTCTGTAAAAATCATGTCTGCTTATTTTTAAGAATTTAAGCAGTGCAGAAGGAGCTGAAAGAGAAAAGTTAAAGGGAAAAATCATCAAATTTCTGCCCCTGAGAAATAACCATTTTAGATTCAAGGAAAATAAATATAAGTCCCAACAAAAGATTCTTAATAATTGAAGACATAGCTAAGTAAAAAGGATTTCCAAAACACACTCACACGAATTATATTTAGAGTTTGCAGTTTGATTAGAACTGCCTACAGGGTGTGATTTGAGGCCCCTTTGCTAAAACATAATTCTCCTGGGTTGTCAGAGGTGTATGAAAAACCCCCTCCCCAATCCCCTTCCTAAGGTTTCACTCCAGCTTCAAGATTCTGCTGACCTTGGGCAAATCACCCCATCTCTCTAGTCCTCAGACTCCTCAGCTTCAAAATGAGGGGACTGGATGAAATCATCCCTGAAGGCCCCTCCATGATGCACAGTCTAGGGGCTGTTTTCCCTGTTAAATTGGAAAGTGTCCTACGAGGTGCTTGGATGGTAAGAATGGAAGTGGAGATCTCAGAAATATGGGGGTAGGAGGAGTTCAGGGGAACCACAGGCTGTGTGATTCCTCTGAGTCCATCTAACCCTATAGGAGGAATGGGAGGAATGAATGGAGGAAATGCAGATATTTGGGGCAAGGATGAAAGGAGAGAGAGAGACGGGACCAAATTTAGAAAATTTCATTTCTTCCACAGTGTAATCTATGGTTGACCTAAATTTTATTGTCCGTGTCTTTGATTGCAAGTACATTTAAAAAGACAATTATATGGGCAATTAAAGCCTGAAATTAACCAAAAAAAGAAAGGTACACGTTAGTGATAGGTCTTTAGATTACACCAAGGCTTCCTGCATTTCCAGTCCTGATTGTTTTCAGATTATAACCAATTGGCAGAGGTAAAGGATCAGACAAACTTCTAATGCAGGTGTCAGGGGAAACAAAGACCAATCCCAAAGTGAGAACAAAGCTTCACTGCACGGGAGATGTTAGTCAAGGCACACACACGTGCCTCAGCGTATAAAAGTTGGATCATCCTTCCTTGTTGGTCTGCCTTTGTGAATTCTTTGCATATCGAAGACTTCCCATGGTTTGCACAATGAGAGGATGTGCAGTAAAGTAATAGACTTATCAACAAACCCATCCTGGTATGTAAGAAGGTTTCAAACTTAGTCAGTGTTGTTGATTTATTTACTGCGGGGCTGCTTCACTAAAAGGTAAGCTACCGGCAGTCAGGGACTTGCTCTGTCTGGTTCCCTCCTGTGTTCTCTGGGTCTGAACAGAGCCTAGATCAATCAACTTTTGTGAATGATAAGCCCCAGGGTTTGCCTGAAAAGAGGACTTCCTGCTGAAGACGGATGACTCACAAAGTAATTAGGACAAAAAAGTATTTAAAGTTCTTGTTCTGCATCCCAAGGATGATGAAAGGACCCCCTCGCCCAAAGCATGGCTGAAATAGAATATCCTAACAGCCTTAGTGAGCCTTACTGAGTGGGGGCCTGAACCGAATTTACTTAATAAAATAAAGATGTGTGTTACAGTTACCCACTGCTGCAGAACAGACCACCCCAAATGTAGTGGGGTGATGATGTTTTAAAAGATTCACCTACAGAGAAGGAAGGAAGCAGGAAGAACAGCTCAGAGGCTTTTATTGCAATACTCCAGGCCAGACGTGGGGTGGCTTGGATCAGGGTGGTAGTGGTGAAAATGGGAGGAACAGCTGGACCCCAGACATGTTTGGATATCTTTTGAGGGTGTAGCCAATGGGATTTGCTGGTGCATGAGATGTGAAATATGAGAAAAAGAAGAATCAGGGATGATTCAAACTCTTTAGCCTGAGCAACTAGAAAGATGAAGTTACAATTTATTAAAATTGGGAAAGCTATCAGGGGAATAGACTGAGGTAGGGGGAACATCAGAGTCTGACATTGGACATGTTAAACTTAAGATGTTGTGTTAGTCAATTTTTGCATTGCTATGAAGAAATACCCGAGGCTGGATAATGTATAAAGAAAAGAGGTCTAATTGTCTCATGGTTATGCAGGCTATATTACAGGAAGCGTGGTGCCAGCATCTGCTTGGTTTCTGATGAGGTCTCAGGGAGTTTTTACTCACGGCAGAATGTGAAGCAGGAGGAGCACATCATATGGTGGGAGTGGGGAACCGTGCCACAGTCTTTTATTTGTTATTTTATTTTTTTTATTATTATTATTTTTTGAGACGGAGTCTCGCTCTGTCGCCCAGGCTGGAGTGCAGTGGCACAATCTCCTCTCACTGCAAGCTCTGCCTCCTGGGTTCACGCCATTCTCCTGCCTCAGTCTCCCAAGTAGCTGGGACAACAGGCGCCCACCACCATGCCCTGCTAATGTTTTGTATTTTCAGTAGAGACGGGATTTCACCGTGTTAGCCAGGATGGTCTCAATCTCCTGACCTCATGATCTGTCCACCTTGGCCTCCCAAAGTGCTGGGATTACAGGCGTGAGCCATCATGCCCGGCCTATTTTTTATTTTTGAGATGGCATCTTGCTCTGTTGCCCAGGCTGGAGTGCAGTGGCATCATCTCAGCTCACTGCAACCTCCGCCTCTCAGGTTCAAGAATTTCTCAGGCCTCAGTCTCCCAAGTAGCTGGGATTACAGGTGCCTGCCACCACACCCAGTTAATTTTTGTAATTTTAGTAGAGACGGGGTTTCACCATCTGGGCCAGGTGAGTTTCGAACTCCTGACCCCAGGTGATCCACCTGCCTTGGCCTCCCAAAGTGCTGGGATTATGGGCATGAGCCAATGTGCCCGAACTTATAGAGTGAGAACTCACTCATTACTCATGGAGAGGACCAAGTCATTCATGAAGGATCGATTCCCATGATTCAAACACCTCCAGGCCCCCTCCAGCATTGGAGATCACATTTCAATATGATATCTGAGGGCGCAAATATCTAAGCCATATCAGATGTTAACTACACGTCTGAATGAAAGCGTTGAGTAGGCAGTTGGATAGGGGACTGGAGTTAAGGGAAGAGGAACAGTTTAGAATTACAGATTAGGGAGCTGTCAGCACAGAGGATGCCTCAAGCCATGAGGCTGAATGACATCTCTAGGCAGTGAATGTGGATAGAGAGGAGAGGGGACTCAACTGTTCCAACACAAAGAGGTTGGGGATTTGAACGGAACCATCGAAGTGACTGAGGAGGTGCTCTACTGAGGCAGGAGGGAACTGGGAGCAGCCTGGCGTCTGGAGGATGAGGGGAGAAAGTGCACCAGGAAGGAAGAAGTGATCACTAGGTCAAAAGCTGCTGGCAGATTAGGGAAGATGGCTAAGGGTTGGTTGTTGGTTTTAGCAATATGAGGGTCCCTGGTGACCTCAAAAGAGCAGCTCCACAGAGAGGATGGGGTAAAAGCCTAAACGGAGAGGGTTTCAGAAAGAAGGGGAAACCTTGAGTGAGGACAATTATTTGAGGAAACATGCTACAAAGAGAAGTGGCAAAATGGGTTAGTTGCTCGAGGAGAATGTGGGTCAAGGGAGTTTTTATGAATACGGAGGACATGATAGCATGTTTTTGTGCAGATGGGAGTAATCTCATAGAGAGGGAAAAGTGGATGATGCAGCATGCAGAGGGGAGAGAATGCCCCAAGTGTCATTGAGTAGCCCGAGTGGGGACAAGGCCCAGGTCAGAAGTGGAGGCACTGGAAGAGTGCAAGCTCCCTGGAGGCAGAGGGTGGGGACCACCCTAGCACTGAGTCCAGCGCCTGATGCACCAAAATAGGCACTCTGAAAATATTGTTTGAACGAATACAATACAGCAATCATAATGATAGCCGCTCACTGAACATGAAGTGCTGTCGTAAGCACTCTGCAGGGGTGAACTTGTCCAGCTCGCACAAGGTCCTATGTGGCAGGAGTGACAGGTACCCCCTTTCCACAGATAGGGTGCTGAGGTGGCCCAGTTCTTTGCCAAAGGCAGAGAGCTAGGAAGAGGCAGGTCAGCATTCAAAACCAGGCCCTCGGAACTTTTCTAAGTTAGGCTATTTGCCTTGGAGTTCCAAAATGTGGTTGGAAAGTCCACTGTTAAAGAGTGTATATACCATTCCCATAGAATAAATATCTTAAAATAAATATGAAGGACCACTCTCGTCCCCCCGACTGGAGTGAGAACCACTCACCTTGAGACAAAGTGTCAGGGTGTCGGCATGCCCCCGGGGACCCCCCTTCCCTCAGCCTGTGCTCCTCCTGCTGTTCCGTTCCCCAGAGCCTGAAGCCTCTCCAAGGTGTTTGTCTATGACTTGTCATTAGTAATATTATTAATGCCTTTGACTCATCAATTTCCTAAGATGATCGATTTGGGGAGAGTTTCTATTGTGGATGATTCAGGAAACTTAGTGACTGAGCACATTTGCTGATGAAAGGTGTGGCCCATTTACTGCATGCCGTGCTTATGATTGCACTTTGTTCACTGGGTTCATTGGCCAAATGACTGAGGTGGGCTCTGTTATCAGCCTCACTTGACAGACAAGAAAACCGAGTGTCAGGAGGTTAAGTTACTAATTCAAGACTGTCCAGCACTAAGTGAATTGAACCCAGTTCTTGCTGACTCCAAATCCCATTCTCCGTCTTATCTCCTGTTGGGACAGGGATGGCGCCCCCACGCTGATCACACTACTGAGAACCACCAGGTGCTCTCTGGAGCCCCATGAATGTCTTGACAAACGATCTGAGTGAATGCAGTAAAAGCTAACTCTTGCCACGGCATATTCTAGACATTATGCCATTGTTTCCTTGAGAGAAACGAACTGAATTCTTCCAGCTTGTAGAATTTTCAAGCTCTCCATAGCTGAAAAAGCACATTGCCCTCCCAGTCCCTAGTCTACTGAGTAACCAATGCACTTACATCTATGAGGAAGTGACCCGGTCCTACCCCTCCCACCAATGTGCTGCCGGAACCCTCCCCAACAGACAGGTCTGGAGAGCCACTGAGTGAGGAGGCCACAATGGAGCCCTAACGAATCATCTAAGAGCACATTGCTGAAGTCCCTACAGACAAATGTTAAAAATCCCTTTTACGTATTTTATCTTATGCACACATAGATTTACTCTTCAATTAAAATGTCAATGTTGTGATTCATTCATGCTGCAATTTCAGACCCCCCGACAAGCATTAGGTGAATTGTCTTTGGGAAGGGGTCTCCCTTCAGACTGCTCAAAATACTCCAGCTTTATGTCTCTACTATTCAGAATGAGCTTGACTTCAACCTTTCTACATTCCCAGTTGTAGATAGGAACATGTTTACAGTTGCACAGTGAGACAGCTCGTGGGGTGGAAGAATTTCTGCAAACCTGCAAGGCAGGGTGGCTCATACCAGATTCCAGGGTCATAAACAGGCAAAGGGAAAAATCAGATATCTGGATCAGGTTACCATTCCAGAGTGTACCAAAAAACATGGGGTGTGTGTGTGTGTGTGTGTCTGGTGTGTGTGTGTATATGGATGTTGTGTGTGTCTGGGTGTTGTGTGGATCGGCATGTGCACACATATATGTCTGCTTACTGGGGAAGAGAGTTAAAGCAGATATGTAAACCTGGCCTAAAGTGAAGCAGACAGGCAGTCCAGAGAGGTAGAACGTGATATGTGTCCAGCCAGGTGGTCCTGGCAGCCCGGGAACAGATGGGGGTAAACAGCAGAGCTCCAGAAGACTGGCTACAGCTGTCCAGGTGAGAGCCACGATGGGCAGGCTCATGGGACGACTGAAAAGTGGACAGTTGTTTGGAGATCAACATCAAAGGAGTAACTCCAAATTGAGTGTTACTGGAGGGAAACTGAAGACCCGGGGAGAGAGACATGAAGTCAAGCTTTCTCTGTCTCTTTCCCAGTGAGGATTAGAGTAAAATACAATTACATGCAATATCGTCTATCTTATCTGATCCTCTTTGGATCTGAGCTGTAATTTTCCCCCTGAAACCTTCTATGCATTATGGCTCTGGCATTTCCATTTATCTTCCAGTAACTATTTACATTTGCATCTGTTCATCTCTAAATAGTTTATCTTTCTTTTTCCCTGACATCTGAAGCTTTTTGTCTCTCAAGTAACAATTGCGCACACAAAAGAAATGCCTGACTCTGCACTCACATTTGGCTTTATTATGAATTCTGCTCTGTAGACAAATTTATGAATCCCAGGGTTCTCCCTCGAACTGGTCTCATTAGGATTAGAGGCAGAAATGTTCGTATCTTTTGCATAAATAATGCAAGCCACAATGGCTAGCTGCTGCTTGATGGAGCTCATTTCTTCTCCTATTTCATTTACAACAAAGGATCAAATTATCTTACCTGAAGACCCACTGGGGAGCCCTGGAGCCTCAGGAACAAAGGGGAGAAGACTGAAGGAGACTAGCCTGGGCAACACCAAATCCAGTGGGAAGCCATGGAGGCAAAGGCTTCGGTCTCGTGGGCACCGGTCCCACCCAGGGATGAACGCAGCTGTGAGCCAGACCTCCGTCACCAAGGCCAAGGCACTGAGGCTCTCTACATGGTGACCTTCTTATGACCTTGGCCATGTCCTGGGGGAGGGTTTGTGAGTTTCTCCATGTAGGTGACTAAATCACGAAAGAGCCAAGGCGCCTTGAAGGCCTCCTGGGGCCTTGATTACTTGAGAGAAAGACCACCCTTGGCAGGCCTTGGGCAAAAGCTTTAGCTTCTGGAACACAGAGCAGAGGCAGTCGTCGGATCAGAGCAGCCCAGTGGTGCAGCACAAAGAAAGGCTTGATTTTGAAACCTGGCTCTGCCACTATGAGCAAGTCACGTGGCCCTTCGGAGCTTTTGCCTCCTCATCTGTCTACTGGGCTAACAGCACTCAGCTGAGAGTCTGGTGCTGGTGTCAACGAGCCGCTGCGGCGTGACTGCACCGTGACGGCACTGGGGTGATGGCTGGTGTCGGGTTTCCTGCTTCCTCTGAGGCCAGTGCCAGGCCTCCAGGGATGGTTGTCAGACACAGATTGGATATAAAGAGGAGGAAGAAAGTTCAGGTCCCCTTTGAGATTTATCTCACTTCTTGTTCAGCTGTTTTGCTCTTGTGACTACCCTTGTGGTCCCCTGAACTGGAACCTAAAAGCCAGGAGCTGAGAAAAGCCTGGGGGTGAGGCTTTAAAATCTCATTGCCAACTCCACACTGATGGATTGAAGTAGGTGACTCAGCGGTCCATGGAGATCATGGGTGAGCAGCCGAGGGTCCATGGAGATCCACGGGTGAGCAGCCGAGGGTCCGTGGAGATCCACGGGGGAGCAGCCGAGGGTCCGTGGAGATCCACGGGGGAGCAGCCGAGGGTCCGTGGAGATCCATGGGTGAGCCCCTGAGGGTCTATGAAGATCATAGGCTAGCAACCAAGGCTCCGCATTCATCCCTCGGGTTCTCTTTCTTTTTTTTTAGTTTCAGGGGTACATGTGCAGGTTTGTTATATGGGTACATTTCGTGTAGGAGGAGCTTGGTGTACAGATTATTTCATTGCCCAGGCGATAAACATAGTAGCCAATAAGTAGTTTTTCAGTTCTCACCCTCTGCCCACCCTCCACCCTCCAGGAGGCCTCGGCGTCTGTTGCTCCCTTCTCTGTGTTCACGTGTACTCAGTGCTTAGCTCGCGCTTATAAGTGAGAAACAGTAGCATTTGCTTTTCTGTTCTTGTGTTAGTTTTTAACTTCCATTGCTCGCACAGTCCCACCCCCTGCTTGTTCAGCCCCTCCAGGAGGCAGCATCACAGGCCCTGTTTCTGTGGATGCCCCGGGGCTGGACTGGGACGCCCAGGCCCTAGCCCTCCCTGTGCCTGTGATTCCAGTTCTCAGCCTGCTTCAGCCTTCCTTGCAGCAAGCCCCTAGCTCTTCTCCTTGCTTCCATACTTACCTCCAATCGACCCAACCCCCTTGCTCAGCCTAGTGAGTAAATATCTGAGAAAAATATTTCCGAGCAGCCATGTATTGAAAGGCAAAGAAAACATTGAAAGGCTCACATTCTGCAGCTGTGGGAGACCACATTCAACATTCCACCCATTTTCTCTCAGATACATGCAAGGCCCATAACTTATTCTGGTCTAGTTATTCAATTTGTGGTTCTACCAGAGTAATTCCATTTCCCATGCTCTCAGAAATATTTTAGAACAAGAGCAAAAATAACCTTATATATGTGCACACATACCCACCACCCACAAGACAAACTGGATGCGTACAGAAGATTGCTTGACTTGGCTCTGGAACACTTTTAGATGGTATCACTTTATTATATAGTGATGTGGGTCCCACATGTGTTTCTAGGTAGCATCTGGTTTACTAATAAGAGTTTGAGCTGTGTAGGGAAGGAATCAGGACATGGAGGAGTTGGAGATGTTTATGTCTAGAAAGGAAAGACTTGTCCATGTGCAACCTGGCTGTACGGGGTGCAATGGGAACTGGAGGTGTGGGGAATAAAGACCATGACTCTTTGAAAAAACTGGAAGAGCTGCCATGTGGCAGGCACACAGACTGACTTTACCATAGAGACAGGTTGTGAGTGACGGGAAGGCAGATTTTGGTTAAATATAGAGAACACTGTTCTAATAACGGTTGCTATTAAGAGACAGAATGGATTACTTTATGAGGCGTGGAGTCCTCTGTTCCTAAAAGTGTTTAAGCTGAGACAAGATATCTGCTTTGGTTATCTGTTGCTGTGCCAAAAAAAACTAACCCTAAACTTACTGACTTAAACAAAGCCTTTTAAATTTATTTTCTTATGATTCTGCAATCTGGGCAGGGCTCGGTAGGGGCAGTTCATGTGGCATCATCTGGGTGGGTTGAGTGGGGCTAAGGATCCACTTCAAAGATGGCCTCACTCATAGCTGGCAGGTTAGTGCTGATTGCAGCTAGAAATTCAGCTGGGGCTGTGGGCTGGCGGCCTCGGTTTTCCTCCATGTGGCCTCTGCACATGGTTAGGCTGGCTTTTCAGAGCATGATGGTCACCGGTAGTTCTTATGTTATGTCTACCTTCATCCAGACAGAAGAGACGTTGCGAGGCCTGATTAAGGTTTAAGCCCAGAATTGGCGTAGCATCACTTCTGCCACATTCTGTTGGTTGAAAAAGGGTCACTGGGCTGGAGCAAATTCAAGGGGAGGGAACCACATAAAACATGAATACATCATTGGAGTCCACCACAGTTATGCTTTATCACAGTGCCCAACTACCTTTATAATAGAGAACATTCATTTTCTGGGTAGAATGTTGAAATGAGTGATCATTAATGCTTCTTTGTACTCTAAAACTCTCTGGTTAAATTTCTTTTCAACCACCAGTGCCTAGAACAAGAACAAGCACATCATGATCATTAAAACAGTACTTATTGATTGATTTATTTCACACATTTTATATTTTCAAGCTGAGACAGGACCTCAGTCAATATTTCACAGGAACATAGCTCTCTGCAAAATACAATGCCATTTCAAGCCAACAAATGATTACTCTTCATGCTGTAGATATAAACTTGGTCCAAAGTAATTCGTTTTGCAAATACTGTTTTTAGATACACAAGCACAAATCACTCTGGTTTATAAAATCCATGGCACAATATAAGGAAGAATGGGAAGGTATATGCTGTTACATTACATGTATATTTTGCTACTTGAATTGGTTTTTTAAAGGTAAAATTTCTGTTTATTATCAATGTAAAACACATTCACTATAGCAAATGTATATGAAAATGAGCACACAGAAAAAGAAAAAGAATCACTTATAATGACCTATAGGTAACTACTCCAACCTTTTAATGCATATTTTAATATAGATTAACCTAATAGGGTTATATTATTATTTCATTTAACTTCATCATAACTTATTTTCTATGATACTAAAAAATTCTACATTGAAATAATATATTTTATGTCAAAATATTTAATAATATTAAAATCCTTACAAATTGTTTTTTTTGAGATGGAGTCTTGCTCTGTCATCCAGGCTGGAGTGCAGTCGCACGATCTCAGCTTACCCCAACCTCTGCCTCCCGGGTTCAAGCAATTCTCCTGTCTCAACCTCCTGAGTAGCTGGGATTACAGGCATGCACCACTACACCTGGCTGCTTTTTGTATTTTTGGTAGAGATGGGGTTTCACCATGTTGACCAGGCTGGTCTCAAACTCCTGGCCTCATGATCCATGTGCCTTGGCTTCCCAAAGTGCTGGGATTACAGGTGTGAGCCACCATGCCCGGCCACAAATGCTTTTTAATTATTGCAGAATATATATAATTCTGCCATATGGAGATACCAAAATTTACTTATTGTACTAATCTTAGGTTTAAAATTGTTTAAAAATTGTTAACATTAAATATCATAATATTATAATTTTTTCTGCATAAAGACTTATTTAGAAATATATTTTAAAATACACGGCAAGGAGATGTATTAACATTACATATTTTTTTCATAAGCATTTAGTAAACATTTACTATAGATACATTGATAGGCTAATAAAAAAAACCTATATATTGATTGTTCACTTACTATGTACCAGGTACTATATGAAAGGATCTACAATTAGTTTGCTAAGGCTTTTGTAACAAATTCCACAAACTTGGTGGTCTAAGCAACAGACTTTGACTCACAGCTCTGGAGGCTGGAAGCAGGGCTGTGCTCCTTCTAAGGACTCTAAGGAAATACCCTTCCTTGCCTCTTTCCAGCTTCTGGTAGTTGCCAGCAATTCTTGACATTCTTTCACTTGGTCCTAAGTAATAGCTACTTATGATAGGGTCATCCAATCTGTGTCTCTGTTACCATAGAGCCATCTTCCCTCTGTGTGTTTCTGGGTCCTAACTTCCCTCTTTTTACACTAATCCAATATGACCTCATCTTAACTTGATGACAGCTACAAATTTCTTATTTCCAAATAAGCTCACCTTCGCAGATCTCAGGTGCACATGAATTTTTGGAGCACAGCATTCATTCTAGGCAGCATTCCATGAATAATAGTTTCTGATCATCACAATTACTCTATTGGGGTAAGTATGTTGATCATCCTGGGGCTTAGAGAAGCCAATTGTCTTTTCTAGGGTCATACAACCAGGAAATTGTGGGGCAGGTGTTCAAAGCCAGGAACTCCAGCTCCAGGGCCCCACTTGTGAACACCAGCTCTACTGCTAGAGGGGCTGTTTGTATCAGAGGCCAACAGGTTAGAAAAACCAACAAAAGTGATTTGCTTACCCAGTCAAAGGAATCAAGAATACCCAACCCTGTGGGTTACAAGGAGCTCACTTTTCGTTTTTCTATGTCATGAAAGGTGGAAACCTTGGAAAAGCTGAAGAATGGAGAAGAGGGGAGGACTGCACAGGGACCCTTGGAACTGTAGGTAGTAAGGCCAGGGAAGCCCTGCCAGGTGTTCAGAAGTAGCTGCAGCCACAGTAGGAAGCCAGCCATGGGACACTGAGGTGTTCTGGGGCCCGGAGGGCTATGGGATGGTTCCGAGCTGTGCCAGTGCTAGAGGCAGCAGAAGCAGAGCTTCCAGCCAATGAGGTGCTCCTTTCCTAATGAATATTTGCATCTCCCCTCCCATCCCATGAGAACACGTGGATTGGCTTAAAAATAGCATCAGTCAAGCCCCTCTTAGCTTCATTTCCACCTTCACATCCTGAATGTGCGGTTCTAAACTTGGAACTGACAAAAGACGGCCGAAAGATTGCCTTTCAGAAAATAATGAGCTTAATGGGCCCTTCGACAAATGGTAGAGATTTTCATTTTCTACTGTCTCTTTGTTTGAACTATTTTCTGGTTTTTTGTTTTTGTGTGTGTGTGTGACACGTACATCTTTGTTTCCAATAACTGGATCTGGGTTGAAAGGAAAGCATCTGTGACATGAGTTTCCTGTGAAAATCAGACCTCGACCCTGTAAAGTGAAATCGTAGTAGGGAGGCTTCTGCTTTAAAGACTCGAATTGTGGAAAGGTGGTCCTCCCACTGCGCTGTTCTCAGAAAGGCGGGTAGTCGCCTGGAGGAGTGGAGAGAAGGGAGGTCGCCATCTGAAAGGGGATAGGGTTGAGTTGTCCTGGGCTCCTTCTGCCATCCCTTGCACTGGAGCCACAGGACCTTTGGAAGCCGGCTTCCTTGCCATCTGCTGTTTCTCACCTCAGATACTCATTTGTGCCGTGTCTATCTTGTTTGGTTCCACTTTTAGCAAGAAAAAGAAAACTCCCTTTTAGTAGAACACTGTAAGCTTTTCAGTTAAAATAGCGAAGGGAGCATATGCCTCTAACATGCCTCCCCCATCCCAATGTCAAATCCAGAAAGTAACCCAAAAGAGAAGAACATACGTGAGCGCTGGAGACTGGGGAGGGTGCATTTCAACAGCATGCCAGAAACTTCAAGGGAGTTTTGCAAAATGTTCATGTAAGGGAAATTAGAAGGCGAGAAAGGAATGGGGACACGTTGAGGTGTGTGTGTCTCCCCCTCCCTGGGGAGGCAATCGCAACCTCCATCTGTACCTTGTGGTCCATGCTACAGAGATAAGAGGCAAGGTCACGTTCTCTGCCGAGGGCTTCATGGCTGATGCGAGGAAGGCTGGGTCACCGGACATTCTCCAGCCATTGTGGGGCCCCTGGTTAGCAGCCAGGGGTGGCAGCACCCCTAATGTTACAGAGCCCCTGCCTGTCCCTGGAGATGTTGTGATGGCATGGGAGCGAGGAGGAGCCACTCTCCCTCCCAGTAAGTGTCCTGGATCCGGCAACCGGAGCAGGGGGTCCATGGAGGCGCTCATCACAGTGTCTCCAAGTACAGGCAGGAGCGAGCTAACACTGGGCTCTGCCACCACCAGCTGCTAACCAGAGGCTCCACAGCCGCTAGAGAAGTGGCCACTGACCCAGCCTGCCTCAGCACAGCTATGACATCTTTTGCAGAGAATACAACCTCTGACCTGCCGAAGTAAAAAGCATGGTAAATCTGGGTTGAGACACTTTCAGCAGGATCCTGCCCAATCTCGCCCCGTCTCTGACTGAAGCCACTTTCACTGCCGGTGCTCCCTGGATACAGATCAGAACCCCTCGGCATGCTAAGCAAGCTAAGAAAAGCAGCAGGACATCTGAAAAGGCCCGTGATGATGGCTCTGGAAGAAACTGGTCTAGGAACTCAGAGCAAATACCATCCGTATCATGACTCCCTAATTCCTGGGCATGACGTAGGCTTATTCCCGGAAGCAGGAGGAGAGCTCTGGCGTGCTCTCAATCTGCGTTTTCAATGGATATTGTATCTGTGAGTAGAGAATGACACAAGAGCGGAAAAAAAGGGTGTCCTGATAAAAAGTACAACTAGCGAATTAAAAGAAAAAAAGTCGGTGGAGGCAGAGAAGGTTAGATGAGATTCCCTGAAATTCTCAGAGGAAAAGTCTGCAGAGATTAATGAAGAAAGCAAAAGTGAAGAGACAAATAAGCAACAGGCATGTAGAGATAAATAAGTGACAAGGAGGACAAATTTAGGAGATTCAATATATCCATTATCAGAATGTAAATGGCAGCAAACTCAGAGCAGGCGTAGAAGGGTTTTCTGGTAATAGATGACGTTTCATTCTCTCATACTTTTAAAATCTTTTCCATAAATGCAGTTCTGAATCACCTTGCATGTGCAAAGCTCCATATTTGGACTTTTCCTCCTATTTTCTTAATTAGCCTTGCTAAAGAGTGACTACATTCAGGGTTTCCTAAGGATATCCATTTTTAAGAATCACCTGGAGTGTTGGCTAAGAATACAGATTTCAGGGCCTCTCCCAAATGTTCTGGATTTTAATTTGGGATGGTAGGAAGACCTGGAACTTCAATTTTACCAATCATCTGAGGTTGTCTTATGATCCTCTTGGTTTGGGAAACTTGCATATTGTCATTGCCTTTTTGAACAATTAATTTGGATTTATTTAACAATTTTATTTAATTTTTGTAATTAATAATTTCTGATTTTGTCATTGTTATTTTTTCCTTTGGGATTTTGCTTTTTTAGATCTAAAGAGAAATCCTTGGCTTATTGATATTTTTCTCTCTTTATTTTGCCATATAATAAAATCTTTTAAAACAGAATTTTCATCTGGGGATAGCTTCGTCCAAATTCTATGGTTTTGTATGAGCAAAATTTCCATGAGTATTGTTTTCTAAGTAGGTTATAACTACAAGATAATTCCTTTCATTAATTGAAGCATCACTTAAAAAATTTTTGCCTGGTTTTTGTTTTACTTCTAAAATTTTGTTAAAAATGCCAGTGCTGGTAAAGGCCTTAAGTGCTAGAACCAATTAGAAATTAGAATAAAAACTATGGCCCAGGAGCAGTGGCTCATGCCTGTAATCATAGCACTTTGGGAGGCCGAGGGGGTGGATTATCTGAGGTCAGGAGTTCAAGACCCGCCTGGCCAATGTGGTGAAACCCCGTCTCTACTAAAAATACAAAAACTAGCTGGGCATGGTAGTGGGTGTCTGTAATCCCAGCTACTCAGGGGGCTTAGGCAGGAGAATCACTTGAACCCAGGAGGTGGAGGTTGCATCGAGCCGAGATCATGTCACCACCCTCCAGCCTAGGCGATAGAACGAGACTGTGTCTCAAAAAATACATACATATAAAACATAAAATTCTGAAAAAGAAGAAAAACTATGGTCAACCTTGACATCTAAACAAAATTATGAAGTTATTAGTATGGATGTATAAATTTGGAGATAAAATAGATTGGTAAATAGAGATAAATGGAATCAAATTTTAGAATACATCAATGTAGAATAGGATTTCTCAATCACGACACTATCAACAGTTTGGATTGGATGATTCCGTGTGTGGTGTGTGGGGGAGGACTGTTCTGTGCATCATAGTACACTTAGCAGCAGCTTTGGTCTCTACCAAAATATGCTAGTGTCAGGCCCTCCATTACATCCCTTGTGTGATAACCAAAACTGTTTCCTCGGAGTCCAAATTGCGTGAGTGAAAAGCAGTGATTTAGAAAGAAGGAGGTCTATCCTTGCTCAAAGATGAATTTGGAAACTTGCAAATCTTGAATCTATCTTTGTCCCTTTCAGAAACTTTTTTCCAGCACTGGTTGGCTCCCTGGGCTTTGGAGGGGAGTGGGAAGTAAGAAGGAGGTTGTTCTGAAACGTACACAGTAATGTGTTCTAATCGATGCATTGATTCTCTTTCTTTTCTGTCCAGCGGAACTCACAACCTTCTCCATTCTTGGCAACAGTTTCTTAAGCCAACATTATTAAATTACCAAAAAAAGCAGCTGGAACAATTCCTGCCTGAGAGGTAGCCCTTAATAGACCTCTCCAAAATATTTATTTTTCATCACTGAGTGGTGAGCATTTTAATCTCTCTTTTGCAGTCAATAATTGAGGCTTGGGGAGTTTAAGCAAGTGGACCAAAGTTATGGATGTGCTTCCAAAGTAGAGGAGCTGATAAAAGGGGCTCAGGTCGCCTGACTTCTGGGTATATGCTCTGATTTCTTGGTTAAGATGAAGGGCACTTAACTGTGTCTCATTTGTCTTTTTCCCCAACTGCTTGTAAAATTGCCCAAAAAGTTTGTAAAACTGCAATGCTCTGCAAAAAAAAAAAAAAAAAAAAAAAAAAATCAACAGATTGCTGAACCATATGAGGCATTTTTTCCAGATATCAGAGTTTCCTTGTTCCCCTTGTCTTTCATTTTATTTCATGAAGTTTATGTTTTGTTGTGTGAACGATAAGAAAAGGAGAGTCAGAAAATATAGATGCCATTTCGTCTGCTAATTCTGCTGATAGCAATCTATCTTAATGAAATGCAAGTAAAGCTATTTTACAATACAATATTTGTCATAGTGTTATGTATAATGGCAAAACCTTTGGAAAAGGTCAAATGCCCAAGATAGGATACTGGATTACTAAATTATGATTCTGTCACACAATGAGTTATTATAGAAATATTTTATTTATTTATTTATTTTTGAGATGAAGTCTCGCTCCGTCACCCAGGCTGGAGTGCAATGGCACGATCTCAGCTCACTGCAACCTCCACCTCCTGGGTTCAAGCGATTCTCCTGTCTCAGCCTCCTGAATAGGAATAGCTGGTAAATTATTTTTATAATGCTATTTTACTAACTGTATTAGGCCATTCCTGTATTGCTATAAGGGAATATCTGAGACTGGATAAATTATTAAGAAAAGAGGTTTAATAGGCTGACAGTTCTGCAGCCTGTACAGGAAGCATGGCAGGATCAGCTTCTGGGGAGACCCCAGGAAGCTTCCAATCATGGCAGAATGTGAAGAGGGACCCAGCACATCACAGGGTGAAAGAAGGAGCAAGAGAAAGAACAGGAGGTGCCACACACTTTTAAGTGACCAGATCCTTTGAGAAGTCACTCCCTCACTATGACAAGGACAGCACCAAGGGGATGTTACTAAACCATTCCTAAGAAATCCACCCCCATGATCTAATCACCTTCCCCCAGGCCCCACCTTCAATACTGGGGATTTCAATTCAACATGAGATTTGAGTGGGGCCACATATCCAAACCATATTACCAACTTTTTTGTTTTAAGGCATATGTTAATTGTAGAACTAAATCAACGGTACTGAAAGGTACAAAGGTGAAAGTAAAAAATCACGTTAAGTATTCCAACACTCAGTATGGTAGTCATTGGGGCTGTTGATGAACTCACCGGCCCTCTCTCTGAACATAATAAAATGGAACTTTCCCTCTTACTTAAAGTTCAATGTAGTCATGGGACTTGCTTTGGCCAGTGAAATGTGAGCAGCCATGACTGTGCCCATTTTCCAACACACTCATCAACACTGGGTCCATCAATATTACCAGCAATTGACAATCTGGCAATCTGATAGCAAACACAGATTTGCATTTCCTTGGTTGTCTTTCTTGGATTTCTTTAGTTGTCTCTCGCTCTCTCTTTTTGATAAAGCTGAACCATGTCACACTGAACATGTAGCTAACCTTTTGGGAACAGACCCCTTAAGCCATTTAACTAATTTTGACTGTAAGTATTCTTGGCGTAGTAACCCATTGCCTGCAAATCTTTATCCCTCTTTTGTCATTTTTTTTTCTTTCAGCTTGGCTCATTTTTTTTTTTTTTTTCCACAAAGAAGTTACTATTTTATGGTCCAGCTTTAACGTTTATGAGTTTTGGTCTTGTGGCATGTTTAGAAAATACTTCCTCACTTCAAAATCATAAATATTCTTCTAAAGCTGGATTCTAGTACTTTTATGTTTTCATTTTTTAATACTTAAATTTTTTAAAATCTAGAGTTTATTTTGGAGTAAGGAGAGAACTAGAGGTAGTATTGTAGTTTTTGTCGTTGTTGTTGTTGTTGTTGTTGTTGTTGTTGAGATAGAGTCTCACTCTGTCGCCCAGGCTGGAGTGCAGTGGCATGATACCGGCTCACTGAAACCTCCGCCTCCCGGGTTCAAGCAATTCTCCTGCCTCAGCCTCCCGAGTAGCTGGGACTACAGGCACATGCCACCATGGCTGGCTAATTTTTTGTATTTTTAGTACAGATGGGGTTTCACCATGTTGGCCAGGATGGTCTCGATCTCCTGAGCTTGTGATCCGCCAGCCTTAGCCTCCCAAAGTACTGGGATTACAGGCGTGAGCCATGACGCCTGGCCTTTTCTTTTCTTCCTATTGGTTAATAAATTGTGCTGACACCACCTATTAAGCCATTTTTAAAAATCCCTATTGGGCCGAGTGCAGTGGCTCATGACTAATCCTAGCACTTTGGGAGGCCGAGGCAGGTGGATCACCTGAGGTCAGGAGTTCGAGACCAGCCTGGCCAACATGGTGAAACCCCATCTCCACTAAAAATACAAAAAATTAGCCAGGCGTGGTGACACATGCCTGTAGTCCCAGCTACTTGGGAGGCCAAGGCAGGCAGATCACCTGAGGTCAGGAGTTCGAGACCGGCCTGGCCAACATGGTGAAACCCTGTCTCCACTAAAAATACAAAAAATTAGCCAGGTGTGGTGGTGCACGCCTGTAGTCCCAGCTACTTGGGAGGCTGAGGCAGGAGAATCACTTGAACCTAGGAAGCAGAGTTTGCAGTGAGCTGAGACTGTGCTACTGCACCACGGCCTAGGCAACAGAGCAAGACTCTGTCTCAAAAAAAGAAAAAAAAATCCCTATTGATTTGAAATTATGGTGAGATTTTTGAGTTTTGGTGGCATGGGGCATACTTACGATAGCTTATGAAAAGAACTGATTGAAACAAAATTGTAACAGAGAGAATAAGCCCCTATCTCAAGTAAGTGTATTTACAGAAAAATTCTGGAAAGAATTCTATCATGCTGTTTTTTGAAGAGTATTATTCCTTAAACACTTTTATATGCTTTCTAAAATTCTCCAATGTATGATATGGCTTTATAATCAGGAAAACCGCATCACGTATGTCATTTTAAACCGCTGTGTTTTTGAGTGACGTAAGCAGAGGAGCCTATCAATTCAACTTCTTTTCCTCACAGGATTGTTTTCTGGCCTTAGCTCTACTGGCGAAAGTTCTCCCAATTCTGACAACAGTACTAGCAAATGTCCTGCTTTATCATGCTTCCATATCTCAAAATCACCACCCCATAAACTTGCCAAGCACCGAGAATGTGTGCAGGTTTTTCTCAAGTGGAGAATTACAGCACATCTTTAGTGAAAAAAGTAAAATCCTAGGAATGCTACTGAGGTGTGCAAAGTGAGATAAATGGAGATTTGTGGCCATGACACTCAACTCACCCTCCTGCTGTTTGTTGGTTTTTACTTTGGCTTCTGGTTACAACAGATTTTGGAAATACCTTGACTTTTTTTTTTTTTTTTTCCGCTTTGAAAAGTTGAGCCAGTTTCCTCTCAGGGCATCATGATAAGCATTGCTTCTTAAAATTCACAGCCGGGTTCTACACAGCAGTGACAACAGACTAATTAGATCTGCCGTCTAGGAATATGTTCGTATATGTTCATATATATGTATGATGGGGTTCACAAATATAATTTATGCAATTATGTAAAACAAAAGTGTATGCCAAAATTCCACAAATTGGCCGGGCATGGTGGCTCATGCCTGTAATCTCAGCACTTTGGGAAACTGAGGTGGGCAGATCACAAGGTCAGGAGATCTAGAATATCCTGGCCGACATGGGGAAACCCCATCTCTACTAAAAATTAAAAAAAAAAAAAAATTACCTGGGTGTGGCGGCGTGTGCCTGTAATCCCAGCTACCGGAGAGGCTGAGGCAGGAGGATTGCTTGAACCCAGGAGGCAGAGGTTGCAGTGACTCAAAATCACACTACTGCATTCCAGCCTAGCAACAGAGCAAGACTCCATCTCAAAAAAAAAAAAAAAAAAAAAAAAAAAAATTCCACAAATTACTGAATATCATCTCCAGTAAGGTATCACTTTTCTTCTTTTATCATTTTTGTATTAAGTTTAAAGCATGTGAAATAGTGCTCTGTATTGTTTAGGGATAATCTAGTTATGATATAAAGAACTGTGTGAGAAGAAAGATAACTGTCCATTCATGCAGGTGGTTAGTTCTGAGAGGGGGCAGTGCAGGCATTGTGATTGAGTAGGGGCACTGAGAGATAAGAGAAATAGTGCGAATCTATGTGACTGTGTGAGCTGAATCTTCCTGTTGAAGCCGGAAGGAAAAGGAGGAGGCAGAGGTGACTCCAGGCTGCCAGATGGGTGGTTGGGTGATGATGGAACCATTCACCGCGATCTGGAATGTAGAGAAAGACCAGATATGTCCTCTATTCTTTCTCTTTCCACTCTGCGCCCTGCGGGGCTGATCTTTCTGGACTATTTCAACTGGGCCCCTAATGCTGTGGCTTCTGGCTGGGTTTGGCCAAGCAGCAGCGCCAGCAAAGGATCAAAGAATGGGAAGAGGGAGAGGTGAGGCCACTTATCCATGGCTGCCTCCGTGCCAGGCTGCAGGCAAACAGCGGCTACAGGCTGTCCTGCTGCACTCTGGGTGCCAAGAACTGTCCAGCCTGAATGGTTCCCCAGTGTGACCGATGCAGAGGCGCCTCACTGTCCCTTGCTGGTTTTCTTCAACTTTGCCCACACCTTGAAAATGACTCTTTCATAAAATTGTCCTCAAGTACCCTTTTTGAATGAGCTACTTGTTTCCTACAGCTTTTCTGACTATTGTAAGAAGGATGACAAATGTGTTTGTTTTCTAGCACTGCTGTAATAAACTGTCACCAACTCAGTGGCTTAAAGCAACACAAATTTATTCTCTTACAGTTCTGGAGGTCAGAAGCCTACAATGGGTCAGCAGGGCTGCGTTCCTTCTGGAGGCTCTCGGGGAGAATCCATTTCCTTGCTGTTTCCATCTTCTCTGGGCTGCCCACATTCCCTGGCTCATGGCCTTGCAAAATTCTAATCTCTGCTTCTGCAGCCATGTCACCATTTCCAACTCTGACTCCTGCTTTCCTCCTATGAGGGTCCTTGTGAGTATATTGCACTCACCTCCCGATAATGCAGGATAATCTCTCCATCTCAGGATCTTTCACTTAGTTTCATCTGCAAAGTCCCTTTTGCCATGGAAGGTAACATAGCCACAGGTTCCAGGTTCTGGGAATTCAGATGTGGACATCCTTTGGGTGCCATTTTTCTGCCGCCCATAACAGCTTCTTCAGGAAAAATAATAAGTTTGATTTTCATATTCATATGTCTGCAGGAGTTGGAGGAGACATGGCATGGGCTGTTGGTTGTCTGGGTCTGGATGTTTAATTTGGTTTTAAAGATCTTCCCTGAATATGTACAATGCAACATTCTCACTATTGGGGCCCGTGCCGGGGGTGGTGGAGAATGAACAGACGCAAGAGACAAAGACAAACGGAGAACATGGCGGCCGCGCCTAGCGCCTCCGCCTCACTTTATTTATACTCCATAAATCCCACGTCAGCAACAATAACACAATGCAAAACAAACTTTCTGCACCCAGATATAACCTTCTGCTTCGTTCCTTGTCTCTAAGTTCTTTCTTATTTGTCTGCCTTCTTGGCGCCTACTAGAGTTCATTAAAAGTTCAACTAGAGATACTGTCCTTGACTACTGGAGTTCATTGAAAGTGCAACTAGCTAGAGATACTGTCCTTGAGCCTTATCCATTCTTAGCATATTATTTTCAATGGCCCCTGCATCTCACATTGGAACTAGTGGAAAATAAAAACATAACTCACCTTCCCATATTTGTTTTTGCTAAATCCTACAAAGGAAGCCATCCATATTTCAGTGCAACTTCATTAAAATAGTCTTGTGAGCTACTCGGAAGGCTGAGGTGGGAGGATCACTTGAAGCCACGAGTTGAAGACCAGCTTGGGCAACATAGCAAGACCCTGTCTCAAAAAAAGAAAGAAAGAAAGAAAGAAAGAAAGAAAGAAAGCCAGATGAGGTGGTGCACATCAGTAGTCCCAGGTACTAGGGAGGCTGAGGCAGGGGAACCCTTTGAACTCAGGATTTCAAGACTGCAATGAGCTATGGTCACATCACTTCATTCCAGCCTGGGCAACAGAGCAAGACTCTCTCTGAAAAAAAAAAAAGTATTTTGAATGATAGTTCTGTTCTCCTTAGGCTTGCCTTTTCTATCTTATGGATACCAACCCTCTCAATGTTATAGTCTTATAATTTCAGGCAATGCTTAAACAAACACAAACAGAATTATACCACAATTCAAATCCAATTACCTCATGTGTGGCTGATTTGCTTCTAGGACTTGCACACACTATATGGACTCTAGCTTGGTATATTGGGCCATGCAGATACCTCGTTATAGACTAGGATGATCTGGGTTTACAAAACTGAGTGCTTTTATGTCGTAACAATAACTTTTATGGGCTTAGATCCTAAATGAGTTTAAATATCACTTCAACCTTTTATTATCCAGGTGTCCCTGAACTCATACTTTGTTTGCCTCATTTTAAAAATTTATGGCAGTGATGGAATAATTTACCGGGCTATTATTGGGTTAAAAATAGTGTGGATTCAAAGCCCCCTATAGGAACTATAACATAGAAGGCACGTAAAAGCATTGGTTTTCTGGCTGCTTTTCCACTTAGCTATTATGCATTGCAGAAACACACCACCAGCAAAATATTCATTTTTAGTAAAATTCAATTCAAAAAGCCCTTATTAAACATATGCACTAAGTAATGCAAGGCACTGAAGCAGATACAAAGATGAACGAGTCATGTCTCCTTTCCTTATGAGGTCTGCAGTCAGCGAGAAGGGCAGATGAGAGCAGAAATCACCCTTATGAAGCATGCTTATGTAAATATATCTCCTTACCCAGAATAGTCATGACAGTTTTAGGCAAATTCCACCAGCTTTTCCATCTAATATTTATTATTGTATACAACTGGCATTTTAGTAACAGCTGGCTGGAATTAGGGGTACCATTTGTGGCCACGGAACAGAGGACAGATATTCACCAGGATTACGGTCTTGTGAACGCAGAATTCTAACTAGCTGAGCTCATCAGCCAGAGAATACACATTTGCCCGGGAAAGTGGTATTGATTATAATCATGGAAAGAAAAGGATGTTTGCTAAAAAGGAGAAAATGAATAATGATTACTGGATTCCATAAAAGACTTTCAAAATCCAATTCCACGCATAAGTAAGTAGAGTATCCATAACATGCAGGGCAATGTGCTTGGAGGATATTGTGCAATGAATAAGACAGGGAAGAAACTGTCTTTCCCTCAAGGAACTGACAGTCTCGTGGGGAGAAACAGACTTGAGAACAATTAAGGCAGTGACAAGGGCCTTGGGGAGAGTCCTAGCTTGTGGTTTTGAAGGAGGGAGAGAGTAGATTTGGTTGGAGAGTCAAGAAAGATGTCAAGAAGTTGGGGCATTTGAAATGGACTGTGTGAATACATTCAAAATATTACATATGCATCACAGTGATTTATTCAATGTTGCTTATCTCTTGCTTTTCTAAAATTATTTTAAAAATTACTCAAGTAGCACATTATTACACTGTCATAAAATGTAAAGTCAAATATAAAAGTTCCTTTGCCTACACTTCCCATTTCTACTCTTTTCCCAAAGATTAGCAGCTATGTATTATTTCAAAACATTCTCTTTGCATTTACTAACATATATTTGTACTTACACAAATATTTGAAAACAAAAAACATACATGATGTATAAAATGGCTCAGCATTTGCTTTTTAAAAATTTAACAATTTTTAAAATCCCTTTGCATGTCAGTTTTTGTATATCTATCTCCTTTTTATTGGCTGAGCTGTAGTCTGCAGACCCACACTGCCCAATATAGTATTCCTTAACTACATGGATCTATTTCCATTTAAAATAATTAAAACGGGTTGGGCGCGGGGGCTCACGCACTTTGGGAGGCCAAGGTGGGTGGATCATGAGGTCAGGAGATCGAGACTATCCTGGCTAACATGGTGAAACCTCGTCTCTGAAAATACAAAAAACTAGCCGGGCGAGGTGGCGGGCGCCTGTGGTCCCAGCTACTCGGGAGGCTGAGGCAGGAGAATGGCGTGAACCCGGGAGGCGGAGCTTGCAGTGAACTGAGATGGCGCCACTGCCCTCAAGCCTGGGCGACAGAGCGAGACACCGTCTCAAAAATAAAATAAAGTAAAATAAAATAAAATAAATGAAATACAGCTTAAAATTCAGTTTCTCCATTGCAATGACCACATTTCAAGTGCTCAGCAGCCGCACGTGGCTAGTGGCTACTGTGCTGGAGGGAGCAGACTGGGAGCATTTCCGTCACCTGTGGAAGCTCTGCTGGCCAGCACTACTCTGCACTACACATGAGCCAACGTTTCCTCAACCATTCTTTGTTGAAGAACATTTAGACTCTTTCTTACTTTCCACTATCACAGATGCTCCAAAGAACATCCTTGAACATCCATCTTTTGTGTAACGGGGAGGGTTTCTGGAGAATAAATTTCCAGAATAGACACTTTAGAGTTACAATGTAAACACATCTAAATTTGGAAAAATAATGTCGAATTTCCTCCTAAAACTATGTACCAATTCTATTACTCAGAGAATATTGGAATGTTCGTTTTTCAGATGCTTAGCAGCCCTGGATATGACAAATTTCTGCAACTTTAGCCACTCTGATGGACAAAAATAACATCTTTCTATCTTTCCAATATGCATTTTTTTATTCTTAGTGAGTCTGAGCATTTTAAAACAATTTTTAATTACCCAAGGAAGTACATGAGTACATATTTTATTGTAAAATAGTATAATTGTGTATATTAAAATAGAACAGTAGTAAAATGTGAGAGTGTTTCTTCATCTTCCCAGCCCCCATTCCATCTTCACTTTCCAGGGATAACAACTATTGACTTTGGTGTGTATTCCTCTTGCTCTCGGTCTAGGGGAATTTATAATTTACAGCATGCTTGCACATACAGAATGTATTGTGGGTTCCTTTTTTTCCTTATAAAACTAATCATGGTGCGTGTATTGTTCAATAATGTGCAGTTTTAATTTAACAATATGTCTTGAAGAGATTTCTCGTGCAGTAGTAACAATCGCTAGCATTTATTGAGTGCTCACTATGTGCAATGAGTAAGCTTAACCCCTGCAGCCTACCACCACCAGATGTGTCTGGGTTTTGCACATTGCTCTTTGATAAGAGGAATCAAATCTTGGCGATCTCCCAAAGATCACACCCAGGTCTCTGCCTGAAAGGATTTCCTACTGAAGGAAGCCATGTTCCCCTCATTTTTGGACCAATTATCTGCTTGGTGTGGCCACTGGCAGGCGCATAAGATTTCAATCCTTGCCTGTACTGTCATGGTCTCTTATGCTGCTTGCAGAAGCAAAAGGGGGTTCACTGGAAGGTGGAGGTTGCAGTGAGCCGAGATCGTGCCACTGCACTCCAGCCTGGGTGACAGGGTGAGACTCTGTCTCAAACCAAACCAAACCAAACCAAACAAAACAACAAAGTGGGGGTTCAGGGCAGACTCCTAATGACCTCATGCCAGCCTCCCTCCAGTCCTATATCCCCAGGGTGTTAGTGGACATCTGTTGGAGGCCCCTTCTCCTTTCTACTGGAATATTCCAATAGAAAGTATTCTTTCTTAGAAGGAATTTACCAAAGAGGATGCTTTCATCTATAAATAAAAGAAAATCAGCTGGGCGTGGTGACTCACGACTGTAATCCTAGTACTTTGGCAAGCCAAGGAGGGTGGATCACTTGAGGTCAGGATTTTGAGACCAGCCTGGCCTACAGGGTGACACCCTGTCTCCACTAAAAATACAAAATTAGCCAGGCTTGATGGTGCACACCTGTAGTCCCAGCAACTTGGGAGGCTTAGGCAGGAGAATCCTTTGAACCTGGGAGGCGAAGTTTGCAGTGAGCCAAGATTGTGTCACCACACTCCAGCCTGGGTGACAGAGCAAGACTCTGTCAAAATAAAGGAAGGAAGGAAGAGAGAGAGAGAGAGAGAGAGAGAGAGAGAAGAGAAATAAAAGAAAGAGAGAGAGAGGGAAAGGAAAGAAAGAAAGAGAAAGAAAAAGAAAGAAGAAAGAAAGAAAGAAAGAAAGAAAGAAAGAAAGAAAGAAAGAAAGAAAGAAAATCCACTCAAACTGACAAACAATCAAAGGCAAAAGTCTTGCCTCCAGTAACCACGAAGCCCAGCAACAGAGGCAATTCAGCCGGGTGTGATCAGAGCTCCAGATGCATTTCCCCGATGCTTCACTGTTCCCTCCTCGCATTGGGTTCACTGTCAGGCTGATGTTCCTGGTGTTGGCTGAACAGCTTCTGCAGCACTATGCTTTGCATCATTGTGCCTTGGCAGTTGAGATGGAAAAAGACTTCTCTCTCCTGGACCATCAATACAAGTCTTGGCTTCCCTTTTAAGAAACCAACTGGAGTCATTCATCTACTCCTAAACTAATCAGTGTTACTAATCACTAATCAGTGATTCACGACATATTGATTTCTGAATCAATCACTGTGACAAAGAGGATGAAACTGTATCAACTGTCTTAAAAAATAACTGAATGTGTGTGGGAATGGTACCACCCAAGCCAGAGGGCTCTTCCCCAGTGGTGGGCTGGATGTTTGGGAGGTAACCATGATGACCACCCCTCAAGTTCTCATTCCATGTGTTGGGTACTGCATCGGATAGCATCCCCGCCAAAATCACATGACTGTAAATATGATCTTATTTGGAAATGGAGTCTTTGTAGACATAATCAAGTTAAAATGAGGTTATAATGGATTAGGATGGGCCCTAACCCAATGACTGGTGTCCTTACAAGAAGAGGGAAATTGGAGACAGACACACAGAGAAAATGCCATGTGACCATGGAGGCAGAGATTTGCGTGATGCATCCACAAATCAAGGAGCAGCAAGGACTGCCGGCAACACCAGAGGCCAGGAGAGGAGCACAGAATGAATTCTCCTTTGGAGACTCCGGACTGTGAAAGGCTACATTTTGGATGTTTTCAGCCACCCAGTTTGTGGTGCTTAGTTATAGCAGCTGTCGGAAATGAGCATGTGCTACAACCGGGAAACTGAGTCCTGCATGGGTCTGGAAACCCTCTGGCTTTCCAGCATGAAAAGGAACGTATTCTTGATTTCCAATGATTATGCAGATTTGTCCCATTTACATGCTTTGATGGACATTTTTAGAATTGGGAACTGTAGAGCTGAAAGCAGGTTTGGAACCTGTTGTCCTTTATTTCTGTGAGTCTTCTGCTCTAGAAAAATGCATTCAAAGAAAACCAAGATGGAAAATGTTGATTGCAGTGCTCACAAGATGGCTTCCTCTTCCCTTGAAGTTGTGACGTGTTTCTGTGCCTGTGTCCACGCATGTGTGGTTATGTGAAGATGTGAGAAGGGGAGAGGTTGGCAGTGGAAGGAATGGAAAGGAGATATACTGAGAAAGAGAGAGAAAAAAGAAGTAGAGACACATTTTATCTGAAAGAATTTATGTATTGATAATAAAAATGGCTGTGGGTATTGCTCCAATCTGTGCAACAGCTTTGGAATTCTTTCCTATATTATTTAGAATACAAACTTAGGCATCCTTCTCTCATGTAAATCTAATTTATGTCCAGAGAAACAATATAAAGAAACATGTGCTCTGTTTTTCTTTTAGCTAGTCATAGAAAAAAGTCATTCTTCCAAGTTCTTAACAAATAGGGCATTTTAGTTTTAAGCTAATGTGAAGTTTGTCAACCTTCCAAAGGAATTCACAATAGCAGGATGTAAATTTCAGACATATAGTTTTTACAAAGGAATATAGATATTTTTCAATTGCTTTTCCTGGACTATAGACACAATAGGGTTCAGCTAGATTTCTATAAGGTTTTACCAACATGGCAAAGACAGGACCCTAGGAACCTCCTGATGGTTATATTGGGGGGAAGAGTTATAATAAAGTGTTGATCCAAATTACATTGCACTAATTAAACAAAGGTTTCTGTTTCATGTTAATTGAAGAGGCAACATCATGCAGTGACTAGCCTTTCCAATGAAGGAGGAAAATGAGATATGTTGTTACATACATAAAATTCATAATCAGTTGTGCAAAGGAATTCTAACCAGCTTTTTAAACATGCTCTGTTTATTAAGGCATGGGCAGATTATTAACTGACACTTGAGATACTGCTGAAAAGAAAATTGTACACAATGAGAAAAAGATTATTTGCTCTATGAGAAAGGGACAGTGACTATGGTGGTCACAGCCATATACCCCTAGCATTGTCCCTGGTGCACAATGGATGCTCTGTATATAGTTGTTCAATCAGTAAATTAATACAACTTTTTATAAAGTCCATTATTTATTATAGTTAAGAGACTGCCTGGCAGGAAATTAAAATTATAAATGTGGCTTCAGAATTTCTGCAGTTGCCATTCCATCAAGACATCTTGGTGGAGTCCCTATTGTAAGGGCAGGCTCCGTAAACACATGTCCTGTCCTCATGGGGCTTGCAGACTGACGGAGGAGACAGGCATCAATCATCTCACGACACAAATGATGTGAAATTAACTACTAAGGAGTGATATGCAGTGCCACAGATGTCCACGGCAGGGCTATGGCCTGATCAGAGAGGTCTGGAGAGCTTCCCAGAAGGGCTACATCACCTTTGCCACCACCACCATTTGGAGAGTAAACTGAGTTCCAGAATTGAGTGCATGAAAGGAACATAGAAGAGGTGATCCCTGAGTGAGCTGATGGGTTGTGGTTAAATCATTTCAGCCACACACAGGCTGTCTGGATAATATAAGCTGGCATTTATAGCATAATACAACTAAATAAATAAGAATACAGTATAATATTATTAATTAATAAATGTGGCTTTTCTAAAAGCACCTCCTTTTTGTGTTTTTAGTAATATTTCTAGGACACTTAGAAGTCTCTATTATTTTTTGATAGCTCATCTCAGTGCTCCTTACTTATTCATATTCCATATTTTAAGTAGATGATCCTTCTACATATTCTTTTTAAGCTGACTGATATGGTTTGGCTGTGTCCCCACCCAAATCTCATCTTGAATTGTGCTCCTACAATTCCCATGTGTCGTGGCAGGGACCCAGTGGGAGGTAATTGAATCATGGGGGCCGGTCTTTCCTGTGCTGTTCTCAAGATAGTGAATAAGTCTCATGAGATCTGATGGTTTTGTAAAAAGGAGTTCCCCTGCACAAGTTCTCTCTCTTTGCCTGCCACCATCCATGTAAGACATGACTGGCTCTTCCTTGCCTTCCACCATGATTGTGAGGCCTCCCCAGCCATGTAGAACTGTAAGTCCATTAAACCCCTTTTCTTTCTAAATTACCCAGTCTCAGATATGTCTTTATCAGCAGCATGAAAATGGACGAATACACTGACTTTTACATTTTTCTGATTACAGGAGTGTCAGGTGTCTTTGGCACTTACTCTCAACTTGTTGCCATCTCTCCATCTCCATGGCCACCATCCTGACTGAGCCAAGCTGCCTTTCCACTCACTGTCAGTTACCTGACTTGGCTTTGTTTTTAGCAGAGCACTTCTGCTGCCTTTTGCTTGTGTATGTGTGTGTGTGTGTGTGTGTGTTTTTAATTTGTGAGTTTATTGATGGTTTCTACCCCTGGGACATAAGCTGTGTAAAGGCAGGGATTTGTCTGTCTGGTCCATTGCTGCATCCTGGGTACAGAGAACAGTGCTTTGTACCTGGTAGATATCAAAAATATTTAAGACATGAATTGATAAGATAAGTTTCAGACATAGAGCAAAGAAAAAAGAAGACAATGACACTTTCTTTACAAACAAAATAATTTGGTAGCATTTCCTTTAATATATGGGAGCGATTGTTTAAGGCAGTCAGCATGTTCCACCCCTAACCTCCCACCTCCATCTCCTTCTCTCTTCCCACTTGTACCAGACTCAGGAAACCACCGAGCAGAAACGGAGGTGGGCTCCTTCTCGGTGGTGCATTGCACCTGGGGAGTTGCAGTTCACATGAGTATAGCAAAGGACTCTGCCAGTCCCGCATCATGTGAGACTTGTTTTTCCTACATTCTGTTGTCTCCGAGCATCAAAGGCAGTGTTGTGCTCATGAATGATTAGCAACTGGCTTTAGGAGTGGGAAAAAAAGGCTGACTTGTAGTATTTGCCAATTTCTGTAGTGTAACTACTACCACCGTAGCCAATTTCAAGGTACCGATTCACTGCACACGGAGCTAGGCAGATTTGCACAAAATCAGGTCTCATAAACTTGTACAAGTCGCCTCCAGCACATCACTGAAAAAGCAAGGGCCCCTGGGGTCTCACAAACTCAGGATTCCAGGTGGCTTGTGTGTTTGCTGTGGTTGTGACTCTCCTTTCAGGCACACAGGGGTTTGCTATAGTTTTTTCAGATTCTGATGGAACAGTCATTCTTCCTGGTTGGTGAAAGCATTAACTTGCGTCTTTCCACCCCCTTCTCGGGGTCTTGTCAAGGCTATTACAGGGTCTTACCAAGGCATGGTGAGGGGAGGGATACTTCTGATCCTTGGTCTAAGGAAACATACAAAAACTCCACATCTTCTATTTGTTTTCTCAACTCAGATGGACTGTCTTGTCAGTGTTGATGACTACTTTAAAAAAATGACCATTCTGTTCTAATACTTGCTAATAATGGCCAAGCTATATGTGGTTGTGTCATGAGAACAGCTAAACAAAAAGATTGTTTCTTTTCACTCCAAAAACAGTGTGAATGCATAGAACAACATAATGGCCATTTTCACTGCCAAAAACTAGGGTGGTGAGATTCTGCATCTTCAAAACTCATAATGATGGGCCTGAATCTTTGGATATTTTTTAGATGAGAACAGTCAATACATCACTAAGAAGCAGCTTTTCTGTGATGAGCATGCAATTTCTTTACAAGCAGGGAAAAATAGACTTGAATGCCATTATGCACAATTTTGAATGTACCACATGATCATAATAACTTTAAAACAAAAAATGAATAGAAAAAAGATTTGAAAAAATGCACCCAACTGTTAACTGTGCATGTCTTGGAGGATAAAAATATTTGCATTTTCTTCCACTTTTTTAAGTTTCTCTACTTAAAAAAAAAAAACTGAGTATTACTTTGATAACAGAAAAAAACATGTTCTTTTAACTGGTAAAAGCCAGAGAACAAGCACAGAAATAAATAATGTTTTTAACATTACCAGTGAAACCAAGAGAAGCCTCTGGGGAGGAGGGCAGATGCTTCCTTAAACTACTGTCAGGGGCAGGTGGAAGTCTCAGCCTGGCGTGGAAGATGGGAAGAGGCAGCAGCAAGAGGATGGTTTAGAGAACAGCCTCTCAAGTCCTGCTAGCATACCCTTGGCACAGTCACGACCTGTCACTTTACTGCAGACATTGTAACCACTGCCTCGGCCATTGCTTCCAGCGTTGACCAGAATAAGGGTTCGAGGGATTCAGGGGCTAATCAAGGAAAAAGATATAACCACACGGGGCAGTAGCACACACAAGCTTTGTCTGGGGATGCTTTGACAACTTTGCATGTAGAGAACACCCCTCACAGCAGGATTTTGCAGGGTCACTACTCCCAAGGGGAGGGAGGTAAAGGAACTCCTAAGGCAGAAGGGGGTGGAAGAGAGGGCCTCCATGTCTAGGTGATGCTGTTCAGCAGCACAGCAGACCCCCTGGGTCAGAGAACTCTGAAAAGCAGCATGGGTCTGCAGACATAACACCCTGAACGCACCTGATCTCGTCTGAAAGGCAGTATAGGCTCATGGCCTTGTAACTCTGTCAATAAAGAACAAGCTCTGGTGAGGTTCCACAGGATGTGCAATGCAGGCAGGTTCTACATGGCTAGACATTTGCTTGTTTGGGCTGTTTTTAAAGTAATTGGATGTGTACAAATCTGAGTTTGGCACCAACAAGCATTTGAGCTAACGGGTCTCAGCCTGTAGTGAAGAAATAAACAAGCTTGAGGCCAACACACAGAGGCCATCTTCGGCTGATTTTGTATAAGGATAGGATACCATGGGGCAAGGCAAAATCCCTGCTGGGTGGGGGCTGAGGAGACTCATGGGAACAGGGGGTGGCTGCCCAGCCTCTCTTGGTCAGTCCTGTCTTCACACCCTCCTCCAAGTCAACAGACTTGATCAATTTCAACCCCAGGGACTGCCCCTTCCACTGCTTCTTCCTGACCAGAAGAGCAAATGAAGGTTGTGGTGGCAATAGGCAGGATGCCACTGCCTGGGCAGCTCAGGACTGTCCACTCTGAAGTCAGTCCTCATCTCTCCATAAGTTGAGCAGGTCATGAAGGCTTGGCCTTTGGTATTTGCAACAATATGTTGTCTACAAAAGACCCTAAAGTGAAAAGGATACATAATGCTTGAAAATGAAAGGATTAGAAAAAAATTAAGCAGTTAAATACAAGGCAGAACAAAGCTGAAGTAGAAACTTCAATATCTGATGAAATGGATTTAAATTAAAACATTATAAGGAGAAAAGAGGGATGTTTTACATTTGTATGTCTGTAACAGGTGCAATAGAATGAAAATTATATCTCTCTCACAAATGTATGAGTATCAAACAACACAACCTCAAAATATAAGATGCAAAAATTGATGCAAGGACAGAGAAATAGGCAAATCAACTGTATGAGAGACTTTAACTCATCTTTCCCTGAAACAGATTAATCATGCAACATTTTCAGAAATAACCATGATAAGCAGAAATACAAAGACTTTCACAATACCATTGATAAACTTGAGATGCTAGATATATATAGAACTCAGTATCAAACAAACAAAAGAACTGCATGTGCTTTTCAACTAAATCTAAAAAACTTATCAGAAAAGTGCACAGTCCATCATAAAGGGAGCCCTAAGGGATTAACATTTACATACTCTGTTCTCCAACTACAACACAAGAAAGTTACAAATTAACATCAAATGGCTGGTTTTTAAATCCTGTATCTTTGGAAACTAACCTATTACTAAAGAGTCTATGGGTTAAGAAGGAAATAGTAAATTAAGGCATATTTAAAACTGAACGACAATGAAAACATTTCATGTCCAAATTGTTGTATCCAAAAAGTTGTATCCAGAGACGACATTCATCAATTTATATTTATCAGAAAACAAGAATATTAAAAATAAATTGATGAAGTTTTCATCTCAACAAGTTGAAAAAAGACCAATAGAGCAAATCCAAATAAACAAGATAGAAAGGTAGAATACAGGCAAGGGCAGAAATCCAACAGAGAAACAACAACAGGAAGACAACAGAGAAAAATTAACAGAACCAAAAGCTGGTTCTTTGGAATGATTATCAAAATAAATAATTTGCTGGCAAGGCTGATACAGAAAGAGAACGAGAGAGTGAAAGAGAAAGAGAGAGGGAGGGAGAGGAGGCAAATAATCAAAATAAATAACAAAAATAAGTAATACAGTCTAGCAATAAGTGTTTTATTGGGAGCATGTATACATTTAATGTGAAAAGCTACTGGATTCAATCCCAGAAAAAAATAAAATGCCAAACTGGAAAAAGAAAAAATACAACAAGAATAGACTGGCAATATTTAAAAAGTTGAAATTGTCATTGAAGACCTTCCCTCTCAAGATGGTTTCACACGTGAATCCTGACAAACTTTCAGAGAGTAGTTAATTTCTGTATCACACAAGTTGTTTTAGAAAGTATAAAAAGGAATAGGCTACTGCTCATTGTATAAGTCATCTGCAATCTTGATTCTAAGATTAGATAAGGACAATTCAGGAAATGAAAACCATAGGCCCGTTATATATTTGAACGTAGGAGCAAACCGCCCAAATAGAGTCCGTCACCCAAATCCAACAGCACATCGCATTCATTGTGATGAAGAATGAGGGTTGCTCTGATACGAGAACATTCAAATCAGAAAATGAATCTGTGTAACTCACCACATTCATGCATTCAAGGAGGAAAATCACGCAATTATCTCCAATGTGCTGAAAAAGCCTTTGTTAAGATGCAGCTCTAACAAACCTGGAAGAGCAAGGAGCATCGTTACTGGCAACCTTGCACGTAGCCACTTGGCCTCTCAGGCAAAGGCTTGAACTGCAGCTGAATCTGAGTCCTGGCAAAATGCCTTGTGTTCCTCCCAGAACACAAGAGGATAAGAGGCTGGTGAGGAGCTGCTACAAGGCCATTGCCCTCCCATTGCCCTGTCTCCCCTGGGAAGCTGTCAAGAGACAGTGTCTCATGGTTTCCTGGGTTCTCTGGGTTCTAATGAGGTCTGGGGCTTCCAGTCTCACCCCCCGCCTGGCCCGCGCCTCCTACAGAACTGCAGAGGATAAACCACCCACTCAGCTGTGGTCTAGGCTTTGCTCCGCACCAGTGAGGTATCCCATAATTTCATTGCAGTCATTGACTTTTTCTGTTTTCTTGTCACCCTTCTGGTGTATAGGACAAGGACTGAGGGATGCCAGCACCTTTGACTTAAACACTTTTTCTTTCGGTCTGTAAGTAATCAACTGGGCAAATATAAAAGTGCCTCATTTTGTCATTACCAGTTGAATCAGTAAAACTTCAAAAGCAAAGCCGGAAGGTGAAATGTGATTAATTTGATTACATTAGCATTGATAATTTCCATTCATCAAAGAACAGTGTAAACGAAATCATTGAGAAATCACAGAACAGGAGATGATTCTTGCCGTACCTATGATAAACAGGGGATTGCTATCTAGAACACACAGAACTCCTGCAAAAGAATAAGGAAATGAAAGCATCCCAACAGAAAAAAAAAAAATGGGCAAAGGACAATGATGAATAAGTATGTTAGAGAAAAAAACCCAAGAAACTTAGAAGATTGCAAAGACATGCTCAGAAACATTAGTAATCAGATAACTGAAAATTAACACTGTAATGACGTATGGTTCTATGCTTTCAGGCTGGCAAGCTCAGTTCTGCAAGCTCTCTTGAGAAAGTCTCTTTGCTCATTATGGGGTGTGCATTGTCATAGTGACGGTAGGGGCAGGAAGAGCTAATCTGAGAGAAGACTGTGAAAGATCCCACATCGTAAATAGGGACATTGTCTGCAATTTAAATGTGCCAACGTTTACTTCTTCAAGCTGGGTTTGAGATGTCTTATTACCTACTCCCTACATTACAGCTTCCCAAGAATCTGCAAGCCCAATGGGGCTAAGATTTTATTACAGAATCTAGACATTTTAGAAGCCGTTATAATGATAAGAGTTCCTGATACTGAAACAAATGATATTATTTAAAACAAAAAATTTTATTAATACTTTTACAATTTTTGCCATGGAATAGTTCAAAAGTTCATAAGTATGAATGAGGGTATTACTCAGGGAGTTTTGTGAGGACAAATGAACGCAATTAACTGAAATATCATCTGATATTTGATCTAGATTTTAAAGGATAAATAACTGCAAAAGGGTAAAAGTCTGGCTCATAATAAAAGCATTCTGGAAAGTAGAAGTTTAGCGTGACTGGGTAGAGATGGAGGGAAAGATAGGGCAGGAGTCTGGAGCGGTAGGAGTGTGAGCTGCCTCTATGGACAGAGGCGAGCCCTAACATGTCAAAGAAAGGAAATGGCCCCACAGGATTTGTTTTTGACATGGAAAATGCTGGTGGTAGAATGAAGAAAGAGCTAGAAAGAGGAGAAACAATGGAAGGAGGCTATTGAAGGCAGTCAGGCTGAAAACGCAATGGTAGAACTCAGCATCTCAGAAAGACAAACACATAAACCAGCATGGCGGCCAGGGCTGTGGGCCAAGCCTGGTCGGGGGCAGGGAGTCATTTTCCTGGGCATTTCCTCAGTAGTGAGGTAAGAGGGCTCTGGATCCCTGGAAGCCTGGCATTCCCAGACTCCAGGATTCACCTCCTTTCCCTCCCCAGACCCTGCCTTCTCCCAGCTGCCCCCTGACCTGAGGCTCTTCCCCTTCCCCTGTCTTTTGGCCTCGCCATTGTCTGGTCCTCTGACCTATCCCTTTTCTGAGAATCACTGAATTTAAAGCTAAAGTGGACCCACAGATCACTCAGAATCTCATGGTGGTTTGAAAGACCAAATTGCTCGAGGGATCAATTGAAAGAAAAGACAGAAAATAACTCTGGCCTTGGCCCACAATCTTTGCCACTCATTCAATCACCAGTGCCTTTTCCGTTAGATGTGCTCTCAATCATCATCCTTATTTTGGAGGCACTTGTAGAAAGGTGGAGGAAAGTTTTAGTTAGTCAGCATATCACATTTCACGTTGACAAACTGGTTTGTGTGGTACCCTGTTTCCTGTTTGCAAAGAGATGCAGTAATTAATCAGCATCCTATTCCCTTACTCCTCCTTAGGAATTACTGAACTCAGGCAAAGGTGTATTAGTTTCCCAGGAATGCTGAAGCAAAGTGCCACGAGCTGGGTGGCTTGAAATAATGACAATTTCTTCTCTCACAGCTCTGGAGGCTAGACGTCTGAAGTCAAAATTCTTAGTAGGGCCAAACTCTCTCTGAAGGCCCCAGCAGAGAATCTATTCCATGCCTTTCTCTTAGCTTCTGCTGTTTCTGGCAACCCTTGGCATTTCTCGGCTTGTAGATGTGTTGCTCCAATCTCTGCTTCTATTGGTTGGCACATGGTGTTCACCCTGCATGTCACTGTCTCTGCATCTCTTTTCCTCTTCTTAAAATGACATGGATCCTACTGAGTTAAAGACCCACCCTACTCCAATAGAACCTTAACTAATTACATTTACAACATCCTATTTCCAAATAAGGTCACATTCCAAGGTTCCAAGAAGAACATTAATTTTGGGGACACTATTCAACTCAGTACAGGTACTCTTGGTTCGCTTAATTTTACATTAGATTGACCTTTGGCCTTACCTAAATTATTAGGAACGCACCTACTTCTTATATCCCTCAGCTGCTTTCCCCATGAAACCACGGTCAATGAACCAAATCCACAGACATTCACGCATGCACACACTCTGCAAACATTTACTAGGCAGATACCACACACCAGGGATTATGCTAATGAGGAAGTCAATGGAGGGGTTCACCTTCCAGGAGAGGAACAAACACATAAGCAAATAAATTTAAATAATGCTAATAGGAGGGGTGCAGAGGAGGGACCCTGGCCAAAACAGAAATGACTGCGCTGAGTGAGGTTCTGAGGAGGAGGAGGAATATACAGGGGAATCAGGAAGGGAAGGGATTAGGGGTGGTAGGGCCAGGCCAGCACATGCAAAGGCACAGAGACATGAAAAACATTGGAATTGGAGGAGCTCCACACATTCCTGGTTGACTGAAGAGTCGACAGTGTCTGGGAGCAGCAAGAGAAGAGCTGGGAAAGATCATTGCAGACAAGAGGAGAGATGGGAGTAGGCACTTCAGCTTGTAGGTTGTATTAGTTTATTCTCACACTGCTATAAAGAAATACCTGAAGGCCAGGCACAGTGGCTCACGCCTGTAATCCTAGCACTTTGGGAGGCTGAGGTGGGCAGAGTGCCTGAGCTTAGGAGTTCGAGACCCGCCTGCGCAACACGGTGAAACCTCATCTCAACTAAAATACAAAAAATTAGCCAGGTGTGGCAGCATGCACCTGTATTCCCAGGGAGGCTGAGACAGGAGAATTTCTTGAACACAGGAGGTGGAGGTTGCAGTGAGCTGAGATTGCACCACTGCGCTCCAGTCTCGGCGACAGAGTGAGACTCCATCTCCAAAAAAAAAAAAAGAAAAAAAAGAAAAAAAAAAGAAATACCTGAGACTGGATTACCTATAAAGAAAAGAGGCTTAATTGTCTCACGGTTCTTCAGCCTATACAAGAAGCATGATGCTGGCTTTTTCAAGGCCTCTGGGGAGGCCTCAGGAAACTTATCATGGTGGAAGATGAAGGGGAAGCCTTCTTACATGGCTGGAGCAGGAGCAAGAGAGAGACGGGAGGTGATGCACACTTTTAAACAATTGGATCTCACAAGATCTCACTCTCCATCCTGAGAAGAGCACCAAAGTGCTGGTCCTAGACCATTCATGAAGGATTCATCCCCATGATCCAATCACCTCTCACCAGGCCCCACCTCCAACACTGAGGATTGCAAATAAACGTGAGATTTGGGTGGAGACACAGAGCCAAACCATATTCTAGGTGATGAGCAGGACTTTAAGCAACAGGTTAAAACAACACATCAGTCTTTAAAAATGTACGTGGAGATCAGTGAGGAGGATGCACTGAAGAAGAGGATGGATTGAAGAGGAAGAGACTTGAGGCTAGGATGCTGGAGTGGATGTCTGGCTGCCACAGTTGGGAGATAGAAGGAAAACAGGAGGTTAAAAATACAGATTTGAGAGTCATGAGTGCTTTGGGCATAGTCAGGGATGTGCCCAGCTTATATAGAATTTTCAAAAGAAATACAGTGGAAGCTCAGAGATCTGAACATGTACAGCCCACAGAAGAAGGAGCAGTGGGAGACCAGGAAGACAGATGAGGATGGAGTAGGAGGACAGGAGACAGAAACATGGCAGCAGGCTGCTTCTTGGACCAAAAACCATGGGGAGGTGGAGTCCATGGAATATTCTGGGCTCAGAAACACAAGCCACAGACCACACATACACACACACACACACACACACACACCACACACACACACACACACACACACACATACACACACAGTGTTTCTATAACCATGATTTCACATTAGAGAATTTAAGTTTCTAAATTTATAAAGTTAGTATTTTGGTGATGATTGTTAAAGCTATATCCACTCAAATGTCAAGAGCAGTTAAAAGCACTTCAAAAATCCTTTGGAAATATTTTTTACTAAAGGAAATTTATTACAGCAAATGCATTCCATAGACAAAGAGGATATTAGAGTTTTTCTGTACTTCTCCAAACTACTCTGCCATAAAGGTGTTTCCTAGGATAAATTTGTTCAATGGTTGGGATGGAACTCCAGTGACGCTCATAAAAATAACATCCAAACACACACAACACACACACACACACACACAGAGAGAGAGAGAGAGAGAGAGAGAGAGAGAGAAAGAGAGAGAGAGAAAGTTAATCAACAATTTAAGCAGTTTGTTATTTTCCTTTCTTTTCTTTCTTTCCTTTTTCCTTCCTTCCCTCCTTTCTTTCTCTTCTTTCTTTTTCTTTCTTTTCTTTCTTTCTTTTTCTTCCTTTCTTTCTTTCTTTCTTTCTTTCTTCCTTCCTTTCTCTCTCTCCCTTCCTTCCTTCTTTCCTTCCTTCCTTCTTTCATTCTTTCTCTTTTGTTTTCCTCCTTCCTTCCCTTCCCATCCTTTCCTTCCCTTCCCTTCCTTCCTTTCCTCCTTCTTTCCTTCTTCTTCTCCTTCTTTCCTTCCTTCCCAACAGAAAACTTACAGAGCACCTATAGGCAATTTTCTAGATTTGCACACTCAGGCATCAGGAAATGGTGATAATCATTAGGAAGTAGGGTCTATCCAATCCAGCTATATATAGATAACACCACCTAAGGAACTAAAAAGAAAATTCTGGACATCTTTATGAAAGTAAGAAAATGCTTTTTTAAGAAGAGTGGAAGCCACGCTCATGAGACAGCCACCTAGAATTCATCATGCCTATATATATCTAAGGGTGCTTCAGGGACCTGTGGCCTGCGTGTGTGTCTTTCTGCAGCTCCACCGTCCTGAGGAAGTGGTGGCCTTCCTGGGCCAGTGTGCTTGAGAGCACAGTTCAGTTGACCTGTGTTCCTCAGCTCTAGGCTCTGCAGTTCCCTCCTGTGGCGTCCATCCTGCTCTGGTCCATTCTGTCAGTGCAAGGAGGTCTGATTTCTTTTGGCTAAGTCTTGGTTTCTTTCTACACACTTGCCCAGAGCTCAAGCTTTGAGATCTGACTTTTCATCCATTCATATATATGAAAGATTCACAAATTCCAATTTGTCTTAGTGGATCAAACCACAGGGCAGACTATCTTGTGCTTCTAATTGGAAGCCCTGTATCTGCAGCCTCTCATACCCTGGTCTCCCTGTGGGGAAGGAAGAGCCTTTCTGTGGAAGCTTTCCATTGCCTCCTGCCAGGTGTCTAATGAAAATGATGATAGTCGCTATACTCCCTGCATAATGCTGTTACCTATATGTCCAGTCAGCCCTGTCCTCCAGGGCTAACAGGTAATTACTGCTTAATTATGTCTTAGTCAAAGCTGCACAGTTAGCTTATAAAATGCAGTGCTTCTAGTTGCCATGGCTTAAAAATGACAGGTAGGTTTATCTTTAGATAGTCTATGAATTTGTACTGATTTTATGCAACAGGTTTCCAAAGTCAGTTCTTGTTATTTTATTCTGCATGTAAGCCTTTTCTGCAGAATCTTTCCTTCCTGTGTCTACCTGGATCCATGTCCCTGCTTACCACTTCAAACTGGTTTCCTCACCCTGGAGCAGGCTCCCCTTCCCCTTCCCCTTCAGAATATCTAGACCAAGTTTTCAGATGGGCTTGAGTTAGGTTCACCCTAGAGCAGGTTCACCCTGGAGCAGGTTCCCCTTCCTCTTTGGAATATCTGGACCAAGTTTTCAGATGGGCTTGAGTTAAGTTGCTGCTCTGTTAAGGATGACGTTTCTTAGCAACAATGGATTGCCTGCTTTGTTTTCTGTGGATCGATTGTCTCTGTCTGCTGCTCTCAGCTCCATTTTTTTCAAACTGATCATTGGGAATAAATATTCATGATGAGCTGAAATGAACATGCTCCCCCCTCCAAAATAAACTAAAAAACCTAACCAAAGGAACACACTGAGGGACTATTCTAGTTGTCCTATTCTAGTTGAATATTCACAGTATTCATCAGTACTATTTAATGTTTTACATAAACTCTAAATGTGCTTGTTCTTTTAGTGTCTGGAACAATTGGAGCCAGTAAAATTCCATATGTATATATACATGATTTATTTTTATTTATTTGATTATGAATGCAAGTAAAATATTATTTTCTTTATGTGCTCATTGACTGCTTACGTTTCTTGTACGAGTTGGCCAGTCAGGATCTCTGTCCATTTCTCTCCTGCGGCCTTTGTTAGCAGAATTAAATTTCTTTCCTGACCACTCCTCACCAGCCAAGTAAGCATGAGTTCCATCCAGCCAGAGCCTCAGACTATGCATCGCTAAAGCAAGAAACGTAGACGCGAGAATCCCCAGGACCTTAGAGGCCTGTGGAGGTCCTCTGATTCTAGAATTTACTTCCTTTCACCCCAGAAGTAAGTGTTAGGAAGGAAAGCTTCAGAGCAGTGTGAGAGAAGGAAATGGGGGACCTTGCTTATTTTGTGGCCACGGAAGTCAGCAGCTCTGAGAGGGGAGCTGAGCATGAGGAGCAAGGGGAGACATGAGCATGAGTAGAAGTGGCCAATTGCAACACAGAACAAGGGAGGGATGAGGGGTGGCAGGGACCTTCAGGGAAACTGGCACCAGGCACCGAAGGTATGAGAGCCTCTGAACCAGCTCATAAACAGATAAGAACAAATGGGAATGCGGTGTTCTTCCTAGTATCTGCTCCCTTTACCATGTAGCTTCTTGGTGCTCACCCACAATGGGCAGGGAAACTTCCCCACATCTTTATGATGGACTCAACCCTGTGATTTGCTTTGGCCCGGGGGGTTGTTAGCCCACTTGATGCAGCAGGCACGAGTGTGCATATGTGTTTCTGCTTGTACCTGTGTGCTTCTGCCACTTCCCAAGGATATGTATGACCAGCTGGCCTACCAGTCTTAGGAGGAGGAGAGACCCACAGTGCCGTGCCACCCGCAGTGAAGCTGAGTCCAGGCTAGCTGACCCCAACCAACCCACAGACTCAGGAGCTACCTAAACACCTACAGCTGCATGCCGTGGTGGGTTGGTATTCTGAGTGAAGGCTGTAGATATCTCATACACAGCAAACTGGGCTAGAGTGGGGCCAATGTTGTCCTCCAGGGCACTTCAGGTCCTACTGCACGAGTGGTATCAGTTTCTAGAAATTTCCAATACTGGCAGAAACCCAGATACTGGCATGGGGTAAAAGAAAGAAAGCCCAGTAGGACCCAAGGAAGAGGAAACTGGTAAGCTATGGAAAGGCCACCAAGATCCATCCACATGGAATGGGAATCAGTGAATTCATCTCAACAAAGAAACCAGGGAGTAAATCAGGAGTCTGTGACATCCACATGCAGGAAGCTTGTGACATCACCTGAAATAGTATGGTGGGCACTGAAGGAAGACCAATACTTCAAGGTCTGTGTATGCCCTGGGGGACGCCTAGCACCCTGGAGGGAATCTCATTCAATGGAACAACACTGATTCTGATCATACCGCCCTTTGGAACAGGTATACGCTGCATACTGCAAAGGATGTGAGCCTTGGCACCCGAAAAGTGACAAGCGCCAGAGCAGACTGAGATTGGTCATGTAGCATGTGTGTGCAGCATGACACATCTCAACTCTCAGTCCTTCCACTCATCCTGGGAACAGGCACAATCATCAACACTGTATAGATCAGGACACAGGTTCATGTGGATCTGGTGATTTACTCCAGGTGATGCAACCAGAAACAGGCAGCACCAAGGTCCAAACCCCTCCTGAACCCGAATTTTGCCCTCTTTAGAGAAGAGCCTGACATACATTATAACTACCTAACCCCTGTCTTCCTGGCCATTAGGGGCCTTGATTTTAGCCACTAAGAACATCCAGTGAATTCCTTCTATTTTTATTCTATGCTCACGAAGTCATCTTCCATTTATATACTGTTTTCTCATAGAGACTTGTTAATGGGATGACCATAAACGTATTCAACTTTATGAAATTCATTCCACGGTGCTCATTGTAAATTTGTAGGTTGGCATTCTCAAGCAATTTCCAGGATTTGCTGAATTTAGCTAGAAGAAGACTGGGCAGCTCTGGGTGGGCTGACCAATCAAGATTCTGGACATGAGGAGACCCCGAATTATGGGAAACCACCCAAGTGCTGCTGCTCCGCAAGACTTCGAGGTGACCTTCCTGGACAACATTTCTGAGACTTCAGGTCCTCTAACTGCAGGATGCAATGGCAAGACTGGACTGGAGGTCTTGCTTTCAGAGGGTGTGTTCTTAAATTTCACTTGGTCTTCTCAGGTTAATAGTACCGTGCTTTTGTAACCTATTAATACTTTCTACTGTCATTTAGCTACCAATGCTAAGGGTAAAAATCAAACTATGGGATGCTGATAGAATATTTATTTATTTATTTATTTATTTATTTAAGAGATCTTTCTGTCGCCCAGGCTGGAATACAGTGGTGCAATCACAGCTCCTTGCAGCTTTGAACTCCTGGGCTCGAGCAATCCTCTTGCCTCAGTCACCCAGGTAGCTGGAGCTACAGGTGCACACCATGATGCCTGGCTAATTCTTTTATCTTTGGTAGAAACAGGGTCTTCTTGTGTTGGCCAGGCTAGTCTCAAACTCCTCAAGTGATCCTCCCACCTCAGCCCCTCAAAGTGCTAGGATTACAGGTGTGAGCCATTGCACCCTGCCTAGAATTTTAAAAAAGCAATTCATAGTATTGCAGTTACAAATCTCAAGACTGAAACTCCTAGATCCGTGTGTGTGGCAGCCTGGTGCTGTCTGTGCAGTTGAAATAGCCTTGACAGCCTTGAGCCCGTGCTTGGTGGAACTCCTACTGATGCAGTGTGAAGACACACTTGTGTCTGGAGCACACGTCTCAAGTGTAAATCCTCTGTTCCAAACAAGTTTGAATAGGTTTTTTTTTTTTTTTTTTTTTTGGCTACCAATTCACACACTTGTCCTGTGTTAATAGCCAGTGATTAATTTCAGGTTCTCTTTCATGTGGGAATTACTCACAGCTCCTCTCAAAACTATGCTGCATTCATCAGCATGACTCATCTTTCTCCAATTCCAGAGCAAAGAGCAGGGACTATCCAGTCCGTACTTCGGGAAATGAGCGGGAGTGAAGTAAGCTGGCAAACGACTGCTATTTCTCTTCTTTTGAGTTTGAAATGAAAGGTTTTTTCCAGTATAAGATTATTCTTAGGCCGGGTGCAGTGGCTTGCGCCTGTAAACCCAGCACTTTGGGAGGCCAAGATGGGAGGATCACTGGAGCCCAAGAGTTTGCAACCAGCCTGGGCAATGTAGTGAGACCCCCGTCTCTACAAAAATAATTTAAAAAAATTAGCCAGGCCTGGTGGCGTATGCCTGTGGTCCCAGCTACTTGGGAGGCCAAGGTGGGAGGATTACTTGAGCCCAGGAGGTAGAGGTTGCACTGAGCTGTTGTTGTGCCACTGCTCTCCAGCTTGGATGACAGAAAAAGACCTTGTCTCAAAAAACAAACAAACAAACAAACAAAACCTACTTTTTTATTTAAAAAATATTTTATTTCTTATAGTAACATAAAGAAACAAACATACATAAGAAGCATATAGTAGGATGGGTTTTCCCAATGTGAACCCACTGGTGTAATCAGCACCCAGAGAGAGAATCAAAACATTAGCAGCACCCTAGAAGCCCCCGTGGGCCCTTATTTCTAAAATCATAGATGAGCTTTGTCCATCCCTGAAGTTCTATATCAACGGATTAGATGCTCTATACTCTTTGGTCTGGGTGTTCTTTTTTTTAAATTGCTGTTAGGTTTGTGCATTGTATCCATATTGTTGTTCAGCAATTGCTTGTTTCTTTTCACTGCTGTGTAGTATTCATAACAATCTACAGTTTATTTACTGGATACTGTTAATTCTGTTCTTCATGATTAATGATGTGAACCCCCACTTTCAAGTAGTTATCAGCCAATTATTCAGTAGCTTTTGCTCATTTTTCTACTAGATTTTTTCCTTGGGTTTAATTTTTTAATTTCTGTTTTTTATATTTTTTTAATTTTTATTTTTGAAAAAATGTCAATCTACAAAAAAGTTGCCAGAATTTCCTACTGAATAATCATATATTTTTTCATCTAGATTCATCAGTTGTTAACCATTAATCATATTTGTTGTATTTTTCTCTCCATCTCTCTATATATCAACTTTATTGTGAATCATTAAGAATGAATCATGTTGATACCATGTTCCCCAGTCAATATTCACTAAAATTCTTATCTGGAATAATTATTAGTATAGTGGTTGCAAAATCCACTCTGTTATGCCTTCTACATTTATGAGTTACCATTCTACTGTAAAATGTTTGCCACATTTGTTGTATTTTTCTATCTGTCTACCTACTTATGTACTAATCAGCTTTTTTGTGAATCACTGAGGGTAAGCTGTAGACACCATAATCCTTTGTTGCTGAATACTTAAGTATATCTTGAATACAAAGACATTTTCTTTCAAAATTACTATATCCAATCCAATAAATTTAACATTTTATATTAATATTATATCATGTATTATCATACAAATTTGGCAATTATCTCAATAATGTCTCTGGAATAGCGTTTTCTCCTAATGTGGTATCATATGTTGCATTCAATTTTCACATCTGTTTAGTCTTCTTTAATCTGAAATAGGTTCTTAGCCTTGTTTTTTTATGATATTGACTTTTTTTTAAGAATATAGAGTATTCATGTGGTAAAAAGTGCTCTAATTTGGCTATTTCTGGTTTCTTCTCCAAGACTAAGTTAAAGGTACTTATTTTATCAGAATATTTCATAATTGAGGCTGTGTCTACGTCTCAATGCATCACTTCAGAAAGCTTGTGACATCATTCTGATCACTCAGACAAAGAGGTGTCCACTAGATTTCTCCACTAAAAAGATTCATTTTCCTTCCATGTAATTAATACATAATCGATAGGGAGATTGACACCATGTTGATATCATGTTTCCCAGTAAAGATTCACCCAAATTCTTGCCTGAAGTGAGTATTAATATAGTGGTTATAAAAATGGCAATTTTAAACTCATTATGCCTTTTATATGTACTACTTGTCATTCTACAGTAAAAAATGTTTTACCTTTATTCATTCATCTATATGTTTAGTACAGTATGGACTCCTGTTTTCACTTTATATTCAATGTTTATATTCACTTTTGTTTTTATTCTTTTGAGAAACAGAGCTGTCCTGAACTTCACCAATGGAATGTCCTTGATGCCAGTTTGCACATGTCATGTTGGAGGGCTGTGATCCTTTAACACTTCCTTGATTTATGGACAATATATCCCATCAGAAGACTCATAGTCTTCTGATGATCATAATTTCTTGATCAAGTTCAATTTGTTAATATATGGCTACCACTCTGTACTCGGACGAAGAAATCCTTGTTTAATACAAGTTCACCTTATTTATGGCTACTGCTTTTTGTATTTTGACTTGAAAATCCTTGCTTACTTAACACAAGTTTGGGAAATTATTTTCCTGTGATTTTTTTTTCTACAGGCTTTCATGCTTAGATCTACAATCCTGCTTGAATTTGATTTTGCTTATGGATTGTATATAAAGTTCTGGTTCTTCTCTATAAGGAAGAAAGCACTATTAATTATGGAGCAGTCCGCAGGTATAAACTAGACAGATCTGGGAAAATTTGGACAATGACCATGCACCACTTTTAAGTCCTCTGCTATGCATTGGCTCCTGGCTACCTCAGTACTTCATTTCTTACAGGTCTCCCTGTCACACTGATAGCTTAGCTGTTCCTCAAACCTGTCAAGACAGCCCTTATCCTAAGCCTGTGCTCTTTCTTCCAACAGAACTCTCCTCTCCCATATAGCCATTGGGCCTACTCTTCACTGAGGTCTCTGAGAGTCACCTCCTGAGACATATTTCCGCAACTACCCAATCAAAAATAGCTCTACTTTATGTCCTTGGTTACTGTCTACTGCTTTACCCTGTGTCCTTTTCTTCACAGCACTTCCCACCACCTGATGGAGTGGAGGATTCTAAGTTCCAAGAGGGCAGAAGCAGATTTTCTTTCATTTACTGTTGTGGCCTCACACGTAGCTACGACCGTGCCTGCTGCACACCAGGATGCAATAAGTGTTGGCCAAGTGCCTGAACGGAGTGTTTGTCTCTTCCATATCTTAACATGGACCTAGCGTTCCCCACCATATTCTTTTAAAAACTGTTTATTTGCTTCTTTGGTCTGCTTACTTTTCCAGAAAAAAAAATAGAATATAATTTCAAGTTATCTAACAAACAAGCAAGCAAAAATATCTCTATTTATTTGTTGAAATCATCTGTCTTTGTCCACTTTGTGCTACTATAACAGAATACTTAAGATTGAGTAAGTTAGAAAGAAAACGAATTTACTTCTCAGGATTCTGGTGGCTGGGAAGTCCAAGATCATGGCATTAGCCTCTGGGGAGGAATTACTGCTGTGTCCTCACATGGCAGAGGCAGAAGTGCAAGAGAGCAAGCCAAACTAATGCTGCGTGAAGCTTCTTTTCTAAAGGCCTTAATCCCTTTCCTGGGGAAGGAGCCCTCATGGCCTAATCATCTCTTATAGACCCCACCTCTTAATACTATCATATTGTAAACACCTAAATTTTGAAGGGGATACATTCAAATTATAGTATTGCCTAAACTTAAAGAATAACTTGGGGAAAATTGACATTTTTAACAATATCTGCCTTACCACTGAGAAATATGGAATGTCTGTTCTTTCCTTCCTCTCGATAGTTCTTCTACAGCTCTCAATGCAGCTTTTAAATTCTATCATATATGTCTGTTTTTGAGATTATTTTGAGGTATTTTATGGAATCTTTCATGTTATTACAGTGAATAGTATTCTTTTTCTATCATGTCCTCTGTAACTCAGGATTTAAAGTATATAGGAAAGGTCTTTTGGATATTGGTTTTATCCACATACTTTGATGAATTATCTTCCGACATGGTACATTGCAGGATGCTTTGCTACTACGGATATATAATCATCCTACCAATGACTAAAATAATGATAGTGATCATAATCATGAGATAACAATTATAGCAATAACATGATGATGACATAGCAGAACACTAAATTACAGGTGTTCTCAACACCTATAATGCCCTGCAACAAATACTTATTGTTATGAATGAACACATTTGTAGCCATACCTGAGTGTGGTGGCTCATGCCTGTAATCCCAGCACGTTGGGGGGCCGAGGCAGGCGAATCACCTGAGGTCAGGAGTTTGAGACCAGCCTGGCCAACCTCATGAAATCCTGTCTCTACTAAAAATACAAAATTAGCCGGGCGTGGTGGTGCATTCCTGTAATCCTAGCTACTCAGGAGGCTGAGGTAGGAGAATTGCTTGAAACCAGGAGATGGAAGTTGCAGTAAGCCGAGATCATGCCATTGCACTCCAGCCTGGGCCACAAGAACAAAACTCTGTCTCAAAAAAAAAAAAATGTAGCCATAGTCACAATTCTCATTTTCTCCTGAGTGCACCTCAAATGAATTTGTCCTATGATAATGAGCATTGTTTGCAAAGAACGATTCTTAATCTGCTAGGCAAGAATCCTTCTAGTCCTACTTTTCAAAAAGTTATATCTGGAAAGGGGATTAAAATGTATTGAAATCATTGTCAACCGCTTTTGAAATGGTTCCATATCTTTTTCTTTTTTCATATGTCAGTTTAATGCATTATTTAAATTTTATAACATCTTTCTAATCCTGGAATAAATCCTACATATCTGTGTATGTGTATGTTCAGATTTAGCATGGAGGTTTGTGGTAAAATTTTGATTAGAATCTTTATACGTGAGACTGATTTACAATTGTCATATCTGTGCTGTGGCTAATCCACGTTGAAATCAGCTTTAGGTTAGCGTTTCAAAAACTCATTGCCTGTGAAATTATGTAACTTACTTGAAAGGATAACTAAAGCCAGAGCCTTTAAAGAGTAATTATTTGAAAATGCCTATGATACTTTTTCATTAGTGGCCCTGTTGTTTTAAAGGTTTTCTTATTTAACTTTTATTTTATGTTCTGGGGTACACGTGCGTGTTTGTTATATAGGTAAATTTGTGTCATGGAGGTTTGCTATACAGATTATTTTATCACCCAAGTATTAAGCCTAGTACCCATTAGCTATTTTTCCTGATTCTCTCCCTCCTCCCACCTTCACCCTCTAAAAGGCCCTGGCGTGTGTTGTTCCCCTCTATGTGTCCACATGTTCTCATCATTTAGCTTCTACTTAAAGTGAGAACATGTGGTCTTTGGTTTTCTGTTCCTGCATTAGTTTGCTAAGGATAATGGCCTCCAGCTCCATCCATGTTCCTGCAAAGAACATGATCTCATTCTTTTTTTATGGCTGAATAGTATTCCATGGGGTACGTGTACCACATTTCATTTATCCAGTCTACCACTGATGAACATTTAGGTTGACTTCATATCTTGCTATTGTGAATAGTGCAGGGACAATAAACATATACATGCATGTGTCTTTATGGCGGAACAATTTATATTCCTTTGGGCATATATCCAATAAGGGGATTACTGGGTCGAATGGTATTTCTGTTTTTAGGTCTTTGAGGAATCACCACATTGTCTTTAACAATGGTTGAATTAATTTACACTCCTACTAACAAAGCAGAAGTCTTCTTTTTTCTCTGCAAGCTCGCCAGCATCTGTTATTTTTTGGCTTTTTAATAAAAGCCATTCTGACTGATGTCAGATGCTGTCTCATTATGGTTTTGATTTCAATTTCTCTAATGAACAGTGAAGTTGAGCCTTTTTTCATATGTTTGTTGGCTGCAGGTATATCTTCTTTTGAAAAGTCACTTTTCATGTCCTTTGCCCACTTTTTAATGGGTTTGTTTTTTTCTTGTAAATTTGTTTAAGATCCTTATAGATGTTTAAGTTCCTTAAGGATATTAAACCTTTGTCACATGCATAGCTTGCAAAAATTTTCTCCCATTCTGTAGGTTTTGCGCTTACTCTGTTGATAGTTTTCTTTCTGTGCAGAAGTTTAGTTTCATTAGATCCCATTTGTCAACTTTTGCTTCTGTTGCAATTGCTATTGGTGTCTTCATCATGAAATCTTTGCCCGTTCCTATGTCCAGAATGGTATTGCCTAGGTTGTCTTCCAGGGTTTTTATAATTTTAAGTTTTACATTTAAGTCTTTAATCCATCTTGGGTTGATTTTTGTATATGGTGTAAGGAAGGAGTCCAGTTTCAATCTCCTGCATATGGCTAGCCAGTTTTCCGAGCACCATTTATTGAATAAGGGAATCCTTTCTCCACTGCTTGTTTTTGTCAGGTTTGTCAAATATCACATAGTTATAGGTGTGTGGCCTTTTTTCTCAGTTCTCTATTCTATTCCATTGCTCTATATGTCTGATTTTGTACCAGTACCATGCTGTTTTGATTACTGTAGCCCTGTAGTATGGTTTGAAGTCAGATAGTGTGATGCCTCCAGCTTTGTTCTTTTGCTTAGGATTGTTTTGGCTATTTGGGTTCTTTTTTGGTTCTGTATAAATTTTAAAATATTATTTTCTAGTTCTGTGAAGAATGTCAATGGTAGTTTGATAGAAATAGCAATGAATCTATAAATTGCTCTGGTCAGGATGGCCATTTTAACTGTATTGAGTCTTTATATTATGAGCATGGAAAAGTTTCTATTATTTAAAAAACTCACAGAATATTTTCATTTATTGATATTTTCAAGTTTCATTTCTGCTAAGTAGGCTCATGGCTTTTGGAAATAGCATTATAACTTTTGTGACAATTACATCTTGTCTTTCTTTCTTCCTTCCTTCCTTCCTTCCTTCCTTCCTTCCTTCCTTCCTTCCTTCCTTTCTTTCTTTCTGATGGAGTCTCACTCTGTCGCCCAGGCTGGAGTGCAATGGCGCAATCTTAGCTCACTGCAACCTCCACCTCCCGGGTTCAAGTGATTCTCCTGCCTCAGCCTCCCAAGTAGCTGGGACTAGAAGCACGTGCCACCATGCCCGACTAATTTTTTTTTTGTACTTTTTAGTAGAGACGGAGTTGTTTTGCCATGTTAGTCAGGATGTCCTCGATCTCCTGGCCTCGTGATCCACCTGCCTCGGCCTCCCAAAGTGATGGAATTACAGGCATGAGCCGCCGCACCTCACCACAATTACAACTTTCTAATTTTATGTCTTTGTATGGTGGATTCTTAAAAATTAAATTTGATTTGTCCATTTTACTGATTTTGTGAAAAGAAGCAGCTCTTGATTCCATTTATAGATTTCTTTCTTCACAATTAACTAATGTCTGTCATATTTCTTTTATTTCTTTTCTCCTGGTTTCCTTAGGACTAATTTTGTTTTTTAATCATAGCAAATAAATAAACAAATCATACACATGTACACACACATGCATACACACACACACACGCATGCACACACAATCTGAGGTGAATATCTAGTCTAGAAACTTACTGTGTCATTCCTTTTCTTAAAAGTCGTGTCTTTCTGTCTGATAATCTTATTCAGTAAGACGTGTATATTTTAAAATGGTGCATTCTCATTTTCATTCCATCTAAGTTACCCACCATTATATATTTTAATTTACAGGTTTTTAATCCTACAGGTTTTTAGACAAATGATTTTCATTTTTATTTATTTTTGAATTTATGAGTGATTTGGGTACTTTCTTTTAAACTCAGGTTATTAATTTGTAGGTTTGTTTGCATTTTATTTAAAAATATGTTTTATACAATTTCTACTTTTGGGGGATATATGTTCTGTAGGGGTGAGCCTATGACCAATTTTCTAAATTTTCATGGACACTTAAAATAAGGAGAAAAGCTTATGTATATCGATAAATTTCTCTTTATTAATTACTTTGATCAAATCTACTATGCTCATATGTATTTTCTGGGTGTTTAATCTTTCTTGGACTGACAGTATTAGTTTAAAATTTTACCATTGCTTTTCTGTTCAGCGTTCTTTGGAATTAAAATCATTTTTGCTTTACCAGTTTTGATTCAACACACAAAGTTCTAACACAATTCTTTTCTTACATTGCATTGGGTTTTGTGTCCATTAAAATGGTCTTACTTGTCCCATTCAACAGTATTTGCTTGAAATTTAATTTCTCTTCAATTATGTTTCTATCTGCTTTATGTATGCTAACATTTGCACATTGTACACTTGTTCACCCTTTCATTTTTCATTTCCCTGTTTTTCCCCCTTTGGGTGTATTTTTATAAGTAGCATGTCAGGGAGACTCTTGGATTTTAATAAGTGGGTTTAATCCATTTGTGGTCCTGCTATGTTGCTGTGTTTTATGCTCTCAGCTTTAATGCTGCCTCCTGCTCACTTTCCTGTCTGCCCTTTGCCTTAGAGAAATATGTTTAGCTCGCTCTTATCTTCTGAAATGGTTTTGAACTTTGACATTCTAAATTTAATCCTATTAGAACAGTGCTTTCCAGAGAGTGTTTGGCAGAACACTCATCCCATGAGACAATCTTTAAAAAAAAAAAAAGAAAGAAAAGATCTGTGGTCAAACACCACGTGCTACATACCCCCTAGAGAGCCTTCAAGCACAGCAGTGTGGTAAAGGCTCTGAGAAGTCCTGCGGTGGGTGCAGGGGATGGGGAGGAGCCTGTCTTTGTTTTCGCAAGTTATTTTTTTAGGAGGGCTTTTACCACCATTATAGCCTGAAGTTCTCAACCAAATACTTCCCAAATGTTAGCCAAAGATGATTTTCCGAGCCTTTATTGGTGTGGGGGAATTCCAGTATTGATGCTTCTCTCCTTGTGCCCTATATAAGACTCAGCATATGGCTTAGCGTCCCAAGGAAGAAGAGGGTGAGCCCTCTAGAGCAAAGAGGTTCATAGGATGGGGAAAGGGGCACGTGTGACCTAGAGGAGACCCCTGTGGGGCATGAAAGGGAGGAGAAAGCCCATTCGACTTGGCAGGCTGCAGGGAGGCGAGGAGGGCAAAGAAGTGGAAAGCCAGAGTCCTGAGGCCTCCTCGGACTGCGCTCTCCTGTGGGTAGGAAAAGGCTAGAGACCCTGGAAAAACAGAAAGGAAAGGGGAAAGCAGGACGCTTTTGTCCCACTGGGGTTCCAGGAAAACAGCTTGCCCCGGTCACCACAGCAGCGGGGAGTGGTCCAGAGGGAGGAGGCTGAACGTCCAAAGTCAGGCCCACCCAGGGCCCATGGCAGATGTGGGCAGACACCATGGCCAAGGCTGCTGGGTGAGCTGCTGTCTGTGACCGAGACCCTGAGGACCAGCAGCTCTAGTGAGAACCAGCATGGGGCCCACAGGTCCTAGAGTGTGCTGGGGAAGCTGCCTGAGTTTCCATAACTCAGGCATTAACAGGAGGGCCGGACGGGCGCCAGTGGAATCAGGACGTGACTCAGAGGCCTGAGGGGGTCCCAGATTCTGAATTTCTCCCAGGGACAGAGGGAACACTGAAGTTAAAGACACCTGGACTAGAGGCGGAGAAAGGAACAATTTCCAAAGGTGCGTCTGAGGGCAGGGGCCCTGCAAGGGTCATTTCAGCCTCCTCGGGTTGAGGGGGTCACTGAAGCCAGAGACAGGAAGGGTGTATGGAGATGGGGAGGGTGCATGGAGAGGGGGAGGGTGCATGGACAGGGGAATGGTGTATGGAGAGGGTACCTCCCACCAGCTGAGACCTTGACAAAGGACCAGGCAGCCCCCAGTGACACTTGAGAGAAAAAAACGAGGGCAATAAATACCCTGGCCTCATCACCCGCTCCCTCCCATCTCCTGCGATGCCCCTGTGCATGTGGCCTTTACAGGTCAGCTTCTCAAAACTCAAAGTCAGAAGAGGTGTGAAGCAGGGAGAGGGGTGACAAGGCCCTTGCCCTGTCCAAGCACACAAAGGGACCAGCATGTGGGCTCGAGGTCCTCCCTGCCCCAATGTTAAGGTTAAGTCACTTTCCTCTCTACCCAGATGTCATCAACCTAGAAAGGGCCAAGGACCACTGAAAAGGAGCCCCAGACACCTTTCATTAGGAAATTTGCCACTTCCTGGCCTCCTGGTGCAGTGAGGTTAAGTTACCTTCCTCTCCATTCAGAAGTCATCAAGCTGGAAGAGGGGGCCAGGGACCACCAAAAAAGGAGCCCCACTTCCTGGTCCTGCCAAGCTCATCAGTCCCAGTTCAGGGATTCTGACCTACAGGGGGAACAGTGATAGAAAATAACACTAGTGTATATTTTTGCACATCTGAGTGAAGTGCATAATAGTTAACCCTGACCTCCAAGTACATGAACAGATCATTAGCATGGATCAGTTTCTAAATACTTATTTTACTCATAGCAAGTTCTAATGAAAGGCCTTCTTTGTTATGGTTAATGCCCCCAAATCATTGCCATTTCCCTGCACAAATCAGCACTGATTATTTACAACCCATGTATTGTTAAACAGTGATGTCTCTAGAGCTACCTCCCTTTAATTTAAATACTGTGTAATTAGTGGCCTGATGCAGTGGCTCAAGCCTGTAATCCCAGCACTTTGGGAGCCCAAGGCAGGTGGATCACCTGAGTCAGGAGTTTGAGACCAGCCTTGTCTCCACTAAAAAATACAAAAATTAGCCAGGCGTGGTGGAGCACACCTGTAATCCCAGATACTTGGGAGGCTGAGGCAGGAGAATTGCTTGAAACCAGGACGCAGAGGTGGCAGTGAGCCAAGATTGCACCACTGCTTCCAGCCTGGGCCACAGAGTGAGACTCCATCTCAAAAAAAAAATAATAAATGAATAACTAAATAATAAAAAATAAATAAATACTGTGTGATTAGGAACCTCATATGAGCTGTCTCCATTAGGCCCTATTGAATGCAGGCTTGGGGTAGACCCTGACAAAAAGCTCTGCCTTCGAATGAGAGATCGGCAGTGTTTCTCTGTATGTGACATGTCAGTGTCAGGAGCCAGTCCCATGGAGATCCCCAGCTGGACTTGAATGAGTTGGGAAAAATGCAAGAGCTCCACTGTTTGCACCTACTCTTCACGCATTCTTCCATCATCCAGAAAGCTTGGCGGGAACCATGAGTTGGAGCAATATAGGTAGATCATCTGCTAATCACAGGAAAAGTTGATAATGGAACTTCTAGAATCATTTCTAGGACGGCTCAGTAGTACGTTTCCAACAAGTTGTCCTCGGAGCTGTATTTTGCACCTCCTCATTCAAACTGCTGCACTGATCCCTGACACATGAGGTTTCCACGCAGGTGGACTTTGGTTAGAGCAGGGACTGCACATCGGAATCACCTGTGGGGCATTTAAAAGCTGGTGCCTGATTTCTACCTGGGCCATCTGATCAGAACCTCTGCGGGTAGTATTTTGGTGTCTGTGCTGTTTTAGGAGCCTCAGACAGCTCTGGTGTGCAGGCAGGATGGGCCTGAGAACCACTAAGCCAGGCGGAGACCTCCTATCTTCATCTGCCACTCACTCCTTCCAGGAGGAAGAGAAGTCAGTTGCTCCAGGTGACTACTGGAGGATGACCTGAATGTTTCCAGTCCAGCTCTTTACTTTCTTCTTCTTGAGCCTGCCTACCTTCAGGGAGAGTGTGCTCTGGTCTATCAGGGACTGCCTCTAAGGACCAAGCCCTGTGGGTGTCTAGCTGTGTCCCGGCCAGGTGAGTGTCTGCTAATTCAATGGCAAAACATTAGCAAGTGCATCTCGCTGAGCTCTTAAGCCATATCTTTGGTCAGTGATAAGTTGGTATTTTCATCTCCTGCCTGGCTCCTCTCTATATCTCCTTGGTTCAAAATGCAGACAGTAAAGAGCGGAGGGAAAATGTAGGGAATCCTCAGAAAGTATTTCAATGTCTATATTTGTCTTTTTTTTTTTTTTTTTTTTGAGACAGACTCTTGCTCTGTCGCCCAGGCTGGAGTGCAGTAGCGCAATCTCAGCTCACTGCAACTTCCGCCTCCCAGATTCAAGTAATTCTCCTGCCTCAGCCTCCCTAGAAGCTAGGATTACAGGCGCCTGCCACCATGCTCGACTAATTTAAATAGTTTTAGTAGAGACAGGGTTTCACCATGTTGGCCAGGCTGATCTTAACTCCTGACCTTAGGTGATCCACCCACCTCAGCCTCCCAAAGTGCTGGGATTACAGGCGTGAGCCACTGTACCCTGCCCGAATGTCTATATTTGTTATAAAGAAATATGAGTAAATAGAAGCAAATCAAATCCATTCTCTTTATAATAAACACTTGCTTGTATGTTCCTTTGCTTTTATTCTGGTTTCTAAATTAACCCTCTGGAGATGAGGGACAAATATGTATTTGCAGAGTAAGTGAAAAATGATGGCTTACAGAAAGGCAAATTAGGATGGAGCCCTAGGGTTCTAGGACGTGGTCTTTATATGGGTATCAGCTCCAGTATGGTCCATTGAGATTTGCCCAGAGAGTCTGGCGAGGCCACACTTCCCACCGTGGTGTCATCCTCCCTGTGACAGCTCTTGCTTGACGTAGGTTTCACCACGAACTCAGAGCACACAGCCTGGTCTGAAATATAGCCCTTACCCTAAACCAGAGCAGCCACTACTGCATCGAGCAGCATGTACTTTTTTTAGGGTTTCTAATTCATATGGAAGAAATGTCTTTTAGGGAATAGTGTACCAAATGATATTCCCAGAAGAAATATATGAGAGTTCCCCAGTCTCACTAACACTTCTTCTTCTTGTTTATCCTTCAACATGGAGATGAAAAATAACATCATGTGGTTATTTAACCTTCAGTTTGTTGATTAATTCTAAGATTAAAACTTCACATATTTTTATGCTGTTTTGAACTAAATGTCTCTTTATTTTCCCCTTAGAATACTTTTCTTATTTTTAAGAGATCTTTATATAGTAAAGTTCATATAGATTAATTGTATTTCTCCCAGGATGTCAATGTTCTTAGTCTGTGGTGGTGGTTTTCCTGATTTTCACAGAAATGTATAAGATCACTCATGATATTACTTTCCTTTATTTCTGCCTTTGATGTCACGCTCTTCTACCTGAATATTTTACGAAGATTCACTTACATTTTCTTCCCTTAGGTTTTATTAGGTTGAAGCAAAAGTAATTGCAGTTTTGCCATTACTTTTAATGGCAAAAAATCCCATAAAAATCCAAAAATCCCCTTCATAAACCTTCCCACTCAATTTCCAAGTCTCAACCCCAACATGGATGAGGGTGTTTAAAAGCTGCACAAATAGATTTTAAAATCCGCATTGATATTTCTGTACAGAGGTCTCATGGGAATGCATTGTCTCAAGCCTCAGGTGAACCAATGGGTTGAGTATCATCTTAATGTGTGGTTATAGCATTTTACAACCAATGAATATCTTGGACTTGGCAAAGCATGTGGCCAAAGTTGGAAGCTTTCTAGACCCAGCCAACCTGCCAAGTAGTTTCTCCTGGGAAGAGAAACTGAGCATCTGACCATGACCCACGAAAGCTGAGCTGGGAGCCCAAAGGTGGGACACCATACAGTCCCTGCTGGGACTCAGGAGGCTGCAGCAGTTGTTGGAGAGATGCCTTTCAAATGTGCTGGCCAGGTTTTCAC